>NC_143188.1:3125000-3750000 GCF_047325235.1 Durio zibethinus | reverse complement strand
TTATTAGTTGACTGCAAAGTTAATATGGTACCTGAAAATATGAGCAAGAACAAATATTTCCACTGTCCTGCGACCCAATTCTGTAAGATGCCTTTCATCACGCCCAATTGAATCCTTGTTGAAATCCTCTCCAGAATTTCCATCCTACATAAAATGGAAAGGCTAGCTGAGAAAGGAAAAAGCTGAAACGCCATCTTTTAACTCCAAAAAAAGAACAAACAAATTCATGTACAAGAGCTTTGTACGATGTTGCTGTAAAAAACAAAAATAAATATGCCAGGCAAGGGGCTTCAAATATCTTTCTCAGAGTAGCACAGAGGAAGAACATTAGCTTCCAGGGAAGAGAATGCATCTACTTTTATAGACACCAAGGCAGAATTCATGCATTTGAAATAGAAGAAAATAATTCTACTAAATATGTCCCTATTTTTTATACTTGAGGTAGCCAAAATTTAAATCCTGACCACCAGAACTTAGAGTCCAGCACTGTACCAACAAACCATGCAGTTGTAAGCCACTAAATATGCCTTCATTTATTAAGAAATTTTTAAAATGGAACCTTACAAATTACTCTATAATCGCTTAAACCCAATGTTCTTACACATTAAAGCCTATCATATTCAGAAACTTACCTTTGTTCTGTTTTGAGGACCTTTCTCATCTTTCGGAGGTAATGGTTCCAAAGCAGCCCTTTCTAGAAGTAGTAGCACATCATCCACTAACACAAACATATCTTTATCCATACTAACTATTGGAGCTGGCATTTCTTCAGCATCCAATAATTTTGACTTCGCTATCTTGCCCTTACTCTGCCCTTCAAGAGCCTTCAACCCACTATAAAGTGAATCCATTACCAAAGTAGATGTCACTTCCTTCTCTATAAAAAAGTGCTTCACGACTACTTTCAAAATCATATCTATTTTCTCCCTGGACATTCGGTGCCTGGAATGTTGGTCAATCCCTAACCAGAAAGCACAAAAGCTGCAACAATTGCGAACAATTAGTTGGAGAAAAAAAGGCAACAAAAAGATAAAGGTGATGACTTGATGAGAAACAAATCACCAAATATATGCCATTCAAAACATAAACAAGAACAGTAAGTCAAAAATAATTGAGGCCACTTTTGATACATAAGGTCATGGCAACAAGAATTTGATGGTATAACAACAAAGGTCAAATTTAAGCACAACATCAGGCAAAGGTGATAGGAACCACAGAAATCAATTTATAGGAACACCCTCTAAAAAGAAAACATTCAAGCATGACAATTTTTCAAACACAGATGCTGCACACGGTTAAAACTGATATTCACTGATATATGTGAGTAATAAGTCACTAAAAGTATTGAATATAAAATCAATTACCTTGACCATTTAGCTTTGTCCTCTATCAACTTCCCTAGCTTGTTTCGTCTCTCATCCAAAAAACGGCGACAAATTTGCTCTACATTTGTTAAATATACCCTAACAAGTTCTCTCCTATACTGACAATCAAGGCAGCGAAAAGGCTGGTCTGCTTTCTCCCTACAAATTCAAAATGAAATATTAAATTTGCTCATCAAAATGGAAAAAAAATAAAAAAAATAAAAAAACACTAAATCAGATGTACACAAATTAATACAACACATCAACTTGGTTGTAACATACCAATGCCATAATTTCAAAATGAACAAAAAACTCCATGCAAGGAACCTTCTTAAACTATAATGACCTGATTACTAGGCCAACTTGATCATCAAAGATATAATACAATGGCAGAGTGGAACAATTATCAATCAAATGTTTCACCCAAATCTTATATTGGCTGAAAACTGGGATTGAAAAAAAAGTTGTGTTGATAAGCATGAAGAACAACATCCAAAGTCTATATATAATGCTACTACTCATATAAACAGAAAAAGAAGGACTTACTTAGCTGCAAAGGCTATGTAACAAAGCAATAAAGATCAGTAACAAAGGCAGTTGTCTAAGCATTGAATGAAGCACCACAGGCAGAGGTTTGATTATTAATAAATTACTGAGCACCTGATGACTTGAACTTGAGCTTTTATTATTAGTGTGTCAGATTCTATAAATCCATCATAAACTTTTGAGAGTTCCATAAACTTTTTCCATCCCCAGTCATGCTCTTTCTTCCAGAATCGATGTAAAGTATCTGCAATCCGCAGCAAGTCATTCAGAGTTCATGATCTCTATTAGCCCTACAAAATTATATTCGAGAGAGCCAACCTGAATATTTTGATTTCTTTGGATCTTTATTCACAACAGCTATCGTAAACTGAGCAAAATGACTCCAACCTGTCTCAGAATAGAGCAAGCAACTATATAATTTCAACATATTACAAGATTAATGATAATAAATCCAAAAGGGAATTTAATGATAATATAAAACCTGGAAGAAGTTTGTCATGATTAGCAACACAGAGAAACAATGAGAGATGATTGCAAACATCACAACCTTGTGGATAAATTAAAATGTACCTGTCAACCGTGGCAAACAGATCAAATCAAAATTCTCGAATTTGCTAAGCTACAAAGCCATAAGTTCCGTTATAACCAACAATATAAAGTTTAAAAGATTAATCTGTGTTTGGGTACACGTGTACCCAAATATACTCTACATATAATTTAACAATGATATGAAAGAACAGGAATTCCAGAATGAAAATTATGAATTTGACAAAGCAAAGTAGAAAAATAACAGCCAATAATATTTATGCCCCATACCACTTGTAGCCACCAACTTCAAACACATTACTGCGAAGCTCTCTTTTGTTAATTTGTGAAAAATTCTCTATCTTCCAAGTATACTTTCCATGTAATTCAGAAGGTTTTGGCCCTACAAAGAAAATAAATTCAGTTTTAATAAGTTCTTATCAATTAAAAGAAAAAAAAGGAAGAATAACAAAAACATATTCCAAACACTTCATACTTAAAATGGCAATATAAAAGAAGTACTGGTTGAAAAAACTTCTTAACAAGCATTCCCTAACCCAGCTTAATTTGTACTTTTAGTACAACCAAGCAAGCCAATTCACCTTATAAAGAAATAAACTCAGTTTAAGAAGTTTCAATTATAAAAATAAAATAAAAAAACAACAACAACAAAAACAGATTCCAAACAGTTCATACTTAAAACAATATAAAAAAAAAAGGACTGGTTGAGAAAACTTCTTAATAAGTATTTCCAAGATAGATTAATTTGTACTTTTAGGGCACTCAAATAATTCAAAACAAGCATCATCTATTAGCAAACTAGCCTATTCACCTCTCATGTTTTATGATTCTCCCATGGTATTATGCCTCAGGAAGAAAAAGTTTCCAGTCAATAACAAATTGCAGAACTCCAGAAGATAATAAAAATCAAATCTAAAGTAAACAACTTTTTGTGGAACTACAGATGACATTTAAAAAAAAAATCTGAAGTATATAATTCCTGAGTCCTAAAAACCAATTGCTTGATCATATGTCACAGGTACACATCTGCAGGAAAAAATTCTCCAAAAAGTCCTTCCTTTTCATCCAGCCATATTCAACTTGCATATGTAAGAGAACTGGAGATAAAGGAAACAAGATAGAGAAATATTTTCTTAATATATCTTTTACTAGGTGAATGTGTAATGAGAACCAGGCTTTAGTACTTAACCTTCTATAATCAACCGTTCATCAATGAGCTAGAGCTAGAAAAATATTAACTTCACAGGAAGACAACAATAAACAAGTCAAAACCATCTATGCTAAGATTAATCTCAAGACAACCGTGGCTCCATTTAACATGCTTCAACAAACTAATCCATCAATTGTAGTTATGATTATAAGTAGTGCTTAAACATTAGAGAACACCTCAGTTGCATTCCAATATGTAGACAGCAAAATCCCAATAGACTACCCAAAACTGAATGCAAGCCAATTTTCTTAATATGCCACTCCATATTTTTAATCACTCATTTTTTTGGATACTATACTAGAAGGGTTCAACCGAAAGCTTCAATAGCCTTTATAATGGTTGAGAATACACAGACAGCTTACAAACACATGTTCAAATGAATAAAGAGCATTCAGCCAAACATGAAAGGGATGTAAAAGAATACCGCCATCATCATCGTCATCAGAGTCCCAGTAAGGGGGTGAGGTTGAAGGTGTTCCATTTTCCACCTGCTCAGAAGACCGCCATTCTGCTAACGCTTCTCCTGATTGACAACGCTGCCCGCTTGAAATCCCTTCCACAGACCTCCCCACTCCAGAGTCTTCACTTGCAAACCCAGCCATTTCCCGCTTCAAAACTCTTCACAGTCCTTCAGCTCCACTTGCTACACAATTCAAAACCTAGATAAGAAACGACTCAAAATTATTAACTCTTAAACCTCCCTTGAAATGCAAAATAATTAGAAGCATCATTGCCATAGAGGCATCTACCCCCACTTTTTTCTTATCTGGGTAGCATCCAAAACCCAAAATTAAAACTACAATTACATCAAAACTTCCAGGTCGTTCACGATTGAAGTTACCAAAATTACCCCCAAAACCAATTAATACACAAAACATTTTTATGTCCATATGCTATTGATATTAATTTTTTTTCAAAAATTAAAATAATTAACATAAAACCATATAAAATTTAAAAAAAAAAAAAAAAGAAGCTATCATTCATTTAATTCGACCAATTCAACGACTACAAAAAAAAATCCCACCGTTAAAATACCAAAAGCAATAAAACCCTAATTAAAAATTTTATAAAATCAATAATATAGCTCAAAAATCAACCAAACAGAATCTTATGAATCAGCTCATAAGACCCAAATTAAAATATATATATATATATATCTAATTAAAAACCGATTGCGTGAACTGTAAGCCCATTTAAACCCCTAAATAAATAATAAGGATAGCCAGATTGAAAACCCCCAAAACCCCAATCAAAATCAAACCCTAAAAAATAAAAAATAAAAAAAGACCCAAGAAATAAAAGAAATATCAAAATGATTCGGACGACGAAGTGTAGATCGAATGGTGAAAACGAACCTCGAAAAGGAAGAGTCAATAGAGTTTTCTCTTCTTTTTTTTTGCTGAAATGGGGGCTATGGCAGCTCTATTGATATTCTAGAGAGAGAAATACAGAGAGAAACAAGGGAGAAAAAACGGAAGCAGCTCAAGAGGGAGAACGAGCAAAGCAAGAGAGACGAAAACCCATGAAAAATAAATTTTTATTTATTATATAGTAAATTCTTAAATATCAATTTTTTATAATTTACTAATTTTTTTTAATTTCTCTTCGCTTGTTCTTTTGCTCTTCATTTAATAATTTATACTTTAATATGGTATAAAAATAATATAAAAATTAATTGAGTAGCATAAGAAACAAAAATTATTTATAGTAATAACAAAGACGAGGGAAATAAATATTTTAGATGAAAAAAAAAGAAAAAGAATTAAAGAGGGTTTTATTTATTTATTTATTTTGATTAAAAAAATTTAAAGTAAATAAATTTTTTAATTTTTTTAAATTATGATAAAATATATCATATTTTATAATTTAAAATAAATAATTATAAATTTAATATTTAAAATAACTTTAATAAATATTATCGATAAAATTTAAATTTAAAAATTTTTTTATCGATAAAGATAAATTTTAATAGAATAATCAATCACTTGATAATATTTATTTATTTATATACAGGGTCGGTGACAAATGTTGGAGAGCAAAAACAAAGGGGTGGCTCAATAGTCAATATCTTGACTCGTTTTGGGTGCCTTCAAACTTGTTGATCGGCTAAACGCATTGTGGGGTCCACTATTATCTATATTTTATTTTTCATTTTTTTTTCTTTTTCACTATTTTTGGAAAGGTGGCGGAGAAAAAGGGTTTTGGGCTTGCTTCGGCTTTTTTAGTATTGTGGTTGGGTTGTATTTTTTTCCTTTTTTGGCTATCATCTGATGATGCAGTGAATTAGAACAAGAGTTTGTCATGCCTTATTTGTTGTCTCAGGTTTTAAGCTCATGGTCCTGTTGTCTTTTCAACTCTAGACAAAGTTTACATGAAAATTTTTTTGGAAAAGTAATTTATTAAAAATTTTAATAAAAAATTTAAATGAATAGATTGATAGTATTTAATGTAAATATCAATGATATATAAAAAACTTATTAAAAATATTATTTATAATTTAAATTTGATTAATACTTATTTAATGATAAAAATTTTATTAATACTTTTACTAAAAGTATTTATCCAAAAAAATAAGAAAATATGTTAAATTTTTTTAAAATTTTACACACTTTTTATTTATATAATAAGATTTTTTAATTTATCTGTTTTTTATTTTTTGTTTTAATTTTTATTTAATTGTTTTTAATAAAAAATTTTATGAATTTTACTTAAAAATTTTCATATAAAATTTCTCCTACAACTGTTTATTTATTTGCATTAAAATAAATTTAATAATTCAAAATATAATATAGTGATATAATATTAAAATAATACAAAAATATATAAATATGACACGACATAAAATTTTATTAAAAATTATATATAAATTTAATAAAAATATAAAATACATTTTGTATTTTCAGAGTTAAAACGAATTATGACTCATTATTTTTGTATAAAATTCAATTCAAATACAAGAATTGTCAGCATTTTATATGATATAAATATGCATTTTATTAAATTTAAACAGCAGATAGAGGAGATCTTATATGATGAAGTCACAACACTGACATGGCGAGATAAACAGAGAATTGGGGTGATAAAATCATTTCCTGGCTGCTTCTTTGGATGCCTGTAGCTCTTCATGAAATGGTTGGGAGTGAAGAAAACTACTTTCAGTCTCACAAATAAAGCAATGAACAAAGATCTCAAAAAATACATAAATGGTGAATTTGATTTCCAAGGTTCCATTGTCAGTCCTGGTTATATTGAACATAGTATGCTTCGTTTGTGGATTAAGGGAGAGTTAATCTTGGAATGAATTGTGAAGAGATGTTTGGGCAGATTTTTCTCAACTTATTTGTCATGGTTCTTAGCTATCCCTTGATTGAAGGAAGGATGGTTGAAAGGGTGAAAAAGGAGAAGCAGTTGGTAGAGGAGATTTCTAGGCAGCTATGTTATCAACTTCGAGGATGTTTTTCCAAATGTTAGCTAAAAAGTTAATACTTTGCACACTTAGCTGGTATTTGAAATAGGATGATCATTTTAAATATCATGATGATTTGTACACGGTGATTAAATTATTGAGAGTAATTAAATTATTATTAAATTTTATTTAAAAAAATAAAATTTTTCTTACAGATTTGAAGTATTATGTAAAATTAAAAATAATCAATATTATTAATTAATATATGAATTGAAATATTACTTTCTCTTTAAATTGTTATTGTTTTATATTATAAATGTTTATATTTTCAAATTAATTTTCATTCTAATAAATTCAAAAATATGTTATGTATTATTTGTTTAAAATTTTTTTATATAATGCAATCTTTTTGCTTTTTTATTATGAATTTAATAGATTAATTTATTTTCTAATTCAATTTGTTTATATAATTTATATTATAAAAATTAGTTTATGCATCAATAAGTATATTTTTAATTTCAAAATTTAATTATATTTATTATAAAATTAAATAAACTATTATTTTTAAATAATATTAAAATCATTAATTTATATAACTATCACAATATGTATGGTTATTTTCATAATTTTAAATAAAATAAAATATTTATTTTTTAATAATATCAAACACGATAATATTTAATTTTTAAAAATTAATGATTATTAACAAAAAAGTGATTTCAAATTACTTAATAATAAGATCATCTCAATGATTATATTACCATAATAATTTTACAAAAAAATCAGATGCTCATTTTACTGTGCTTTCAAATAAAACCTAATACAATTTTATAGTCAATAGATTTTAATAGTTTCTTAATCTCATCCCTACCAGCTAGGATCATTATTTTATTTTAAATTTATATTAAAATATTAAAAAAAAAGAATACTGGGATTAAAAGAAAATTGTCACTATATTCTATCTTAATGTTGAATTATGACATTATATTTTAATTTGATTGAATTTTACCACTAAACTTTTATTTTTTATTAAATTTTATATCTAAAATTTGATTTTAGACGATCTTAGAACAAAATTTAACGAAATAAACTATTCCATCCAAAATTTTTTTCATAATTAAAAAATAATAAATCAATTAATAAAAACATTAAAAAAAAAAGTTGACTTATAATTTTATTTTATAAAAACAAAAGCTTTTTTTTATTTTTTTTCTTTTAATTTTCAAACTTAACCGATGATGGCATCGATAAGTAATAACGTTTTCAGGTTAAAATTGGTCGTTGTACACCAAATCCAACATATCTTACTCATAATGTTATTTTCATAAATTTTCATGTTGCTATTTTTCTAAAATTTAACAAGAATGAAATATTTTCATAAAATATTCCAGTTGTATCAAATTAAAAATGAAAAAAATGATATGATTTTAGTTTTTTATAAAGTAAAATTTATAGGTTAATCAACAACGGTAAGAATTATTAATAGAACATTGAATTTTTAACTTTAATAATAATTTTAATATTGATAACTCTAACTACCAAAAAAAAATTATAGGTTAACTTTTCATTTTCTAATATTTTTATTAATTAATTTATTATTTTAATTATTAAAAAATAAAATCTTTTTAAGGAATAATATTTTTGTCTAAAATCTTTTAAAATCAAGTTTAATTAAAAAAAATTATAATTTAGTGGCAAAATTTTATCAAACTAGAATAGAGAAACAAAATTCAACATTGAAATAAAGTATAATGACAAATTTAGTCTTAATCCCAAAAATACTCTTTATTCCAATATTGTTTACATTTTGATTTTTTAAGATATGATTTGAACGTAATTGCATCCGTTGTGAGGTGCACTTAGCAATAAAAAGCCATTTTTGTTTTTAAATGCTCTAATGGTTTGGGTGCGACTTTTATTATGCCATACTTTTGTCTTGTCACTAGACTTTTTTTTAGGTCCAATGGAAGATTTTTTCCCATCATGGTTTTATTTTTCAACTTAACCCTTTTTTTTTCCTTTGAATTTGTTTGATTTATGAAATTTTAAGTTTAAAAAAATATATAATTTTTAAAAAATACAATATTTGAAATTTTTTTTATTTTTAAAACATTACGTATTGAAATTCATTCATTTAATTGAAAAAATTCACGTATATTAATTTTTATATAATTATTATAATTTTTTAAATATTTATGATGATAACTTTTTTTGTTTTATTAATAATAAATATTTAAAAGACAAATGATTCCTCTAATAGTAAAAAAATAAATATTTTAATTAATTATTATTTTTATTTATAAAATATAATCAATTAAAACTTTTCAATAATTGATAGAAAAAAAAATGTTAAAAAAAGATTAATTAAAGTGTTCAAAATGACAAACACTTTAATTGATCCTTTATAAAATTTGTAAAAGATCAATTAAGGCATTTGGTTACTCAAACGTTTTAATTAACCTTTTTATAACATATAAAAATGATCAATTAAGGCAAAAATATCCCAAACCACTTACTATTTCTTTTTTTGTATTTATATTTTTATTCAAAAATTTTAAATAATTATGTTAATTCAATGTAATAAATAAAATCTAAATTAATTAATAAATAAATATTTTCATAATTTAATAATTAATTAAAATAAATATCTAATAAATAATAAAGTAAATAAATAATATTAATTTTTAATTTAATATAAATAAATAATTTTAATCTAATGATTATTAAGGACATAAAAGTATAAAATTATTATATCTAAACTTTAAATAAATTCATTATTTTCAAACTTTTTTTTTTCGTTATACTTAATTTTACTATTATTATTACTTTTACATCAAAACACACATCCTATCAATAATTTTAATTTAACCACTATAATAATTAATCATACTTCTAATATTTTTTTTAATTTTACTTATATTAATATCATCATCCATCTTAATACTGTCTACTTAAGCTTTTGTTTAAATTCTCCATCCAAATAATGTGTAAGTTAAGCTTTTGTAAAAATAAAATTTTAAGAATGGAAAGATAAAAGTTTTTAGGCATTGTATTAATCTTTTAAACTTTAAACTGGTGCCTAAACCGGGTTTACACTCAACCGGTTAAATTTTTTTATGTTTTGGCCAGAAAAACCGGATAAATTTGGATATAAGAGACAAAAGGAATTAAAACAAAAAAAAAGACCGCCTGAACTCAATTCAAATTCTTTCAAAAGGTTTTCAATTCTCACTCTCGCTTTCTATCGCCGGAGCCCGCAACATGGATCCACCGCCGATTACTCTACAAATGGTTCAGGGACCACGCAAAGGCGAAACTATTGTATTCCAACCCGGATCCACCATCCAGATCGGGCGAGTAAAACGTGGCAACAATGTCCCAATCAAAGACGCTGGCATTTCTTCTAAGCACCTGACAATCGAATCCGGATCCGGAAAATGGATCCTCCGAGATCTCGGATCCTCTAACGGCACGACTCTTAATTCCAAGGTACTCCCTGCTGAAACTCCATTTGATCTACACGACGGTGATACGTTGAAGCTGGGAGAGTCTACGTCGATCTTGATCACGTTCGAAGGCCGCGGAGGCGGCGGAGAGGAGGTGGTGGAGAGCCGAAGGAGGAATCCACGGAGGAGAGGTAGGACTTTGAAGAGCGAAACGGAGAGTTTTAATAAAGAATTGGAGAATTTTGAATTAGAAAAGAAAGAAAATGTTAGGGTTACGAGGAGAAGGAAAAATGAGGATTCCGTGAATTGCGGGTTAGTAATTCCGAAGGTTCCAAAAAATGGGGAAGCCGAGGAGAAACGAGGGAAAGGCCGCCCTCGGGGGAGGAAGAAGAACCAGCTGGAAGAAAAATTAGAGGAAAAAGAAACAAATTTGAAAGAAGCAGATGGAATAGTTATTGTAAAAGATGAAGTGGATGAGGAGGAGGAGCTGAATTCGCTGCGCAACGAAGAAATTAATGTAAGAAAATATGACAAGATAGTGGAGGAGTCGAAGACGGAGGTTAAGGAGAGTTGTAATGGAAGGCTAGAGGTGGAGTTGGAGAAGATGACATTAGGGGAATGGTTTGATTACTTGGAGGTTAATTTGCCGAAGCAGATAATCGCGGCGTCAGAGGAGATGATTGAGGGTATGAGGAAGAAAGCTGAGAGGGTTCAGGAGTTCATGGTGGAGCAGAAGAAGCAGAAGGGTAAAGTTGCTGTGGGGTAGGAGAGGTAGGTATCCTATCAAAAAACAATTTTTTTTTTGTGTTAATTAATTATTTTGCTATTGAAGTTTGAATCTTTTAGCTGATTTCGAATGTTTATATTTCTCAATTTCTGTACTTAAGATGATTATGGAAGAATTGTGGGTTGTTGTGTGTTCTAGCATTAGAGCCTTTAGTCAACAAACATAAATATTGTCCTGATTTTCTTAGATATTGGGGTAATTGCAAACTTTGATCTATTAAGAGACCTGGCAGTCTGGTATACTATGGTTTCATATCTTTATACTTAGTTTTATGACATTGATATTGTCAATTTACTCTTCATGACAAGAATCAAGATAGAAGGTTTATGTGAATTTCCAACTGTGCTTCCTATTGCAGTGTACGCTGTATGCTTTATCTGGCCTCGAACGAATGCTGTTGCCTATGTAATTTTACTTTTAAAAAGGTCAAATATAGTTAGTTTGATGTATGCTAAGAAGGCGGTGAGTCTTAATGCTTGAATTATCTGCAGTCTTATATGATATTTGCGTGAATCAAAATTATTTGCTTCTTTAGGATATCTTCTGAGATGCTCAACTCTCATCCATATTGGAGTAGTAGTAATTGCAGAGCTTGGTGATTGGTAACTTCTTTTCTCTGAATGAGGTGAATAAAGGTTCTTCTAAGAGATAATTGGAACTTTCTATACAATCATTTGCCATAATGAAGTTCTTTATGAGAATTACGAAGTACTAGAGTTATTGATATATGCTTCCTTATGACTCCCCTTTTAAAGATAGAAAATCTCAAGTCTTCCTCATGTATTTCTCGACAACCTCAGTATTTCAAAGTTATTATTGGACTTGTAATCTGCTGAACCTTCCACCATGGCAACAATGTTTTGTCTTTGTGATAACTTGTATCCCATATCCTGCAGGATGAAAATCTTTAGCATTCCTCTAGTTTACTGCTTCATTTACTGGTATTTTTCTTCCCAAGAGTTGGATTTACAAATTGTTTATTGGCTGAACCTATGCATCTGCTCATTACTTAGGAAATGATTTAATTATCTATTTGCATTGTCATCTCTTCTCAAATTCTTTCTGTTCTTTGTATGTTGTTGTTATTAAATATTCGAAGTTCTTGCTATGCGCCTCTGCTCCTGACTTTTAGAAGATTTGGCTCTGATGAAATTATCTCAGAATTCTTCCGTTGGTTTATACATCGCATTACGAAGTCACTGAGTTCATAGAGCTAATGACAAGATGCTTCTGGTAACTGCTTTACTTTCAACCTGCAAATTTGCTATCCAAGAGTTGTTACAACTTGAATTCTGGATATAGGTTCTAAACGAAACCTCTGCCAAAATCTAAGGGTGCTTTAAATCCATCAAAATTTGTAAGATTTAACCTAGTAGAGATTTAATGTTCCAATGATCCAATCCTTGAAAAATGGTTGTCATTTCATGACCCTGAGGTCAAATTTTGCAGTAAAGGGTGCACATTATGTATAATTACATATATATATATATATACACTTGTGTATGTATGTATGTATGAATTATAATATTTTCTAATATTGATTATCAATATGTCATTGTTTCAATGTGATAATCAATTATAAGTGATTTACTAAATTACTTTTTATTCTGGCCAACAAAATGAAGTTTTTATTAATATCAAATCTTGATTCATTAAGAAGTCATTAAATACACAAATTTTACTAGTAAGTTACAGAAAATATATTACAATAAGAGTATGCATATGAAGCTTGTAAAGTTGTAACTTAAGAATATATCTATTCTTAAATAAAATACTAGCTGTTTTTATGTAGGTTTTTACAGATGGAAATACGTCTCCTCAATTAAATTTGATTCTTTATTATTATTATTATTATTTTGTTGGAAAATGAAATAAAAATTTTAAAATTAATAAGATATGAAATATCCTGAACAACTGTCAAAAGGATATTTTTATAATTCAAATTCATTCAAAATTGATGATGAATCTAGTTTTTATATTTGAATCTTCCTTTCAATTAAATAGATTGAATTAATTTTTTTATTTGATGATTACTTAATCATCTAGGTATAAAAACAAAAGACAATTCATCATCTCACTCATATTTTATAATATTGTATGAGTAATGTCATATGATATATTAAATTTCAATTAATGATATGTGATAATGTCGCATAGTATTTAATAGATGATGTGATATGTCATATCAGTATATCGTTAGAAACTAACAATTGAATCATAAAAAAATTAATATCATAAATATTAGTGATTAAACTGTAATTTTTTATAACTTGATAATCAAAATAAAAATTCTCCTAAATTTGGGTGACAAAATGTAAGTTATCCAAAATTTTAAGTTCACAAATCAATGGACCCATGCTCATCATGCAATATTAAAAATATAGTACATAAAATGACTTCCCCTGGAGCTAATATTTTCCTTCTATATTTATCCTCCAGGTTTCAGGTCCACATTTTAGTGTATTCTTGTTCATTTTCCTATCAGCCCTTTCTAAACGTTTACACGAGTTTCTCATAACAGAAAGGCAAATTGGTAAATGGATAAATGAACAGAAGATATGGATGATAAAATCAGTTACATGCCATTTATATCAAAGCTCGGATGCTACATTGAAAAAACTTGCCCCGAGGAAAGCCAGCTTCTTGACAACCAACAAAGTCGTCAACAATGAACGAATCAAGCTATACCAGGAAGGTAAATTTGATTTCCAGGTATCAACCTGCATTTTTCTTGCACCATTACAATAATACTAGTGAGCTTGGCATCAATTGCTTGAGGACTCATTAGGATACGATTATGGGAGCTGGCTGGAGAAAAATGTTTGGATAAGTTTTACTCTCGTCTTACATCATAGTCATGAAATTTGCAATAACTGAGGGGCTGTTAGTAAGGAAAAGATTAGGGTCGCATTCCTTCATCTGGATCACTGTGTTTTCTGTTTTATTTTCATTCATTTTCTTGTCATTTTTTTTTATCATGATTATATTTGTAGGTAATGTTAGGTTAATATTGGCTTATTATTTGCATTTGTATTTGTATGTCTATTCAAAATCATCTTAATCAAACTTTTAATCGTTTAATATCACACTATTACCAATTTTTAAATATTATTCTTAAAAAAATTATTAAAAAAAATATAAAATTAATAAACTTTACATCGATGTAACTTGATCATTCCTTTGTATATATTCTTTACTAATACAATAAATCTCTTTTCTTCGTGAGTTCGTGTGAAAACAAAAATTATATAACTCAATATCGATTTTCATTTGTAGATTGGTATGAATATGTGATGAGAAACATAAATCTTCTTGTAGAGCTTATATATATGATTGTATACATACACGTATTTTCATCATATCTATGTTAACTTTATAATATAACTAATAGTTTTCTAAAATGTTCAATATATTTGAATCAACATACCATTCAATGCAAAAGAAAAAGTATAGTGCAAGAACAATTTTTTTAAAAAAGCTAATTTAACAAAAAAGATTAAAAAAAAAAAAGTAGCTGCATTAATGCGTTCCAGAAGCTGCAATGACAAAGTGGTACCAATCGGCTGCTTGGTAGTTATTTGGGTTTCCAAATGAGCCGATTGGGCCAGGGCTGTTATGCGTACGATATCGGACTATATTAATGCATTATCAACGTCATTTGGGCTCCAAGAATTTAATAAAGGATGTAAACTTTTCTGCTTCTTTTTAATTTTATATTGAGTAATTTATTTTTAATATATTAAAATTCATATAATTAAGTGTCGATAAATCGTATTTATTACAAAATATTATTATAAATAATTTTAATTAATTTAGAAAATATCTTAAGACCATTCTTACTAAAATCCTTATAAATAATGTAGTACTAATTTAGGTAAGAAAAATTGCTTTTCAAAGTTTAAAATTTAATTTAATTTATTTATATAGTTATTTTTAAGTGATGACATCTATTAAATCTGCAAATTAAGTTATGATTCATTTAGATGGACGATGAAATTAATTACAATGAGATTGAAATAATAGTAGATTTGAGATTAATTACTGTAACGATGAAATTGAAATCAATGATAAGATATATATTTAGATATAAAAATTATGACAGAGGTGAAATGAATTATGGTGAGAAAAAAATAATTATTAAAGATATTACATTAATAAAAATAAATTTAAATTATTAATATTTATAAAATTAATAAATAATTATAAAATTATTTTTATAATAAATAATATATCAAATAATGTTTTTATTATATTAAATAAAAAATTATTTAAAAATTTTCAAATAAAAAATAAAAAAGAACAAAATTAAACTATATGAATATATTCGTATTTATAATAAAAGCTAAAAAATTGTTGGGCTAAAAGCCTCCAATTCAATCACACCAGCGGAAGCGAAATCAAACAATAAATCAAACACACAAGAGAAAATAATTTAACATAATTAGGTCCAATAAACCTACATCCACGGATGAGAAACAAGATCTACTAGTTGTAGAGAATTACAAACATACATCAAATCATCAACCTCACTTAACAATCAATACTCATAAGGCACTCTTAATCTCCTCTAGTTTTATGAAGTATTCTCAACCCAAACAAACACAAATCCAAACCTTTGTGCACCCTTTCAACATAACCAAACACATACCCATATACTCTCATACATCATAACTATGTGAACCCTCTCAATCTCCTCTAGTTCACTCACAAACAAACATACACACCCACAAGACGTAAAGCCTCAATACTCCTATGAGGTATTTATCCTACAAAATCCTACAACTTTCTTACATCTTTTTCTCATACCTAACCTTGAAGAAACTTCACCTATTTATAACCATACAAACTTGCCCATTAAGAATCTCTCTCTTCTTAGAATTCTTCTCCTGTAAGTCAAACTTGCCTATTAAGAATCTCTTTTCTTTTAAAATTCTTCTCTTACAAGTTAAACTTACCTATTAAGAATCCTTTTTCTCTTAGAATATTTTTTTGCAAGTCTTCTTGTTCATCAAACAATATCTGACAAATCTCAAACAAATCTCTAACAAATTCCAAACAAATCTCTTATAGGATTTGAGTCATTATTCCCAACAATCTTCATCTTGACTCAAATTCTATCAAATCATCTGTCTTCATGCTAGACATGTTTGGCTCCATCGACAATGAAAGTCTCACAATCATCTTATTTTCTCTTGTGTCTTCACGCTTTATACAAACTAATCTTCAATCTTCAAAACTTAAACTCGATCTCTTCTCTTAAATCGAGCTCTTTTGAACTTGCTTCTTCTCATGTCTCAAATCATGCACTTTTCACATCTCAAACCTTTAGCTCTTCCCACATCTCAAACTTTCAGCATTTTCCACATCTTGAATCTTCAACTCTTCTCACGTTTCGAAACTTCAGCTCTGATATCACTTGTTGAGGAACACCACAGCTTTGATATTATTTGTTGTGCTAAAAGCCTCCAATTTAATTACACCAATGGAAGTGAAATCAAATAATAAATCGAACACATAAGAAAAAATAATTTAATGTAGTTCGGTCCAACTAACCTACATTAATGGATGAAAAACAAAATTCACTAGTTGTAGAGAATTACAAACATATATCAAATCATCAACCTCACTTAACAATCAATACTCATAAGATATTCTCAATCTCCTCTAGTCCTATGAAGTATTCTCAACCCAAACAAACATAAACCTAAACCTTTGTGCACCCTTTCAACAAAACCAAATACATACCCATATGTTCCTATACATCATATCTATGTGAACCCTCTCAGTCTCCTCTAGTCCACTCACAAACAAACATACACACCCACAAGACGTAAAGTCTTAATACTCCTATGGGGTGTCTATCCCACAAAATCTTACAACTTTCTTACATCTTTTTTTCATACCTAACCCTATAGAAACTTCACCTATTTATAACTATACAAACTTGCCCATTAAGAATCTCTTTCCTCTTAGAATTTTTTTCTTGTAAGTCAAACTTGCCTATTAAGAATCCATTTCTTTTTAGAATTCTTCTCTTGCAAGTCAAACTTACCTATTAAGAATCTTCTTTCTTTTAGAATTCTTTTTTACAAGTCTTCTTGTCCATCAAACAATATCTGACAAATCTCAAACAAATCTCTAATAAATCCTAAATAAATCTCTTATGTGATTTGAGTCATTATTCTCAACAATCTCTATCTTGACTCAAATTTCATCAAATTATCTGTCTTCATGATAGACATATTTGACCCCACCTGTAATGAAAGTCTCACAATCATCTTCTTTTCTCTTGTGTCTTCACGCTTCATACAAACCAATCCTCAATCTTCAAAACTTAAACTCAAACTCTTATCTTGAATCGAGCTCTTTTGGACTTGCTTCTTCTCATGTCTCAAATCATGCACTTCCCACATCTCAAACTTTCAACTCTTTTCACATTTTGAATCTTCAACTCTTCTCATGTTTCGAAACTTCAGCTCTTATACCACTTGTTAGAGAATACCACAGCTTTGATACCATTTGTTGGGCTAAAATCTTTCAATCCAATCACACCAGCGGAAGCGAAATCAAACAATAAAGCAAACACAAAAGAGAAAATAATTTAACGTGGTTCGGTCCAATTAACCTATATCCACGAATGAAAAATAAGATCCACTAAATATAGAGAATTACAAACATACATCAAATCATCAACCTCACTTAACAATCAATACTCATAAGACACTCTCAATCACCTTTAGTCCTATGAAGTATTCTCAACCCAAAAAACACAAACCTAAACCCTTGTACACTCTTTCAACATAACCAAACACATACCCATATACTTTCATATATTATACCTATGTGAACCCTCTCAATCTTTTCTAGTCCACTCACAAACAAACATATACACCCACAAGTTGTAAAGCCCCAATACTCCTATGAGGTGTCTATCTTACAAAATCTTACAACTTTTTTACATCTTATTTTTATACCTAACCTTGTAGAGACCTCACCTCTTTATAACCATACAAACATACCCATTAAGAATCTTTCTCCTCTTAAAATTCTTTTTCTGTAAGTTAAACTTACCTATTAAAAATCTTTTTCCTTTTAGAATTCTTCTCTTACAAGTTAAACTTACCTATTAAGAATCCTCTTTCTCTTAGAATTCTTTTTTGCAAGTCTTCTTGTCCATCAAGCAATATCTGACAAATCTCAAACAAATCTCTAACAAATCCCAAACAAATCTCTTATGAGATTTGAGTCATTATTCCTAACAATCTCTATCTTGACTTAAATTCCATCTAATCATCTGTCTTCATGCTGACATGTTTGGCCCTACTTGTAATGAAAGTCTCACAATTATCTTCTTTTCTCTTATGTCTTCACGCTTCACACAAACTAATCTTTAATCTTCAAAAGTTAAACTCAAACTCTTCTCTTGAATCGAGTTCTTTTGGACTTACTTCTTATGTCTCAAACCATGCACTTTTCACATCTCAAACTTTTAGCTCTTCTCACGTCTCAAACTTTCAGCTCTTTTCACATCTTGAATCTTTAACTCTTCTTACGTTTTGAAACTTCAGCTCTAATATTACTTGTTGAAGAACACCACAGTTCTGATATCATTTGTTTGGCTAAAAGCCTCCAATCCAATCACACCAACGAAAGTGAAATTAAACAATAAATCGAACATATAAGAGAAAATAATTTAACGTGATTCGATCCAACTAACCTACATCCACGGATGAGAAATAAGATTCACTAGTTGTAGAGAATTACAAACATACATCAAATCATCAACCTCACTTAACAATCAATACTCATAAGATACTCTCAATCTCTTCTAGTCCTATGAAGTATTCTCAGTCCAAACAAACACAAATACAAACTTAAACCCTTATGCACCATTTTAACATAACCAAACATATACCCACATGCTCTCATACATCATACCTATATGGACCCTCTTAGTCTCCTCTAATCCACTCAAAAACAAACATACACACCGACAAGATGTAAAGTCTCAATACTCTAATGGGGTGTCTATCCTACAAAATCATACAACTCTCTTAGATTTTTTTCTCATACCTATTCCTGTAGAAACTTCACCTATTTATAACCATACAAACTTGCTCATTAAGAATCTATCTCCTCTTAGAATTCTTTTCCTGTAAGTTAAACTTACCTATTAAGAATCCTTTTCTTTTTAAAATTCTTTTCTTGCAAGTCAAACTTACCTATTAAGAATCTTCTTTCTTTTAAAATTTTTTTTTGCAAGTTTTCTTGTCCATCAAACAATATCTGAAAATCTCAAACAAATCTCTAATAAATCCTAAACAAATCTCTTATGGGATTTGAGTCATTATTCTCAACAATCTCTATCTTAACTCAAATTTCATCAAATTATTTATCTTCATGATAGACATGTTTGACCCCACCTGTAATGAAAGTCTCACAATCATCTTCTCTTCTCTTGTGTCTTCACGCTTCATACAAACTAATCCTCAATCTTTAAAACTTAAACTCAAACTCTTCTCTTGAATCGAGCTATTTTGGACTTGTTTCTTCTCATATCTCAAACCATGCACTTCTCACATCTCAAACTTTAAGCTATTTTCACATCTTGAATCTTCAACTCTTCTCACGTTTCAAAATTTCAACTATGATACCACTTGTTGGAGAACACCACAGCTCTGATACCATTTGTTGGGCTAAAAGTCTCCAATCCAATCGCACCAGTGGAAGCGAAATAAAACAATAAATCAAACACACAAGAAAAAATAATTTAACGTGGTTCGATCCAACTAACCTATATCCATGGATAAGAAACAAGATCTACTAAATGTAAAGAATTACAAACATACATCAAATTATCAACCTCACTTAACAATTAATACTCATAAGGCACTCTTAATCTCCTCTAGTCCTATGAAGTATTCTCAACTTAAACAAACACAAACTCAAACCCTTGTACACTCTTTTAACATAACCAAACACATACCCATATGCTCCCATACATCATACCTGTGTGACCTTCTCAATCTCCTCTAGTCCACTCAAAAACAAACATACACACCCATAAGATGTAAAGACTAAATACTCCTATGGGGTGTTTATCCCATAAAATCTTACAACTTTCTTACATCTTTTTATCATACCTAATCCTGTAGAGACTTCACCTATTTATAACCATACAAACTTGCCCATTAAGAATCTTTCTTCTCTAAAATTTTTCTTCTATAAGTCAAACTTGCCTATTAAGAATCCCTTTCCTTTTAGAATTCTTCTCTTACGAATCAAACTTACCTATTAAGAATTCTCTTTCTCTTAGAATTTTTTTTGTAAGTCTTCTTGTCCATCAAGCAATATTTGATAAATCTAAAAAAACTCTCTAACAAATCCCAAATAAATCTCTTATGAGATTTGAGTCGTTATTTCCAACAATCTCTTTCTTGACTCAAATTCTATCAAATTATCTATCTTCATGCTGACATGTTTAGCTCCACCAGTAATAGAAGTCTCACAATTATCTTTTTTTCTCTTATGTCTTCACGTTTCATACAAACTAATCTTTAATCTTCAAAACTTAAATTCGAACTCTTCTCTTGAATCGAACTTTTTTGGACTTGCTTCTTCCCATGTTTCAAACCATGCACTTTCCACATCTCAAACCTTTAGCTCTTTCCACATCTCAAACTTTCAACTCTTTTCATATCTTGAATCCTCAACTCTTTTCATGTTTTGAAACTTCAGCTCTAATATCACTTGTTGGGAAACACCACAGCTCTGATACTATTTGTTAGGTTAAAAGCCTCTAATCCAATCACACTAACGAAAGTGAAATCAAATAATAAATCAAACACACAAGAGAAAGTAATTTAACATGGTTCGATCTAACTAACTTACATCCACGGATGAGAAATAAGATTTACTAGTTGTAGAGAATTACAAACATACATCAAATCATCAACCTCACTTAACAATTAATACTCATAAGATACTCTCAATCTCTTCTAATCCTATGAAGTATTCTCAACTCAAACAAATACAAACATAAACCCAAACCCTTGTGCACCATTTCAACATAACCAAACACATACCCATATGCTCTCATACATCATACCTATGTGGACCCTCTCAGTCTCTTCTAGTCCACTTATAAACAAACATACATATCCACAAGATGTAAAGTCTCAATACTCCTATGAGGTGTCTATCCCATAAAATCATACAACTCTCTTACTTCTTTTTCTTATACTTATTCCTGAAGAGACTTCACCTATTGATAACCATACAAACTTGTCCATTAAGAATCTCTCTTCTCATAAAATTTTTCTTCTGTAAGTCAAACTTGCCTATTAAGAATCCCTTTCTTTTTATAATTCTTCTCTTGCAAGTCAAACTTACCTATTAAGAATCTTTTTTCTCTTAAATTTTTTTTTTTGCAAGTTTTCTTTTCCATCAAACAATATCTGATAAATCTCAAATAAATCTCTAACAAATCCCAAACAAATCTTCTATGAGATTTGAGTCATTAATCCCAACAATCTTCATCTTGACTCAAATTTTATCAAATCATCTATATTCAGGCTAGACATGTTTAGCCCTACCTGTAATGAAAGTCTCACAATCCTCTTCTCTTGTGTCTCTACGCTTCATACAAACTAATCTTCAATCTTCAAAACTTAAACTCGAACTCTTATCTTAAATCGAACTCTTTTGGACTTACTTCTTCCTATGTCTCAAATCATGCACTTTCTACATCTCAAACTTTCAGCTCTTTTCACATCTTGAATCTTTAACTCCTCTCAAGTTTTGAAACTTTAGCTATGATACCACTTGTTGAAAAATACCATAGCTCTGATACCATTTGTTAGGCTAAAAGCCTCCAATACAATCACACCAACGAAAGCGAAATCAAATAATAAATCAAACACATAAGAAAAAATAATTTAACGTAGTTCGGTCTAACTAACCTACATCCATGGATGAGAAACAAGATCTACTAGTTGTAGAAAATTACAAACATACATCAAATCATCAACCTCACTTAACAATCAATACTCATAAGATACTCTCAATCTCCTCTAGTCTTATGAAGTATTCTCAACCCAAACAAATACAAACAACCCTTGTATATCATTTTAACATAATCGAATACATACCCATATGCTCTCATACATCATACCTATGTGGAACCTCTCAGTCTCTTCTAGTCTACTCATAAACAAACATACACACCCACAAGACGTAAAGTTTCAATACTCTTATGGGGTGTTTATCCCATAAAATCATACAACTCTCTTACATCTTTTTTTATACCTATTCTTGTAGAGACTTCACCTATTTATAACCATAAAAACTTGCCAATTAAAAATTTCTCTCCTTTTAGAATTCTTCTCCTATAATTCAAACTTACCTATTAAGAATTCTTTTTCTTTAGAATTCTTCTCTTACAAGTCAAACTTACCTATTAAGAATCTTTTTTCTTTTAGAATTCTTTTTTGCAAGTCTTCTTGTCTATCAAATAATATTTGACAAATCTCTAACAAATCTCAAACAAATCTCTTATAAGATTTAAGTTCTTATTCTTAACAATCTTCATCTTGACTCAAATTCTATTAAATCATCTGTCTTTATGCTAGACATGTTTGGCCCCACCTACAATAAAAATCTCACAATCATCTTCTTTTATCTTGTGTTTTTACACTTCATACAAACCAATCCTCAATCTTTAAAACTTAAACTCAAACTCTTCTCTTAAATCGAGCTGTTTTGGACTTGCTTCTTCCAATGTCTCAAACCATGCACTTTTCACATCTCAAACTTCTAACTCTTTTCATATCTTAAATCTTTAACTCTTCTCACATTTTGAAACTTCAGCTCTGATACCACTTATTGGAGAACACCACAGCTCTGATACCATTTATTGGGCTAAAAGCCTCTAATCCTATTACATCAACGGAAGCGAAATGAAACAATAAATCAAACACACAAGAGAAAATAACTTAACGTGGTTCGGTCTAACTAACCTACATCCACGGATAAGAAACAAGATCTACTAGTTGTAGAGAATTACAAACATATATCAAATCATCAATCTCACTTAACAATCAATACTCATAAGACACTCTTAATCTCTTCTAGTCCTATGAAGTATTCTCAATCCAAACAAACACAAACTCAAACCCTTGTACACCCTTTCAACATAACTAAACACATACCCATATGTTCACATACATTATACCTATGTGGATCCTCTCAGTCTCTTCTAGTCTACTCACAAACAAACATACACACCCACAAGACGTAAAACCTTAATACTCTTATGGGGTGTCTATCTCACAAAACCCTATAACTTTCTTACGTCTTTTTTTCATATCTAACTTTGTAGAGATTTCACCTATTTATAACCATACAAACTTGCTCATTAAAAATCTCTCTCCTCTTTGAATTCTTCTTCTATAAGTCAAACTTACCTATTAAGAATTTCTTTTCTTTTAGAATTCTTCTCTTACAAGTTAAACTTACCTATTAAGAATCATCTTTCTCTTATAATTCTTTTTTGTAAGTCTTCTTATCCATTAAGCAATATCTGATAAATCTTAAACAAATCTCAAACAAATCCCAAATAAATATCTTATGGGATTTGAGTTATTATTCTCAATAATTTTCATCTTAACTCAAATTTAATCAAATCATCTGTTTTCATGCTAGACATGTTTGGCTCTACCTGCAATGAAAGTCTCACAATCATCTTTTTTTCTCTTGTGTCTTCATGTTTCATACAAACTAATCCTCAATCTTCAAAACTTAAACTTGAACTCTTCTTTTGAATCGAGCTTTTTTGGACTTGCTTCTTCCCATATCTCAAACCATGCACTTCTCACATATCAAATTTTTAGCTCTTCTCACATCTTAAACTTTCAACTCTTTTAACATCTTGAATCTTTAACTCTTCTCATGTTTCAAAACTTCAGCTCTGATATCACTTTTTGGGGAACACCACAGCTCTGATACCATTTGTTGGGCTGAAAACCTCCAATCCAATCACACTAACGAAAGTAAAATCAAACAATAAATCAAATGACACAAGAAAAAATAATTTAACGTGGTTTAGTTCAACTAACCTACATCCACGAATGAGAAACAAGATTCACTAATTGTAGAGAATTACAAACATACATCAAATCATTAACCTCACTTAACAATCAATACTCATAAGATACTCTCAATCTCCTCTAGTCTTATGATGTATTCTCAACCCAAACAAACACAAACCCAAACCTTTGTACACCATTTCAACACAACTAAACACATACTCATATGTTCTCATACATCATACCTATGTGAACCCTCTCAGTTTCCTCTAGTCCACTCACAAACAAACATATACACACAAGACGTAAAGTCCTAATACTCCTATGAGGTGTCTATCTCACAAAATTATACAACTCTCTTACATTTTTTTCTCATACTTATTCCTGTAGAGACTTCACCTATTTATAACTATACAAACTTGCCCATTAAGAATCTCTCTCCCCTTAGAATTCTTCTCTTATAAGTCAAACTTGCCAATTAAAAATTTTTTTTCTTTTAAAATTCTTCTCTTGCAAGTTAAACTTGCCTATTAAGAATTTTCTTTCTCTTAGAATTTTTTTTGCAAGTCTTCTTGTCCATCAAACAATATCTGACAAATCTCAAACAAATCTCTTATGAGATTTGAGTCATTATTCCCAATAATCTCCATCTTGACTCAAATTTCATCAAATCATCTATCTTCATGCTAGACATGTTTGGTCCCACCTACAATGAAAGTTTCACAATCATTTTTTCTTCTCTTGTGTCTCACACTTCATACAAACTAATCCTTAATCTTCAAAACTTAAATTCAAACTCTTCTCTTGAATCGAGCTCTTTTGGACTTGCTTCTTCTCATGTCTCAAACCATGCACTTTTCACATCTTAAACTTTCAGCTTTTTTCACATCTTGAATCTTCAACTCTTCTCACGTTTCGAAACTTCAGCTTTGATACCACTTATTGGAGAACACAATAGCTCTGATACCATTTGTTGGGCTAAAAGCCTCCAATTCAATCACACCAGCGGAAGCAAAATCAAACAATAAATCAAACACACAAGAAAAAATATTTTAACATGATTAGGTCCAACTAACCTACATCCACGGATGAGAAACAAGATCTACTAGTTGTAAAGAATTACAAACATACATCAAATCATCAACCTCACTTAACAATCAATACTCATAAGGCACTCTCAATCTCTTCTAGTTTTATGAAGTATTCTCAACCCAAACAAACACAAATCCAAACCCTTGTACACCCTTTCAACATAACCAAACACATACCCATATATTCCTATACATCATACCTATGTGGACCCTCTCAGTCTCCTCTAGTTCACTCACAAACAAACATACACACCCACAAGACATAAAGCTCCAATACTCTTATAGGGTGTCTATCCCGCAAAACCTTACAACTTTCTTACATCTTTTTCTCATACCTAACCCTATAGAGAATTCACCTATTTATAACCATACAAACTTGCCCATTAAGAATCTCTCTCCTCTTAGAATTCTTCTCCTGTAAGTCAAACTTGCCTATTAAGAATCCATTTTCTTTTAGAATTCTTCTCTTGTAAGTCAAACTTACCTATTAAGAATCTTCTTTCTCTTAGAATTCTTTTTTGCAAGTCTTCTTGTCCATCAAACAATATCTGACAAATCTCAAACAAATCTCTAACAAATCCCAAACAAATCTCTTATGGGATTTGAGTCATTATTCTCAACAAAAATATGAAAAAATAAAAAATTAATGAACTTATCGTTGAGCCATTTCACTAAAAATGATCATTAGCTAACCGAGATTATTTTTACTGCTTAATAAAATCAAAATGCATATTTTTTTACTGCATAGTGCAATTAGGCATAGCAATTGGGGGTGCAATTAAATCCAAAGGCACCCTCAATAGTTGGTTTTCATTGAGGGCAGTCCTTTTCCAGATGGGTTTTCCTTCTCCGTTGGCCAAATCATCGTGGTACTTGATAAGTTGATGCAAACAAAACATGTAAAGAAAGGGAGTGTTTATACAGGAGATCTATGAAGGAGGCAGGGAAATAAAATTGGCGAGGCAGTATGATGAAATTTTAAGAGAAGATGCAGAAGTTGTGTAAAAGAAGAAGCTGAAAGAAATAACTGATTAATAGTAACATTGAGCAGTCAATAGATGGCAATCAATCGGCACACACAAATTATGTAAAGAAATTTTGACTGTTAAAATAAAAAAGTACTGTCCATCATATAAATGTGTCTGCAAATTAGACTGGAAGGAGCCTGGCTATATGTGTCAACCTCTTTAGTAAATAATAACGAACAAAAAATTAAAGCACAACAAATACACAAGATTTATAATGTAGATTCAATTTTCATTACCATTATTATTATTATTATTATTATTTATGAAGGATCTGTAAGTTTAATATAAGTTATCGATGAAACTTATGTTATATCATGCGATAACTTATCCTTTGATAACAAATCGTATGTTAAACTTTTATATATAAAACAAATTATGGAATTGTGTGCTGACGAGGTGTATGAAAAATCAATGTTATAACGATGGTTGCACACATCTTGATAATTTTCCTTAAAAAAATTAAAGAGGATTAATTAATTTATGCTGTACATAAATTATTCATTAACGTTGATAAAAATTCAGATTATTTTGTACCCAATTTTCAACAGGGAAAACGGTCTTCGCCTTCAGTATTGTTTAGTTTAATTTCTTTTTAAATAAATTCTCATATTCAGTAATTTGATATATATATATATATTATTGATGATCTAATTCTTATAATCCATCTTTAAATTAAAATAAACTTCAATGATATTAGATGATGGAAAAAGTTAATTAGTAAAATAAGGTATGATCTTCCGTGAATTGTCTCATACTTAGGATTAATTAAACTTGAACGTACAAATCAAAAGTAGCATAATGGAATGGACAGAGCTTATTTATTTATTTATTTAAATTTTGTTTTCTTATTATATTTTATATTAAATTCTTTGACGGGTTATTTTGAATTAAATTAACATGGCAATAAACAGAAGCATGCTATATAGGAAATGATTGTTTTGGCTGGTCTTTTGAGCTCTTTGATGTGTTGTTTGGTAGAACTTGGTAGATGACCTAGTTGTTAATGGAATGCCATCTTAAATTTTGTCCTCACTTCAATTTATGTTTTATGCCTCGTGTTGGTGATTTATAACAGTAGTATGGAAAAAGCCCCCTTTTTTTTTTCTAATTCAATTTAATTTTGTTATCATTACAACAACTGTCGTAACGGTTTTGTGTCTGTCCGATAAATTTGAAAACGAAATAAAAATAACGGAGTCGCCACCAATCTTTTTTGGTTAGGTGTGATTGGTCACCTATTAAAACATATCATTTTAATGAAATCTTAAAATTAATTAAAATTTATTAAAAAGATAATTTTAGGGTCTGCGTAACAGTCTGGGTTCGAGAGTCGGTTACGTGTGGGGAAGGATTAGCACCCCCACAGCGCCCGTTAAAAACGGTATCAATTAACAACGTGTTATCTTTTGATTTTGATAAAAATAGTCCAATTTTCAGTGTTAAAAAAAATTACCTTGATTTTTTATTTAAAAAAATTATTCTTGAGAAAAATAAATTAAAACCTTTTTATTGAAATAATTCTTAAAATGTTCAAGTATTTTGGTAACATTAGAAGAACTTTTTCTCACTTAGAGATTTTTTGGGCATTACTTCTCGGAATACCTTAGAATCTCATTTTCGGATGTTCGAATTTATTTTTCGTAAGAAAATGTCATGCATGTAATGCAAAAATGTTACCATGTTTATACACACATTTTATTCTCCTTTGTTAGAAATTTTATTAATATTCTTATTTAAAATTGAAATTTTGAAGAAAAAGAAATTTAATTATATTGAAGATTTGCTATAAATATTTCAATATGCTGGTAATATTTTACAAAAAATCTTCTCACCTAGAGATTTCTTAAAGCATCTCTATTCGAAATACTTTTAAAATCTCATCATTGGATTAAATTCTTTTCTTCACATTTTTATTACTTATATTTTTGATATATTAATCAATTTTTATTTATTATTTAAAAAAATTTTTTTTTACTGTATTGAAAATTTTTTTTATAAATACTTCAATACACTGGTAATATTTTAAAAAAAATCTTTTCACCTAAAGATTTTGTAGGCATCACTACTCGGAATACCTTTGAATCTCATCGTCGAATAAAAATTTCATTTTCCTACATTTTTTATTAGTTTAGTATTATTATTATTTTTATTTTTATATTATTTTTTTTAAAGTTTATTTTAAAAATTAACATAATTATATAAAAAAAATTTAACCACAATTTTATTATTTAATCTAACAAATATAAATATTCTAATATGCATAAATATTAATAAAATAATATATAAAAAATAAGAAAAATTCAAAAAATTTTTTTTTTTACCTGAACCGAACCGATCAACGGTCCGATCAACGAGCGGTTCGGTTCGACGGTTCGATCTTGCGATTTGGCTCGGTCTGGGCGGTTCAGTACCATTCGGTTCAGTCTGGGCGATTCGGTTTCGGTTTAGTCAGATCGATCAGAGGCTGACGGAGAAGCAGGTCGTCGGGTTGGGTGCGCGAACCCCGGGTCGGGTCGTTGGTTGACGCGTGGATCTTCTTTGATCGAAACGGCGTCGTTTTGGCCCTATGCTCAAAACGACGTCGTTTTGCTTTTAATGTTTTCTATAAATAACTGAAAAATTTTTTTTTTGTTCATTCTTTCAATTTTTCAGAAAAAAAAGAGAAAGAGCTCTGGGGAGAGCTAGCCGTCCGATTGTCGGACCATCGCGCCGGCCACCGTTTGGGTCACCGTCGACAGTCGTTGCCGGTGGTTTTCGGTTGCCAAAAAATGTTAAAATTCTTCTGGTGGTTCTCTTTAACGCGATCTTCCCGAATCCGATCTTGATCGGGGCTCAAAGTTTCGGCCTCC
This sequence comes from Durio zibethinus, assembly GCF_047325235.1. Lineage (NCBI taxonomy): Eukaryota > Viridiplantae > Streptophyta > Magnoliopsida > Malvales > Malvaceae > Durio > Durio zibethinus. The sequence goes on along the minus strand of NC_143188.1, from coordinate 3,720,642 downwards.
TTTTTTTTTTTTTGACAGAATTGACTAACTTCTTTATTTGTTTGTAGGTAGTTTTTCTAGCGGTGGGATCCCCTACTTGGGGACTGTGATTTTTGTTCCTCTTTTTTTTTTTTTGACAGAAAACTAAAATTGGTTTTTTTTTTTTACAGAAAGTTTTCTTTCTTTTTTTTTAATTTTTTTTTCGATTCTGCTTCTAGTCTCGTTTGCAAATAATAAGCTCTATTTATAGAGCTTTTTGGGATTCAAATCTCAGATCTTCTGGGATTCGAATCTCATTTTTCAACTGAAAAATCACGTCTGCCGTTCGTGATTGACGACTTATCGGTCAACCGTTGGCAGCTAGCGGTGGTGATTTTGACTTTAGGAATTGTGCATTTAATGCACTAGATTTGAACTGGATAAAGATGAAAAAGAATGAAAAAGGAAGAAGGAAAGAAAGAAGAAGAAAAGAAAAAAAGACAAACGTAAAAAACAAGAAAAAAAAGAAAAAAAAAATAAATAATAATAATAATAATAATAATAATAATAATAATAATAATAATAATAATAAAATGGTGTTTACAGTTGCCCCTTTTTGCCTATTTATGTGAATCAGGAATAAGACAAAGATAAACAAACAATCATTTTGTTTGGAAAGATAAAACATTGAGAAAAGAAAAAAAATTTTTTTTTTGGTCGACAAAAAAGGGCTCATCTCAATAGATGTTCAATTGATATTTTTGAAAGTTTAAAAGGTTTTTCTTAGCAGAGGTTCAATAACTTTAATTTTTTTTTTTTGAAAAAGCTCATCTCAACAGAGGTTTAAAAACTTTTAAATCTCATATCATGAAAAGGACTCCTCTCAGCAGAGGCTCAACCACTTTAAAATTCTTATCTTGAAAAGGGCTCCTTTGAGCAGAGGCTTAATAACTTTAAAATTCTCTTTTTGGAAAAACTCTTCTCAGCAGAGGTTCAACAACTTTAGAATTCTCATATTGGAAAAGCTCCTCTCAACATAGGCTCAACAACTTTAAAAATCTCTTAAAAAAACTCTTCTTAGCAAAGGCTCAACAACTTTAAAAATCTTATATGGAAAAGCTCATCTCAGCAGAGGCTCAACATCTTTAAAAATCTCTTGAAAAAGCTCCTCTCAGCAAAGGCTCAACAACTTTAAAATTTTCATCTTAGAAAAGCTCCTCTCAGCAAAGGCTCAGCAACTTTAAAAATCTATTGAAAAAGCTTCTCTCAGCAGAGGCTCAATTGATATTTTTGAAAGTTTAAAAGGCTCATCTCAGTAGAGGCTTAACAACTTTAAAAATTTCATCTTGAAAAAACTCCTCTCAACAGAGGCTCAACAACTTTAAAAATCTCTTGAAAAAGCTCCTCTCAGCAGAAGCTTAACAACTTTAAAAATCTCTTGAAAAAACTCATCTCAGTATAGGTTCAACAACTTTAAAATTTTCATCTGTTTTCAAAATTGAGTTCTCATCTCTGAACAAGTAAATTTCTCTCTTTTGAATTCTTTTGTTTGATCATTGTCTTTACCAAAATCTTGTTTTTCATTAAGAAATGGAAAATTTCTATCTTTGTTACAACTTCTTAATGATGCATGTACTGAGTGCTCTAAATGCAATGCATGTAATGTAATCAAAATTATTCATTGTAGTAAAAAGGTTATCGAAATCTCTCGCTTTTGGCTTCTTTTATCAGAATTCTTATATGAACAATCTGTCTTTAACATCTGACCATAATATTTTTCTTCTTCAAAAGTCTACAACATCAATGTCTTGTCATGCATTTTTCATCTTTTTTCATTTACCTTTGTCAACTTTAAAAGTAATGCTAAGATCTTTCATGTTTATTTTTCTTTTCATCATTTTAAATTTAAGACAAATAAAATGCAATCAAACATTTCTCTTATTCACTTGTATGATGAACAAAAATATCAGATAAGGATAAAGGAATGGATAGGCATTATTTTTAAAGGAAAGATAATATATTTCATAAGTGCATGTCAAAGTGTTTGAGTTGAAACAAAGGTGTCCAAAAGAATGATCATAAGATAATCATGAACAAAATATTCTCAGATTCTTTCTTTAAAACTAAATCAGATGACTTCTTTGATCATTCAGAGTTCGTCAAACTATACTTGCCCCTGTGTTATGGAATCTCCTTCTGATAATGCTTCTGCTTCACATCCAAGTTGCCTTTTCAAGTTTTCAGCTTAGATAAGTTATCATTTTTTCTCTTTCTTTTTTTTAAGCAAAATATTTCTTCACAATATCTGAATTTATTGGAGCAAGTAAATCACCTCCGTCCATTTCTGTCAAAATCAATGCCCCACCAGAAAAGGCCTTTTTCACCACATACGGGCCTTCCCAATTTGGTGTCCATTTTTTTTTATTATCATGTTGATTTGGAAGGATTCTTTTTAGCACTAAGTCTCCTTCCCTAAAGTAACGAGGATGAATTTTCTTGTCATGTGCTCTCATCATCTTTTTTTGATATAATTGACCATGACAAAGTGCTGACAGTCTTTTCTCTTCAATGAGGTTTAACTACTTGTAGCGATTTCAAACCCATTCTACTTCCTCTAACTCTACCTCCATCAGGACTCTCAATGAGGGAATTTTCACTTCGACCAGTAGCACGACTTTCATTCCATATACCAAAGAGAATTGGGTGGCCCTAGTAGATGTTCAGACTGATGTTCTATAAGCATGCAAAGCAAAAGGCAACTTCTCATGCCAATCTTTGTAAATTTCAGTCATTTTCTCCGGGATTCTTTTGATATTCTTATTCGCAGCCTCCACTGCCCCATTCATTTTCGGACGATATGGTGCCGAATTACGATGGCGGATCTTGAACTGAGTGCATACTTCATTCATCATTTTGTTGTTTAAATTTTTGGCATTATTAGAAATAATTGTCTCTGGAAGCCCATATCTGCATATTATCTCTCTTTTTATAAACTTACATACCACTGATCGGGTCACGTTAGCATGTGATGCAGTTTTTACCCATTTGGTGAAGTAATCAATCATCACAAAAATGAATCTATGCCTATTCGAAGCTTTTGGAGTGATAGGACCAATGACATCCATGCCCCACATAGAGAATGGTCACGGAGGAGCCAGAACGTGTAATGTTGATGGCGGAGCATGAATTTTGTCAGCATAAATCTGACATTTATGACATCTTCTAGCATAATCAATACAGTCACCCTCTATTGTCAACCAATAATAGCCAGCCCTTATAATTTATCTAGCCATCATATGACCATTTGTATGTGCCCCACAAATTCCATCATGCACTTCTTCAATAATCTTCTTTGCTTCAGTTGCATTTACATATCTTAAAAGCACTTGATCTTGACCTCTTTTATAAAAGATATCTCCATCAATAAAGCAACTCATAGCCAATCTTCTGATAGTCTTCTTATCATTTTCTGTTGTATGTTCTGGGTATTGCTGGCTTTTAATGTATTGCATGATATCATGATACCATGGTTTCCCATCAACTTTTTTTTCAACACCTGAGCAATGTGCTAGTACATCTTTTACATCCAGCTTGATGGGTTGGATTTCAGTATTTGCATCTATTTTAACATTACAGCTAGAGTAGCCAGCGCATCAGTAATTTGGTTTTCCTTTCCAGGTAGATGCTCAAACTGAACTTCTTTAAATTGCTTGACCAACTCAGAGATGTATTTATGGTACCGAATCAACTTAGAGTCTCTTATCTCTCATTCACCTCATAACTGATAAATAACTAGAACTGAATCTCTAAACACATCTAACATTTTGATATTCTTTTCAATTGCTGCTTGTAGACCCATAACACAGGCCTCATATTCAGCCACATTATTTGTGCAATTAAAATTTAACCTGACTGTGATGGGGTAATAATATCCATCAGGAGATATCAAAATTACCCTAATACCATGACCCAAAGTATTAGCAGCTCCATCAAAATACATCATCAATGATTTTTCAACAGGTTCATTTTCTTCAATGGCCATCACATCCTTATCAAGAAATTCTAATTTCATTGGCTCATAATCTTCGACTGCACGATCAGCAAGAAATTCAGCTATTGCACTCCCTTTAATAGCCTTTTGAGTTACGTAAATGATATCATATTCTAAAAGCATAACTTGTCACCGTGCTATTCTTCTTATCAATAAGGGCTTTTCGAAGATATACATAATAGGATCTAGCTTTGCTATGAGCCAAGTAGTGTGATAAAATATGTATTGTCTAAGCCTTCGAGCTATCCAAGTTAATGCACAACACATCTTCTCTAATGATGAATACTTGGACTCATAATCAGTGAATTTCTTACTCAAGTAGTAAATTGCTCGTTCTCTCTTATCAGTTTCATTTCTTTGCCCTAGCACACATCCTATTGAATTTTCATGCATTGTCAAGTACAAAATCAAAGGTTTTCTTGGCATTGGTGGCATCAACACAAGTGGATTTGATAAGTATTCTTTGATCTTATCAAAAGCTTCTTGGCATTCATCATTCCATTCTCTAGGATCATATTTTCTAAAAAGCTTGAAATAAGATCACGCTTATAAGTGAGTTGAGAGATGAAGCAAACAATATAGTTTAATCTCCCTAAGAAACTTCGCACTTCTTTTGAGGTATGAAGAGGAGATAAGTTTTGGATGGCTTGTATCTTATCTAGATCAACTTCAATTCTTTTTTCACTGACTATAAAGCCCAATAGTTTTCTTGATTTGGCTCCAAATGTACATTTGGCAGGATTCAACTTCAACTGAAATCTTTTCAACCTATCGAATAGCTTTTTAAGATTGACTATATGATCCTATTTTTTACGAGATTTTATGATCATATCATCTACATACACTTCTATCTCTTTATGCATCATGTCATGAAAGAGAGTTACCATTGCTATTTGATAAGTAACACTAGTATTTTTCAACCCAAAAGGCATAACCTTATAACAGAATATCCCCCATATGGTCACAAATATGATTTTTTTCATATCATCTTGAGCCATCTTGATCTGATTATAGCTTGAAAAACCATTCATAAAGGAAAATGTGGAGTGCCTAGCAGTATTATTCACTAGAGTATCGATGTGAGGTAGATGAAAGTTATCCTTAGGGTTTGCCCTATTCAAGTCTCGATAATTGACACACATTCTCACTTTTCTATCTTTCTTAGAAACTGGCACTATGTTGGCTACCCATTTAGGATATTTTGCTACTTTTAAAAATTCAGCATCGAATTGTTTCTTCACTTTCTTTTTAATTTTCAACAGCATCTGTGGTTTCATGCGCCTTAGCTTTTGCTGTATCGATTTACATCTTGATTTTAAAGATAACTTGTGCTCTACAATATCAGTGCTGAGTCTCGACATATCCTGGTAAGTCCACGTGAACACATCTATATATTCTCAGAGCAGCTCTTTTAGCTTCTATCTTTCAGCTGGTAAAAGAGACATACCAAGTTTAACCTCTTTTTTGTTTTCACCATCTCTCAAATTCACTAATTTGATAATTTTCTGATGGGGTTCAATTGGCTTATCTTCATGTTCTATTAATTTTAGCAAATCAAGAGGCAGTGTGTAGTTATCTGAATCTTTCTCATTATTAAGTTCATCAATATAAATTAAGTTTTCAAAATCAAATATGAGATTATTGCCATGATTATCTTCATGTTCATTGTTTGGGACCTTGTAAAGGGTAAGATGAAGAGAATATTGGCACACAAAAATTGAATGACAAGAAAATGATGGAAAATGAAAATGAAAATAATAGAAGAAATACGGATGCATCTTCTAAGTCTTTTATTAAAATGACAAACATAAACACACCATAAAAGATCTTCTAATACTCATAAAAAGTAATTAGAGATTTAAAGTTTCATAGTACATTACTTTTTCAAAGTTTTAAAGACAACAGGCAGCTCTGTAACTTTTCAATTATCCAGCTCAAAATCTGAAAAACAAAGGTACACGAATAGCTTTTCACTTCGAATCTTCTTTTCTCCATCATCCACCATTTGAATGGTCAGTTCTTAAAATTTTTCCATAAATCCTGCATTTGGGGCTCCCTATAAATCTGGATAAATGTATCCTCCTGAGTGAAAAAAATCATAGAGGTATGGAATAATTATGGGCTCTGACTCTGGCTCATATCCCCTAAGATTAACTATCCTCTTATCTCTTTTCTCATTCACCATTCTTATTCTATCCCCTCTTGTTGGCTTATATCCCAAGCTAAATCTGTCTCTCTTTTCATATATGGTCGATGGCTTCATGATTCCTTGCAGGTTCTTTCTAAGTTTGGCTTTAGGTCACTACCCCATCTTGGTAAGTTGTTTGACTACCATTTTAGTTATCGTAGACAAGTGTGGCGAATACAATTTAGATCCTACAGCTATATATATTGTATTGACAATCTCAAAAGATCTATAAGAGCATTCTAAAGCTTCATCTGTTGATTTCACATAAGGAGTATTTATCGGATGAGTTACCAATAAATCTTCTTCTTCTGCCACATATGTTAGCTTCCTTTCAACAATGAATTTAACTTTCTGATATAATGAAGATGGAATAACACCTGTCATATGGATTTATGGTATACCCAATAAACAACTGTATGAAAGAGAGATGTCCATAATTTAAAATTTCACGTTGAATGTGCATGGGCTAATTTGCAATGGCACTTCTATATCTCTTAGCACCTCTCTTTTGGTTTCATCAAAGGTTCTCACTATCATATGACTAGGTTTCATATAAGATCCATCAACAAGAAATTTTATCAGAATAGTCACAGGCATAACATTGATCCACATAAGGAGTATTTATTGGATGAGTTACCAATAAATCTTTTTCTTCTGCCACACATGTTAGCTTCTTTTCAACAATGAATTTAACTTTTTGATGTAATGAAGATGAGACAGCACCTTTCATATGGATTCATGGCCTACCTAATAAACAACTGTATGAAGAAGAGATGTCCATAATTTAAAATTTCACGTTGAAAGTGTATGGGCCAATTTGCAATGGCACTTCTATATCTCTTAGCACCTCTCTTTTGGTTCCATTAAAGGCTCTCACTATCATATGACTAGGTTTCATATAAGATCCATCAACAGAAAGTTTTACCAGGGTAGTCACAAGCATAACATTGATGGATGAGCCATTATCAATCAAAACCTTAGCCATTATATGACTTTTACATTTCACAGTAATGTGAAGAGCCTTGGTACTTTCTCTACCTTCAGGAGGAATCTCTTCGTCATTGAAAGAGATATAGTTTGAAATCGTCAAATTACCAACAAGGTATTCCATATATTCAACAGAAGCATTACGAGACACATATGCTTGATTTAGCACCTTCAGCAAAGCATTATGGTGTGACTCTGAACTGAGCAATAATGACAATAGCAAAATTCTAGATGACATCTTATTAAGCTATTCTACCATGCTGTACTTGCTATGTTTTATTAACTTTAAAAATTCACCCGTTTCACTCTCAAATACTAACTTTTGGCATTTTTTTTTGAGGTTGCATCAAGACCACTCTGACTTTCATTTTCTTCTCTTACCTTAACTTTCTCTTTTCTAGCTTTTTCTAAAGCCTCTAGGGTATAGCACCTGCTACTTCGAGTTATACCTCATACACCCATTATGTTGGCGGTATCTGGGTTGACTACGACATCATAATCGTATTTCTAAGGTACTACTTTATTATTCTAATATGAAAAAGGGCCATGAACTTTAATTGTCACCACTAGTCGAGAAACAGGCTTTTCAAGCTTCGATGTTGGCTTCTCATCATAATAGATAGTTACCGGTCTACGTATAAACTTATTCTTTAAATTAATGGTAGACACTTCAGCTTTCACCAACTCTTCTCTCTTTTGGTAAAACTCTATTCGACCTTTATCCATCAATTTTTACACCTCTTGATGGAATTGGTGATAATTCTAGATTGAATGTCCTAGAACACCTCCGTGATAATTACAGCTTTCAGTTAAGTTAATTGTTTCAGAGTAATTTTGAGGTTCTATTAGCTTCAACATGTCAGCTTTGACCAAGGCTTCAAACACTTTAGCCATAAGAGTTTTGACCTATTCTATTTTTCTTTTCACATAGCTTGTTTGCCCATCAACCAAAACATTTATTAATGGTCTGGTATGATTTGGTAGAGGGTTCTCATTGACATTTGGAGTCTCTTGTTGGTTGGTATCAAAATTTAATACTCTTTTATTGATTAACCCCTATACTTTACGCTTCAAAGCAGTATAGTTCTCAGTGGAATGACCTGGATTCCCATAGTGATAATCACAATGTGAATTAAGGTCATACCATTTGGGAAACGGATGTTTCATAGGTTTAACAATAACAGGAGCAAGTAGATATTTCTCAACAAGTTAGGGATACAAATCTGTGTATGTCATGAGAATGAGATCGAAAGTGAATTTTTCTTGAGTATTTCTTGAGGCTTTTGGACCACTATTAGGTCTCCATTCTGGTCTTATAGGTACAGTAAGACAACTATAGAAATAGATGGGTGTCCGAAAAGATGGCTAAAAATGAGATGGATAAGCTAGTGGTTGTAGTGGTTGTAGTGGTTGATATGAATGAGGGATAGATGTAACATTGTTTATGAAAGGGTAATAGGTTTGGTAGACTGGTACAGAGTAGGGTGTGAAACCTCTGAACTGTTGCCCTACATAGTTTATTGCTTGGGCTTCATTTTCTTTCCTTTTGAGAGCTCAACCTTTTCTTATTCTACTTGTCTCTCCTGCATCGAACTTATCATTTTTTATGGCATTTTTAATGATTTCACCTGATATCATCATATCTATAAAGTTTTTGGTTGTATTACCTATCAGTCTCTCATAATACGGTACTTTCAGGGTATTCACAAATAAAACAGTTGTTTCTTTCTCAGTGAAAGAAGGTTGAACTTGTGCAGTCACGTCTCTCCATCTTTGTGCATACTCTTTGAAGTTTTCAGTTACTTTTTTTTTCATACTTTGTAGAGATAAACGATCTGGAATCAGATCTGTGACATACCGATATTGTGTAAGGAATGCCTTTGTAAGCTCTTATCAAGAACGAATATGAGTCCTATCTAATTGAACATACCATCTAGTTGCAGAACCCGTAAGACTATCTTAAAATATGTGCATTAACAACTTTTCATCACGAGCATGTTCTGTCATCTTTCGACAATATATGGTGATATGGGTCATCGGGTGTTTTGTGCCATCATATTTTTCAAATTCAGAGACCTTAAATTTAGGCAAAATGACCACATCTAGAACTAAACAAAGGTCAACTGCATCTGTGGAGCCATAAAAATTCATTCTCTCTACAGCCCTAAACCTTTCTTCCAATAACTTTATCTTCTCTCAGGTACTGGTATCTTCTATTTTTTTAGGTGTCTGCATCCTTAGCTTTTCTCTTTCCTTGGGATCATCCAAATCAGGAACTAAGTTTAGCTCAGGTGGTTTTTTCATCATAACGGGATTAACAAAATTTTGAAATTATCCTGGAGTAGGTGTGGATGTCATTCCTGGATAAGGATTGGGATATCCATCGGGAGTAGAAATTGGTACTCTAGTTCTTTGTGAAGGTTAGGTCAGTCGTGGCTCAAACCTTGGTAGACAGGATCTACTATATATGGCGATTACTCTTGAAAGCTAGGATTTTCTTCCACTGTTTTTTTTTTGTCAAGTTTTTTGAGCATATCCATTATTATACTGAGATTCTCTCTTAGTTTTTCTTGAGCTTTCTCAATTCTTTCAAATTGACTGACCTGTTCTTGCTTCATGATTCTTATCTGAGCCCTGGTATTGTATGAATGACGAGTAGGTTGGGTCAAAATTTTTGATGGGTGAGCTATTCTTGAACCTTTATTACCACAAAGTTTTTATTTTAAAAAAAAAAGAAAGAAAGAAAAAAAATTAGAATGCTATGTGTTGAAAATTTTATTTTTTTACTTATTTTATGAAAAATGATATACATGATGCATGAATGCAAGTGAGAGATATTTGTTCTTGGATGAATTTCAACATTAGAATTTTTTATTGATCCCATACAACTTTTTATTACATAAGATTTATCATCATAGAGTTATATCCATAAAAGCGTTTGATTTGCTCATAATGGTTTTTCGCCTTATCTAAAAAGTTCACTAGGCGCTGTCCATATTCCCCTATGAGATTGACTTCTCTTCTTAATGCTTCTACCTTTTCAACCATCTCTCATACTTTTTTCACTGCCTTACAAACTTGATTAGTCAAGTGTTCTATGTACTGTTACCTTCCATATCATGTGAGCATCCCTTTCTGAATCACATGTGAAGATCTAATCCTTTTTTCTTCTATGCCACTCATCTATCATTGCTGAAATATGGCTCTTATGGTCTTGTAGTTGTATCTCTAACCCTTGGATCACCTGGTGAAGTGATTTTTTTTCATTTAGTACATAGAAGTGCTTTCTTTTCTCTTTTACGAGCATGACTTTCAACCTTTCCTTTTCGTTTTGGCTTCCACCAATCTTGCTGAGGTTGTAAAGTATAATCCCTTTCAATTCTGACATTCTTGAGAAATTCTGATGGTCTTCTCTTACTTTTCTTGAGCTTTGCCCATCCATTGGTTTATTCCTTCTCGCAGTTCATCCATTTCACGTTGTCGACTAAGGTAAGACTTGGTGATTTTTTTAGTTTTGAATTGAACTCATAACCTCTTATTTTCCTAATGTAGATCTTTTAAATCACTATTGATCACATCTCGTTCTTTTATGACCTTTTCTAATCTACTCCTTTGTATCTCTGCTTTATATTTCAATTACCTTACTTTCTCATGAAGTTTCAAATTTTTTCTTATTATTTCTTCTTTTTCAGCTTCTAATTCTTTCTTGACAAGCTCAATTTCTGATAATTGCACTTCTTTCAAAAGATTAACCAATTGATATGAGCTATCATCATGAGGGAGTACTATGTCTCTAGGCCGTCTTGCTTTTCAAATCTAGTAATCAGAAGTGACATTGTTAATGAGAGGTCCTAACCTCATTCTTCATGTTCTCTTCCATGCTTGGATTAACTGCTCCAAAGTTCTCGATGAATTCGGTTCCTCATAAATGAATTCTATTTGGACCAGGCCATGAGTAGTAGGAACAAACTGCTTTACACCAAATTGCCTAAACACCATTAATAAAGCATAACTTATAACACCCCATAGCCCTAATAACGGTATCCATGGCTCATTTTCTTCACGATACAGCAAGGGCACACGAGGCATCCAAGGCACTATCCATTCGATTTCATCCCCAGTAAGCCTTCATAAGAAAAAGACACATTTTTCCTTAGTCTTTAATGTTGGCCATTGACTTTTGCAAAACTCTTCAATTGGTGCCTTATTTTGAAGATATGATTTCGAAAATACACTCTTTCCACACTTGAAATGACTTATAACCCATACATATAATAGATATGCACATCCTATGAATCATCTTTTTTTATTTTATCTACAAAAATTCAGTGATCTAATGGTTTCGACTAGGACTACTGGAGCAGGATTAATTACTTGGATTTTAATTTGCTCGAAAAAGTCTACCATAATTATCTCAGTGTAACCCAAAATCTTTAGAAAGATTACCATGCCATACAATGCTAGAGCAAACACAACCATAACTTGATCATCATTTAAATGCTCATGAATAAAGTTTCGAAGAAAGTCTCAACGAATACCGAAATGTTCACTTTTAGACTTCACGAAGGAATCAATGGTTTCCACTTTAACCCCCATAAGCTTGGCTAACTTTTTACGATAACCTGATTTTAGCTTTTGGATAAATACTTTATCTGGACATTGTAGTTTTATCTTGAGCAAAATCGAATGCTCCTCAATAGTTGGCATCAAATCTTCTTGATTAAAAGTGAAGCATCTATAGGTTGGATCTCAAAACTGTATAATTGCTTTGACCAGCTGTTCATCAATCGTTATGAAATAAAAGATGCAATCTGCCCATACTTTTTGTAAAAACTTTATTTTCTTTTTTCATTTAACTGACCCCAAACAGCAGCTAACTCTTTTAAATCATTCTGTGTGAGATCTAAATGCACTTTTTCAGGTAATTCAGACACATAACTGGTAGGCAAACAATCTTCGTTCTTTTGTTGAGCTTCTTTCGACCAAGCATGTACTTCATTATACGACTCACATGGCACACTGACTGAGGATGAGCAAATCTGTAGTTCTATGGGATCCATGAAAACTTCTTAGGAGAAATATATCCTAGAGCAAATATCTCGATGCAAAATTGTATGATATGATTAATGCAAAAACAAAATTGAGTTAGTGTAAGGATGTGATTTAAGAAAAAATATTTTTTCTTTTTTTTTAGTGTTTATTTTTTTTGTTTAAGATTTTTTGTTTGTTTTGTTTTGTTTCGTATTATACATAACTTTTATTCTTAGGTATTTCTTACAAGAAGGTGGACGGGGCTCTACATAAGGCTGGTTTTCTAGGCTTATTATATGCTGGGTTTGGATTGATAGGGTCTAAAGGTTCCCAAATTGTTCCTCACTATCGTCCATGTTGGACTAGTAAGGCACCCCGATCTTCACCCATTACAGGTTACAAACGAAAAGGGTTCAATTCCAGTGAAAGTATTTCGCTTGTCATTACGGAGGTTATCACCTCACGAGAGCATAGGTACTTTACTTCCTCTTATAAAAGACGGAGCCCAGGTATAGAGCTCATGTATGAGATGCATCGTGCCATTGTGTGCAAATATATCTTAATTTATTGAGAGCAATATATATAGAAAAATAAAACATAAGAGGCATAGTAAAAGAAATATGTGTGAGTTTTTTGCTTTTTATTTTCGATTTGTTTTATTTTTGTTTTTACCTTTTTTATTGAAAATGAAAAATAAAAATTTAAGAAATTGATTAAGACTGTTTAAATCAAAATTTGAGGATAACAAGTAGTTAATTTTGGCCTGACTCTAAAAAACAAAAGGTGTCCCCAGTGGAGTCGCCAAGCTATCATAACGGTTTTGTGTCTGCCTGACGAATTTGAAAACGAAATAAAAATAACAGAGTCGCCACCAATTTTTTTTGGCTAGGTGCGATTGACTACCTATTAAAACATATCCTTTTAATGAAATCTTAAAATTAATTAAAATTTATTAAAAAGATAATTTTAGGGTCTGCGCAACAGTCTAAGTTTGGGAGTTAGTTACGTGTGGGGAAGGATTAGCACCCCCACAGCGTCCGTTAAAAATGGTACCAATTAACAACGTGTTATCCTTTGATTTTGATAAAAATAGTCCAATTTTCGGTGTTAAAAAAAATTACCTTGATTTTTTATTTAAAAAAATTATTCTCGAGAAAACTAAATTAAAATTTTTTTATTGAAATAATTCTTAAAATGTTTCAGTACGTTGGTAACATTAGAAGAACTTTTTCTCACCTAGAGATTTCTTGGGCATCACTTCTCGAAATACCTTAGAATCTCATCTTCGGAGGCTCGAATTTATTTTTCGTAAGAAAATGTAATGCATGCAATGCAAAAATATTACCATGTTTATGCACACATTTTATTCTCCTTTGTTAGAAATTTTATTAATTATCTTATTAATATTCCCATTTAAAATTGAAATTTTGAAGAAAAAGGAATTTAATTATATTGAAGATTTTCTATAAATATTCCAATACGTTGGTAATATTTTACAAAAAATCTTCTCACCTAGAGATTTCTTAAAGCATCTCTACTCGAAATACTTTTACAATCCCATCATTGGATTAAATTTCTTTTCTTCTCATTTTTATTACTTATATTTTTTATATATTAATCAATTTTTATTTATTATTTTTTTTAAAAAAAATTTTTACTGTATTGAAAATTTTTTTATAAATACTCCAATACACTGGTAGTATTTTAAAAAAAATCTTCTCACCTAAAGATTTTGTAGGTATCACTACTCGAAATACCTTTAAATTTCATCGTCGGATAAAAATTTCCTTTTCCTACATTTTTTATTAGTTTAGTGTTATTATTATTTTTATTTTTATATTATTTTTTTAAAGTTTATTTTAAAAATTAACATAATTATATAAAAGAAATTTAACCACAATTTCATCATTTAATCTAACAAATATAAATATTTTAATATGTATAAATATTAATAAAATAATATATAAAAAATTAAAAAAATTAAAAAAAAATTTTTTTTTACCTGAACCGGATCGGTCAACGGATCGGTCAATGTACAGTTTGATCCAAAGGTTCGACTCGGTCTGGGCGGTTCAACGATTCAGTACCAATTTGGTTCGGTCTAGGCGTTCGATTCCGATTCAGTTAGACCGATCAGAGGCTGATGGAGAAACGGGTCATCGAGTCAGGTACACGAACCCCGGGTTGGGTCGCAGGTTGACGCGCGGATCCTCCTTGATCGAAACAACGTCGTTTTGACCCTATGCTCAAAACGGCGTCGTTTTGCTTTTAATGTTTTCTATAAATAACTGAAAAATTTTTTTTGTTCATTCTTTTGATTTTTCAAAAAAAAAAATGGAGAGAAAGCTCTGGGGAGAGCTAGCCGTTCGGTCGCCGGACCATCGTGCTGACTGTCGTCTGGGCCACCGCCGACAGTCGCTGCCAATGGTTTTCGATTGTCGAAAAATGTCAAAATTCTTCTGGTGGTTCTCTTTGACGCGATCTTTCCGGATACGATCTCCTTTTCATCGAAAACAGTCCCGATCAATGTAGATCGGGACTCAAAGTTTTGGTCTCCCTTTTTTTTTTTTTTTGATAGAATCGACTAACGTCTTTATTTGTTTGTAAGTAGCTTTTCTGGCGTTGGGTTCCTCTGCTTGGGGACTATTATTTTTGTTCCTTTTTTTTTTTTGACAGAAAACTAAAATGGGTTTTTTTTTTTTGACAAAAAGTTCTCTTTCTTTTTTTCAATTTTCTTTTCGGTTCTGCTTCCGATCTCGTTTGCAAATAATAAGCTCTATTTATAGAGCTTTTTGGGATTCAAATCCCAGATCTTCTGGGATTCGAATCCCATTTTTCAACTGAAAAATTACGCTTGCCGTTCGTGATTGGCGGCTTATCAATCGGTCGTTGGCAGCTAGCGGTGGTGATTTTGACTTTAAGGATTGTGCATTTAATGCACTAGATTTGAACCGGATAAAGATGAAGAAGAAGGGAAAAGAAAAAAGGAAAGAAAGAAGAAGAAAAGAGAAGAAGACAAACGCAAAAAACGGAAAAAAAATTAAATAAATAATAATAATAATAATAATAATAATAATAATAATAAAAATAAAAAAAATGGTGTTTACAACAAGGTGTGTATTTTTGTTTTATTAAGCTTGGTTTTACCTTTAAGCCATTCAAAACAGCTGTCAGTTTTTCAGATAAGTTAATAATGCCTTGTAGTAGTCATCTAAAAGAAGAATTTGTGGTATAATTCTGTCACAAAAGTCTTGAAGTCAGAATAATTTTATTCGCAACTTTAATTTACATTGCTGGTTAACTTTTAGAAGTTAACGATGTGTTAATGGAGTTTTTATCGCGACTTATATGCTTGTGTCGATCCTAACGGGGCCATCTTTTTTTTTTTGGCCAATCTTTCAGGCAAAGCAATCCCTCATTGTCAGACATCTCTAGTCCATTATTTCTCGTCCTTCCAATACACTTTGCAAGACTAGAATTTGGTTTCCTGGATTCTTGTTCAAGCATGGTGGCACCATGTTGGTTTTTTTTTTTTTTTTTTGGGAAAAAAATATTATCATAAAGAGAAAATTTCAGGTCTTTCAATTTTAAATATAATTTAACACATTTATTAATTTGAAAAATAAACATTACATCCTAAACTTTTCAATTTTACACGACAAATAGATCTTTTTCGTTATAGTAATTCATCAGTTATTCCCTTAAAATCCTCCATTAATAAAATTAATAAAATTCTCAAACTCCATTAAAGCTTTCTTTTACTGGTTTATCCTTAAACTGTTTAGGATAACTCAATCATTTAATTAAACCATTTTAATTTAATTATTTGATATAATAATTATCCATTTACACTATGATTTATATTAAAAATAATTTATTATTATTTTTATCATTGAAAAAATAAAAATTTCATTATTTTAATAAATATTTTATTTACCAACGGATGGTTGACTTAAATGGTAAAAAAAAGACTGTTCTTTTCTTTGTTGCTTAGGTTCAAATTCGCTAGTAAGTTGTGAGAAAATAATTTCTCATGAATTCACTAAACCCAATATAAATAAACTTACTTAAACTAATGTTTTGAAGAAAACACTTTGCCTAGACATTATTGTTACCAAAAATTTTCTCACCTCATCTTGCATTTGTTTTGTTTGTTTTTTCAAGTTATGGTGTTCAATGAAATGAGTTAATCTTACTTGAAAGGATTCGTTGTACGTGAAAACCATGAACAACAGAAGATAAAGAACCAAAAAAGACATCTATAGTCATTTGTGAATACTATAAGGTAAAGTGTTTGTCACATACTTAATATTCCTCTATTACATTATAATTTTCTGGTTGTATGAATATTTGATTAAAAAAATTGTATAAATTTTTTGTTCATGTTTTCTCTATTCCTTTTTGGCATTGTATAAGAAACATGATATCATGAAGTTAAATATACAACATATGCTTGATTAAAGGATTCTAACAACTGAAAAACTATTATGCCATTTGACAATCACAATTATTACTAGCTATAGCTTGAAAAATGTTTTAGTTCTTTATATTCTATTCAAATTGGCAGCAGTATTGATATATTTGCTTTTATCCTTTAAAAAGGAATCAATGCATGATACATAATATGTTTTTTTGGTTTACATTTAATGATATTTTCTCAGTCAAATTATATTCTTAAGCATGCAAGTGGTTGAATTTGAGATTGACCTTTGAGTTAGTGGTTTTACGATTTAGACTACAATGTAAAGATTAGGGACTTTTGGGAAAGAGAAGAAAAGTATAAATCTTAATAGTTTTCAAATTTCATACTTGGTCAGTTTAAACATATACTTTTTTCAAAGATTTGAGAATAATCTTTTATTTTTCTATTTCGTATTTTTTCACGTTTCATGCATGATATAGATGTATGTTGTAGAATATAAAAAAAAGTTAAATAACTTGTTTGGTAATATCAACTTGTTATTATTTTTGGTTTTAGAGTTTGTCTAATTAAGTTGCTCACAGTTCGTTTTCATATAATTAATTATATATTTTGGTTTGATAATGTAACAAGTACTAAATGTATAAGAGTTGGATGCAAAAGTTAAGAATACTGAGATGGAGTGGAAATTTTTCTTAATTTTATAGTTGAAAATGCAAGTGAAATAATATGATATCATGCCCATGCTTGAGGTGCGCTAATATCGATTGGCAAATCTATGAAGATGTTTTGGAATATTTAGTTTTTATTGGATTTTTCTCCAGATATGTTAATTAATATTTTCATAGAGAGTTTGTATCATCAAGATCATTGACTAGAACTCCTTTAACTTCAAAGGCTCCCTAACACTAACATAATCATTTTAGACAAGATGACATAGAAAGCTTGTTGCAAGATACTTTCAACATTCATAACCAACTTTTTCATAATTCGTCTCCCCAAAATGATGGATTTAATGCATGATATGTAATAGCTTCAATGCATGATATTAAACTTGTAATTGTTTCAATATATGATATTAAACTTGTCCGAATGATTGAATTTGATTTTCACGGTTGATATGTGTGAAAAATTAATATTTGTGCCTATTTAAGACTTTTTGTGCCATTAAAGGGAAAAATATAATTTTACGATTATATTTATGTTTTAATAGTTTGGATAGCTTAAATACATGATATTAAACTTATTCGAATGATTGAATTTAGTTTTCAATGATTAATATATGTGAAAAGGTTATTGTTTATGTCTGTTTAGGACTTTTATACTATTAAAAGGCAAAAATACATATTTGCAATTATTGCTCTATTGTAACAGTTTGGATAGCTTCAATACATGATATTAAACTTGTTCGAATCATTGAACTTAGTTGACAATTAATATGTGAGAAAAAGTTACCGTTTATGTCTGTTTAGGATATTTTATGCTGTTAAAAAGCACAAATATAATTTTACAGTTATATTTCTATTTTAACAGTTTAAATAGCTTAAATATAAGATATTTAAATTTGTCCAAATGATTGAACTTGGTTTCCATAATTAACATGTGTGAAATGATTGTCTTTTATGTCTATTTAACACTTGTTGTGTCGTTAAGGGTAAAAATGTAATTTTATAGTTATATTTTTATTTTAATAGTTTAGATAGCTTAAATACATGATATTAAATTTGCCTAAAATTTTGAACTTGATTGCCATACTTGATATATATGAATAAGTTACGGTTTATAACTATTTAGGATTTTTTGTGATGTCAAAAAACAAAAATATAAATTTACAGTTATTGTTTTATTTTAATAGTTTATATAGCTCCACTATATGATATTAAATTTGTTCAAATGTTTGAACTTGATTACCACGCTTGATATGCATAAATAAGTTAAGGTTAATATGTGTTTAACAATAATATATGTTTTTGTATAGGAGATTGAGTTGGGTAAAAAAATTAGACATGTGAAAATTTTCAATTAACCTACATGAAAAAAGATAGATCTTAACTGAATGTCAAAACAAAAAAAATTATAGCAATTTTTTGGATTCATTTAATACAGAAAGTAAATATTTACTATTTCAAATATATTATGAATTAATTAGTAAATTTCATAGCTTTAATTTATGGGAGAAAGCAAAAAAGAAATTGGCCATTGAGATTGAAGCACGATCCGATTATTCTATCAAAATGCAAGAATTGAAAGATTGGATTTTCATAGAAGTTGCTAGAAAAGAAGGACGTAGAAGCGTCTGAGGCATTGGATTAGGTCTAATGCGATCTAGCTACTATGGATGTAGCACTCAGCAATTTACATTCTCAGTAAGTTAGTTTTCATGAGATATCTCTATATTGAGAAAGGGGTTGCAAACTATACAACAACATATCTAACAAATAGAATCAAAAAGAGAAGAGGACCATGTTAGAATTGAAGAAGATTATGCTAGAATGGATTAGGAGCATGCAAGATTTCAACAATTGTATGATCAATTTGACACTCTTATGAATTTTATGCAGCAACAATTTTAAATAACCACTCTAAGTAGTCTACCAATTCAGGTATTATATTTAGTAACTATTTATATTTTTTTAATATCAGAAATAGCTTATTATTAAGTGTAAAAATTTATTTTACTTTATTCAATAGGTTCTTGAACACGCTAATAATCATAGTGGAAAAAATATTTCATCAAATGGCAAAGGTCCAAATCTAAGCTGTCATCAATTTCATGCATTTTAAATTTCTGGTTAATATACTGAAATAATTGAAATGTTATTGTATTAAACTTTGTGTTATAGGCATATTAGAACAAATTATGTATTTAGACATTTAAATATTTATAATATTCAATTTGTAAATTTAAATTCCTTTTTAGTTGTTTCAATATTTTTTATTTTATTATAGTAGTAAATATAGGAAGAAATAAAAAAAAATAAATTTCTTAATTTAGTGACATTTGTAGTGAAAAATGCTACTAAATTTAACTACATTTTTTAATACAAATGTCATTAATTTTTATAATTTAACAACGTTTGTACATGAAATTTTTCCTAAAATATTGCTTTTTTTTCTCAACGTAGGTATTGTCTATGCTCTTAGATGCATTTTTAGCAAATATTGCAAATCGTTTAATGACATTTATAAACACTGTTAAATATGAAAAACATGCCGCTATAAACCTATTCTCCTATATATGATATTGATGAGTAAGAGTAATAGAGCTATATCATATGGTAAAAAAAATTTATGCATCTTTAGTAAGGTCAAATTACAAAAAATGTACACTGATAGAAAAAACAACATTGTTAGTGAACTATGTAAGAATTTGATAATTCTGACTCTCCCACTCCTCTAGTTAATTTGCAAATTTATCAATAGATTCCTTTTCTTTCTTTTCTGTTACTTTGCATTCACTAGTAACAATAGGTCACAACTTTATTCCTTTTAAATAACTACGTATAGCCATAGTCCATTGATTGAAGTTATTTCTATCAAAGATAATTGAAATTGATTGTACATTTTCTCATTGAATACTTACCATTAAGCTTTTAAAAAAATGAAATGAGATATGATAAGTTATGGGTATTCATATAAAGGATAAATTTTAAAAATAAAAAAAGAAACAAAAAAAAATGAAGCATAGAAGTAAAGAGAAAATCAACCAAGAATAAGAATAAGAAAATATTAGTTATTCCAATATGATTTACCTTTGGAATAAACTATGAAATCACTCTGTACCATGACAAAGAAGAAAATGATGAAAACTTTTATTGTAATTACTTGTATTTTACAATGAAGCTTAAAACCTATTTATACATAGATAAAATGTTAATAAATAGAAATAATGATTAAATCAATTTATATAATCAACTAAATCAATATAATATTTTCTAAATTTATATCAAATCAATTTAGAATATTACTAAAATAATATTTAAAATATTATCGAAATATTACTAGAATTTATTGAAAAAAATGTTTGACAAATGACTTAAAATAATTAATTGGTTTGTATAGATTTAGGATAAAGTTAATGAAAAAGCCAATTAGACATTTGTTGAGCGGGCTAAACAAGTTATAAGCTGAATATTAACCTATATATTAAAACAGTCCTTGTAAGACTTTTTGTTTGACACCTAATAAAAGTTAAATGAGTGACAAATGACGTAAAGTAATTGGCTGGTTTGTGTGAATTTGGGAAAAGGTCAATGAAAAAATCAATTGGGTATTTGTTGAGCCGGCTAAACAAGTTACAAGCTGTTCAAATTTGGGTTTTGCAAGAAATGTTTATATTACACTATGAGCTTTGCAAGAAAGGTTTGTAATGTGTTAAGTGAAGATTGATTTTTTATTTTATTATATCATTCCATTTTATTCGTTGGATTAGAATTATTTTAGTTGTAAACTATAAAATCAAATAAAAATGTTTATATAATTAGATAATTAGAAATAAATGAGCCTTTAAAATAAAATTTAGAACTTTTATTACGTGAATGGAGGTTGACATATGAGCTTGGTAAAAAAGATAGAATTGGATTTCATTGGATTTTATCATGTAAAATTTCATATTGTCCATTTTAGTTTATGTACTTGCTAATACTTTTTAATTAAAATATTATCTATTTGTAATATAAAATATTAATGGTACAATTAAATAATTCTCCTTCAAGCTTTGCATCACCTTGCTTCGTAATTATACTAATAATAACGGGTTTTTGCTCGTCTCGAATCTGATCTGATTTTAAATATGTAAAATTCGAATTCAAACTCAAATTCGACCCAATCCGATTATTTTTTATACTCGAACCCGATCCAGCCCGACATTGTATAAAATCATATCCGATCCGATCCGAAATTAATAAAATATTATTTTTAATATAAATATAAAATTAAATATATAAAAATAATTATAAAATTAAATAAATAATTAAAAAAATTATTTTTATATATATATCGGATCGGGTAGGATCGAATTTGCCTAAAACCCGATCCCGACTTTTTCTTCATGCCACCTGACCTGACCTGACCTGATACCCAATTTTCAAAAAAAAAAAATCGATCCTAAAAGGTCGGGTCAAGTCAAAACTCATCGGGTACGGGTTTTTTAGTCTTCTCTAACTAATAATCATGCTCTATATGCATATTATTTATTTATGTTACTATTCTTTAATTTAACCAACTATTTCTTTAATTTACTAACTGATAATCTATCATTAAAATATTTTCATTTATTTCAAAGTGAAACATAAGTATAAATACTAGTTAATATTATAGAATAGTGATTTGTGTGGCAATTATTTCACAAACTTAAAAAAAGACAGCCTACGAATAGTCTTTAAATTATAGTAAAATATTTAATATATTTAAATTTAAAATTTTTTAATGTGATATATGAAAAATAAATCTATTAATTAATATAATATTCATTCCCAATAAATAATAATACATAATAGACAAAAAATTCTTCAAATATCATATTAATTAATAAATTCATAATTTATATATCATATTAAAGATTCTTAAAATCAAGTATTATATTAAATATTCTACTATAATTCAAAAATAAATATTCGTAACATTAATCCTTGTAAAAAAAAAAAAACACATAATCATAATTCTCTATCAATGTCTCTAAAACCAATTATCACCAAAGAGACGGTTGTAGCCATTAAATATGCACTCGTTGCACTCGATTTATATGATTCTTGAGCTAAAGCAAATCAAGCGCAAGCAATAAGAATTGCCATGGATAATTCTCTTCCTCTCCATCTTTGTCATGTCCACTACTTCTCCATAATCATCAATAGATCACACGCAATCCTCCATTCGATAGCAATAGCTTTCTTGATATACTACAGGGTTTCTTTCTTTTTCCAAGAAATCAAAAACAGGACCGTACCCACACTTCCATGGCTTCTAATCTTTGCCTCCGAATTGATTCTCTCTTTCTCCTGGCTCCTTGCACAAGCTTATCGTTGGCGTACTGTTTCTCGGACAGTATTTCCAGAGAGATTGCCAAGTGATGATAAACTTCCAGCCATTGATGTGTTTATTTGCACCGCGGATCCAAACAAGGAGCCGACTGTGGAGGTTATGAACACTGTGATATCAGCTATGGCGCTAGATTATCCACCAGAAAAGCTTCATGTGTATCTTTCGGATGATGGTGGTTCTGCTGTAACTTTGGGTGGTATCAAGGAGGCTTGGATCTTTGCTAGGTCGTGGCTTCCATTTTGTAGGATGTATGGTATCAAAACTAGGTGCCCTGAGGCTTATTTTTCAGGATCTCAAAATAACCATGGCGACTTTAATTGTTCTAAGTTCATGGCAGAGAGGCAAAAGATGGAGGTAATTTGATTACTACTACTCTATCTTAACTTTCTTAAACATGAAATCTATTGGTATAATTATATATTCATATGTTTTGAACTTGAAATGTATTTGACATACAAGATTATAATAAGATAAGATAAAATAATATGATAATATCATCCGTGTTTGATGAGTACAAGAATTTTTTAAGATAATTTATTTATTAGTCAAAATTATTTATTTTTAAAGTTTATATAATTTAAATTATTAATATAATTTTTAAATATATAATAAGACATATAAATTCAATCTTATGGATTAAAAAAATTATACTTTATTTTTGGGGACAGTTAAAAAAATGTAAATAAAATAATATATAATTTTTTTATAATAAGGATAATGAGATTTGAACTCCTATCTTATATTATATTGGTAGAATGTTATTTTATTAAAATCTAAAGACAAAATAATATTTAAAAAGACAAAAGAAATATATTTTATTAAATACAAAGTTATTGATATTCTGACCATGAACTGAATATAAATTATACTTCATCTATGTAAGCCAAAAAACTGTTGTATATGTACTCAGAAAAGAAAAACTTTTATGTTTATGTGTCACTTATAATTAAACATAATCGATAAATATGAGGGTTTTTTTGTTTTTTTTTGTCAGGAAAAATATGAGATGTTCAAGGAAAGGGTAAGGAGAGTTGGAGAAAAACATTGTAAGATGGCAGAAGCAGCTGCTGCTATTAACAATAGAAGTGATCATCCATCTGTGATTGAGGTATTTACTCGTTGCCACATCACTGCATTTCTCATTTCGTGGGAAACCTCTTCCCTTTTCATTGATTAAACCCTTCGAAAGTGACTCCTTCCACTTAACCTCAATGATTAACTTTTTAATCAATTAAACTATAATAACTCCAAAACAGATAAGATCCGATTAAATCAGTAAGATGTTGATATATAAATTATAGTTTAAGATAATTTTAATTGTGATACAGTGACACAATATAAAAATGATATAAAAAATATGAAAATAATATAATTTAAAATTTTAATAAAAATTATATACAAATTTAACAAAAAAAATAAAATATATTTTATATTTAATGTGCTGATAAAAATTGTTACATAATATTATTTATATTTTATACATATTTGATAAGATAAACATACATAATATAAGTACATAAACTATAAAATCTAATATAATTTGGTTACATGATTCTAATATCTTTCGTCTTATATAAGGAACATCTCACATCCTTAATAATAATAAAAAAAATTAGATTGTGACTTATAATTAAGTGGAGTATTTATTATTTCTTAAAATTTTTTTTTCCTAAGTCAAGCTTTTATTAATACTAGTAATTAGCCAGAACGGCAAAGGTAACAGGCGTTCCCCTATCCATAGTCAATTTGCGTTAACACAGACTAGAGTTTCCAATCCTTGCTTCTTTCCTCCTATTGTATCTAAGTTGACAGTAAATCCGATTCGTAGCCCAAACATTTCTCTATTCGATCCCCTTAAAAAGTCTTTTAGCTTACTCATCCTTTTTTTTTTTTTTAAACATGATTTTGGTCCACCCAGCACCACAAATTTCTCCATTCATCGCCTGTTGATTTCATAATGTCCCCTTTAGTCAGCTAGCAATCGACAAAGCAAAATAAGTTGGAGCTTTAATCCACAGCTTCAACAGAAATCAATAGTGGACAATGATCGGATATCGTTCTCTTCAACCCCCTCTGGCACAACTCGTTAAACACTTCCACCCATTCCGTGTCTACTACAGCATTGACATCAGAGATTCCATTTGCATTACACACTTACTCCTTCCTTTCCAATGAGAATTAACTTTATAACATTTGACCATATTTCACGGAAACCCACACTAAGCTATAACTCTAATGTTCCAGGACAACACTTTCATTCTCACCTCTTTCCACAAATTATTAATCAATTTCACACCCTCAAATTCCATAAAATAAAACAAACACCCAAACGAATAAAAAAATTTTGAACGAATAGTTACCAGTTACTATGACGTCAAGATAATTTATGCTCTGCCTCTATCAATTTTTCTAGTTTTTCGATAACCTGTTCATCACCACAACTTGAAACCATTCCCAACATTTTGCCTACTTCCAATGTCGACTTTGCCTCTTCTTTACTTAGGATTCTGCCTCTGTTACGGAAGTCCCCCTCTGATAGCGAATCGTTCGCAATAACCCTTTCTTTATGTTTCTGCCCTGTAGCTCTCTTGTTTGTTTTAATTTTATTTCCACGTTTTTTCCTACAGCTTGGTAATTTGAGGAGAATAGCCTCCTCTATATCCTCCAAACTCCTAGTTTTCTTGTTCTTCCTCCGCCCTTCTTTTCTGGAACCTAGGTTGGTAGTATCAAAACCAACATCCCTATCTTCCTCACACGAAAGTGTTTTTTCCTTATCTCCACCTGCCTCAGGCGTCAACCCATTGACTCAGGTTTGATAACCACCATTCTTTCCTAGTCCCATAATAAGATCACCCACTTGGTCTTCTTCATGTTGGTTCAATGGGCTTCTTACCTTATTGAACTCCTCTTCACAGACCAGCAACCCATCTTCAATCATCATTATCTCCATTGACTCCCCCACATGTTCTCTTCCACTATTTTGGCTTACCGTTTCCTTAGCCAATGAGAGATCAAAGTTACAGCCACCTTTCAGTCTGTCACTACCTGCGTTCTCTTTTATCCCATTGAAATGATCAATTCCTAAGATTAATTTCTCGGTCTCTGTCACAACCTCCCTAACTGTCTCATTTACTCTGTCATCCCTAACCTTCCCATCTTCTGCTCCACGGGACAGTTCGTCTTCCTTCTCAGCTGAGCTCTCATAGGAACTATACTCTATTTGATCATAAGTTTTATTCTCAGCTTCATTATCTTTATGATTATTGCAAGAGCAATGGAAAAGAGAAACATATTCATCTCCAATTTCTGTCACCAAGACTTGACAGAATTTTCCATTGCAATTAAGCATGATATTATCATTTATTCTCTCCATTTGGTCTGTCATAATCATCATTGCACCCCTGCTAAAGTCTTGGAATTGCAATGTCTTGCAATCCAAGCTCGCCAGTTCGCCCCAGACATTTGCCACATTTTTGAACGTGGAATAATTCCATACATGCAGGGGAACTCCAAAGCATGTAATTGAAGTTACACGATATTTCATTTGAAAATTTTCAGACCATTCTTATATCTCCACGTACCATTCCTTCAACCACGACCATCCAAGCTTTTTCATTGTCGTCATTGTATCCATGTCCTCAAACTCAATAAGTAACTAACAACCGAAAATCTTTTCGCCAGAAATGTCGAAGACCCCGTTCATCTTGAAATTCTCCGTCAGTCTATAAGCTTCGTAATACCCTTGGCCGTTCCCACTAAGCAGTTCTCAAGCCTAAGAGCTGCTTCATCCTCCATTATTCCAATGCACTCCATGCCCTTCCTCGAACACTCACCCTTATTGATTATTTTATAAGGATCTGATGCCTTTCCTCCTAGCCTGAAGTTAAGATCTTTTTGTCCCTTGAGACTCAGTTCCCATTATCCTTTCCTGATTTGTTACCCTTTCTTTCTATATCTCTTTGCTTTCTCTAAACCTCATCCCCTCTATCCTTTGGTTTCTATGTATACCAGCCTTTCTCCAATAACCTACTCTGCTATTGAACCTTGCCAAGTTAACACCAATTCTAAAGTCCATTAACCGAGTTCCATTGAGCATATCAATAGCTCTTTCAACTCCTTCTCTATCAGCAAAGAGTACAAAGCCAAAAACTCTACCACCTATACTCCTTTTCCTGGCATAAACACATCCACCACTTTACCATGATTATAAAAAACTCGCTATAACCATTTCCAATTAACGATTGGTGGAATATTGTTAACGAAAACGGTTGTTATCTCACTCTGTTTCTTAAGACTAGAACAAGACACCATTATCTTACTGACTATAACAAGACGCCAAGTTCTTCTTGACATGATAAATAGAACAATTTGCCTTCATCTCTAACACACTCAAAATCCAAGTAGTCAGTAAGGCTGAAGGTATCATTTCTTAAATGAAACGTCCTTTAAATTATCACAATCTTTGTATCAACAACTTGAATACCTGGAAATTAAATTATGTATGCATACTCCACAATACATCATGTTAACATCTCTGGAAAATGATTTCAGTTGAATATTGCGACAAAAATCAATTACTTGCCAGGTGGTAAGTTGAGAAATTAAAAGAGAAGAGGTGCATCAAACTCATACTTTTTGCTGAACTAATGCCACAGATGGGTTTGATGGCAATGACCCTATGTTGCATATATATTTGTCTGAAGTGAAGTGAAAAAGACAGGATGATAATTTAATTACTATATCTATAATGTACACTAACTTGTCTGACAAATTTAACAATAATATTATATTTGAACATGTCCAAAAACAATAGCTTAGTAGAGAATTCTCAAAGATGTGAGAGCAAATAAGTCAGTACTATTGACAGCTAAAAAACCCTTTTTAGGGATAACAACGTACGTGCAGGAAACACGTGATTTTTTGTTCCACATTTCGTTCACGATTTGAAAGAAAAAAAAATTGAAGCCAGTTCTATTTTAAATAAAGATTAGATACATTCAATTATCATTGAATTAAATGTTTAAATGCACAACTTTCACATTTATGATTAAACATGGTTAAAACATTTATAGGAATATATATTCCCTTCATTATCTGAACCTAATAAACGTGTCAATTGGATATTGATTTAGAGGCAAAAAAGATGTTTGAAACCTATAGATTTGAGATTTAAATTTTATCATGTGTGTTTGATCTAACTTTATGTTAGGTTCATTTAATTATGTAGATTAATTTAGTGATTTGTCTAGAAATTAGTTAGATCAAAATAAAGAAAAAAATACTCTATAAAAATACTATAATCTAATTAATATCGTACGTGATCCATTTTTTTGTAGGTTATACAAGAGTATCCCAATAGGGAACTGCAACAAGATGAAGTTAAAATGCCTCTCCTTGTCTATGTTGCTCGTGAGAAAAGGCCTTCTCATCATCATAATTTCAAGGCTGGAGCCCTCAACGTCCTTGTAATGACACTATTCTCTCTAGTTCTTATGTTCTTGTATATGTATTCATTTTCTGCTAACAAGTTAAAGGCTTGTGTTACTGCCATTGCCAGCTTCGGGTCTCAGCGATGATGAGCAATTCTCCATACATTCTGGTGCTTGACTGTGACATGTACTGCAATGACCCAACTTCAGCTAGGCAAGCAATGTGTTATCACTGTGATCCTGAGATATCCCCTTCTCTGGCATTTGTGCAATTCCCTCAAAAGTTCAGGAACATTAGTAAAGACGATATCTACGACAGCCAAATTCGATCTATATTCAAGGTAGGTAACTGCAAATGGCTTCGTGAAATATATATATATATATATATATATATTTATGGAGAAACAAGTTGAACTTTTGATCAGAATGAGTAGATGAATGTTTCGTTTTTTTTCTGACTTCAGATACAATGGCACGGTCTTGATGGCCTGGACGGACCAGTTGTGTCTGGTACAAACTTTTATATAAAGAGGGAAGCATTATTGGGCAGTTTTAGTACGCAAGAAGGTTAGTTGATTTATTGGGACTGAACTAATTGTAGCATATGTTCTACCTAATTATAAAATTAGCTGAAATCAAAATAATAAAAGTGTCAATAACTCTTGTTAATAATGTGGAAATAACAGGTATAGACCTTTCGGTACTTAAGAGATCTTTTGGTGAATCCAACGAGTTCATCAAAACGCTTTGTCAACACTATAACCCTACTTTACTCAATGGTAGGGAATCTTCAAGCATGTTGCTGGAAGAGGTGAAAGTTTTAGCCTCTTGCTCCTATGAAAATCAGACAACATGGGGTACAAAGGTAAGTACACCAACAATAAATTGTTTTTTTTGAATTTTAGTAACACAAGAAAATTTTTTTGGTATTTAACAATTTTAGTTTTTGAATCTGATCATTGAAATTAAAAGCCAAATATTCAAGCAACAGATCATATGACTATTGGCCAATACCAAAAAAATATCATACGTATAATTAATCTCATTTGCAGGTGGGTATTATGTACTTTTGTGTAGTGGAAGATTATTTTACGGGATTTACTCTACACCGCAATGGATGGAAATCTGTCTATCTTGATCCACCAAGACCACAATTCTTGGGAACTTGTACCTCAAACTTCAATGAACTATCAATTCAGTGGACAAGATGGACATCTGGATTGGTTCAAGTTGCTATCTCTAGGTTTTGCCCTCTCATTTATGGACCTCTAAGGATGTCTTTGCTTCAGCTCATGTGCTATACAGAACTTGCATTTTTGCCTCTTCTTTCTAGCCTGCCTCTTTGGGGCTTTGCTCTTATCCCTCAACTCTGTCTATTGAATGGCATTCCATTGTACCCAGAGGTAAAGTGAAAAAATTGAAGGGTATTTTTTTTAAAATGACAAGTACTAACTCTTTGTTTATAGATTTTGATATTAAAGTAAAATTATCAGTATATCAGGATTCAATTTTTTTGTCATTATACTTTAATTTCATGAATTTTATCATTATACTTTCAACCTTGATGATTTTGGGACAAAAGTAATGGAATTAGAATATTTTATGAAATTCGATTAATGAAAGTGACAATTTTTTTAAAAATTCCGTTGCTTTTATTTAAAAATTAATAAAATGAAATATAATGACAAAATTTAATGAAATTGAAGTATCAAATATATATATATATATATATATATATCAATCCCGCATGTTTTAATCATTACTAATCTTTATGTTTGGTCGCACAGGTTTCAGATCCAAATTTCAGCATATTTTTGTTCATTTTCATATCTGCTCTTTCAAAACATTTATACGAGATTCTCATAACTGGAGGGCAAATTCGAACATGGAAAAATGAATGGAGGATATGGATGATAAAATCAGTCACATGTTATTCCTATGGAAGCTTGGATGCAATTCTGAATAAGCTTGGCTTGAGGGAAGCCAGTTTCGTGCCCACCAATAAAGTTACTGATGGTGAACAAGTTAAGCGATATGAGATGGGAATATTTGATTTCCAGGCGGCAACCATGTATCTTGCCCCATTGGTTACAATAATTCTAGTGAACATTGCATCATTTGTTGGAGGTGTTGTTAGAATTATGGTCTTGGATAATGGAGATCACTGGAAAGAGATGGCTGTACAAATCTTTCTCTCATTTTACATATTAATCACAAATTATGCAGTTATTGAAGGGATGATAATCAGGAAGGACAAGGCCAAAATTTCATATTCTGTTACTTTGTTATCTGCTGTATTTTCAGGGATTATCTTTTCAGTCGGATCTGCCATTCTGTGTTAAATGACATTGGAACAAAACCATGACTAATTTCTTTGGTATTTAGGCAGTTGCATGCTGCTTTCTGTAAGTTCCATTATTGAAGGGGATGATCGATATTGTTTATCACTCTACCACTAAATTGCTGTATTTTCAGTGATGTTCTAGTCAACCGACTGTTATTATTATTATTAGAAAAGTGTTTATTTATAGTCATTTGGCAGGTTTGAAGTTGAAATTCTTACAATCCACTCTTCTATTTTTAAACTATCACCTTCTTTGACCCTTATTATGTTTCAATCTAGAAAAAAGTTTTCTTTTTTCATGAATCTGGAAAAAGTTTAAAGCATTTTTTTTTTCTTTTATCAAGATGCACTTTTAGAGGAAAAATATATGTTCTTTTTCCCCCTTTTTTTTTTTTGTTTTTATTCTGGTTCTTGTTAAAGATATGATATGAATATGATTAAATTTTAAATTGTTTGCAAAAATTTAGAATATATAATGTATTGATCAATCACCAACCTTCCTTTTCTTTTTTTTGTACTGTTTACATTTCATCAACGGAGTTTTTTATATACAAGAGAAATGTATTCAAAATATACATCAACGGTTATATTGATCAAAAAATAAATATACACAAACAGTCATATTGACCATAATAATAACTTTACATTCCCCCTCAAACTAGGTTGGGAGCTTTGGGCAAGGCCAAAGACCTAATTAGACACATGATGGATGAAAAACGGACGAGATAATGGTTTTGTGAGTATATTTGTAACTTGGTGTTCTAAAAGAATAAATTGTGTATCAAGAGATTCAAGAGCCGCCTTTTCCCGCACAAAATGATAATCTATTTCAATGTGTTTGACCTTTCCATATGGAACATAGGATTGAAAGTAAGATGCAAAGTGGACATATTGTCACAAAACAAGGTGGGAGGTTGATTAATGTGTACACCAATATCTCGTAAAATAAATGACAGCAAGTGATTTCTTCAGCTGTGGAAGATAGAGATCGGCATTCAGCCTCAGCACTGGAGCGAGCAACAGTCAGTTGTTTCTTGGCATTCCAAGAAATAAGGTTGCTGCCTAAAAAAGTGCAAAATCTTGTGGTTGATCTTCGAGTAAAAGGACAACCTCCTCAATCTGAATCTGAAAAGGCATACAACTGGAGAGAGAATTGTGCGAGAATTCGTAATCCATAATCAATTCGTTTGACCAAACGGAAGTGATGATTGGTAGCATTATGCGTGAACTGACAGACATAATTTACACTAATGGAAATATTCGGTCATGTGAAAGTCAAATATTGCAAGCTACCAACAACACATATACTTTTTTTGATCTGAGAACAAAATATGCTTTTGTGGATCTAAGAACAAAGTATCATCATGAGAGTGACTATGTGGTTTAGCAATCATAGGTGTTGAAATGGACTTACATGAGTTCCTGTGAGTCCTTACAAGAAGATCTTGAGCATATTTACATTGACATAGGTGAAGTCCTCCAGAAAATTTGTTGACTGCAATACCAAAAAAGTAATGCAATGGATCCAAATCTTTCATGGCAAATTCATTTTGCAATTGCATCATAAAGGTATGCAAAAAATATGAAATATCTCTTGTTAATATTATATCATCCACATAAAGTAAAAGAATAATTGTACCTCTAGCATGTCGTTGCACAAATAAGAATGAGTCAGCAGTGCTACAAAAGAATCCTCACATAATCAGGCAATCACTATATCTGTCAAACCATGCTCTTGCTGCTTGGTGAATATCATATAAATCACGCTTCAATTTACAGACATGATTAGGCATGAGTGGATCCTTGAACCCTGGAGGTTGTTCAATGAAGACAGGTTCAGAGAAAAGCCTATGAAGAAAAGATTTTTAACGTCTAGCTGTCTAATATCCCAATTGTTAGAATTAGCAACAGAAAAAACAATTCAGATAGTTGCTGGCATAATCACAGGAGAAAATGTTTTGATAAAATCAACTTTGGAGATTTGATTAAATCCTTTAGCAACAAGTCTTTAGGTCATTCAACGGAACCGTCTGACTTAAATTTTGTCTTGTACACCCATTTACTTTCTACAACATTCATTAAAGGTATTTCTGGAACAAGATCCCAAGTACAGCTGTCATGAAGAGCAATTAATTCTTCTTGCATCGAACCCTGATGTTTAAGTCTTTATTGTTTTTGGCTCTATTAGTAACGCACTAGACAAAAAAGCATATTTGGGATTATTTTTGACAATACTATCCTTTGAGCGAGTTATCATAGGATGAGAAATCTAGACTAGCATAATATTCGCTTCTTCTTGGAAAGAGGCGGTAGACGCGAAATTGTTGCTAGAATTTGTTTTTGGAACGTTAACCGAAGCAATTGGTCAATGCATAAAGCTTGTGAAGTATGAGCTCATTGTCGTGTTGCTCCAATAGAATTGTATCCGCACCATCATTTAAAATGTGGAAAGATGGGGACGAGGTGGTATTGCATCATTAGATTCCTTAGGACACCCGTGATTACATGTGACTTTGTTTCCTTAGTGGATGGGTCCTACTATTTGGTCCGGTACTGATTTTTTTATTTATTTATTGATCTCTTCATTATTTATTTTTTTTGATTTATTATTGTTATCTCGTTAAAAAAAAAAAAAAAAAAGCGAGACCGAATTTAGAAAAAAAAAAAGAAAAAAAAAAGAGATAAAGGCTTAGGCTAAGGTTTTGATAAAATTTTAAGGATAATGCATAGCTTTTAAAGTTAACTTGACATTAAGTTCTTATTTGTTTAAAGTTAATTGGATATTAAATTCCTATATGTGACTCGGAGAGAAAATAATCATCAGAAAAAAAGAGAAGTGTAGCATAATAAGGGGAACGGCAGTAAGTATTAATCTTGATATATCCTTCTTTGAGAACCGCTTGTTCGTCAACACCTCATTGTCCATTGCCAAATCGAAATCATCCTCAGCCTGCAGCCTCAATTGAAAGCATTCTTCCATTGTTACCATTCCCCACGAACAGCACCGTTAGGCTATCGCCAACCAACTACCACCGACAGTCAGCCCAGTGCCACTATTGACCAGAATGCCAAAACCATTGGACACGAATTACCACCTGCAAAGAAACCAATTCCAAACAATCACAGTGTCAATTTTTGGTGGTTCCATTTGGGTTCTGTTTGAAGAAGAATAATCAAAGTTGTGGGGGTTGGTAGAGAAGGGAAATAAAGAGAAAAGTGAGTTGATAAGCTAGCGCTAAAGGGCCCATGTGCATAATATCCAAAAATGGTTTTTTTTTTCTTTAATTGTTTGTTTATTCATTTTGTTTTATGGATAATTATTTATTTATTCACTTTATTTTATGATTTTCATTATTTGATATTAATAAATAATAATAATAAATAAAATAAAAAATTTAAATTACTAAAAATAAGTTATAATAATTCCAATGAATGAAAGTCTAAAAAAATCATGAATAGTTAAATTCTTAAGAAATTCTTGGGCAAATTTTTTTTTTTAAATTTGTTCCAAATGATAAAATAATTTAAATAAAGTTTCAATAACAATAATTAATATTTATTTTTAATTTTAAAAAATAAAAAACAAAATTTAATAAAAATTTTGGAATTAAATACTAATTATCCAATGATGAGATTTTTAGAAATTTCAAATGGTAAATTTTTTAAGAAATCTTTAGGTGAAATATTCTTCTAAATTTATCCCAAATTGTGAAATAATTTAAATGAAATTTCAATAAAAATAATTGTATTATTTTTCAAATATAAAAAAATTTTGGTTAAAAATATTTGACAATTATCCAATTATGAGAATCTTAGAAATTTCAAATGGTAAATTTTTTAAGAAATCTCTAGGTGAAAATTTTCTTTAAATTTGTCCCAAATGGTGAAAGAATTTAAATGAAACTTCAAAAAATAATTGCCATATTATTTTCTTTTCAAAGATAAAAAAAAAATTTCTAAATAAACCCATATGGTGAAGAGTTTAGAAATAAAAATAAAAATAAAAATAATCTCAATGATGAAATTCTTAGTAATCGTAAATAGTTAATTCTCTAAGAAATTTTTAAGTGAGAAGATATTTTTAATTTGACCTAAATGATGAAATAATTAGATATATTTTCAATAAAAAATCAAAATAAAAATGATTAAACCTTTTTTCGATAACGGTGCCTATTTAAGGAAACAAATGAGATTCTTGAATACTTTTAAAGTGAGAAAATATTTTTAAGAATTCTTTCAAATTGATAAGAAATCTTAGAAGTTATTTTCAATATTTAAACATTAAAATAAAAACCATTAGAACCAAGATAATTGTTAGGATAATTCAAAATTAAATGGTACCATCTTAGGATGGGTGTTGTGAAGGTGCTATAACATTCTCCACACGTAATAAAACTCTCGAATCTATTTCTGTTTAAAAGTTCAGAACTTATTCTTTAGGGACCCTTAGTCAAGCTTAGGAATTCCCTAAAAGGATAGATTTATTAGGTGACCAATCACACCTAGATAAAAAATTGGTGATGACTCCTCTTATTAAATATAGCTATAGATTTTTGGATCTATATATTATGACACCTATAATGTTGAATTTGAACTTTTGTCTCTTGCAAACCATTTACTAACAACAGCATCAATAGCATTTATACAATTTGTAGTCAGAATAAAATCACTTGGTTCCTTAAATGGAAATGTGTTCTCATAAAAAAATTACATATGAGAAAGATAAACCCAACTAGTTGCAGGATAGTAGCAACATTAACCTTTATAAAATCACTATAACCCAAAAATATTCAGGGTAATGATTTTGGATCAAATTTATTTTTGGCATAGTGAAAAAAGTAAGGAAAGCATCTTGACCCAAATACTCTTAGACAACTCTAATATGGTTTTTGTCCAGCTAATTTTTCAATTGGACTCACTATATTTAACACACTAGATCATAGTTTGTTGATAAGCCACGTAGCAATTCCAAACGTGTTTACCCAAAATCCCTTAGGAACATTTACATGAAATAACATTGTAAGACCAAGTTCCGTTATGTTGCGATGTTTCCTCACTGCCATTCCATGTTGCTCAGGTGTGCCAAGACAAGATTTTTGGTGTTTAATTTCATGATCAAGCAAGAATGTCTCAAAATTTTTCATATATGACAACTCACCTCTACCATCTGATTAAAACACTTTCATCCTCTTCCCAAACTGAATTTTTTAAAAAGGCATGAAAATTCACAGAACATTTAGAGACATTTGGTTTAGGGAAAAGCAATTTTCCCTCACGGAATCTTACTTTTTGTAATTTGATATTTTAATTTGGTTCACGGGAATGTAATTACTAAGGTTTTTTACAATTCATTATAGTGTCAAGAAGTGAGAAGTAGGTGGAATCAAAAATTCTCTTCACCTTAAGGTATTTAAGGTTCCAGAGGGAAAATGAAACTTTTTTCCTATTTGCCGTTGCTTAATTGCATTTTCATATTATATAAATAATGTTATTTACCTTAAAATGTAGTAATTTTTATAAAATATTATGAAAATGATTTTTTCTTAATATATTTTAAACAAATATCACTTTTTTAGCACAATGCTATTGAAATATTCACAAAAGATATGATTAATTGAAAAACTGAAAAATTTATTATTCATGATTCAACAAAAATAATATTTTAAAAATTCAAACATGGTTTTTGTTAAAATTATGAAATTTTTTTTTTTAGAATTTAACAAAGATGATGTTTTTAAAATAAAAAAAATGTAATTGTTTATAAACATGAAAAAAGTTATTTTTCAAAATTTAACAAAAACGACATTTCTAAAATAAAAAACATAATTTTTATTGAAAAAATGATGTTTCTAATATAGAAAATACAATCTTTGTTGAAAATATGAAAAATGTAGTTTTCAAAATTTAACAAAGACGATGTTTCTAAAATAAAATATATTTTTTATTGAAAATACGACATTTCTAAATTAAAAACGTAGTTTTTGTTGAAAATATGAAAATTATGTTTTTCAGAATACAATAAAGATGATGTTTTTAAGATAAAAATGTGCTTTTGTTAAAAACATAAAAAATATATTTTTTAGAATTTAATAAAAATGATATTTTAAAGATAAAATCGTAACTTTTGTTGGAAATATGACTTTTTTAAAATAAAAAAACAATATTTGTAGAAAATATGAGAAAAATAAAAAATAAAAAATTTTTATTTAATATTCTTCCATATGAAATCTAATATATATTTACTCTACGCAGGGACAATAACATTAGGATAGTAATTAAAACTATAAGATTATATTTAGTGAAAATATAAAAATTATTTTTTAGAATTATTTAGTTACAACAAAGATAACGTGTTATTCACATATCAATATTATAAATGTCATGTGTTATTCATGTGTTATCAAGGATAATATAGTAAGATTTTATTAAGTAATCTTATATTACCTTGAACTAAACATAAAAATTTTACATTTTTTATATCAACAAAACTTAAAAATTATACATTTTCCTTCGATATCACTTTCTCCCTTAATCACTTTCCTTTTCAAAATTTAATATTTCGTGAACCAAACACTCCATAAACACAACATATAAATCTGGTGCATTCATCAATAAACACAATATAATATTTAAAATGTTGAAAAGAAACAACAAGTGCAAGACCCCATAAATCACAATGAATTTTTGCTAAAGGTTCATCGCAATAATCATGGATAGATAAAAAAAAAAAAAGATAACCTGCTAACCTTTCTTAATTGACAACTATTGCAAAAAGAATTGCTAGCATCATTATCCTTGCAAGATATCAATTTATTCTTCTTAAAAAACTTAATCACTTTCGCATTTGGATGTTCAAGTCGTTGGTGCCACACATCATTACTGACATCATAAAATATATTTGAGAAGGCTATATCACCACACTCTGGAACTAATGCATAAAAATTGCCACATTTATTTCCCTTTGCAATTATTCTATTGGTTTTCCTATGCTTTATTATAAATCCATCATAAGAAAATTCAACATTATAAGGAAACTGTGAAGTCAATAGATAATAAATTTGCTTTGATTTTAGGAACAACTAACACATTATCTAGTTTTAAGGCATTTAATCCAATTTTCAAAGAAGTATTTCCAACATGAGCAATATCAAGATTGTCTCCATTTCCAACCATTATTTTATCATATCCAGAATAAGGAATGTAAAAGTTAAGCTTACCACAATCTAAAGCATGTGTTGAGTTGCTCTAATGTCGGGGATCCATGTATAATCTTGGCCATCAGATAGTGAAAGTGCAGAAAATGCTATTTCAGGTTGATATGTTTGATTGAAATGCTGTCAGCATCGAATAGCTGTATGATTTGGCTTTTCACATATGTGGCACATTACTTTGGTATCTTTTCATTTATTGGATACTTGATTGTATAGATCATCATTTGAAGCTTGTTTGTTAATTTCACGATTAACGTAATGATTAACTTGTGTAAACCCACGACCTCTAAAATTAAAGGTCCATTGTTTTCCACACCTAGAAAATCTCCCTTTTCCTTATGCTCTTTGTGTCATAAAGGCAGTATGAATATTTGCACCTCCAAAGGAATCTTCATGACCATGAATACTTTTCATTGTTTCATGGCCTTGAAGAAAAGGAACCAATTCTTTATAAGAAGGAAGGGGTGGTTTTAGCATGCTAGTGACAAATGGCTCATATACAGAGTCCAATCCTTTGAGAAATCCAAATACCTTTTAACAATCACTAACAAGACATCTTAAAGCAACAAGATCATAAAAAATTTCTTTAAAAGCATCAATAAATTCAATCATAGTTTTAAAATTTTTTCGATTATGTAATTATAACTTTTGATTTAAATAATATTCTTTTTCTTATAATCCTTGTGCAAAAGAATCCAAGAGAGCATTCCGTATTTTTGATGTCGTACCAAGTCCAATAACTAAACTAAGGACTTCATCAAATAAAAAGCCAGTGATCCATCCGTGAAGCAAACAATTTGATCGTTTCCATTGATTGTAATTTGGATTTTGAATGCGCTTCACCTCTCTGTCGATCTCATTGCTTGAGATATATTCTTTAGGCATCAAAATAACTCTCATCAACAGAGCCAGTCATCTCCTTACTTTCAATTAAACCTATCATTTGAATTTTCCACAACATAAATTTATTATGACAATTTCAAAGATATAAAATTTTCAATATTAAGGGTTGAAGAGTATGTATGCTTTTCCTTTGAAGTTGTCATTATGAATGAGAGAGTAAGTTTTATTCTGGAAAATGTCTCAAGGTTGGGATGGCTTTGATACCATGCAAAATTTTAGAATGTAAAATCTATTGATCAATCACCAACCTTCCTTTTTTTTTTTTTGTGCTTTTTACATTTCATCAATGGGGTTTTTATATACAAGAGAAATATATTCAAATTAGATACGATGATTTGTATATTTGTATTATGTAAAATATTAAAATTCGTGTATTTGTACTATATTTTAAACAAAAATTACATATCATAATTGGTATCGACAAAAAAATATAAAATATAATTTTTTATTTTATTAAATTTATATACAATTATTGTTACAATTTTAAAATGTGTCACCTTCGTATTTTATTTTTGTATTATATTCGTGTCATGTTTTAAATTATCAAAATTCAAACGGTTATATTGATCAAATAATAAATATAAACAAACGGTTTGACTATAATCATAACTTCACAAATTTCACCATAAAAAACTAATCTAGGGTTTAAATGTTGAATCAATAATTGTAAAATATAGACATATATAATTCATTTTTCAGTTAAATACCTTATGCTAGCCATCTCCAGTGGGGTTCTTTGTCTTAAATTGTTTGAAAAAACGTTGTCACCGGATTATGCCTACCTTGTCCCGTTTAGCAAGATATTTATCATGATTAAATTATGATTTTTCAAAACTGAATCATCAAAATAAAATTCTCAAAAAGATTAAATGATCAAATGCGCAATTTATCATAAATGAAATGATTTTTTTTTATTTTTTTTATATATAACATGGTTAAGAATATTCACATGCTTTGTTGAAGTAATTTTTTCGGATAATTTTAAAAATGAAATCTAAATACTCTCACAAAAACCGAACCCAGGTTGATAAAAGAAGAAAGTTTCTTCTCTTACCAAAGAAGAACGATTATAAATAATTGAGTTATATATAAAAGCTATCATTTGCCAACTCAACTTGAGTTGTAGCCTATGAGGCTATGATATTGTGGCATCTTTTCACCTTTAATTTTCGAGAAGATATACTACTCAACAACTAAAGTGCAAGCTTTCGTGCTCCAATTTTTTCCTTTCATCATTTTTTTTTAACTTAATTTTATTACTAATTTTCTTATAATTTTATATTGAAAGAGTAAACTATATATGAATTATAAAAATGATTTGGAGAGAATTCAAATACTATTTATTTTCTGTGAATTATATTACTCCAAAGCAGTGTTTATTTATTTAACTTAGAATTCCTTATAATTTTTTTTTTTTTTTTTTTTTGCATTGAGTTAAGAATTTCATATTTTTAAGTTATTTTCATTTTGACATATTATGTAATAGGAAACATCGTTTTCATCGTTTTAGAGAGCAAGCGAGTTTATCTTTGACCAAAAATCTCATGCTAGTACTACAGCTGCTACATATCTATTTGTAAATTTATTGAAAGAAAAATGTATTACCTAATCAAATTGATAAATTATCAATAAAATTTTTAATTTTATAAGTCCATTTAAAAAATTGATATATATTTTATTTTTAAATTAATTTTTTAAATATATCACTTATAAATTTTACTGTCAAAATGTTTTATAATTTCTAAATTAAATTGCCTATTCTATTTGCATTTTGCAACTCTTTAATTTATTGAGACTGTCCACCAGGATTCGAGACATTCAAATACCATGCGCAACTTTTGCTCGTAAGCTTAGAAGAACTATCCTTTCTGTGGGCTAAATGGTGAAAACTACAAAATTCGTTGTCACTTGATTTTCATTTCTTTGCCTGTCCTTGTCCAGTTCCCTGAACCCTCCACGTTTCTCTCAAATCACGTCATCTTTCTACCGACTAGCCGTATTTTTGTCCACTTTAATTCTTCTTTATTTCATTTTGGTCCCATTTTTAACAATGGGAACTTCGTTATATCTCGTATAATTAATATTTAACAATGCAGTTAATTATGATCTTAAATCTAAATATGATACAATAACAAAATTTTCATTTAAAATGAAATATTAAAATAAATTTATAATTAATAAAACAAAAAATATTTATCAGACTCATAATTTCGTAAGTTGATTTAATAATTTCAAGAACATATATAAAAAATGGACTTATTAATATAATTATATAAAGATTAACGATATAAATAATTACTGAATTATAATTAAATATTTAATATAATATTTAAATTTTAAAAATTTTTAATTTTATATTTCAATTATAAATTAATTCAGCAATATAATATTCACTCTAAATATAATTAATTTAAAAAAATAACCCGATAAACAAACTTTTAAATATTATATTAATTAATAGATTTATAATTTAAATCACATAAAAAAATTTTAAATTTTAAATGTCATTTAAACCTTTACTATAATTAAGATAACATTAAAATATTAACCCATTTATATAATGAAGGTGATGAGAGAAATTTAATTTTGCCAGGACATGATCAAGCAAATGAAATTACCACCCCAGATGGAGACTCTTCCCTTCAATCTTTGCAACCCCAAGAAAAAATCTGCCATAATCAACCGCTCTTACGCTCTCCTCCATTCCATAGCTATAACTTCCCTGATTTTCTACAGACTTTCTTCTTTTTTGCATTCGAGACGACCTTCTCTCCCTCACCTTCTAGTCTTTGCCTCTGAGCTTATTCTTTCTTTCCTTTGGCTCCTCAGCCAAGCTTATCTATGGAGGCCCGTTTCTCGTCAAACATTCCCTGAAAGATTGTTGCAAGAAAAGAAAGATGAACTACCGGGAATCGATGTGTTTATATGCACTGCAGACCCCGAAAAGGAGCCGCCTTTGGAGGTAATGAACACTGTTGTATCCGCAATGGCACTGGATTATCCAATAGGGAAGCTCTCGGTTTATGTTTCGGATGATGGAGGTTCTGCCTTAACATTACATGCTATGAGAGAGGCTTGGGATTTTTGTAGGTCTTGGCTTCCATTTTGTAGGAGATTTGGGATAAAAACCAGCTGCCCCAAGGTCTACTTTTCAAGGTACGATGATGATCTAGGGGGAAAAGTATACGAGGAAGAAAAAGAGAAGATCAAGGTTTGAACATATTTTCTGGACTCCCCTTATTTTTGCTATACAGTTTTAGTTCCTCTTTTCATTTTGGAAACAGACAGATTAGTTCAATTTCAGTCAAGAATTTTGTGCATTTCATCTCTATATATGATTTGTCATATTTTATGAACCACACTAATTTTGTGTAGAAGACGTTGGTTTTCATCTTTGGTTCCATATTCTTCCTTGTGTGACACTTTTTAACGTGTGACGTTTGATGTAGGTGCTTTTTGATAGATACTAGAATGGTACCCCTGCTTCATGGGGATTTTTTAATTTTTATAAAATATAGTTTAAAAAACTTTTTCTTTTTTAATTTTTAAATTTTTTAAATTAAAAAAAGAGTTTGAAAATCTTATATCTAAAGTTTTTTATATGATTGCTAGTATTAAATGGCTGTTGTTAATTTTTTTGTAATTTATTAAAAAATCTCAAATCTAATATTTTTAGTTTTTAAAAAATATTTAAATTTTAGATATGATAATTTTTTAAAGAATTTTTATTATTTTTTGTGAGATCTTTTAGTTGATTTTCATGTAAATTATTTTTTCAATTGATTATTTTTAGTTGCAATTTTTTTTGTCTTAATAAGTGACTAAAATTTAATATGTTTGTTAGTTTTAAAATTTTGAAGGATGTTTTTTTTTTTTTTTGATAAATTAAATATATTTTTTTGGATTTTTTATTATTATTTAGGTGCATGTTTTTTTCTTTACAAAAGCTTTTGAGGGCATTGTAATTGTCAACAATACATCATCGACTCAACTCCTATTATATTTTTTTATTATAATTATAATTAAGTAAATAATTTTTTGAAAATTTTTTTTATTTAAAAAATTTTCACATGATAAATAAAGGGTTCATCAAATGTTAACATATTAACCATTAAAAATATTTTTTAAAAAATTAAAAACAATTAAAAATAACACATGGGATTTGCCACATGTCACAATACTATCCTTTAGGGATAGTTTTTATATATAGGATATAGATAATTCTTAGTCAAAGTATTTTTCACAATTAGAATTTGCTTGATAGGGTGAATAAAAAATTGAAAAGATAAAAAAAAAAAAAAGGAAGATAAAATGAAAATGAAAATATAGAAAAATATATAAAAATTTCATTGGAGTGTTAAACAAGAAAGATAAAAATTTGAAAAAAAAAATTATTTCACCCTTTGTTCATTAAGGTGAAAAAGATAAAATTTAAACATGATGGATAATTGTATAAATATGCAATATTACTCATATTTCTTACAATTTTTTTAATTTGAAATGATTTTTTTTTTAGCAAATGTGAAAATTGACAATTTTTTCTATTTTTAAAAAAATTCTCCCTTACTAAGAACAACCAAAATTAATTTTTTCTATTTTTTTCATTTAATAATAATTGATATTTGAGTTTACAAATAACAATGGTGCAGCAAAAGTACAAACTCTTCGAAGAGCACGTGAAGATTGCAGAACAAAGTGGAAGGATGCTCGTTGAAACCAGCATTTTGAATAGTAAAAATCATGCAGAACATATCGAGGTACTTTCAAATATTTATCTCTGTAAAGTATATATAAATTGCTAATTAATTGTTGGCCATACTGTTCTTAATATTTTTTGTCAGTCTTCTAGTGATTGGTACTTTTGGGGGGGAAAGGGACAGTGGAAGAGACAAGGAGTAGCTTTGATAGGAAAAAAAAAAAAAAGAGAATTTGATAATTCACTTGAGGTAATGGTTTTGTCGTCCAATGTATTTAAATAAAAAATAAAAAAAAAAGTTGTGATTATTTTTTTTAGTTAGATATGGTTGATCATTTATTAAAATATATTTTTTTAATAAAATTTTATAATTAATTAAAATTTATTAAAAAAATAATTTTATAATTTATGAAATAGTCTAGGTTCAAGAGTCGATTACACGTGAAGAAGAATTAGCACTTTCACAACGTTTGTTTGAAAACGGTATCACTTAACTATACGTTATCTTTTGATTTTGATAAAAAACAGTCTCATTTTCGGTGTTTGAAAAATAATTTTTTTGATTTTTTCATTTATTGAAAATTATTTTTTTAATTATTATTATTTATTGTTTCATTTTTTATTTGAAAAAAAATAAATTAAAACTTTTTTATTGAAATAATTTTTAATAAAAATTATTAAAAATAATCTAGCA
Organism: Durio zibethinus; assembly: GCF_047325235.1. Taxonomy (NCBI): domain Eukaryota; kingdom Viridiplantae; phylum Streptophyta; class Magnoliopsida; order Malvales; family Malvaceae; genus Durio; species Durio zibethinus. The sequence continues at coordinate 3,676,691 of NC_143188.1, read as the reverse complement.
CCATTGGTCGTCGGCCGCCGTCGCAAGTGACCGAAAAAAGCTAAATCACCTAAAATATTTCCCTCAACCCCCTAAACACAGATCTAGCCTCTATTTCATAAAAAAAAGCTCCAAACGATACAGATTTGGCCTAAAAGTTTCTGTCAAAAATTTTTTTGTGTTTGTGTGTTTTTTTTTTTTTTTTTTTTATGTTGGTGCTAGATTTCCCTACTTGGGACTATGGTTTTTTAGTTCTTTCTTTTTTTTTTTTTTTTGATGAAAGCTTTTTCTTTTTTATTTTGACAAAAAAAAAAATTTTTGCAGAGTTTTCTGGGCTTTTTAATCATGGCTCCTCCTCTCTCTTAATCGTGCAAGAAATGAACTCTATTTATAGAGTTTTTTGAAATTCAAAATTTAGATTTTTTAAGATTCAAATCTCAAATTTTCAACCGACATGGTAGACTTTTGGTGGTCGAGATTCACACTGTCAAATTAGGCAGGCGACTACCAGTGGTGATTTTAGACTTTAGGGAGAGTGCATTTAATGCACTCAAATTTTATCAAACTAAACCGGATAAAAAAGAAGAAAAAGGAAAAAAAAAGAATAAAATAATAATAAAATATAAAATGTTGTTTACACACTCCTTTGAAATTAGAGGAAAGTAGGATTCAAAATTAATCATTCAATTTGAGTAGTTTTAGATCAATTTATTACTTTCCTATTCATATATTTATTCATATATGATATCCCATGCTATTATATGTTCGGGTTTAACATGTAAAGACATGGGGCCCATCGGCACATTTTTTCTGGCTTTGCTAACAGTACCATGACCAATCCTCCAGCTGATCAAAAGGACCCAAAGTGATAAGGACCAAAGGTCCAGATAGAATTCGATTCACAAATTACGACCCAACAGAGAACTGTGGGTGTGATTTTTAATTTGATAATTTTGAATATAATATAAAATATAATAACACAAAAGTTAAAATTCTAACAAAATTTTGTATATGGATTGGAAAATAATAAAAAATATGTTTTATATTTAATATGTAGGATACGATAATTTTCGTATTTTACACTTATCAATACCTGAATTTTCAGGTCAGGTGCCATGCCTGACGATGCATTGGAAATTATTTTGCAGGTAATGCAAGATGCATCCCAAAATGCAACCGACACTAATCAAGCCAAGATGCCACTTCTTGTCTACGTTTCTCGTGAGAAAAGCACTTCTTCTCCTCACCATTTCAAAGCTGGAGCACTCAATGTTCTTGTAATTCCTTTATGCCTTTTTCCTAACATATTTGTCAAGCACAACACAACTGATTGTCAGGTTCAAAGTTGATTTTTGTTTTTACTTTCATTGCAGCTTAGGGTCTCCAGCATGATAAGCAACTCCCCTTATATTTTGGTATTAGACTGTGATATGCGCTGCAATGACCCAACATCCGCACTACAAGCAATGTGTTTCCACTTGGATCCTAAAATCTCTTCCAACCTAGCTTTTGTTCAATTCCCTCAGATGTTCCACAATCTCAGTAAGATGGATATCTACGATGGCCAGTTAAGATCTATATTCTCGGTACGTAGAGGATGAATGATCCCTTGGCCTCAATTGAACCAATTGTGTTTTTTAGAATTGTAGAATTGCTAATTCGTATATTCATATTATACAAACACTAGTAATTCATATATTTGTATCTTGTTTTAACTGAAAATTATTTATTCATATAAAAAATACAAAATACATATTTTAGCTTTTGTTAAATTCATATATAATTTTTATTAAAATTTTAAACTATTACTTCGTATCTCATTTTATATCATTTTCGTTTCGTGTTTCTCAATAATCATGTTATAATTGATGCCGGATACGGTTTTAATCACAATTCTTGGATCTCAATCTTAGGTAAAGTGGCCTGGTATGGATGGATTGCAGGGACCAATGCTATCTGGAACTTGTTTTTACATGAAGCGACAGGCATTATATGGAGATGTAGTACGAGAAGGTAGGTGAAAAAAATCCTGTTAAGCAAAAGTAATGAGGGATCTCATCATGTTGAACTTGAACAATGAAATAGTTCTACTTGGATTCAGTGACCAATGTATATCCAAATTTAAGAGGAAAAAATTACTAAGACTATGGCATTATTTTTTTTTTTTTCATTTTGAATCCAGATATCGACCCCATTCAGTTAAAACAATATCTTGGTCCATCAAATGAATTAGTCAAATCACTTCACCGAAGCAACCATCACAATTCTGCGAACAACAATGACTTGCCAATCAGCAGATTGCTAGAAGAAACCAGGTTTTTGGCCTCCTGCACATACGAGACAGAAACTCAGTGGGGAAAGCAGGCAAGCATTGGCATTCATAATTCAAATGCTACTTTAATGTGCCACAAATTCTCATCTTTTCTTTCCTTAAAAAAGCAGGTTGGATTCTTGTATAATTCTGTGGTAGAAGATTATTTTACTGGGTTAAATTTGCACTGCAAAGGGTGGAAATCTGTCTTTTGTAATCCCCCAAGGCCAGCATTCTTGGGCACAGCTACAACAAAGTTGAATGACACATTATTGCAAGGTGCAAGGTGGAACTGTGGGGTGTTTCAAGTTACCCTCTCAAGGTTTTCTCCTCTAATTTATGGATTAATATCAAGAATGTCTCTGCTGCAAACAACGTGTTATGCTTACCTTTCACTTCAGCCGCTCTATTCCTTGCCCATGTGGTGTTTAGCTACTATTCCTCAACTTTGCCTCTTAAATGCCATTCCACTGTACCCCAAGGTAAGTTCATTAAAAGAAATTCTTTCTTTTTGGCAAATGGATTTTGAGGATATGAACTCAAAATTTAGTTAAATTGATTCATGTAATCACTTTTAAGATGTGGCAACTAGTAGGTCTAGAGTTTAAATTTTAACAATTGCAACCCCTTTCTTTATCTCCCCACTACAGTCTCCTTTATACCAAAAATGGATTTTAAGAATCTGAATTTTCTCTCTTTCTTAATTACACAGGTTTCAAATTCTTGGTTTATGATCTTCTCATACATTTTTATCATGTCACATTTTAAACATTTGGAGGAAGTTCTATCAACGGGTAATCCAATCTGGACATGGTTGAATGAACAGAGGATTTGGATGATGAAGTCAATTATATCTTATACCATTGGAAGTTTGAACGCTGTGTTGAACTGTTTTGGTTTGAGAGAAGCTAACTTCGTGCCCACAAATAAAGTTGCAGATGATGAGCAAGTCACTTTCTACCAAAAGGGGATATTCAATTTCCAAGCATCAACCATCGTTCTTGCTCCATTGGTTACATTAGTCACCTTGAACATGATTTCTTTCGCCGGAGGGGTTGCCAGAATAATCATCAAGGGAAGTTGGAATGAGATGTTTGGACAAATTTTCCTCTCATTTTACATCTTAATGGTACATTACCCTATAATTGAAGGGATGATGTTGAGGAAGGGCAAAGGACGGATTCCACCTTCAGTGACCCTATTATCTCTTGCCATTTCCATTGCATTCCTGTGTTTTGGATCCTTGATTCTCATGACTTGAATTCTCAAGTTCATCTGCTGCTATTGTGACGAGGGAGGCAGAAATTTTTTTAATAAGAGGCTGCCATGAATAAATCTTTTGTGTTTTTGGTGCTTTTGTTCAAAGAATTTCAACGCGTAATACCGTCATTTTTGTTAAACAATCAGGACTAAAAATATTCAATGTAAGATTTAACTTTAGGATGATTCTGTATCAAACTTTTGTTTAGTCAAAATCAGAATCAAGGATCAAAACTCACACTTTAAGGATATTCAATTCCCAAGCATAAATTAACCATCGTTCTTGCTTCATTTGGTCTTTCGACCTTAATTGTGGGTTTTGATCTGTAAATGATGTTCCTTTTCGTTACACCGAACTGATTAATCGGGGACATTTTCTGCATGTAAGGCTAATGCAACTGGGAGAAACTCCATTTCAATGATGGAGTTTCTGGGGGGAAATTATAAAGGAACTTCCAGCCAAGAAACATTAAAGTTAGCAATTCGCTCTTTGCTTTAAGTTTTGCTTTTCACATGTCCATGTATCAGTCAAAGCCTCTTAATTAATTCTTTTGAATTAAGATGAAATGGACAATGAATGAACTGGCACTACAGCACTTACTTTGTGGTCATTGACGCCCATCTTCCATTTGTACTAAGACTGGTTAACACATTTGATCATAAATTTAAAAATGAAAAAAGCAGCTGTTTCAAGGGACAGGGTCAAAGATTAAGTATCTGGCCGTCTTAGTCCTAAATTACCCTTCTAAAACGAAATCAGGATACACTAAAAGACATAAGGAATGTTAGAAGATTTCCAAATAAAAATAATTAATGGGTTACATCAATTTATTCTTTTTTGAACTTCTCCCTTCTTTCCTTCTAATCTTTGATTAGATTACAGACTGGTGTCAGTTGTTTAGTTGGAGCTAGCTTGAATTAAATGAATGAGATGAAGGCATTAGGCTAATAGGACATGAGCCTGATCAAAGAAAACTTTAATTTTTTCCCCTTATTCGATGATGAAGCATGCCATCAGGTCACATGAATGCTGCCAATTTATTAATTTGCTCCAAAATTTTTCATAAAAATTGAAATCTGGAAATATGTCACGTGATCTCCCTTTCCCCAATTCATCAACGAAATCTAAATAAGGTAAACAAACGAGGTGATACTGAAATTGGAAGTCCATTTTGCTTACTATAGGGAGTTGTTGGAGAAGGAATTTTTAGAAAAAATCTGATTTTTTTGCTTGCCTTTCAAAACCCATTTGAAAACAATGTCAAAGATGCTTAAACAACGCGGTTTGATAATAACTTTTGTTTTTCATGCCATGCATCACGCAATTTCAGTATTATCTCCCCTCCCTCTTGTGAAAGATCCGCATTCACATTTAAAATATGAGGATCAAGTTATTGAAATTAGTGTATATATATCTTTCTTTCTCGTGAACAACAAATATTGTATGCAAAAATAAGTTTACATGATATGAAGTTCAAAAGCACAATTAGGTTTCACAATATTCTCCAAGATAGCAATGATAAAATTTTCTCCAAAAATTAGAAAACAAAATACCCTTTATGGTATTTCTTGAAAACGTTTTTGGGTCATTTTTCACTTTCTACTTGTAGCTTAATCATAAAAATCAGTATGTTAGTCAATACTAAGAGTCCCAAGAGAAGAGGTACCGCGTTGAGAACCTGGCTGAAAGGAACATGAGCACTAATCACAAGTTCACAACCAAATCAAAGTCTGTGAAAGAGAGATTAAATTATATTCTAAAATGGATTACTAAAGATGATTGATACATCATAAAGCCGACTGAAAGGAAATGTCCTAATGCAAACGCCAAAACCTAGTCTTTTCTAATGCAAATACAAAGAAAATGCAGTGACAAAGCCAATGTCTTCTAATTGTCTCTATGTTCCCTTCTTTCCTTAACCAACACCATTCTCTCTCTCTTTTTTTTTTCTTTCTTTCTGAGTATTGTTTAGCTAATAATTAATTAAGAAGTCTTTCTTTGTTAGAGTAATTAGCCAGAAAAGTTTTTGATAAATTTCGAGTTGGGGATGGAATCAGGGAAACAAGGAAGCTCTGATGCTTCGAGTGAGCGAAATGATCGGGTTGATCAAGTCAAAGGCGACACCGCTGCAACCATCAAGCGCTCTTATGAGTGCATCTTTTGCAAGCGAGGCTTCACCAACGCTCAGGCCTTAGGGGGACACATGAACATACACCGAAAAGATCGAGCCAAGGCCAAGCAACCAACCAGTTCTTCAGTTCCGATTGAGCCAATGACTGAGGACTGCATGAACCTTGGATATGTTTCACCAAACCCAACTGAACCATCAAAGTACTACCCGGTTTTGGAGGTTGCTGATCAAAGGAATTATCTCATGTGTTTTCAGCCACCAGTGTCTAACCCTAGACTTCCGCATGGTTATTATGATTGTGATTTTCTCCCCCCTGCCCGGTCGCAATCTTTGACCACGAACGAAGAGCTTTTGGGTGCAAATCTGAGCCTTCAAATTGGCCCTACAAATGTAGATGATAGTGAAGTGAGAAGGGAAATCACGAAGGAAGATGAAGTGGATTTGGAGCTTCGACTCGGACACGATCCATAGTACAGTAATGTTCTATCCATAACCATATATTCTAGAATTAATGAATTTTATTGTACAGTGAAGAAATTGTTTCGACAGGTACTGTTTCATAGGGCAATTTGATTTTATGAAGTTCTATTTTCAGCGCAAAACATTGTTTATCAGGTTCTTCCTTCAGATATTAAGAATTTAGAAATGATTGTGGACGTCCGTTGAGATTGGATTGAAGAGAAAAGGGGTTTCTTGTTTGGGAATTAATTGAGACCAAAATCGAAGAATCGTCCCGAATGAATTGATCAGGTAACTATAAGTTTATAATCAATGCCCCTTGAGGTAAGTATATTTTTACAGTGTGTTTAGGTAGAAGTGAGCAGAAGTTTTATATACAGATTTCATTTATTTAAATTTTGTTTGTGATTGTAAAGGAATATGTTTAACATGTAATATATATTTTACATTTCTTCTTACTCAAATTTCTTCCTTTCCTTTCTAAATATAATTTAGTTATAGCCAATTCAAAGTTCAAAACCTGAAATTGCATCCTCTGAATCTGATCAAGCAACATATAACATAGTATCTGTCTTTTTGTTTTGTCTTCTCTAATTTTCGTGTAGATTTCCTGTTGAGACTAGACATTTTATTATAAACTCTTGCGAAAATAATTTAAAAAAAAAAAAAAGGTATCATGTTGCATTTCTATTTTTTTTTTCTTTTAATTGAGAATAATGTCACAAATTTTTGTATTTTTGATGATTTAAATTGCTCGATTTGTTGCATTACATAGTTAAAACTTAAATGGCCGGTTCTTGGATTTTACAATCCCTATAAAAGCAGGATGATACCAAAATGATTTATGTTTAATCTAATATATCCATTGTTACATCTTATCCTTAAGATCATAATTTTTTGGTGCCATCAATAATAAAGTAATTGAAGTAAGTGCTGACATTGATGTTTTCTCTGTCAAATTTTATGGTACCATATTGTAAATGTCTAGGGCATATATGTAGTTATCCTAGGGCTCTTTATATGCATGTGAAATTTATATATAGAAATGTTGGATGAATTTCTTCTTTGTCATATGTGGCTCTAATACTATATTGTACAATATAGGTTCTCAAGGCTTAGCAGAAAAAGTTTTTCAATTGTGTCATATTTCAACTTTGATTATATAACATAATATTATATATATATATATATATATATATATACATTATATATTGAAAAAAGTTATATGTTAAATCTGAAAATTGTAAGTTTAGAAATTTATAAAATATATTATCTCGTTATTTAATTAAAAAACTAATATACATTATGAAAAAAAAACAATAAGCAAATTAAATTAATAATCAATAACCAATCATTAAGTAATTTTGGATAAAACCAACATCTGAGGGAACTTAAACCTGAAGAATTAAAGGTTTGAAGGCTTCCTCTTACTAATGAGATAAAATTTCATTAGCAAATAGATAATATTTTTAAATAAGTAAAAGTTAAAAACTAATCTATGATAATATATTTGAAAATATGCCACATTTCACATTTTAATCAATTATTCTTATTAGTAGTCAAATTGTATCAAATAAAAAATTATAATCATATATAATATAAATATAAATACAAAAATAAATATATGATTTTTGAGAAATTTTTTCACTCTCCTTTCAGATTTTTATTAATTTTAGTGAGATCAACATTAATAAATTACACAAAAATTTATTAAGATACTCATGCTAAATTAGTTTTTGGAGAATTGAGTGGGGTCAATTAACCCCATATTTTGTATGTGGCTATCCCTAAGGTTCTAAAAACTAATTAATTAAGTCATCCTTGATTAGAATTAGGAATTATTGTTTACAGATAAAGCTAGAAATTTATCGAACCTGGTAATTAATTAAGATCATAACAATTTTAAACCTAAAAACATACATTATATCGTTGACATTAATTTGCATGCTGAAAGCATTTAATCTTTTGAATGAATTACATTTTTTTTTAGTAATACAGTTAGGGGTATCCCTAATTTTTGTTTGGGTCAAATCTCTTTCTCTAATGATTTTAAAAACACACTCTCCCACATTAGCCTAATTCAAAATTTTACTTCCAAAGTGCTCCCCACACTTGAGTTGACGAAAAAAAAGAGAGCTCCTTTTACCAACTGAGCTAATCCCTTTGAGTTTGAATTAATTATATTGTAAGCATCAATAATATTTTAAGATAAGCTTTAGATCAAGTTGAACAATTATTCAATATGAGTATATATAGTAGCTACATAGACAGCTTCCTTAAAATGTTAAATGGACTGTGCCAAATTAAGTTGTTGCAAAGGTAGTAATTTGCAGTAGATAAGTGATTTTCCCATCTGATGAAGTAATTCCCATCTATAACCATCAAGATGTCGTATGCTCGGATAACCATCAAGAATGATCCCCGAGTTAACTACCGTATCTTTGAAATTTACTCGATCATTCATTAGTTTTGCAAATGTAGAGAGTGACAGACATGTGAAAGCATGTTCAAGAAGGCATACATGTTATAATAGTCAACTATGAAAATGGTAAAATTTCCACTTTATAGTTATGTATATAATTCAATAAAGCCTAGACAAAAACAGCTTTAGAACATTAATCGTCTTCACTAGTTTCCTACCACCAACTTGCTCTAACTAGGGTTAGCGAGCAAATAGTTTTAGTAAAATCTACTAACCACATTCGATTTTCCTGCCCAGATGAATCCTTTAAATTTTCCATTCCAATGCAATGGGATGGAACTATTATGTAATTAATCATTATTTTTTTCTTTGATCTGGGTCCTTGGAGGATATGTTGAATTGTGAGATCTTATCTTTGGATTGCAGGAGAGTTATTCAAACTTATAAATCTAGACTTATCATCATTTTAGAGAAACGGAGGATTCGAACTCAAACTCTTTGAATGAGAGATTACATACACTAATTATTGAATTAAATAAATTTACGTGCATTGTTTCATGACACTTAAGTTGACATTAGGAAACAGCTAGCCAATTCTACTTGCAATCCAATATTGAACAATTCAAATTGGTCTAGGTACTAGATTCTTAGGCACCATTTTGTGCAATTACATTCGTAAGGTTGCTCAAGAGATATGCTTTCTCTTATCAGCCTTTACATAGAGTTGCATGCAAACGTAGGTATAAGATCATCACCAAATAAAAAAAAAATTAGGTGATCCAATTTAAATTCACTTTTAGATAGTATCGGAAGAAAAGTTTCATAATTGAATTATAAACACCTCTTTATAAAATGTTTCACTCATGAGTGGATATAATTGTTTGCAATCTTCTCCATTTTTTCTGACATTCATATCCATATTTAATATTTCGAATGGAAAATCTATTAATCATGTATTCAAACTTATGCAGGAAAGCAATTAGATAAAAATGCGAAATGTAATACAATTGAATCATATCCAATTAGTTTGCATTTTAACATAATTGATTACTTTGATTTTCATTTTCTCTCCCAAATGAGTAAAGATTTTGTAATAAATTTTATCTGATCTCAAGCATTAGTAATTAAATTCCACTTTGAATTCCACCATCAAAGGTTTTCTTGAATCCCTATCGGACTCTTTTTCTTTCATTACATAACCTGGCCATTATGGCCAAGAATAGTAAACAATTAAACAAAGTTCATATTTCTTTTTCTTTTGTAGTTGAGATTATCAGAAATTAAATTTTCTATTACTAAAGTTAAGGTTTTAACATTTTACCTGGATCATAGCAAAGATTATTTTTCGATCCCAACATATTTGGCAAACATAAATTTGTTAAAATGGACAATAACAAAATCAGCGACAAAGATTTTTTCGGCCTCTCTTTTGGGCCACAACAAAGTTATAGTGGCCTGGAACACTCTCATCCTGGACAAGGGTGTCTGCTGTTTTAGCTATTAAAGATATGGACCGTCAATGTCACTCTCTGTAGCTTTAAACATGCTGGCCCAATGTGTCCCAACGAGCTCTGTCTTCAGTTCTCCTTTTTCTTTTTCTTTTTTTCTTTTAAATCAGATTTCATCCGAGCAAAGCTAAAACAAAGAAGGGTCCACCCCTCCAGCAAATTTGGTGAATTGCAATTTTCAAAACAACCTTGAAAAGCTGTTTTTAAGAGATGACTCAATGGCCGGCCAACCCTGAACATAGCTCACAGAGCAATAACTAAACGTTATTTTTCGCAAGAAGTTCAAGTACCCAAATTCAATCTTCTCATTTAAGCTGTAACTAAGTAATTGCAGTGACCCACAACGGTTATCCAATTTGAGAGGGTTCCAATTTCTCCATTAAAGACAAGCTTCTTTTCTGGACATCCTGCAGTCTCGTATGTCATCGAATCCTAAAGCCTGGATGAAGAGAACCCATCTCAATTTAGCTCAACAGCAGTGAATATGGACAGGCAATAGTATCTCTCGAAGGTCAAACAAGGAAATATCATTTGGACCATAAATTAATATTTAAATGCTAGTCACAGGCACCTAAATTTCTCAGCCTTACCGCCAAAAAGCTGAAGAAAGTTATCAATAGACAAGAATGGCTCCCCAACAATTGACTTTCTAAATCACACCCCCAAAAGCCCTTATTCAAAGGTCTTGCTTAGACATTCCAAAGACAATATCCCGCCTTCACGCTCTCATATCAGTTTATTATTGTACAATTAAAGCATTCATGGTCTTTGCAATAAAGGTACAAGGAAAAGGACTAAATTTTCATACTCGATCATGTTTATTTGGTAGATCATTGACTTTCAAAGAATGACAATTTTTGTATAAATGTATGACATATTGATTCGAATCTGAACACAAGCAAACATAAATAATAGGATGGTATATTGATAATATAAAGTTTAAAAGCAAATACTGTAATATCTTACATTTCGATTTATACTTTGATCGGATCCTTTAACGTATCTCGAGATTTTCATAACATACCAGTAAAAAGCAACAAAAAAAAAAAAGTCTAAGAACAACAGAGTAAACCCTAGAAAAAGGAGCTAAAAATGTTGCCACTAGGCATCGTTGGTGAGGAACGTGGGAGGGCAAGGATTTGACCACTTTTGCCTGAGACACATGTGGTGTATGTATAAAGCATGTGGGCGATATTTGGGCATTTGCTACTGTGCAGAGGTCCCCTCTACCATTAGCTTTTGCAAGAAAAAAAAATTCCATTTACCATCCACAATAGCACATAGGAGGTAATAACAAGAAGAAGAATAAGATGAAAAGGAGGAAGAGAAGGTTTTGGTTTTCTTTGCGCGGCCTTGACTTTCCAAAACCTCAATTATATTCTGTGTCCCCAATGCAAGAAAAGCAATTTTTCTTTCCCATACTAATTGTTTTTGCGATTAGATTAAAGCTGGCAAAATTATTTCAAATTTAAAAATTCTTTTCAATTCATTTGAATTCAAATTTGATTTAACATTATAAAAAATTAATAATTCAAATTGAAAATAATGCAATCTTGAAATTACTTGAATTCATACAATTGAAAAATTAATATATGAAATGACTTAAATTAATTTAATTTTAAATTTTAATAATTTAAATTCGAATTTATGATATCTTATAACTCAAATTCAAATAATTAAAATATCAAATCTAAATAATTCGAACCTAAAATGATTGAACACTAAATAATCTAAACCTAAAATAAATTAATTTTTTAAAACATAGAATAGAATGATCCTTCTCAATAAATTTCCGAAATGCAAGCCGTTGATCGCCCTGCTTGCCCGGAGAAAGAGATGGTAACTACAGCCTACAGCTAGCCGCCTAGCCCACAGAAATATGAAAGCCCTAGTATCCAATGAATCGAGGGCTTTTCTTTTTACCTTTTTCTTTGGAGACCAATTTTTCTACAAGCTATTGTACAATATTCTCGAATATATGTGAATTTATTTTACGAGTCTCACCTGACAGCTAATAACATGAAAGTAATTTTGGCAAGTATCACACGAAATATGTATGAAACTTTTCATGTAGTTCAAAGTAAACTACATCAATATGACTTTTTGGTTTTAATCCACTAGCTGTCTGTCATTAACTGATCATGATGTAATGCCAGCAAATTGTTTTATGGCATTTTTCGTTCAATTTCTCTGTTTTACTTCATTACCCACATTTTATTGGGTAAAACCATATAAATTCTTTATTTTATTAAGGACTTACGTGTTTGGAAGACGTGATGATACTTTGAGCTTTGAAAAACTTATTATAAAATCAAGATTTGTAAGAGCTCGATGACAAAAGTAGAAAGAAAGAAGGAAAATTATTGAAGAACTGCCCATCTTTTTTTTTTTTTCTTTGAAGGCATGATCAATCAAACAAGGAGGGTTAGGGTGCAAGTGCAACTCCCACCAGTTCAAATTTGCTTTCAACAAAATGTGATTTGATTGCCAAAAGAAAAAGAGTGATTTAACATTTCTAATTAGACAGAAAGAGGGGCAGCGTAGCATTTTCTTTATGCAGACGAATATGGCCTATACTAGTCGATACATGGCCTTAATCACAAGGCCGGCTTAAGCTAATTTCTTTTGAGAATTTGATGTTCATGAACCTTCCTTTATTAACTTTATCTTGTTACAAATCTACTTGTTAATAATAGTAATTTTTTAGTACAGTAAAGTTTAGATAAATGAAAACCTTCTTCACTTCAAAATCAAAGCAAATCACGTATCTAAAAAAAAATTATATTAAATTTACAAATCTTTCGCTAACTTTCATTTCCAGCGAATTAGTAGTTTAGAAGATCGGAACTGTCCGGTAAATGAAATTGCTTTTTTCTCTCTCTCTCTCTTCTTTTTTTTTTTTTTTATTTTTACCTTGGACTCTGTGATTCATCTTCCTTGCAATTTCCTCCTCTTAAATTTGGGAGCACAGTTGAAAAAGTACTAGGCAGATTCTCTCTTTCTCTGCCCACAATCTCATCAGCCTAGCCCCACTTGTTAGAATACTTAGTAAAATTTCCATAGATTTGGTATGTTTACATATGGACTCTATTTGTTGATGTATATGTTACAGTCAACACCCATCATTTGATTCTAACACTAGATAAGAAAGAAAAAAAAATGATCTAGACAATTGTGGTTTGCATACATTTATACTTGTGACCATACAATTTTCTCTTGATCAAATCAAAACTTTATTCCTTGGAATGTTCACTTGCTTTAGAAATTCTTTTGAATTTGGTATAATGAAAAATACTAATGAAAATTCCAACATACATAATACATATCTACACGTGACATTTAAATTTATCTCAAAATATCATCTCATAAAATATTCGGCACTCTATAATTTTTGATAATATAAAGATCACTATCATATAAAATTTTAAAAAATAATAACAAATAGAATTTATTTTGACACTGATTACTTATGTTCGTCATGACCACTAACTCGAATCATCCTTTCATGTCAAACACTACTTTAATCTTAACTTTGTTAAAAATTTTTTGTTCCTGTTAGATTTTAGGTTTTATCTTTTTTGCATCTCTGTCAATGTTCCTATGGACGTTTTTTTCCTGATTGATTAATTAATTCTCAAAAAAAAAAAAAAAAGGCTACCTAGTCAAGAATTTTATGGCATTAAAAGTAATCCTCAGTTGAAAATTAAAGCATTCAATAATTAATTATTGATCCAAATTAATTTCAGAGTCATTTTCCACAGAGTGACGATGAAACTATTTCTAAAAGAACGCTGACTCTTCACCGCATAAATTTTGGTTAAAAAAAATTTTTGATTAAAGAAGCCACCAAGGAAGAATATGCTCTTTGATTGGATTAGGGTAAAGCACAAAATATTGCTCTACAATCCTAAGACCATTTTCTTAGATTTAATTATAAAAGTAAAATAAAAAAAATGTTGATGCTGTTCCTATCCTTCAAACTATAATCAAAATTTTGGCACATTGGGAAATTCCTCTCTGACCAAACGCTTAGTGCCCCCCCCCCCCCCCCCCCCTTCCCCTCTTGCTAGGTTCATGGCCAAGTTAAATGAGTAATCTATTTTTCAAAAGGGGCATCATAGTGAGATTTGACTAGGTGTTGGCCGACTTAGGAACAACATTGGATTGGAATTTTTAACCTTTTATACCAATTTTCATCCCATCAAAAGTTTAATTAGATAATAATAAGTATTTAAAACTCAATTAATTAATGCAATAAAATGATAAAAATTTATATGATTATTTTAATTTTAATTTAATAGTTTTTTATATTTAAGTCTAAAGCATTCATTATCATTAAATTTATCACTTTATTTAAGTGATAATAATCAAAGTTAACCCTTTATAATACCATTCTTGCATCACTTTCGTTTTTAGTGGTTCTTTTTAAGTAGTTATTAATTGAACAATAATGTTAAGGAGAAAAGAAAATGTTGGTCCTTATGAGTTTCGACCCCAAATTTCAGGTTCCAAAACTTAGAAAAAGAGGAAATTGGGGTTTAATTATTGACGTATTTCATAAAAATAATCAGGGCAAGGTTGAAGTTTAAATGAAATATGTAAAAGTGAAGAAAATTATTTTAAATATTTTATTTTTTTATATTATTTATATTTAATATATTATCTATCTATATATTTTATATTATGATAATGAATGAGAGACATCACTTGCTATTTCGTTAATAAAAAAATTTTAAAACTTTTTAAAATAGTTATGTATCATATATTTTTATAATGGATATTTTTTTTATATTTGTAATTTTCAAGGGCTTTCAAATTTTTAGGCTTGCTCGATAATGAAGTACAATCTCCAATTCAGTAACACTAAATAAGATATATGCATTAATAGTTATATGATTTATTAATAAAATATTAAAATTTTAATTTAAATAAGTGATTAAATTTTAATATTTATCAACTTTAAATATAAAAAAAATAAATATATATATCTACTTTAGATCAAATATAAAATTTTTTATTGAATTTTTTTTTATATTAGAAGTTTTCTACATTGAATCGTAATTATTGAAAACAACTATTAATTTCTTTTATTGATTTTAATGAAAACAAAATGAAAGAAATCAATCTTATGAAATCAATTTTCCGCCGTAATTGAAAGTTAACAATGACGGCTATCGAAAGTCCAAAACAAGGGGTGGTTTCCCCCAGTTTTGCTAGACGCAAAAGACAAGAAATTCGTTCTACGATTACCGTAACAAAGAGAGCAAAGAATTTATCATTAGACATTAATTTAAAAAATTATCATCAAATTTTTTATTTGTTTAGGTGTAATTAATCACCTAAAAAATTTATCATTTCAAGAAACATTTAAGCTTAAAAGTCCCTGAAAGAATAGATTCGAACCTATTAATCAAAATAAGATTTCAGAGCACGATTACATGTGAAGAAGATTATAACATCCTCACAATACCCATCAAAAGATGTTAGCAACTTGATCTCGTGTTATCCATTAAATCTAAAAAATTTATCAAATAATTAATTATTTGAAATTATTCTTAATTGACTTCAATATTTTTTTATAAAAAATTAAAAAAATTCTTTCACCTCAAGAGTATACAAGAAAACTATTGTTTCTCTTACAGAGGTTTCGTCGTCGGATTATTTAACATTAAAAATTTTCAAGAAAAGAAAAAAATAAAATAACAAAAGAGGAATAATGATTCAACTTTTGATACAAATCTTTTTCTTTTTATTTTTTTTTTAAAAGCTCATTACTTTTGTATAAGAAAAATTGATACTTTCAGTTTTTCCTTAAAATATTTTTTTTTTGAAATTTTAATTTCGAAGAAAATTGATACTTTTAACTTTTTCTAAAAATATTTTTTTCTGAAATTTTAATTTCAAAAAAAATTAATACTTTCAACTTTTCCTCAAAATATTTTTCTTGATAATTTTTATTTTAGAAATTTTATTTTCAAGGAAAATTGATATTTTCAATTTTTTCTTAAAAATATTTTTTTAAAAACCTTTCTATTTTCAAGGGAAATTGATACTTTCAACTTTCTCCCAAAATACTTTTAGAAATATTTATTTTAGAAATTTTATTTTTAAAGAAAATTGATACTTTCAACTTTTCCTCAAAAATATTTTTTTTGAAAATTTTATTTTAGGAAAATCATTAAAAAGAAAAATTAAATTAAATTAAATTAAAAATTAAAATTAAAATTAAAAAAATTAAGGAATATCAAATAATTCTAATTTAGAAATAATAATAACAATAATAATAATAAATAAATAAATAAATAAAAAACATTGGAACGACTCGACTTGGATTCGGCTGGCTTGAGAGACAGAAGCTGCTGGACGACTTGATATACGACTCGGTTCGGTTGAACCAAAGGTAGGGGTGCGGGTCAGCGAACTCGGGTTGACGCTCGACTCGAGTCGGATCTTGGTAAAATACGCTGATCCTGAGTTTATTAACGCCCAAAACGACATCGTTTTGAAGAGGCTATAAAAACCTGAGTTTCAGCCTATTTCGCCAGAATTTCTCTGCTCCTCTCTCTACTTCTTCTTTTCTCTCTCTCTCTCTCTCTCTCTCTCTCTATCCACCCAAGAACACCGTCTGAATTTATCGAATTTTGAAAATTTTTATTGGAATCTGGGTTGTTCGTCAAAAGTTCGTTGAAAAGCTCGTGAATTTCTGAAAATAGCTGTCAAAAACTGGAAAGCTAACTAAAATTTGGAAAATCTGTTGGAAAGTTCAATCGGCATTGAAAAACTCGTCAAAAAATTCAACCAGCGTCAAAAAATTTTGTCAAAATCTGAAAATTTTCTAGAAAATTTTTAAAAAAATTTTTCTTCTGCTTGCTGTGTTTCTGATCTATTTATTCTCTTTTTTGCTTTTGATTTTCTCTCTGTGTTTTTACGTTTCTCTTTTTTTTTGTTCTGTGTCGTGTCTCTGCCTTTGATCTATGGATCTATTTATAAGCTTTAAAACAACAGACTCTAAAGCTAATAGGAATCCCAATTTCCTTTGGACTTTTAGTTTTTGTTCAATCTTTTCCAGTTTATCTCAAATTTCTCAATCTAGTTTTACACAAATTCAATCACCTTTTTTCATTTTTTTCATTATTATTATTATTTTTATTAAATAACAAAACCAAAAAAAGATCCCGGACAAATTGGGTATTTATAACTACCCCTTTTTGCACATTTCCTGTGTAACATGAATTGTGCAAAGACGTAGACACCCCACATATACCGACACATTCATTTTTTTCTAAAAAAACACTTGAAACACCCTAAGCAGAGGTTCACAACTTTTAGAGAATAAACAAAATTCCTCTAAACAGAGGCTCAACGACTTTGAAAAAATAAACAAAAGCTCCTCTAATCAGAGGCTTAACGATTTTTTAAAAATAAATAAAGCTAATCTTATCAGAGGCTCAACGACTTTGAAAACTAAATTGCTCTTCTATACAAAGGCAACCATGACTTCAAAAAATAAATTGCTCCTCTAAACAGAGACAACACAACTTTAAAAAATAAAATGCTCATGACAAGGATGTCAAGAGGAAACGTAGATTAGATCTGATGAAATTTATAATGGGAACTCAAAGATTCATAATTTGAGTTTGAAAGTCAAAGGTTCAGATTCGCAAGAATTCACTGAAATTTGATTCTCAAAACTTCAGTTTCGTAAGAATTCAAATTTATAAGATCTTAAGATTCGCATTTGCAAATTACAAGATTCGCATCCAACATTTAAATATTCTCATTTGAATTTTGGAGATTCACATCCAAAAGTTCAAAGCTTTTTGTTCGAGTTCAAAGGTTCACATTCAAGAAATCTTAGAGTTTTACATCTAAGTTCAAAGGTTTTCACTCAAAAATTTAGAAATTTGCATCCGAAAGTTGAGTTCAAAGCTTTTCGTTTGAATTTTAGAGATTCACATGCAAAAGTTCAAAACCTTTCATTAGTTTGAAAATTTGCACCCAACAAACTTTAGGGTTTCATATCTCAAAAATTTTCATTTGAATTCGAAGATTCACATTCGACAAATTTTGGGTTTCACATCTCAAAGATTCTCATTTAAAATTCAAAGATTCTCATTTAAAATTCAAATATTCTTATTTGAAATGTCTTAAAGATTTTCATAAGATTCAAAGATTTTCATTTGGAAATGTCTTAAAGATTCTCATTTAAGACTCAAAAAATTCTTATTTAAGACTCAAAGATTCTTATTTGAAAATGTCTTAAAGATTCTCATTTAAGACTCAAAGATTCTCATTTGAAAATTTCTTATTTAAAACTCAAAGATTCTCATTTGAGGATTTCTTATTTAAAAAAAACTCAAAATTTCTTTTGCAGATGGGTTTCAAAGTTTTACCAAAGTCAAATTTTTTATGTACTAAATGACATGATTCATGATGCAGATGCAAATACAATAATCTAGTTCTCACAATACCATATTTTCAATCATGATTCAAATATTTATTGCATAATGCAAATGCATGCCAAATCAAAGTTTCGAATATTCTCCAAATAGCAATACAAATGTAATGCATGTAATGCGGATGTCCATGTCATAAAATTCTAATCAATTATGGTAATATGGTTCTCAAGACTCCACAATTTCTCATTTCATAAGTTTCATCAACTGATCTTCATTATTTTCATCACTTGATCACTATACATAGGCTTCTTAGCACTAGCCATTCCAGAATGAATTCGTCTATTGATCCACATTATTTGATCATAATATACAGGTTATGTCGATCAATCTATCACCATATTCATCTCTTAATCACATCATCTTTTTAAAATTTTGCCCTTTATTCATCTTATTGAGCAATCCATCACCATGTTCATCATTTGGCCATCTTATGTGTCATTTTTTCAAGTTTCTGTCATCTCTTCATCATTTTTACCTTCAATCATCTTAGATTTCTTTCCAAAGGAATGCAAGAACCTTTTAAACACATATTCATTCATTCATTATCATTTTAATTCTTGACAAATATAATGCAATCATACATTTCCTCAATTTATTCTAGGGATGTGAGAATAAAAGAACACAAGGTGCATTAGGAGAAAAGCAATTAATGAACAGTGTGTTTTGGTACAAAAACAAATGGGAAAAAGAAACAAGTTAGATGTATGTCATTAGGACAAATGAATATTCAGATAATTTTAAACACTAATTCAAGATTCTTTTTTAAAAACTCATTCCATTGACTATCAAAATCATTAAGCTCATTGAACTTTGGCCCAGCTTTGGAGGATCTTCAAATGTCTTTGATCTTTCATATATGTGAACTGTCTATCCAACGCTCAACTCAGAGATTTTCTACCCAAATTGCCCTTTTAGGTTTTCAATTTGAATTTTTCTTTTCTTCCATTTTTATCTTTTTTTCATTTTTTTATTTTTTTATTTTTTTATTTTTTTATTTTTTCATTTTTTCATTTTTTCATTCTTTTTTTTTCTCATCTATCATCAATTGTTGATATTTTTCACACATTAATCTCTAGAACAATGTAGCATGATTCCAATGTTCCATCATGAGCATGCCTTTGCCTAACATATGATCATTCAATTTGAGCATTCACACTTGATCTAAATGGACTTTTCAAGGTTATAATATAGGCCATGGTGAGGGGTCATGAAAGAAATGGATAAAATAGGCTCAATATATGTGTTTAAAAGGTTCAAAATCAAATGACCATTTATTATTTGATGCAACTTGGCATTTTGCCCCATTCCACATTATTTCATTACTTTTTTTTTCATTGATCTCATTCTTCACAAAAGGATTCCCCTTATTTTGCCCTAAATCATGTATGGCATTCATTTCTTTTTTTTTTCTTTGTTTTGTTTTTTCTTTTCTTTTCTTTCTATCTTTGAGACCTTTTATAATTTTTTTTCAAAAAAATACCCCCAGTGTAAAGGGTGATCCTTGGTCAGGGTTCTTTAGAAAAAGAAATCATAATAGGCTCAAAGAGGTAACAATAAATGGTTTTTTAAATAGTAAAAGAAATATGGTTATTTTTCATCTCAAATGTGAATGCTTTATTTGAAGATCATCTATTGAACAAAAATAAGCTTATGGATCTTCATAAAATATTACATCTTTAAGATATATTCATTTCATATCTGTCAGTAACTTTTTTTCAAATAATCACCTCAAATCAATGTGAATGAGTTCTCAAAATTAAATCTCAGAATTATTGTTAGCATCATTATCTAAACATTCATCATTTGGAGTTAAAAAATGGGAATGAAAAGTTATGAAAGGTGACAAAGAATGGAACAGTGATTGAATGAAAGAAAAAATGTAATGAAATGCATTATCCTTACCTTTTATTAAAATGATAAGAAATGAAATCTTATTGCATAAAAGAAATCCTAACATTACTCTAAAAAAATCTTAAAATGACAAGAAACTTCCAACCAGCCTTATCTTCATTCTACAAAATTGTGCCCTTGTGCAATCAAGTGAAGGATCTTTGTTGACATCTTGCCCCTTGATTCATTGTAGCTTTTCAGGCCTTATTGAATTAATGTGTTCTTGATTCTCATTCAGAGCATTGTTATTGTGATTAAAAAATGGATTGCCACTAACATTAGGTGTTATTGCTCTTTCTTAATCAAAACTTACCATTCCATCCTTGATTAACCATTGCACCTTATACTTTAGAGCAGTGTAATTTTCAATGGAATGGCCAACAATTTTATAGTGGTAGTTACAGTGAGCTGTAAGATCATATCACTTAGGATAGGGTGGCTTGAACGACTCCACACAATTAGGGGTAATCAAGTGGCTGTTATAAAACTCTCGATATAACTCCGTATAAGTCATGGAGATTAGATCAAATACTAGTTTTTCTCGAGTAATTCATTGTTCTTGTGAACCACTTGCCAAGTTAACAGGATGAATTTGAGGTCTTGCAGGAGTTTGAATGTTAAGGCTATATGTGAGAGCTTGAGGGCTAAAAATGGGCTGGTATGTGGATGAATAAAGTGATTGTGGAGCTAGCTGGCATAGGTAGGATAAGGCACTGTTCACAGTAGAATAGAATGGAAAGTAACCTTGGGGTGGATAGGGTTGATAGCCCCTGAATTGTTTGTTAAAATTCACAGGTTGAGCTTCAGTCTCTTTCTTCTTTGATGCCTTCTTGGTTTCCTTTCAACTTGTCATTTTTAATAGCATTCTCAATGATTTCACTTGAGATCACCATGTTAGTGAAATTTTTTGTTGCATTTCCTATCATCTTTTCATAATAGAGAGCTTTTAAAGCGCTGACAAACAATACAATGGTCTCTTTCTCTGTTAACGGAGGTTGCACTTGAGAGGCTATGTCCCTCCATCTCTAGGCATATTCTTTGAATAATTCAGTTGCTTTCTTGTTCATAATCTGTAAAGAAAGACGATCAGGGGTCAAGTCTATAATATGCCGGTACTGATTAATAAAGGCATGTGCTATATCTATAATGTTTACTAGAAAAATTACCCAATTACGCTTGAGTTGTAATTTTTTTAAATTTTGATAAAATATAATTTTTTTTAATTTAATAATAAATTTAATTTAAATATTTTTTAAATTTTATTGGTTTTTTATTTTTTATTTTTGAATAATATAATCTTTTGAAAAAAAGAAAAAACTAATGCTCCAATTGTTTCACTACTCAATTGCAATTGGACATGTGTTAGTTTTTATTTTAAATAAGGGAGACTACTTTAAAAGAATTATATAGATTAAATCCAAATGCAATAATACATATATGACAATCTAACCTACCAATACAATATTTACCTATTATCAATTTTAATCAATTATCAAATTCAAACCCATTTACTCATGAAATTAAAGGCCACTAATATCATCACCCATTCAACTTAATTTTTTAAAGAGAAAATCAATAATTTTACTATGGTAAAATGGATATTATAGTAATTTTGTCCAATGATAGTAAGAAGGCATTATTATGGTTGAAGGGGCATTTTAGTAACTTTGATCAATTTTGATAGGAGATGTGTTTCAGTAATTATGATAGTAGGCACATTATAAAAATTTTAATTGATTACATAAGGAGGGACATTACAATCAATTTGAACACGTATCATTCAATTGTCAAGTAATTAGAAGGACATTATTATATAGATGTTAAAATTCAATATGTCATTATAAAGAAATTAAAAGGACATTTTCATAATTATGATAAAATGGTATTGTCATAATGTCTAGATTCGTGGATCTATCACTAGACATTGACTTAAAGGAGTCGCTACCAATCTTTTTTATCTAGGTGCGATTGGTCACCTAAGGAATCTGTCCTTTGAGGGAACACCTAAGTTTAAGGGTCCTTTAAAGAATAGGTTCAGGTCTACTAACCAGAACAGGGTTCGAGAGTTCGGTTACGTGTGAAGAATGTTATAGTACCTTCACAACGCCCATCAAAAGATGGTATCAGCATAATTTTATGTTATCCAATAAGCCTTAAAATTTTACCAAGTAATTAATTATTGGAAATTATTCTCAATTGACTCTAATACTTTTAGCAAAAAATTGAGAAAATTCCCTCACCTCAAGAGTATGCAAGAAAAACTACTGTTTCACTTGCAGAGGTTCCGTCGTCGGATTATTTAAAGAAAAATCAAAATCAAAATCAAAATAAAAAGAAAGAAAAGAATGATTGTTCTTGTGTAGAAAAAATTGATACTTTCAACTTTTCCCTAAAAATACTCTTTTGAAACTTTGATTTTCAAGGAAAATTGATACTTTCAACTTTTTCCCAAAAATATTTTTTGAAAACTTTGATTTTCAAGAAAAATTGATACTTTCAACTTTTCCTTAAAAACCGTTTTTTTGAAAATTTACTTTTAAGGAAAATTAATACTTTTAACTTTTTTCCAAAAATATTTTTTTTGAAAAATTTATTTTTAAGGAAAATGGATACTTTCAACTTTTCCCCAAAAATCCTTTTTTTTTGAAAATTTATTTTCAAGAAAAATTGATACTTTCAACTTTTCCTCAAAAACCTTTTTTTTTTGAAAATTTATTTTCAAGGAAAATTGATACTTTCAACTTTTTTCCAAAAATATTTTTTGAAACTTTGATTTTCAAGAAAAATTGATACTTTCAATTTTTTCTCAAAAACCTTTTTTTTGAAATTTTATTTTTAAGGAAATTGATACTTTCAACTTTTTCCCAAAAATATTTTTTTGGAAAATTTATTTTTAAAGAAAATTGATACTTTCAACTTTTTCCCAAAAATCCTTTTTTTTTTTAATTTATTTTCAAGAAAAATTGATACTTTCAACTTTTCCCTAAAAATATTCTTTGAAAACTTTGATTTTCAAGGAAAATTTATACTTTCAACTTTTCCTCAAAAACCCTTTTTTTTAAAAAAATTTATTTTTAAGAAAAATTGATACTTTCAACTTTTTCCCAAAAATATTTTTTGAAACTTTGATTTTCAAGGAAAATTGATACTTTCAACTTTTTCCCAAAAACCTTTTTTGAAATTTTATTTTTAAGAAAAATTGATACTTTCAGCTTTTCCCCAAAAATATTTTTTTTTATTTTTATTTAAAGAAAATAAAATAATAAAATAAAATAAAAATGAAAAAAATAATAATAATAAAATAAAATAAAGAAAGTAAAACAAAAATAAAAAAATAAAATAAAGGTAAAAAGAATACTAAATAAACCTAATCTAATAAATAAATAATAAAAAAATTCAAAAAAAAAAAAATTAGGGCGACTCAGAGTACGGCTCGGCTCGGCTCAAGGAAGAAAAAACGGCTCGGAGAAGCGGCTTGGAACCCCGGCTCGGCTCGACTATCAACTCGGAGGGGAAGACACATGCGGGTCAGAAAGCGGGTCGACGCTCGAGTCAGGTCGGGTCGGGTTTCGGTAAAACGCACGGATCCTCTAGGTCACTTAAAGTAAAAATGACGTCGTTTTGAAAGGGTATATAAGGCAGTTCCCTTCATTTTTTGACAGAAACCTTCTTCCCTCTCTCTCTCTCTTCCTTTCGTTTTCTCTCCATTCTCTCTAAAGGACCGAAGAACTCCGGTTGAAGATTCACCAGATTTTAAAATTTTTCACCGGAATCTGAGTTTTTCGTCGAAAGTTCACCGGAAGTTCGTTGAAAGTTGGTCGATTTCTGGGATCCTTCACCGAAAACTGGGCAGCTCGTCAGAAACTTCAAGGTTGACCAGAATTTTCATCGAAAAAGTAACTTTCACAGGAAAATTCAACCGAAATCTGGAATTTTTCAGAAATTCTCAGAAAAAAATGCTAAAAATCTTCAAAAAAATTCTGCTAATTCTCAAAACCCTTCTAACCCTTTTCTTAGCTTTATATACGCCTATTTTCTCTCAAATCAGTAGCTTTTCTCATTGTTTTTTTCTCTGTTGCTTCTGTTCCAGGAGGTCTTTTTTATAGTCCTGATCAATCTCAATTCCTCTTTAGACGGAGATTCAATCTTTGAATTCAATCTGAACTCTTCTAATTGAATCCCCATTCACAGTAAGATTCTTCAACCTTCAATCACAGCCCTCAAAAAAAAGAAAAAATAATAATAATCAGATAAACGAAAAAGAAAAAAAAATTAACAGATAATTAAAAATAAAATAAGATAAATAAAAAAATATATTACAAGATAAAAAAAGAAATAATAAATAAATAAATTATAATATAATAATAAATATATAACTATATAAATAAAATACATATAAATAAATAAATAAATAAATAAATAAAGATATACATATATTAATATATAGTAATAATAAATAAATAATAAAATTCCTAAAATACAAAATAAAAATAATAAAAATAATACAAAATAAAAATCGAATTGGGCTTACCCATTTGGGCCAAGCCCAATTGATCCGGGCCTGGACCAAATTAGGTGTCTACAGGTATTATAGTAATTTTGATCAATTATAGTATTAAGGGAATTTTTGTAATTATGATAAAAAAAGCATTATAGTAATTTTGACCAATTATAATATGAGAGATATTTTTATAGTTTTGACAAGAGTGCTAGTATAGGAATTTTGGCTATTTATGAGAAAAAGGGCATCATAGTAATTTATATGATTTAATTAAATAGATATAAAAGGACATTTTTGTAATTTTGGTAAAAAGTAACATAAAATGCCACGTGTCAATGAATTATGAAACAATAAAAAAGGTATTAATGTAATTTTGGTAGGGTTTACTTTTAATTATAATTATTATATAAATGTTAAAATTTAATATGTAATTATGAAGCAATTAAAAGAGTATTTTTGTAATTATGATCAAAGGATATTATTGTAATTTTGATAAATTATAGTATTAAGGGTATTTTTATAATTATGATAGAAAAATATTATAGTAATTTTGACCATTATAGTATGAGGGTTATTTTCATAATTTTGATAAGAGTGACAGTATAATAATTTTGTCTATTTATGAGAAAAAAGGCATTATAGTAATTTACATGATGTAATTAAATAAATAGAAAAAGGCATTCTTGTAATTGTGGTAAGAGATGACATAACATGCCATATGTCAATGAATTATGAAACAATCAAAAGAATATTAATGTAATTTTGGTGGGATTTACTTTTAATTATAGTTATAAATATGTAATTTAATAAGGATATTAAAATAATTTTGGCCAACTATGATAAGAGGACATCTCTATAATTATGATAGTAAAAGCATTTCAGTAATCATAATAGGAGGATATTATAGTAATTTTGATTGATTAAAGAAGGGTATTGTAGCAAATTTGCACAAGTGTCAAGTAATTAGAAAGTAATTGAAAGGGCATAATTATCATTTTCAATGGGATTTACTTTTATTATATAGTTATAGATAAGATATAATGGGGCATTATATTGATTTGATATTTATAACAAGGGTATTTTTATCATTTAATAAAGGAAGGGATAGTAATTTATCATTTAAAAGGGGTATTTTTGTCAATTACGTAAGAGGACATTGTTGTCTTTGTAACACATGTTAAGTAGTTAGCCAAAAATTAAAGGGGCAAAATTGCCATTTCTTTGGTAGGTTACTTTTATATATAGTTATATATTTGAACATAATTCCTTGTGTTTTCAATTTGGAAATTATGATTTGTTGTTATACTTTAACTTGTTTTCTTACTTGAAAAATGAATATCAAGCATCAATATGAGAAATATGATTAGTTATGGTAATAGGTCGAGTCGATGCGAGTTTTTGTTTGTCTCAAACTTGATTTAACTTTATATATATAAAACATGAACCCGACCTGATATTTTTTTATTTATATACCCGAACGCGACCCGACATTGTATAAAACTAGATCCGACCCGAAATTAATAAAATATTATTTTTAAATATAAATATTATTTTTTATATAAATATAAAATTAAATATATAAAAATAAATATAAAATTAAAAAATAATATATATATATCAGGTCGGATAGGGTCGGATCGGGTTTGCTTAAAACCTAACATCGAATTTTTTCTTATATTACTCGACCCAATTTTCGATTTAAAAAAAAAAAATCTGATCCTAAAAGGTCGGATTGGGTCGAAACCCATCGATTTTGGGTCAGATTGCCTTCTCTAAATATGATCTTATATATATATATATGTATATATGTATGTATAGTATATACATACATACATACATATATATTTGTATATATATAAATATATGTATATGTATATGTATATGTATATATAAAGGGATCAACTTACATTAATATAAAATTAAAAAGTTTTTACATCTTTTTTAACTATTAATTTTAATAAATTTAAGGGAAAAGAGAGAAAATGAAAATAAAAAAAATAATTTAATCCCATCCTTTGAATAAATTAAAATCAATAGCTATAAACTTTTCTTTTATATAAGTTGGTGTCTCTCCCATATATATATATATATATATATATATATATATATATTGGTTGGAGGAATTCGCTAGCATTTATTAATCCTTTGTAGCACCACTATAAGAAAGATATTAAAAAAAAAAAACTTATATAGTACAGGGAAATATTATTTAAAGTGAAAATTAATATTCGCCGGTTCATTGCATTTATCTTCATTTAGTTTGGGGAACTGGTTCCCCACAAGATATTTCTTATCTTACTTTGACTTGACGTAAAATCCATTAAATCCTCAAATAATATCTTTCTTAAATGAGTTATATACATGAGGTCGGAAGTTAAATAAATGGAGTTGGAGGGTCAAATTAGAAATTAAAAAAAAAATCATTTACTCCAATGCATTAAATTAATTTCACACTTCTAAGCATCCTTTCTCATGTCTAATCGTGCATCTAAATGCCATTTCCTACCTAATTCCGTATGCTAATAAACCTTATCTTTGATTATGAAATATATATGTGTACTTTTATGTTGGATAAAAATAGATCTGATGATTTTAAATACGATACAATAATACATATGAATAAAAAATATAATGATATAATTTAAAATTTTAATTAAAATTATAAATAAATTTAATAAAATAAAAAAAAATATTTTATATTTTCATATTAACGTAAATTATAATACATAACTTTTATATAAAATATGATATGAATATACAAATTTTTAATTTTTATATAATATAAATATACGAATTATTAATTCTAAATAAAAAAAAAAAAAAAGAAAGCATATACCATATGCCCTAAATTGCGTCGAGGCAAAAGGAGCGTAGAACTCAAGTTGTTGGGGAAGGAGTGGATGGAATTGAAATTCTAAGTTATATAAATAATAGTAAAGAGAAAAAGAATAACGAAGTCGTCAAAAAGGAAACTAAATGTGCACTGAATTTATGCTTCTCTCGTTAGAATTTAATTTCATCATTATGTCACAAAGATATAGTGTTGCAAATGAAAACAGAAAATATTTTAGTTTTGAAAAAGTTTCATCTTTTTCACTCGACTATATGGAATTCGATCCACGAGAATTATCGCCAAATCTTGACATGATTTAATCACAAATCTTCTGATACTTTCTACGAGTTCATGAAACGTATTTTCGCATATGATCTAGTACATTTAAGATTTTATTTTTAAAATATTTCTCACAAAAATAAAAACCTATTTTAAGATATCATTAATTAATTTTTTTTCTTTTATGATTCTATGAAAAAGAATTTAAAATATTCTTTTATGAAAAAAAATATTTTTTGACCTTACACTTTTTTCCATATTAATTTTCACTCATGGTGTGGTAAATTTAATATTGAAATAAAACTATTTAAATGTAATTAATAATTAATTCTTGAAGAAATTGGAAACTCAAGAGGTAATAAGATTTTATCATATAGTTTATATGAATTAATCACGTGGAAAACGCACACTCATTGGCTTTGAATTTTCTAAATCCCTGCCGTCATGAAGTAATAAAAAAGAAGGCAACATTTAGGTTAACGTTTTGCATCATCGCATTCACATGGGAAAATATATAAAAAGAAATCAAAAACCCTATTTCTTTTTCATTGCCTTATATATTCTTGTCATTTTCTCGGTTAAGTAAATATATTTTCACCATCTTGTCATTTTCTGTCATACTGGTGATGTAAAAGAAAAGAGATATTAAGCGGTAAAAATCATAGCTTCTCTTTTTATAATTAATTTCAACTTCGTATCTGCTTTTATCATTCTAAATGAGAATTTTATTTGAAATTATTAGTTATATTTTTTTTTTTTGCAGAGATGTCACAATCTCAAAATAAAAAAAAAAATTACATGTATAGAAGTTGAGTTTTAAATTTACTAAATATAATTTTTTTTAAAATGATTATATAAATTAATTAAATTAAACTTTAAATTTTAATAATCATATTAATTGATTAATTTTTTTCAAATAATCAAATAAATGTGTGTCGAATATGTATCCTATGGAACAATCATTTAAAATCTCATTGTTATAAGTGTATAAAACAATTGTCCTAGAAGCATTTTCCAATTTTCTATAATTAATTTTTCCTAAGAAACCAAAAATGATAACAGAGTGGATATCCGCTATATTAGAGATATCTGTATCCAAATTTATTTAATATTTATAATAATTGAATCCATTTAAATTTAATATTACTATTGAAATTCGAATTTATATGTTTAAATATTTGAATCCATTAAAATATTCGTTTATTTAAATTTTTTAAAAATATAAAATAAACAAGAATCTATACTTATATATAAAAGGTATCCCCTTACTCCAATTTTTATGCCAAATCGACATTTTTATTATTCATTTATGCACAATATCAACAAATGATTAACCAATTAGTTATTGATTTCGTTGCCATCTAAACAACATAGAAACCACAGATTATCTCCAAGCCTTTTTTCTTTTCCTCTTCTCTTTTTCTCAAAAACTTCTCTACAAATTCTCTTCAAAATATCGAAAATAGAAATTAGAAATTAGAAAACTAAAAAAAAATTTTAAACGAAACCCACACAAAAAACCTTTGCCCCTTTTCTTTCTTTAAAATTTTATTCTCTTTGTAACTGCTTGTGTGCATTTTTTTACTAATTGCTTGATGTTTGCTATGTTGGAGATTGTTTGACTATGGTTGGATTTGCTTGGTTGGATTGGATTTCTAGATTTAAGCTCTTTTTACAAGAAAAAAACTAAAAAAAGGAAAGAGAAAAAGACAAAGCACAAAAAATCATCATATTTACCCTTTGTGATAGTTTCTCTAGAGCTTTTTTCAAATCATTAGAGCATTGTTATTGTGTAATCATCTACTTCATTTTTTTAAAAATTTTTTATTTTGAATGAACATTTTGATGTTGATGTTATTTTTTGTGTAAGGATGTGTTTTTTGGATCATTTGATGTGCGAAATTGAAGGAAACCATCTGATGAAGGTAGTCATCAGATAAAACGAGAAAATCTGAGGAAAAAGGGGAAGAAGTTTTCAATTGGGTAATTTTTTTTACTTTTTATTTTCTTTGCATGTTTTATATGCTCTTTTGTTTTGTTTTGCTTGTAATTCTTATAAGAAAAATAATTAATTTTCCCAAATTATAAATTTTTGATAAAACTTTTTTGAGGTTTAATCAAAATAATAATTACTGAAATAAGGCAAATTTGAAGGTAAAATGTGTAACTATTGGTTGAAGTTTTTGGCAATCTTAAATACTCTATTGAATTGTCAATTTCTTTGTTTTTAGGTAAATTGATATATTGAAAGATTGGGCTACATCTGAGGGTATCCAAGTGTGTTTGTTTCTCTTCTTTTGTCCTGAGTCATATTTAATTCAGGAAATTTATAATTTTGAAACTTTCATATTATGATGTTGCCACGTTGGATTCAACAAGTTGTAGCTTTTTTTTTTTTTTTTTGGTTATTATTGGGTGCCATCCCTGTTGTTGGCAACATTTGGGTCTTCATGTAAATTCTCATGTCCATGTTGCATGTATTTGTAAATTGCAGTGTTTCGATTTGTATTGGATTGTTGAATCTATCCCAAGTCCAAATGAGCGTTAAGTAGTGTATTGTGCTCATTTTCTTAAGATTATTGATAAAATTAAGGCAATCATTGATAATTAATTGTAAGTTAATTCGTATCTCTTTCAAAAGATTTCTTGATTCATTTTTTGAAATTGGATCAACACAAGTGTAGATTTGAAACCAAAGATAAAAAAAACAATATTCAATATATATATCCTTATTAAAGATAAAAAATAATATAAATATACAGACTCAACATTTCTTTGGAATTCTGGCTTAACTAATCACCTTTTTTTTCTTTCTAATTTTCTATCTCATCCTTTTTTTTTAATTGTATCAACAATTTTTCAAAGAGATTTTACTTTTATATAACAAAAATAGAATTGACTTTAGTCCGTGCATGTTTCTTGATTGATATTGTCGGTTTAATTTCTTTGAAGATTATCAAGTATGCTTTATTTTGGTATTTTCTTTATCAATTTCTTTAAATTTTTTGTTTTCTTTGTAATGATTTGTGCCTGAAGAAGATTACATGTAAAAACTATACAAGCTTGATATAATACATTATCCAATTATTACTATGAATTAAACTTACTTGGAATTATAAGATGTCAGATAATATTTGAACTGTTTTTGCAATACTTGATCCACATGACGAACACGACTAGTGAAAGAGCCAAAACCATGACTGATAAATTTTGGGTCAATGAATCTATATGTATCAATCAATTTTTCTCCTTCAACCATTTGTACAAGAAGCTATATAATAAAAATCACTAGTATCATACAGTTATACACAATATAAACAATATTTTCATAATATATATTTAAATTAAATTATAAACTAACCTTATATACGCAACAATTCTAGCAACCGATATCTTTTTCATCTTACAAAATATGTCAATCTTTGGCTACTTTATGAACTTAGAGGAGGGATAATCAAATAATCCATACTCAACCTCCATGAAAATGCATGCTCCTTTTAATAAATGCTAAGCACATAAGTGGTAGCATATTCATCGCAAACTATGTAGGTGTGATGATTTAAGGCTAAACATCATGTTACAAACAAATATCAAATATTATTGTAACAAAATAAAAAAATATAAATCAAGAAAAAAATAACTTAATTCACAAAAATAACCAAAATGATGATTATTAGAGAAAGAGTTTGGTGTAAGACTTGATTTATGAATTCATTTTTGAGTTGAATATCGATAATAGATTGACCTGAAGTCATGTTAAGTTGTATTACTGCCAACATTGCCTTCAATGCTACAAATCATTGCTGTTACTCATTAAGCCATTACTCTTACTCATCAAGTCGTTGCTATTGCTAGTTTATTATAGCTTCATATTCAACATTTGTCGTTGCGTGAGGTTTCAATTGATTCTTGAAGTACTGTGTTAGAGAGATAAATGTCCCAACCTCCTGAACACAACCAGGTCTGTCTTTTTATCTTAAAGCTAAAGAAAAAATATCTTTACCATAACTGGTTCGTAACTCATCAGATTCATATCTCGTAACAAATTCATCCTAAAATACAACATTATGGTTAGTAACTAAATATAATATTTATTCATGTATAAAAGGCCATTCAACATACATGATATTAAAATGAAATAAACTTATAATTTTTTTAACCATTTTTTCAGTTACTTCATTCCTATACATTACATATTTATGCATATGTCTTTTTTTTCCAAACATCCCATCTTAGTATTTCGATGCTCGAGCTGAATGTTTCCTAAAACCATAAATTAATAAAAGTTTCTAATTTTCATTAAATGAAGTTCATAATCTTCAACCATCAGTATAATAAAAGCATTTGAATATTTACAAGATCATGCTTCACATTTTCATAACCCTTTTTAGATATTTGATGATGATACATTTGTTGGGCCTGTATATTTTTTTGTTGTTCTTTAATTTTTTGTAAAAAAATAAATAAATGAAATGATAACATACAATTAGATTGAACAATATATTATAAAAACAAAATAAGATTGGCATACATACAAAGAATTTATCTTATAGACAATTTTGAACAAACTGCAACTACTTTGCTTCACTATAACATTTGAATATGTTGTTAGACGATGAGATAACAATTCAAAATTGTCAACAAACGGTAAAATATATTTGATTATAAATCTACTCTTAAAATCTCTGAACTTGAACCCAATAGATTGCAACACAAGTTTTTTATACTCAGATAAGATGTCAAGCAGTTCCTATAAAAAAGATTAAATTAAATTAACTCAATACCATAATTGCATTCCATAACCAATGAATAATAAATATGAATTAGTTTAAATTTCATTGAAGAAACTTACCACAATTGAATCACATGTACTGTCATTTTTATCATATAGAATCTTACTTTAGCTAGGGTAGTTAATGGATATAGTTTGTCGGACGACATATCCAATATAGCTAGCCAACTTTGCACCTCCATTTAATACAGGTTGCCCATCTTGATTTAACTCAACATGAATTTTTTTCTCACCAACTTTATGTAATTTACCACATCTTCTAGATTTTCTCTTTTTCAAAATAGATATGTCAATTAAGACTTCTTTTTCATGTTGGTAAAAGGAGACATATGTTCTTTTGAAGCTATACTATCTTATGATTTTGATCAGAACTGTATTAGATGTAACAAACAAACCAAATCAAACAAATATATTTTACATGTAAAACATATATCTATAGAACAAAAAAAACTACCACCATGAGTCATCTAACAATGGCTGCAAATTGACAACAGACCTAGTTTGCTACTCGCTCAATAAAATCTAGCTTCACGATGCAAAATTCACATTTCTCAATATGCTCATATTATTTTAAGGTAAAAAAAATCAATAATTTAGCATAAGTTCAAACCTTTTCAACTTTTCAAACATTGTCATTCACAAAAACCACCTAGGACAGCATAGTTTTTAATCATAGTTCTGAAAATGAACTAACTAATCACAAGTTATCAGAACACCAAGACAAGTTTAACATGCATTAAGATCCATTATCTTTAATGTAGCCTTTTTATTTTTATTAACATATAAGCAACAATTTCACAGCCAAAATATTATTGACAATAGGATTATTTTAAGATTAAAAGCTTTGAGAATTTAATCAACAAAAACAAGGCTAACACATAGCCAATGGCTCTAAAACTAACAAATCAAATTGCAGTTACAGTTATCAGAGCAATGGAAGAATCATTTTATTATTAAATTAATGTTGGGAATACATAACATATAATCCAAACAAACGCATCCAATGACAAATAAAACGACAAAAAAAAAAAAAAAACTTATCAGAGTTAGGCTAGGCAACAGTGGTAACAATTTAGGCTTGATGGCAATGAGGGTGACTCAACAACGAGGGTAGTCAGACGATGTGAGTAGGGGTTTTGTGCTTCCGACGCTTCATTTGCTGGTTGAGAGTTTAGGTGTACAATAAACAGAATGGTTAAAAGTATAGTTTAAAAAAGACTCAATTACAACATTTATTTAAATGAAACGCAATAATTGAGTTATGTAATTATTTAAAAAAGTAGGTAATTACAACGTTTCTTTTAACTAAATGATATAATTGAGTAAAGTCCTTATTTAAACAAAAGCAATTATGATATTTCTTTTAATTAAAGACCGTAATTGAATTAAGTAAATTTTAAAATGAAAGCCATAATGGCATTGTTTTTGTTAAATCACCATAATTAAGTTTTTTTAAATTTTAAACGAAAGTTATTACGAAATGTCGTAATTGAGTATTTTAAATTTTTAAACAAAAATAATAATGACATTTCTTTTAATTAAATGTTGTAATCAAGTATAGTTATTTTTTAAAAATTCACATAAACTATTACATTTTTTTTATATAAATGCAATAATTTGCACAATTTCAATTTTTTAAAAAATGTAAAATCCTTCCTTCATTTATAAAGTCATTATTTATCGTATTTATTTTTTTCAAACAAAATGAAAAGCTTTTTCTAAGGTTGTCAAAAATATTATAATAAAAATATATGATTTAATAAAAGTAAATTCCCCCAATTAAATACAAGAATATGAAAAATGGATGCTCTAAAAATAAAACTTTCTTCCGGATATCATACTTTTTCATATATTACATATTCTCCTGAAATCCAAGAGTTTGCATATCAAACCTCCTCTTGAAGTAAAAAGATAGGTGGTCAAAATCTCTGGATCATGATTTTTCCTTATATAGAATGGCTGGATCTTGCTGGACCATCACCGCTCTATGTGGCTCACCACTTTTAATCCTGCTTTTAACTTAATAATATTTTAATTATTTAAAAACAGTTGTTAACAAAATTCTTTTATAATTTCATTCAAAATGTTAATGAATTAAGCTCACCATAACTAATTAACTTTTTAACATTCAAATTCTTGTTAACTATTATTTTATCTTTAAATATCACTTTGGAATTTAAATAAGATATTTGGTTACATATTGGTCACCCTCCCTTCCTTTAAAGGGTGAAAAAAAATTTAACTATTCATCTCACATTCATCCAAATAAATCTTAATAAATATTTTTTTTATCGATTAAATCAACAAATAAAAAATGTTTTATAGTAAAATATCAAATTTTTATTTTTATTTTTATTTTTTAATAAAACTAAATTTTTTTTTTTACTCTTATTCCTAAAATATTTTATAAATTTCAAATTACTTATAATTTAAAAACATTGATTCTAAAATTTAATACATGAGTTGACACAAATATTTTATGAAAAAACAGTTTGAAAAATAATGAAAAATAAAAATAAATGGCAAAAATAACAACAAAACGTAATCGTAACTTATAATTAAATTTGACGTATTAAAGTATTGACTTGCTTTATATTTTATGAAGCCAAGTTCACAACTTGTCAATTAGATTATAAACAAAAATGGTAAAAGATAGTCCCACTACTTCAAATTATAAACATTGAATTCAAGTTGCATTAAATCATTTTTTTTTCTTATTTTCTTCCCATAGAAAATTTGTGTAACATTTTTCCCCAGTATTCTTTTTTTTTTTAATTCCAATTTTTTTTCACATAATAAAAGCCAACCATTTATTTCGCTTTCATTTCATCTGGCCATAGGTTTGGATATATTTTTTATTTATAAAAAAATTTTAATTTTAAAATTAAATTTATTAATCAACTAAAACAATCTGGGAATTTTAAGCACGAAGAATTTGAATAAGAGATAGATGAGTATATAATTTAGGTCAAGTAAGATATATAAAATTATGATAAAATAAAATAAAATATAATTAATTTAAATAATGTTATTTTATTTTATATTTAATATATGTAAAAATTAAAATTTGATAATTTATTTATTAATCAAAATTAATTTTTTTTTTAAATTTATATAATTTAAATTTATGATATAATTTTTAAAAATATAAATAAACATATAAATTTAATCTTATGAATTAAAAATAATAATTTTTATTAAAAAAATTAAATAATTTTATAACAAAAAAATATTAATTTTTTTGTAATTTTTATTTTTTAAAATATAAATCAAATATAATATAAAATAATTAATATTTTATTTTCTCAATATTCGTATTCATAAAACGTGATCTAATTCTATATATATATATAAACAATTAAGGCTTCATTATTCCTGTTATGTGACTAATAGCAAAAGTACATCACCACTCCTTTAAAAGCGCGTATCAAACACTATCCGTTTCTCTTTCCTCCGAGAATTAAGATGTATAGGTGCCATATGTTATTATCTCAGGTCTTGTTTGTCTGGCATGTAATTAAAATTTTTTTATAGGAACATTCGAATTGTAAGAGTTCAAGATTTCATCTCAAAGACAGGGTGGATCCACATAATTTGTCAGGATGTTCATATGCATCCTTAAAATTTGAAAAATAAAAAAAATTTGAAGAAAAAAATTTCTCTAAATACAATTTTTGTTGATAAATTTTTTTTAGATATATATTATGTTTGAATACTTCAAAAAACTTTTGAATCCGCCACTGCTCAAAGGTTTCAAGTTTAGATATTGAAATGAATCAAGAAAAAAATAAGTACAGGTTACATTTTACTGTATAATCCAATATCAAATGAACAAAAAAAAAGTTGTATTGAGTCGTTCCAAACAAGCCTTTAGGTTTTACAGGCACGTTGGGATTCCATCAGCATTCTACAATGACAGTTACCCACGCGCCTTATATTGAAAATGAAACAAAGGCTATCGTGGCAACAAACATCCGGTTAAAAAAACCTCTAAGAAAAGAAAAAGAGAAGGAAAGGAGAAAGAGAGAGAAAAAATAAAACAAATCTTTTTGGGTATGAAAAAGACGTTTTGGTTCAAAAGGGCGTCCAAGTTCTCTTCATGTAAGAAGGTGGGTCCCATCTATTTCCCTCTCTTCTTCTTCTTCTTCTTTCTCTCTCTGCCTTTTTCAATTTTTTTTTTTCAGCTTCTTACAAAAACAACGGCGCTTACTTACATATATACATTCCCCTTTTCATTTCTCTTAAAAGCAAACCTCTTTCGTTTCTCTCTTTAATTTCCCCTTTCTTTTCTCAAAAACCGCTTTTCTTTTGGGTTTTTTGGGCTTTGGGGTTCTGATTCTTTGGTTTTATTTGAAAGGGAACAGATTGTTTGCGATATAAAGGAAAGCTT
Organism: Durio zibethinus; assembly: GCF_047325235.1. Classification (NCBI taxonomy): domain Eukaryota; kingdom Viridiplantae; phylum Streptophyta; class Magnoliopsida; order Malvales; family Malvaceae; genus Durio; species Durio zibethinus. Next base: position 3,639,476 of record NC_143188.1, on the reverse strand, counting down.
TGAAGGAGGAGAAAGAAAAAAGAGAACCCAACCCAGACCAGACCAGACTAAATCAGACACAAATTTTGAAAAACAGCTTGTTTTGGTTCTTGTTGTTATTCTTTTTTTTTTTTTTTTTGTGTGTTAGCTTCACCGACTTCTGGTTTAGTGTTTGTTTGAGCGGTTCAAAAAAGAAACCGGAAGCTTTTGGATTATAAAAAACATTTCCTTTTTTTTCGTCTTTGATTTTGGTGCCGGGTGCTCTGAAACTGTAAAATGGACGGCGAGTGATTGAATTGGAATGAGAAATACTTAAGCTTGGAGTCATCAAAGATATGTCTTTGGCGTTGCATGTGATAGAAACTCTAAAGATCTGAAGGTGGTTTCTTTTTATGGCTTCTGGTTTCAGGTAAATTTTCTTTGCTTTGTAAACTCTGGGTTTTGTTTTTTTGGGCTTGATTCTGAGGCTGCATTTCTGGAATTATGAAGAAATGGGTTGCTTTTCGCTTTTATAGACAGTTTTTTTTTTTGGTTTCTTGGTATTTTTTTAAGGGTTTTTTCTTTTTGTGGGGCTGCTCTGCGAAAGCTTACTCTTTTTTTTTGGTTATAAACCATGAAAAAATTCTATAAATTTTTTTTTGAGCGAAGAAAATGTCGTGTTCTTGTGTTACTGTACTATTTGATAATTCATATGATATAAAACTAATAAAAACATGAAATTTGAGGATGAGAATCAAATAAAGAGCTTTGGATTGAATTATTTTGACCAACAACGTTTTTTTAAAAAAAAAAATTTACGAATTCTGGGATGTACAGTGTGTTAGATTTTAATTCAATGCTATTAAATTTCATATTTTGGTGGGTTTTTAATGTTTTTCAACAATATTGAGTTGTCTTTCTATTACAGGCAATGAGAATTGAAGCTTGGGATTATAAGGTTGTAGTTCAAGTGAGCTGTGTTTTAGATAGAGGAGTAAAGTGTTTGGAAATAACTGAAAAGGTGTTTCAATAAATGGATTGAATGAAAGGGTAGCAGTCCGTTTGGATGCAATGTTAAAAGCATTAGCTCCTGGGCTGTTAATTTCTTCACTTCTAATTTTGGTGACCGCGGTGGAGAGTGGCTTTCCGAGGTGTAATTGTGATGATGAGGGGAGTTTTTGGAGCATTGAGAGAATCTTAGAAACACAAAGAGTGAGTGATTTCTTTATTGCTGTGGCATATTTTTCGATCCCTATTGAGCTGCTTTACTTTGTTAGCTGCTCAAACGTCCCATTCAAATGGGTCCTCTTTGAGTTCATCGCCTTCATTGTGCTATGTGGATTGACCCATTTGCTCAATGGGTGGACCTATGGCCCGCATCCTTTCCAACTCATGTTGGCTCTTACTGTGTTTAAGATTCTCACTGCTTTGGTCTCATGTGCCACTGCTATTACGCTTATCACGCTCATTCCATTGCTTCTCAAAGTCAAGGTGAGAGAATTTATGCTGAAGAAAAAGGCTTGGGACCTTGGGCGGAAAGTTGGTATTATAATGAAGCAGAAGGAGACTGGTTTGCATGTCCGCATGCTTACTCAAGAAATTCGCAAATCGTTGGATAGGCATACCATTTTGTACACAACAATGGTAGAGTTGTCCAAGACATTAGGTTTGCAAAATTGTGCTATTTGGATTCCTAATGAGATGAAGACAGAGATGAATCTGACTCATGACCTCAAAGGAAGGAACTATTCATATAATTTTACTATTCCCATTACTTATCCAGATGTTGTAAGGATTAAAGGAAGTGATGGAGTGAATATCCTCAAGCCAGACTCAGCTCTTGCTACTGCAAGCAATGGAGAATATGGTGAGCCAGGACCTGTGGCTGCAATTCGGATGCCAATGCTTCGTGTATCCAATTTTAAAGGAGGAACCCCTGAGCTGGTTCAGACATGCTATGCCATATTGGTTTGTGTTTTTCCAAGCGAACAACATGGATCGTGGAGCAACCAGGAACTAGAGATAGTTAAGGTGGTTGCTGATCAGGTGGCTGTTGCACTCTCTCATGCTGCAGTTCTTGAAGAGTCACAACTCATGAGGGAGAAATTGGTTGAGCAAAATCGGGCATTAGAATTGGCACGGCAGAATGCTATGAGGGCAAGCCAGGCTAGAAATGCATTTCAGAAGGTAATGAGTGATGGAATGAGGAGGCCTATGCACTCGATTTTAGGCTTGCTTTCAATGATGCATGATGGAAATTTGAATAATGATCAACAAATTATTGTTGATTCCATGATGAAGACCAGTAATGTCCTATCAACTTTGATAAACGATGTGATGGATATTTCAACAATGGATAGTGTAAGATCCCCATTGGAGAAGAGATCTCTTCGACTCCATTCCATGATAAAAGAAGTAGCTTGCCTTGCCAAGTGCTTGTGTGTTTATAGGGGTTTTGGTTTTTCAATTGAGGTTGACAAGTCCTTGCCTGATCTTGTTTTTGGTGATGAAAAGAGACTTTTTCAGGTGATACTGCATATGTTTGGGAGCCTATTGGATGGCAATAGTGGAGAGGGAACTGTGTTACTTCGGGTCTTCACACAGAATGGTAGTCAGGAATGCAATGATCAGAGACGAGCAGCCTGGAAGCACAGCTCTTCTGATGCAGATGTGCATATCAGGTTTGAAATTAGGATTGACAATAGTAATTCTGAATTGGAGGGCTGCTCAATGTCAGAGGTACAGATCAGTGAGAGAAGATACAACAGCCGTGGAGCTGAGGAACGCTTGAGCTTCAGCATTTGCCAAAAGCTAGTGCAGGTAAGGATAGTAAATTTTGTCTGCTGAGAGATAAAGTGAGCAGTAGACTACCAAAAACATATGAAATCTGTGGCATGGTAGTACATTAAGTAGGATAAAGAGCTTTTATCACCTGATGAATAGCTGATGAAACGTCCTGCATCTGGTTTTCTATCATTAGCTAACTGCATAATGCTCATTGTCCTCTATAAGGCTAAGGCTTTGGATGTTTGGATCCTATCTGAAACCATCATAGAGATTTTCATTTAGAACTTTATGCTCATATGGGTTGACAGTTTGTAGAATTGGCTAAGCTAGAATTGTTAATTGTTTCTGCAACTGATTATTGCACAATGAAAATTTTACTCATGACATGGTTAATGATGCTATACACCTATTATAGTAATCTTTCTTTTTTTTCAAATCTTTTTATTCAACTTTTTGATTGATTTGTTTTTCACGATCTCAAATTTTTGCAGCTGATGCATGGGAACATCTGGGAAGTCCAAAATCCTCAAGGTTCTGCCCAAAGCATGGCGCTTGTTATTCGGTTTCAAGTCCAACCATCCATCTGAATAACAATCACCGACTCTGGAGAATCTTCAGACCAGCCACGCTTCAACTCTCTTTTCAGGGGCTTGCAAGTTTTTCTTGCTGATGATGATGATGTGAACTGTGCTGTGACTCGAAAGCTTCTCAAGAAGTTGGGATGCATTGTTTCTGCTGTGTCATCTGGATTTGATTGGCTCAGTGCTATTGGTCCAACCTCATCTCCTTTTGAGATTGTTATTTTGGAGCTTCAGATGCCTGAGTTGGATGGATTTGAAGTTGCAATGAGAATTCGAAAGTCACGAAATCATAGTTGGCCATTGATTGTTGCCATGACTGCTAGCACTGAAAAGGATATCTAGGAAAAATGTTTGCAGAGTGGAATAAATGAAATTATTCGAAAACCAGTGCTGTTACAAGAAATTGCCATTGAGCTTCGGAAAGTCCTGATGCAGAATAACAAAGTTGTGTGATGACACTTGCTTTAGGTTGCAGAACTCAGGCAGCCTTGAATCTTTCAAATCAATTTGGGGATAGACTAAGATAACATCTTTGGCTCCTTCAATTCCCAACCATGCATCCTGCATGTAGATGTTACACGCAACATTCACAGCCACAATGGTATACAAAATTAGCTCCTTCACCTTTTTCCCCCCTCTTAATGTGCCCAAGCTCGTGTTGAATTGCATATATAGCTTCAGATCTAATAAATAGTTTGCTAGAATTCTCTTCAACACATCATTCTAATAAAATAGATTACATGCACAGTGCGAAACTAGCTAGATTTAAGTTATTGTAGGTCATAAAACAGTTGGTAGAGCAGTCGGAAAGACTAAGAATTCTCTAGTATAGATGCATCTTGGCATTTGTATGGCTATTCTTTGCCTTCCCTTGAAAATAAATAGTTCACAGACAATTTACAAGTTCTCTAGGTGTAAAATCTTGCAAATTTTGTATTTGTAGAAAGTTCTTCATCAGCCTGCTTTCTTTGAAGCTAGTTCTGTCATTTGTACACGAATATACAAGTTTAGTGTTGTCAAGTTTATAGGCCTACAAGTTTAGTGTTGAATAGCAATGTTTTGTTATCAAGGCTTCATTTGAAAGTGCGATTCGGAGAGCGTAAATGGGCATTGCACATTTTCATTGCGCATTCAAATGAAGTTTAATTTCCGTTCAGCATCCAAATGAAGTCTAATAATCATCGAACAATGTTTTATATTGTTTTCACAAGTCATGGTTGCGTTGTGAAAGTGGGAAATGGAAATGGTGGGAGAGTATGGGTCAAGTTAGCCATGGATTCTCCCGTTGATTCTTTGCTGTCCAAATTCATGCATGAACCCCGGTCTTCCCTTTTTATTCTTCAAATTTTTTTCTCTTTGTTTCAATAACATAGTGCCACTTGGACCAGTCTTGTCCTAAAAGTCCCAACCCTTCCGATTGGGGACAGATATACTATATAATATAAAAAAATAAATGTGACACAGGATTATTTACATCTATGCCATACAAATTTTCTATCCAGGTTATGATTATTTTATTAATTTGGATGGACTTAAACTATTGGAATATTGACCATTCCCCTACAAAAATTGTCCCATTTGCTGGCCGTCGCTTTTGCCTCCAATCCCCATCAACTCCCACTGCACACTCTTGGAATTAGAATGAAGGTAATCATGATAATATCAACAATGGCTTGGTTCATCTCCAACATCAACTTGGTTGTACCTCTGTCATGTAAATTCTTCCCCTTTAGCTTAAGTTTAGTTTCAATCCAACGGCTGCCAACTAATTTAATGCATCTAGTCCAGTTCGGTTCCTTGTTTAACTAATTTACGGAGTTGAATTAGATGATGTTTGAAGGAAAACGGAAAAGCTTGCCCCCACTATGGAGTTTGTAGTCTTCCTCTATAATTTATGATGATAGAACAAGAAACACATGAATGAGTGGAGGGTGGCAAATCATAATGAATCTGATAGCATTGCTTCTTGAAATATCAAAGGCATATATATATATATATATATATATATATGATTTCAGGACCAGCAACAACCTGGTCAAAATAAACAACATATGTAGTGGATCTCACTATATATTATGCCACAACTTCTTATGTTTATTGCTCAGAATATCAAGTTGGGATATGATTTTGTACTAGCTTGGAAACGTGTTCTGCCAGGGGCTCTGCATCTTGCCAAAAAAATTTGATTTGTTATTTTAATGGAAGCTTGATTGCATGACGCAGTCAATCTAGGAGAAATGGCCTGGCATACCTCAAAAAGATAGGGAAGCCATAGGCCAGAGAAATAGTATAAACAGTCAAAAGTATACTTAAATTTGGTCTGATCTCATTTTTTTTATATATATTTTTTTATATTTGATAATTTAAAATATAATATGATGTTATAATATAAAAATAATATGAATAAAAAATATAAAAATAATTCGATTTAAAATTTTAATAAAAATTATAAATAGATTTTACAAAATTAAAAATACATATTATATATTTTCGTATCAACATAAATTAAAACATGTAATTTTTATGTAAAATATGATAAAATTATATAAATTATCAATATTTTTACATGATGTAAGTACAAAAATTAAAAAATCTATATTTTCTCAAAAGAATGTTACGTCCTTAAAATTTTACATTTGAAATGTTTCTCTTAAAAATTAAATCTTGATTAATAAAAAAATTCTTTCCTTGCCAAACTAACCGCTATGGATAAAGAAAGTATAAATTAAATGTCTAAATTTACTTTTGGTTTTGGATCCTTTGGATGAATGATTGGCAGGACTTTCTAATTAGAAAGTTTTAAAACTTAATTATTGAATTATCAATTGCTTTTGAAACATGTATATTTCTATTTATGTTATGGCCTAAATCTAAGCATAGAAAAAGAGCAAAGTACAAACCTACACTACATAATTGAAGTTTGAATTTAATATTAACAAGAGGAGATCAGAATATAAAGGCAGTCCTTGTCCCAATGGGACTAACTTTTAAAATCTTTTTTTGATAAAAAGATTTGGTTTTGCTCAATTGAGAAATTTTAGACTTTGCTGTCTACACGTGGGCATAATTAATTATTAATTACCTAAAATCGTGGCAAGGATCTAGGGTCATGTTAAAATAATTGGCAAAAAATTATTAGTTTTAGCTTATGATTACGTTTAGTAAGTCGACTGATTTTTTTTTATATCAATTAGCATATTATTAAAATTAGCATTTAAAAATTATAAGTTCATATTAAAGATGTTAATTAGTAAGATGTAGGGAAAATAAAATATTCTTTAACTTCATTTCTAAATTTTTATATTTTATTCATCCCTATATACATATTTAATGAATATTTTAAATTTATTTTCATCTTTATTTTTGCTGGTATTTAATAAATTTGAAGAATTTTCGTACCCATAGTTTTTTTAAAAAATAAAAATTAATTTTTTAAAATTTTTATCTTATATATTTAAGTAATTTTTTTATAAATATATATTTTTTAATAAAAATATATTAATTTTAATTAATCTAAAATAATAATTTATATTATTTAATAAAAAATTCATTTAATAATATATATAAATATATATCAAGTACGGGTACGAAATAAATACTATATTACTCATTTTCATATCCGTACTCAATAAAAATTTAAAATTATAATTATGTCCATCCTCATTCTTATATTCATAATATAATACTTATTTTCATTTTTAATTAAATAAAAAATCAAGTTTTTCATTAGGTATAAATAATATTAACATCCTTGATTTATATATATATATAATTTTTTTAATTAAATAAATATATAATAAAAGAATTTAATGATAATTAAAAATTAAAAAAATTATCATTCAGTCATGAAAATTAAAAGGTTTTAATTTAAATGTGAGAATATATATAAGATGGTTTATGACATAATAAAATTATTTATTAAAAAATGATAAATTTTAAAATTGTTAAAACAGAAATAAATTCTACTATTTTGGTTTTGATTTTATTTGAAATTTGAAATCAGCTTACATAAAAGGATAGAAGCTCAAGAGAGAAGAGACGCTGTTGGCGATTCCACCATCGAAAAAAAAAAAAAAAGAAAAAACTTCAGGTTCAAGCTTACGTGCTCAAATCAGATCCAACAATATCATAACCGTATTCAATCATAACAAGTCAATAATAATTCTGTGGGATCATATAATAATTAATCATATATATATATATAAATAAATATTATATCATTAACAATTTATACATAGATTACAATTTTTAAAAATATAAAAATGATAAAACTAAGTATCTTATTAATTATTTTAAAATATGAAAATTGTTGAATAATATTATTTTATAATTACCAAATTTTTTTTTTTATATTTAAGTGTTTGTATGCAATCATGTGTGTAATGGGACAATCTCTTAATAAAAAATAAATACAAATGAGCATATAATTGCTGCTAAAAATGTTGCATATAATTTTTTTTATTTTTAATTTGTATATGCAAAGATTTATTTGGGTCAACAGCAATGCGATTTGTAAATAAAATATTCGACTCTTAATTTTATTGATCAAAATTAATTTTTAATAATTTTAAATATAAAAAATCTTATAATATAGTTAAATTTCTCTTAATCCATAAATTTTTTTTTCACTAAGGAATTTGAATATAATTATTTATAGATTGAAAAACTGTAATGTCCATAGTCCAACCATTGAAATATTCCAAGTAATCATACAAAAAGTAAGAAAACAATGTACAAAATCATAAAACATCTCATTGAAAGAAAAAGGCTACAATTTGAAGCCATGATTGAGGCCTAAAGGTCCACTGAAGCCCAATGAGTGATCATACAATTGTAATAACTATAAGATATTGGCTTTTTGACGAGAGACGACAATGGAAGAGCATCCCTAAATTTCATCACTGTTTTTTTTTTTTTTTAAGGGTTTTAATTTTAATGTTTAGAATTTAGGGTTTAAGAATAAGGTTTGATGGGCCTCACTAGATTTGTAACTGGGTTCTTTCCCCATAACAAAACTTTATGGCTCAAGGGCCAACCTTTGAATCCCCATTCATTTGTTGGGCCAACAACTTCTTTTTGCGCAAGTTGGATTGCTTTTGGTTGAATAGAAGGATGGCAATAAGCAATTTCAACTAGATTTACATATTATTTAAATAGTAGAGGAAATTACAGAAAAAATAAGATTAAACGTGATAAAAAAAAGCCTGATTTTCGCACGTGTGGTCGGTTTTAGAAACAATTTAATTATTTATTATTCTAAGTTGAATTAAAAATATATCACCATACAAACTTGAAATTGACTTTTGAGAATCCAAATGATGATGATCTTACTCGAATTAATAGGAAAAGCGAGCAAAACACTGAAGAAAAATTCCTAATCAAAAATTTTTTCTGGCCCAGATATGAGGCATGCAGATCTTTAGTTGTTTTCATTGCTCAATTGGGTTTCCACCAAGCACCACAACTTCAACAATTGGCCACTAAGTTCTGGACCTTTTGGTTGCTGGTTAGAATATTTAACCCATTAAATAAAGCCCAATGGGAATTTTTGTCAAGGCCCAGTTCTTCATAATTGGAATAATATCTATGCTAAATGTCTAGAAAATCTCTTTTTTTGTATGGGTTCGGAGGTTTGTAGAAAGGTGAATTGTCATGAGTACCTTAGGTCCTACATAAATAAGTTTGCTTTGATCGGCTCGAGAAAGAGATGTATTGGACAAAACCTAAGAATCTTTTACGCTAAAAAAAAAAAAAGCATAAATAATGTTTGATCTCTTAGCACCATTATTCTTCAAGTTCTTTAGCTTCACGATCAGGTTTATACGATTTCACCTGTTCATTTACTGGTTAAGTGATCTATTATTGTTATTGAATATAGTATAATTAAACATGTGTCAACCCTTTAAATTCACTTGCTGATCAAAGGAAGTTTTCAAGGTTGAAATTTCCGTGCAACATGAAATTATATGACTTATCATTGAAAAAAAAAAAAGAGGTTGCTGCATTTGAATACATTGTCTTTGTTAAGTTCTTTAATACTATATTTTGCTACTACATGGTGATTACATAAGATTAAGATTAAGCTGAAGTGAGTCAATCCAAAGAAATTAAAAAAAAAATTTACATCAAAATCAGATGATAAATAAGTAAGAATAGTTCTTTATTCAATGTAATTACAAACAGAAAACAGCAAAAACCCTTTACTTGAATATGTCATTCAGTGATGACAAACATGTATTAAACAAATGTAAAAAAATAATTAAAATTAATTAAAATTACAACAAACCATTTTATTTACGAAACATGGGTAATAAATAAACTAATATTGTTGACTCACAAGTTTCCAAACCAATAATGTATCACATTTAATTTTTCTAAAGCCGGCATTTCTGCAGCCCCACTTCATGTCTGCATTTGCTGTTGCTGACAAATTCAAATCAAAGATGAGCTGTCCTTTTTGATTAATTAATCATTCTCTTTAGCATCATCTGGGGAAAATTTTTTTGAAACCTTAATTAGTCAGAGAAATGATAAAAATGCTAACAAGTTTGTTAAGTTTTAACTCAGAAAGATGTACGTATTATTATGTTGAGTGGTGCTATTCATATGGTTAAGTCACGGTGTCTTTTTTTTAAGTTTTTTTTATTCTATAAATGAGGTAGCAATTTAAGAATAGGGAAAAAGAATACAGGTGTTACGATTTAAATTTCAAATTTGATGAATGTCACCTTTTAAAAATTATTATATAAATTAATTGTGTTAAATTTCAAATTCTTAAATCATGGATTTATCTATACAAAAAATCCTTGAATTTTAGTTGTTGGTATTGTGTCTAAATGTGAAGAAGAGTCTTGAGTGTGTTATCCTCTATCAATTAAATTTTTAGTTTTTTTATTATTTTATATTCAAGTTAGACATTTTCACTTATTTTTAGTCAAATTTTTTATCATATATTTTAGTGGTGAAGTCAAAATATTTATTTAATGAGGGCTTAGTTATATATAATAATAATAATAATAATAATAATAATAATAATAATAATAATAATAATAATAATAATAATAATAATAATAGCAATAGTAGTAGTAGTAATACAAAACTAAAACTTTCTTATCAAATAATAATTATTAAAAATTTTACAATTGTTTTTTTACGCAATTTCATATTTAAAAATCTTCCACAATAGTTTAGTTATCAATACTTTTTGAATACATATTTTTCAATGTACATAACTAAACTATCATTTAATCATTGATCTTCCAATAGATTATATAAACGAGTCTTTGAGATGTTCATGCTAAAAATACTCCCAATTGTGATAATATCAATGGGTAGAATCAATATTACTTTCAATAACAAATAAATCGAACTAATAAAAACTCTTTAAGCTTTATTTAAGACAAATAATTTTTAAATTTTTTTGAGCTAAGTGGAGGTTCAAGCCCCTGCTAGCCCTTTAAGGGCTCTGTTCTTGACATACTTAATATATTATATTTATATTTGATTACATTTAAAGATGTTAATCTTATTCATATTTGATGGGAACTCGACTTTTTACTCGAATGGAGTTAAGGATGGATATATTATGGGATGTGGATGAGGATGAAGATGGATATGATTTTAGATTTTTATCGATTACAAAAAAAGGGACAAATAATATATGTTATAACGTATAGATCTTGTAGACCTATCACTAGAAAAAGGGTTACCACTAATTTTTTTTGTATAGGTACGATTGATCACCTAATTGAATCTATTCCATTTTAAAGAGAAGTTACAAGCTTGACTTAGATATCTTTAAAAGGTAGATTCATATCTATGAAACTAGAACTAAATTCGAAGGTATGATTATGTGTAAGGAAGATTATAGCATCTTCACGTCGCCTACCCAAAAGATGGTACTAACTTGATTTTATGTTATCCAAAAGCTTAAAAATCTTACTAAGTAATTTAATATAAAAAATTATCCCTAAATTACTCCAATATATTGGTAATAATTCAAGAACATCCATTCACCTCAAAAGTATTCAAGAAGACTATTTGTCAAATTTTGAAGAGACTCCGTTGTCGGATTCATTTAATTTTTGTGTAAAAATAATTTTTATTTGTGATAATTGAAATTTTTATAAGAATCTTGATATAGAAAATATTTTTTAAATTCTCCAATATATTGATAAAATTTAGAAAAAAAATTTCTCTTAAGAATATACTTGGAGATTGCTATTTACAATGCTCTTAATGATTCCATCATTGAAAATTCAAAATCTAACTTTATAAAAAAAACTCTTTATTTTCAAAAATATCCTTCAATATGTTGGTAAGATTTTTTATTAGAAATTATTCTCTAATATGTTGGTAGGATTTTCTAAAAAATTTTTTTTTCAAAAATTAATTTGTATTTAAGCATTATAAGATTTTTCAATATGTTGATAAAACTTTATCTTAAAAATCAAATTGCTTTTCAATATGTTGATAAGGCTTTATTGAAAACTATTTTTTTCTTAAAATTTATTTTTTATAAAAAATTAATAAGGTTCTCCAATATGTTGATTAGACCTTATTTTAAAAATCAAATTACCTTCCAATATGTTAGTAAAACTTTTTGTTTTATTAAAATAATTTACTAAAAATTTGAATCTTCCAATTTGTTGGTAAGATTCTTTTTATTTAACATTTATTTTAAGAAAATTTGAACCTTTTACTATGTTGATAAATTTCTTTTTATTTTATTTAAAAAAATGTTTTTCCTCTTTTTCCTTTTTTTAGAAAAATATTTACAAATAAATAAATACATACATAGTCAAATAAATAAAATAAACAAATAAACAAACAAACAAATAAATAGACAATTATGATAAAATACAAAAATAACTATAACTTAAGAAAAAAACCAAGTAAATACTAAAGATTAAGCCATAATTGATTCTAAAGCACGTGGGACTTTGTAATTATGTTTGCCCACTTTAATTTGCTGGTTGTTGGAACTAGTTATGATTTGGGCTTCTTATTGGATTAGATCCTCAAATTGAGTCAGTCCCTTTTACTTTTCCTACTTCTTCAACCCCTTGCTTTCTTGTTTCTCCGAAACCCTTGAAAATTTTACTATCAAAACTTTTTGTTGAATGCCTCCCTTTTATATTTCTTCTCAACTACTTTTCCTAACACAAAACTTGCAAACGAAAATCCTAATTATCTAAACCCAAAACACTAGAAAGGACTATAAAAAAAACTTTAATTTTTTTGCTTTTTTTTTACCCTTTCTCTCTTGATTTTTTTTATTGATTTTTTATTGTTTCTAATTGATTATAATGGAGTCTTTTTATAGCCTCTAATCCCAATTACGATAAGAAAAAGAGTTTTTTTTGTTTGAATCTCTTAATCAACTTCAACTTTATATTTTTAATCCAAATCCACCTCTCAAACTAATTCTTTTTTATAGTCTTTTTTTAATTAAAACATTTCAATTCAACAACCCGATTAAAATTAAATCATCTTCAAGTTTCAACAAAACAATTTCCCCCCCCCCCTTTTTTTTAAAATAACAATAATTCTAAACTAAATACAATACCAAAAATAAATTAAAAAATTTAAAGCCTAATCTTAAAATATAAATTGACCGTGAACTAAATGGGGTGTCCACAATATAGCACCGGTCCCATACCCATACCCTATATATTTTTTATATATTTAGTTTATAAATTTGTTATTAAATAATATAAATTATTGTTTTAATTAATTAAAACTAAAATATTTATATTTTAAATATATATTAATATATATATCTATAAAATATATATAAATGTGTATGATAAAAATAAAAGTTAAACAAAAAAGTTATGAATATGAGAATAATCTATACCCATTAAATATTTTTGAGAATAAAAATGACAATAAATTTAAAATACTTAATAAATATGATACGAAATAGATATAATATAAAAATTTGAAGATAAAGATAAAGAATATTGTACTCACCATACCTTACTCGTAGAAATTCCTATCCATATTCTACTTCCAAAGCTAAATGAATGAGACAACATAATCCATTTCTTTTAGCTTAATTTCTTTAATCTCTTGAACAATAGTAACCATTTTTATGATCAATAAGGACATATTGTGGGATTTAATTATTTCAAAATTTATTGCTTAGCTGAGATGATAACCCACAATAACATTTCTAATGTTTTTTAAAGAGAGTTTTTTTTTTCCATGGAATAAAAGATAAAAGATGGAATGGTGTGATTCTAAATTTCACTTTATATGTATTTCTAATTTTTCTTAGCCACTAAACCAAACCGAAGGCTATTTCAAGACAGCTATTCTTACATATATGAAACCGAATCTCATGTCTTAATAACTTTCCAAAAAAGGAACTTGTCATTCATTGAAAAAAGCTTGATCAATGTTCATTCACTTCAATGATGCTGGTCATATCACTAGCTACTTCTTTTCCAACTTGATTAAGAAGTGATATTTGGGGTTTTTCTAGCCCTTCATTTGATTTGGACCAAAATTTTGAATAATTAAGTGTCAATGTATGTAATGAGCTCTTATTCATAGCTTTGACCAAAATTTTCGAAGTAACTAATAAGCCGTTCACTCCTTCACTTAAAGGACAGTACTTTGACCACCCATTCTGTCCTGTCCAACTCTTGTCTTTTATAGTTTTGTTCCATTTTTATTTTTGCTATTTCAAAATCATATAACTATATATAATCAAGAAAACAAAACTTTATTTTTGGGTAGATTTTAAATTTTTTTCTATTATTTCTGCGAGTAGTAAGTAAGATTCATGTGTAAATAAATTTAATTAATCATGAAATTCAAGAAATTGGTGAGTATTTATTTCCATAAAAAATGGGAATTATTAAGTGTTAGGGCAAATTATTTTTTTGGAAAGAAACTTTTTTCACCTTGAGAGGATGAATGCGTCTGCCGCATTTGATGGGAAGAAAGACAAAAAAGGGCCAGGCGTCGCCACGTGGAAGCACATGAGTAGTTGATCGGTCAACATCAGTTTATTTTGATGCCCAATTGCAAAGGTAAAGATTAGAAATTTTGATGAGTGGATCTGTCTCTTATGGTCTGTGGGAAACTGATATTCTCTTTTGTCCTTCTCATCTACTTTTTACCAAACTGTATTTTTCATTTTTGTTTGTTTTGAAAGAATATTTACACCCTCCTTTCTTCCAGCATCCTTCTAGGACTAGCTTTGTTGTGAGTAGCAAATTAATTTACTAACCCATTTGGAGTTCTATGTGAAGCTGAAAGAAATAGAAAAAAGTTGTTAGGTACTTCAAATTAAACCTCCTCAATATCATATCTTAAAAATATATATATATCAATCAATTGAAATAAATTTTAAATTTATTATTAAAAAATCTTTAAAGTTAATTAATGGATCACTCTATTGCTTTATAGGTAACATATCATTGTTCGAAGAAGATATAATATAATATATATGTACAAAAAGAAAAGACATTAAATGAGCAAGTAAAACATGTGTGTTTAATCAACTTAATTTGCTGTTAAGCATTTCAGTAGTAAACAACGTTTCATTTTATGTACGTGTCGGTTTAAAAATAATTTATTTTATTATTGTTTATTTGAGAGATATTTAACATGGATATCGTGTTTTAAAGCATTTCACATTGGATTGATAGATATGTTAGGTGATGCATAAGTCATTGAAGTTTCATAAATATTAATTAAGATAACTAAAACCATACAATAGTTGTCACTAAGCATTTCTGGTCCAGTTCATGAACATTAAACATTATGGTTTAGGGTTGCTTTCCCCCGGTTTTGGTTGGTTGGGAGCTGAATTCCATGGTAATGATATATACCTAGATGATATATATATATATATATATAGATATTTATATATATGACATGTCTAAATCTTCTCAATTTTGGGGTTAGAAGAGACTTCATATTTGAACCAAATTCATTGTTGAATTAATGGATCCTATTACTAGCCCGAAAATTTAATTTTTCCTACTTACATTCTTCAAATGTAATTAAAAAAAATTAACTTGTAGATTTTTACTTATATATATATATATATATATATTTAAGATTGTCAATAATTCAGATCACTATAATTAAAAGTTCAATATTTTATCAATAATCCATACAATTGTTAACAAAATAATTAATAATATGTTAATTTCCCCATCAATCCACCATTCCATTGATCAGATGTCAATTGCCTTTGTTTAAAGTACTTGAATCATGTAGAAATGATACGGATAATAATAATAATAATAATAATAATAATAATAATTTCTTAAGGCATGTCACCATTAATTCAAAGATTTGAATAGAAAGGTTAAGTTAGAGGTAGAACTAAGGTATAAATATCCATATTACCTAGATAGGCATTAACTAAGTGACTTTTGAAGTCAAAGCAAATTGCGGGTGAACTCAAGCAATGTGAGATGCATGCACAGCTGACCAACATACATTAAGGTCTAATTCCCACTGCTAATCCATTTAGTTGAAAATCTCATAAACCTATATAAAATTTTGTTCTTTTATTTGTTTATTGAATTCTATTTTGGCTCGTGGGTTGTATGGGTTTGCTATATGCTATAGCCATTAGGAAATTCATGAATCAATGATTATCAGAAAAATTCCAAATCCTACTGCATAATATTTGTTTTTTGGTATTTTTTTGGACTTTGAAAGCATGTATACAAATATAAATCAAACTAATTAATCAGAATTAGTTGCTAAGCCTTGTCAATTATTTGATAAGAAAGGAAGGGGCTGAATCATTATTTGATAAGAAAGGAAGGGGGTGAATCTAGCTAGCTTTACTTAATTAATTAATCAAGACTAATATGGATCATAATTGTGAATTAGAGACCTTGAGAAGAAAATTCTCCAATACATATATATATTTTTTACTTGAGATTACCAAGAATTAAATCTTAATCATTAAAACTAAAAGCATAACACTATCAACAGATCACACGGTTGTTGTAATTGACAAAGAATAATATGGTGCATAATTATGAATTAGAGACCTTAAGAAAACTAATTTTGCAATATTCTAATCTCCAAAGTTTAATGGAAACCTGGTCATCTTAAGGTTAAATCCTTGTAATATCATCTTGACGAGTTCTAAGTTATTGATATTCTTCAATTAAGACATGAAACTAACCTAATAAAAGAAATTAAGGAACCATTCAAACTAAAGCAATGTTGTTTCCAACAAATATGATCTTATCATGAATCCAAAATATAAAAAGGAAAAAAATTGCAAAGTTATAAGTATTAGATAAACTTCAAGCCACATTTTAGGGCTTTGTTTAATTTAATTTGTTGATAAATTTTATGCCCAACAAAGACAATTGCTTCAAGTAACCCAAATCTAAGTAAATTTCTACCTTTTCACCTCTAAAGAAAAAGGGCCAAAACAATCAACATTCAATTGGTTCTTTGGAATTAATTTAGGTTAAAACTCTTTGATTCATTAGGTCGAAAAAGGTGATGTGCACTCCATGACAAAGGGTACGGCTTCATTGAATTTAAGCATCAAACACAGACTTGAAAGAAAGAAAATAATAAAAAAAAAAAGTTCTAAAACATGTTTTGGGATTTCTATTGGATGATGTTTGTTGCTACCCCATGACTAAATCTTATATTAAAAATTAATCACTCAATTAAAATATTAATTAACCATCTTTATTGGATGGTCCACATTTAATTAAAGTAAAAACACATTTAATTAAAGTAAAAATTCAATTAAACTAAGAGTTTAACTCAGTTAGTTCATACATATATCGTTAAGAGATGACATTTAACATATTTAATATTTAAATTTCAATGTCAATAATTTCTTTTTCTATCATCAAACAACAACATTTTTTGAAAAAAAAATTAAAGACTCAATTAGTGGATTCTTTTTCAAATTATTGTAAGCTAAAATGGCTTTAATTCTCTCACAATCTAAAGAGAAAGCTCAATCTATGTGTGCAAAACAACAAATGGTATAGGGTGCCAACACTTGGAAAGGAGAATATATTTTTTTAATTGTTCCTTTGATTATGAATAGTTAATTCAATATTTTTTTTAAAAAAAAAGGGTAATTATTGAACAAAAATGGGTCCATTTGATGTTGTGACTTTAGCGTTGGAATGTTGTAGCCAAGTTGTTAAACTTTGGGTAATTTTTTATTAGGGCTTATTAACTATGACACGTGAATTCATGTGAAGAGGGTCCTCCATGTTCTTTAACTTCTTATACCCTCTATTGATCCTTTGAGTGTGTTGATAGAACATTATCTTAAACATCTTTGATTAAAGTTGTATTATATTGTATTTGGTGGAATATATATAAAAGTTTTCCAATCAACCTATTTTAAATGTTTGAAAATCTTTTTCTTTTTCTTATACTCGGCCCTCAGATCCTATAATATTGATTGGTCTCAGATAAGAGTGTGGAATTCGAATAATATATGTTTGACTCCTATATATCACATAAACATAGGCTCCTTTTTTTTTAATTTTATTGATTTATTAATTTACATATCTAAGGGATATAACACATCTATTTTATTGAAATATATATATATATACATATTCATATTCATATATCTGATATTAATGCAAAAAAACACAAAAAGTAAAGAAAGAAGAAGGGTAGATTAACATATGTTTGAAGTCTTCTATTTGCTGAGCCTAGAGTTTTACTCAATTTATTCATGCAATCATCTTTAAAAAATGACATTCAATAAATTTAAAATTCAAATCTCAATACCGAGAATCTCTTTCTCTATTCTCAAATTACAATTTCTTTTATATAAAAAAAATTATTTTCTCAAGTTAGGTCTTATACGTTTTTTTTTTCTAAAATTTTAGTTTTTCAATGCATTTGTGTAATTTCACATTGATAAAGTGTGTTCACTTGGTTCTATTTTACTTATAAGTTATGGATTTTTAATTTAATATATAGAAAATTCCAACATCAAATATAAGTATTAAACATAGAAAAAGAATTCCAATTTAAAGAAAAAAATAGAAACTACTGTCAGTGATGAAAACCACATGCAATATTCAACTAATGTCCAGGAAAAAATGCATCATTTTTCTATGATTCCACAGAAAATGTATTCTTAAAATTAATAGATTTATGCTTAATTAATTGAGTTTTGCATTTTTGCAAACTTTGTTTAATCAGGATAGTTTAGATGTCAAAATCAACTAATCAAAATAATTATAAGAGAACTGCTTTTAATGAAGCAAATTATTTTGTTTCATATCAATAAGAGAATTAGGTAAGTTAGGGAAATTGCATAGTGCTGATGAAAACACATGATAATGCAAAGCCATGTGCAAAATCAAATCAAAATGATTTTTTGTCTTTCTATTACTTTTTTTTCCCACAAGGAAAACCAATGGGAAGAAGAAAGATAAAACTTTTTTCTCTCAAAGTTGCATCTCTTGAATATGATCAAAGACAAAAATAAACAAATAAATAAAAAAGTAGTGGATGGGGTGAAGTGAAAATATTCTAAAGGTTTTTTCTCTTTTTTTTCTTAATATTTCTTTTCTTATAATTTATTACAAGGTATATGTTATTTAACTTAAATTTATTTTTTTAATCTCAAGCAATCTAATCATATTCATTGTCTTCTTTCCTCTCTCTTTATAGATCGAGAAAGGTTAGTTCAGTGGGTAAAACTTTTTTTTCTTATCAACTATGGTTTGATTATTATAAAGAATATTTCAAAAATAAAACTTAAAATTATTTATAAAACAAATTAAATTCAGAAAAAATTTGAGAATGACCTTCAACCACATTATAAAATGATATTGTCTTCTCCCTGCCTACTACATTTAGAGCTATCTACATCCTTCTAAATTAATTGCCCTTGCCTAAACAATTAATTGCCTTTGACCAGAAATTGTGTATTTCCGTTTTTTCCCATTATTCTAAATTCATTTATTGCTGGAATTTAAAAATTTCAAGTTCCCTGGTGTAATTACTTAGATATGATTATTTTAATAATTTTTTTATATAATTATGGAAAAAAAATCTTCTCTATTACTTAAAAAATAGTGAAAGTTTTTACTATTTAATATAAAGATGATAAGTGCATTTTTAAACTAAATCTAAAGTTAATATTTGCTCAAATCATTTTTATATTTTTTATTTGTTTTCATATTTAATTTAAAATTATTAAATATTCAACCATAAATTTAATTGAAGGTGTATTATTCATTATTCACCACTAGATAAAGTGATGAAAACTTTCACTATTTTTTAAGTAGTGAAGAAGATTTTTTCTGATCTAATTATAAATAAAGTAATACTAATTTTAAAAAAAAAAAATAAAATGATTTCGAGGTGGGAAATGGGAATCGTCGTATGAATTTCCTAATATTATCTATAGTCCAAGATTCCAAACATAAAATAAGCTAATCTGCTCACAATTGTTACAATAAGACTTGGACATAAGGTTGCTAAAAAATGGGAAGGAATAAGTCTTCTTATATGAATATATTTTGTCATACATATGACAATTGTTGAATTTTATTGCTTAACATTTATTTTATATACAAAGACTTTGTTTGTTAATTCAGTTTAGAAAATAATTTAATTAACAGACCATTAATAAAATTTTCTGAATTTGTTGGGGATTTGTGACATAATCATTGTATATAAAACAAAAGCCTAAATATTTAAATTAGATCAAGACAAAGGCTTTATATAGATGATTTTGATATAAGTATAAAATTTTATGAATGCACTATGAAAGGTTGAAGAATGGCAGGACTTTTTTTTTCATGAAGTTGATCATGTGCTAGTTAAGAATATTTATAAAATTACAACAAAATAAAAACTATTTCTTTTTTTTTCAATTCATTTATCAAAATCCTGGACTTGAGTGACCGAGAATTATTTTATCCATTGAATTATTATTTCAAAGAAACCAAGCATGTGTGGCAAGGACAAAAGTTTTTAAATTATTAATATTTTTATAATATATTATCTTCAGGATTTTTTTGGATGTAATGCTTACAATTTTTTTTTTTCGAAGGGAAGGCATAACTCTTATATGGGGAAGAAAGAAAAAGATCTTAGTTCGAAATCAAGACCTTTATATCCTCATAAAATCTCCTTTTTTGTATCATTTTGAAATTTATAATTTTATGTACTTTTGAAATATTTTATGAAAATCAAACATTGGCTGACAAGAAAAAAGAATTCCTTCTTTTTATCAAATGGATTAACCTTTGTGAAACATATTTATATAAAGGAAGTAATTTGTAAAGAAGGTAAAAAAATAGTACTGCTTTCTCTCTACTAATACATTGAAACTACAATTCACTTTGTCCCTAAAAATTCTTCAGTCTAAGTAACAAA
Organism: Durio zibethinus; assembly: GCF_047325235.1. Taxonomy (NCBI): domain Eukaryota; kingdom Viridiplantae; phylum Streptophyta; class Magnoliopsida; order Malvales; family Malvaceae; genus Durio; species Durio zibethinus. The sequence goes on along the minus strand of NC_143188.1, from coordinate 3,618,774 downwards.
TTTGCGATCCAGAATAAGATTGAGATGTCTCATTCAATACTTTTGAGGTTATCAATATTAAAACAAGGGCATACAAAGGGGAGGGGGGGGGGGGGAAATAAAGAATTGGTCTAATTCCTCAAAAATGGCAGACAGAAGACAAGAGCCACAAGCAGATTGATGCAGGAGGTTTTGCTCCATTCAGGGAAATGCATGCTAATGAAAATAAAAAAAGATAATATCTCTGGTAAAACCCTTTCTTTTTTGTTTAAAAGTTTTAATAAATTCTAACTATTTGACTTAAAACTCAGAACAGTTTTCACAGATGTGTGCTTTTCCCTCTATTACATGGCTGTGTCTGCAATTGTAGTATCTTTTTAAGTAAAGTTGCACTAATTATATAATAATAACTTTAATTAAAAATAAACTACAATTGTTTTATAGGGCAAAACAGAAAGAAATTGTAGCTCTTTAACATTAAAAAAATAACTCCAAATTCCGAAAAAAAAAAAAAAGAACTACAGCATCTGATAAAAAAAAGTTTATATATTTATATTATATGTTCTTTCTAAAGAATACCCAGCATTTGATATCCTTTGCATTCTTCTGATAGCATAAAATAATCTTTTGAGGTTGCTTTTATCTTACTACAAATTAATTCTATGAAAGACATAGAGATGCAGACAAACATAAACATATATGTAAGTAAAGCTATTTATTTGCCAACCTACTAAATCAAGCACAAAACCATGACTTTAAATTTAGGACAGTCCCTTCAAAGCAGTTCAACCATCTGTGCAAAAGTGGGATTATTAGCAGAGGCGTAAAGTAGAGATTAAAAAAGAATGTTGTTGATTAGCAAAACACAAAATCTCTAGAAAAACAGGATGCCCTTTTCCCTCATCAATATAAATAATAAATATTTATGTTTTTTTTTTTTTTTTTGTCTCTGTACATAATCAAAGATATTATAATGTACTGAGCATCAAATGAAAAAAAAAAAAAAACAAATAAAATAAGTAACCCAACCAAGAAAATTATGTAAAAGGAAAAAAAAAACACTACTAGCTCATATGACTCATATCAATAATATAAATTGGAGGATATAGGGGAAAACAGTTTAAAAGAGTACTCTCTAAATTCATCTTTTATTGCATACAGAAAAAGAAAGAAAGGAAAGGGAGAGAGTTTAATGTACAATGAGATCACCCAAGGTTTTTCTCTTGTTTCACAATGCCCTCTTTTTGCTATTTTCTTCCAATCTCTCTACCTTTAAATACAAACACAACAATTTTGTAAGATCTAAAGAAAATTAAGTCCCATCACTCTCTAATTATATATGAAGCTGCTCTCCATTATTAATAAGGTGGCCGCCCATGCGCCCAAGCATAGGCCTCGTGCCCTAGCTGCCCTCCATTGGAGAGTAGATTAGGGGGCAAATTGTATAATGGAATTGTAGATGGATCAGGCAGACCTGTCTGTGGGCCGCTACTTCCGATTGCTGGTGGAGAATTGGTTGCTCCTCCTTGGATCTGTCCTCCATGGCCAGCACTGCCAGCTTCCTCTTCTTCTTCTATAGGCAATCTTTCATAAGTTGCGTTTGCAAATGTTGCTGCAATGACCATAACAGGCCCTGCTGCGATCAGTGGACCAACAACACTTCCTCCAACAACTTGTCCTTGACCACCAGCCAGATATACAGTGAGCCCTGTTGAGCCTGGTGGAGCTGGTCCAGGCAGAAAAGCCCCAGTCAAAGACAAAATCTCGAACCTTCCATGAAGAGCAACCACAGCTCCAGGTGCTGCTGGTTGTCTTAGTGTAACGTTTGCTACGGAGCCACTGCCGCTAAGCACACAAACCCCACGTTGTCGTTTCCGAGCGAATTGTGCTATGCTTTCAGCAACATCAGTACCACTTGCAACTTCCATGACATGGCTACGGAGCGCGTTTGGGCTGTCCCTGGTGACAAAAATGGGTGGTTTAGGCTTGTTTTTTGAGCCTGGAGGACGGCCTCTGGGTCTTCGGTTACCAACCTCAACTGCCCCCTCTTTAGGCTCATCGCCGGTGTCTCTATCTTCATCTTCATCCCCTCCGCCGTTGCTTCTATTTTTGCTTGTGTCGTTCATCGAAATTTCATTGTCACGTTTGTTTAAGGCTGGTGAATTGCCAGCCGGGTCCATGCCCGGCAAACTCAACTGATTAGCCCACCACGGGTTCGCCAGTGTTGCAAATTGAATTCAACAAACAAGTAACTAAACAGAAGAGCAAAAGACCAGAATTGCTCGATTTTTTACTTTCTTCTAACAACTTAATTAAAAGGGTTTTGAGATCAGAGAGTTAAATTAAAGAACAAATCAAAAAGAAAGAAAAGGGTTTGCTACAGCTGCCTCAACAAGGTTTTCTTTCTACTTGTTGTGCCTTGCCAGAACTGATCTATCATAAACTTTGATGAAGAAAGAGAGGGTTGTAGCTTGTTGAAGGAGAGATGACAAGACAAAGGATATGAGAAGTTGTAGGAAAGAGAGAATTAGATGCAATTCCAAACTGGGAATCAAGTAAAGGGAGAAGAAATAAAAGAGAACCAATTAATCTCTAGTGAAGATGAACCAACAAGATCAACGACCCAGAAATATTTGATTAAAACAAAGAACCCTTGATAGCATCAAACACAGAGAAACTAGAAAGAAAGAAAAGAGCGACAAAGAAAGAGAGAAAGGAAAGAGAAAGAATAAACTAAAGCCGTGGGACAAATTTTGCAGTATTTAAAAGAACAAAAAAGAAAAAAAAAACTATACAAAAACATAAAACAAGATTGGATCAGATGTTCTTTTCTTTCTTTCTAGGTTGAAACTGTGTTGTGTTTTGATTTGGGCAGCTATTAGGTTTACTATATTAATATTAATTATCAATATTATTTGATTTACTACCCACTTTCCTAATTATTTCTTTTTTATTTTATTAAATAATTTATTTAAAATTTATATTTGATATATTATTTATACATAAATGTTATACACTTAATCCATATAAACACACTTTATAAAAATTAATTTTAAAATTTTAAAAAATAAATACACTTAATTCTAAAAACATATATTTAAAATTAATTTTTTTATAAAATATTATTAAATAATTAATTGATAATGTATGATATTTATATATTGACACTACATATTATATATATAAATTCATATATTATTATAAAATAATCTTATTATATATTTGTTTTTGGTTAATAAAAATGAGCTCTCCTTTTAGAGGGAGCCTCGGAAATTAGGGTTTCGTGGGGTCGCGTGCGCCAGGGCAGGTGGGGAGCATGTCGTTTTCTCGTGCCCCAACATGAGTAAGGAAGCAATTCAGAGAAGGAAAATAATTACAAAAAGTTTGAAAGAGAGGTCCAGTGAAATTTAACTCTTTTGCCTTCTTTTATTATTATTATTATTTTCTTTGTAGTTTGCACATAATCTTGAGTCCATGATTTCTACAGTTTCGTTTCCTTTTAGGTTAGGCCTTAAGTCTTTTTCCTCTAAACATGCATAAAAATAATAATACCCATTTAAGTTGAATGAAGAATTTGGCCACTTGCTCCTTTTTTTTTTTTTTTTTTTTTTTTTGAGCAAGTTGCAAAGGTGTTTAATGTTCATATTATTGACTATGGGCAACATTTTCTTTTAGGTTGATACAGCAAGAATGGGTAAGTATGAACATGGTTGTATAATAGGTGCTTGCTATGGACATTAGTTCTTCTTTTTGCTACTCTAATTTAGAGGTGGAAGTTTAGCTAGCTACAATGGCACTATTAATAAACACAGATGGCACTAAATGTGTTTCGCTTGTTCATGTGCCCAGAGACGTAAATCACTTCGCAGATTTTCTAATTAAGATGGGTGTTAATCACATCGCAAATTAATCGTGTGATTGTAATGTTATAATTCTTTCAGTTCTAATAAAATTTTTAACTTAAAAAAATAGCCACAGGGGGCATATATCTATGGTTAATTTATTTTTTTAGGTCATATTATGCTAAACTTCTTTATATTTTGTAAAAATTTAAAATTTAATCCATGTACTATAATTTATACAAATTTAATTATTGTACTATTTTAATTTAATAATAATAATTCAATTACTAATTCTGTTATTTTTTTATTGTTAAAAATATTGACGTAGCTGTTAACTTGATGATATGAGCGCTGACTTTACTTATGTTGAAACCTGGATAAATTAAATTAGTTGTTAAATTATATAAATAGTCAATGTACTCATATGAAATTTGAAATTTAATCCATCTAATAAAAAAAGTATTTTGAATTTTTAAAAATTTATTTAGTTTTTTTCTTAATTTTAATTTTTAAAAATATTTTAATCCCTATAATATAAAATTATTGTTTGTAATATATTAGTATTTATTATATATAATTAATTATTAATAATATCATATTAATAATATGACTATAATTTATATTATTCAATTGCAATATTAATAATTTAAATTAATATATCAAAGTTAATATTATTTTAATTGGTTTAAATATATCATATAACAAAATTTATAATGAACTAAACTATTAAATAAAGTTATATTTGTAATGAATCTGAAATAAACCTTGAATGAAATGATCATTACATCCAACAAAACAAAATAAGATTTTCAAATCTATATTCTTACTAGGGACAAGCTCCTATACACTTCAAGGATGAATTTTGAATTCTAACAAAACAAACGGGGGACATGATTTATTTGATAAATAAAAACATCAATACCATGTGTTATAATGAAAACTTTTAATTTTTTTAGGTCTTTACAAAAAATTTTTAAAAAAAAAAACTTATCTAAATAGTTATATCATAACATATAGATCCGAAAATCTATAACTTGATCTAACAAATGGAGTTGCCACCAATTTTTTTTAATTAGATGTGATTGATCACCTAATAAATCTATCATTTTAAGGAGCTTCTAAGCTTGATTAAGGGTCCCTAAAAGAATAGGTTTCGATCTACTAATCAGAACAGGATTCGATTTAATTCCAAAATCTGTATTAATTTTTTAATTTTTTAATTTTTTTGTTTAAAAATAAATATTAATTATTGTTATTGAAATTTTATCTAAATCATTTTACTATTTGAAATCATTTTAGACAAAATTTCTGACCTAAAAATCTTATGAAAATTTACCATTTGAAATTTCTTAAAAAAAATTTTCATCATTGGATAATTATTATTTATTCTCAAAAAAATATTTTATCTTTTTTTTTTCATTTTTCTCAAAATTCCATCATGCAAAAATACTTTAAAAATAATAAATAAAATAACTAAATAATTAATTAATTAATTAAAATAATTAAAAAAAAAAACCAAAACAGAAATGGCTCGGCTTGGTGAATGCGACGCAACTTTGCTTTAGGCACAAGGTGGCTTCAAAAACTTGGTTTGGCGGCTTGGTTTACGACTCGGTTCAACTGGAGCTAAAGGTAAGGACACAAGTTGAAGGAGGGTCGAGCGTTCGGGTCGAGTCACCCAACGATAAAATGCACGGATCTTGGACCTTTTTTAATCTTTAAAATGATGCCGTTTCACACTTATATAAAAGGTCAAAATCTTCTTTTTTCTTAGATTTCCTTTCTTCCCTTCTCTCTCTTCTTTCTCTTTTCTCTTTTTCTCTCTCTAGAATGGAAGAATTTTGATTAAATGCTTTATCAAAAACTAGGAAAAGCCATCAAAAACTGAAAAATATCATCCAAAAATGCAAGTTGCACCAAAAATTTTCATCAAAATCTAAAAATTTTTCAAAAATTTCTAGAAAAAAACTGTTAAATTTTCTTAAAAATTCTCCTAAAAATTTTCGGTTACTTTTGGTGTGCGTTTCCCTACCTTTCAATATTTGTTTGTGTTTCTACCTATGTTTGTTGCTTGTGTTTTTTATCTCTATATTTTGTGTTTTTGTTTCTCTGTGATCTGTGTATTTATAGTGAAAATCAGAAGAATTTTTTATTAATCACAACTCAATTTTTAACAAAATCACATCACAAATCCAATCCATCTACAGTTCCACTAACACCAATCCATAGCAAAATATTTATCACCTTTATTATTATTCTTTTTTTTTGTACTCTTTTTATCACTATTATCTCAACCAAAAAACTAAAGATAAAATCAAATAAAAACAAAAAATCAAAGATAAACAATAAATGAATAATCAACCAAAAATTAATAATAATAATAATAAATAACAAAAATAAATAAATAAATAAGTAAGTCAATAAAACCTAAAATAATGAATTATTGGACTTACAATTTGGGCTTTATTGAGCCAGGGTTAATTCGTTCAGGCCCGAACCCAATAGGGTATCTATAAGTTATGTTAAATTAAATAATAAGGTTAATTCTAAAACCAATACATATTGAATTTACTAAATTACTTTAATATATTTAGAATCTTAAACTTAGATTTGATTATAAAAAATTATTTAAATAGGGTTTAAGGTAACATAATAGAAATATTGTTTGATGGATAATTTTACCGTTATGAGATGTAATTATAATTTTAATTCATCTAATAAATTAATAAAAAATAATATTTTTTAAAATTATATATTAATAGATTTGTATTATATAATGATAAGTTTGTGATAGATTTTTAATAGATTTGTGTAAGATTTTTTTCTATATGACTACAATATACTACAATTTTGATAGAAAAGTGTGACAAAATTAGTAACAAATTTATATTTTATGATGGAATGTAACAAGAAATAGTGATCGAATTAGTAATAGTATTTTATATAGGTGACAAAAAATTATGACAGATTTAGTAATAATATATGAAAATTGTGATAAAATATTGTGATAGATTTTCAATATTGTGATAGAATATTATAAAAGAATGTTGTGGCAATTTTAAAATTTTAAAAATTTTTGAAGATTCAAAATATTTTTTGAATGTTGTGATAGATTTAGTAATAATATATGAAAATTGTGATAAAATATTGTGATAGATTTTCAATATTGTGATAGAATATTATAAAAGAATGTTGTGGCAATTTTAAAATTTTAAAAATTTTTAAAGATTCAAAATATTTTTTGTATTAGAGAGAGTAAATTTCAAATTGAATGTGAGTGTAAAGACTAAATTTCAAATTTCATGCCAGTACAATGATTAAATTTCAAATTTTGTATGAGTATAGGAACTATTTACATAATTTAACAACTAATTTCATCCTATCTAATTGTCATGTTAGTAAGTCAACACAATGTTAAGAAAATCAATACCCATATCATCAAATCTATGGTCATGTTAGCATTTTTAACGATAAAAAATTGACGAAATTAGTAATTTGACTAAAATTATCAAATCAAATTATATGAGGATTAAATTTGTGTAAATGATAGATTTTCAATATTGTGATAAAATATTATAAAAGAATGTTGTGGCAATTTTAAAATTTTAATATTTAAAAAAATTAAAAAATTTTTTAAGGATTCAAAATATTTTTTGTATTAGAGAGAATAAATTTCAAATTGCATGCGAGTGTAGAGACCAAATTTCAAATTTCATGTCAATACAATAATTAAATTTCAACTTTTGTATGAGTATAGAGACCATTTGCATAATTTATAACTAATTTCATCATGTCTAATTGTCACATCAGTAAATCAACACAATTTTAAGAAAATCAATACCCATATCATCAAGTCAATGGCCATGTTAGCATTTTTAATAATAAAAATTTGAAGGAATTTGTAATTAGACTAAAATTATCAAATCAAAATTATATGAGGATCAAATTTGTACGAATTATAATACAATGACTAAATTTTCAATTTTCACAAAATATAAAGACCTTTAACATAATTTAATTTTTTTTATAATACTATTAGGGATATTTTCAAGTTTTACCTAAATCTTATCTCATTTTCTTTAAACAATTTTAAAAATACATTCGATTAATTTGATGTAACTAAACTAATTAATTAGTCAAATTGGCATCATCATCATCTTCATATCTAAGGCCCTTTCAGCTATTGATCATCGATCTTCATTTGTAAAACGAGGCATGATGCCATGCCACCTCTATATGAATTTTAGGATAGAGCTACATATTTTCCAATGCTATTGTCATAAGTAATTAATTTTGCTGCATTCTTTTTACACTTTTAATAACATTTTTATTTTTGAAAAATTATCTAATTAGTACATGATAGGTAAAGTTTTTAGATTCTATTGGCAATTTCAATCTATTGTCATATATACCCTATTATGGTATTATTTAAAAATTAATAAATAAAATGACTTATATGTGATAATTTAAACCCACTCGTAAAGTTTAAGACTACATTGAATGTGCATAAAATAAAAATCCTTTTTATAAATCCGACTGCACAATACAAAATTTTTACAACATTTTAAATAGATAAATAGGAGCACATTTTAAGTTTTGGCTACATAAAAATAGATGCTACACTAAATAAGTATAGCTAAAATTCAAATTTGTTATGGTAAACGTTGTGTGAACCCTAACATTGGCAGAGCTAGAGGTGGCAAAATGAGCGGTCGGCCAGTGGCATGAAATAGTCCAATCCGTTATAAGCCGTGTCAACATAATTCATATTATTACAATAATTGTGTCGAGCCAAGCCTAACGCTCTTAGTCGTGCCGTATTAAGCTTAGCATTTCAAGGTCCTTGGGCTAGCCCAGCACAAACTCGTGATTGGCCAATGGTTGGCCCATAACATAGACCCAGCATGGCATGACCCATATTTTACTAACAAAGATATATGATTAATTAATTCTTTAAAAAGATCTATCCATTTTCTAACAAAATGCTCTATTTTATTATAGCAAGATAAAGAATTAATCTACATTTAAAGTGATCGATTTGTTTTTTTTTAAAGCTCATAAAGATCAATCGATTGGATGTTGAATATCGCTTACAAGAAAAAGTTGTATCATTTGAAGAAAAAAATAATTTATATCATTGGAAGAAAAAGTTGTAAATTTTATTATTTTTTAGTTAATTAATCTTTGTAAAATTTATTTATTCATAGTAAAAAATTTTCCTTTTTCCCAATTACATAGACATTTTAAGGTGAACCATATAAATCATGTCTCTAATTTTTTTTCATAATATGTCACTAAAATAATATATATATATATATATATATTTATATATAAAACCCACAACTTTTTTAAAAAGTTAATGTAAAAAAATTTTAAAAAAAAAACTATTTAATGGCCCAGGGCTAACATGGCACGATCCATATTTTTTGTATTAAACTAGCTTTACCTATTTTAGTGCCATACCAAACATAGGGTTGTGCCATGCTAGCCTATTTGGCCCATTTTGCCACCTCTAGATAGAACCAAAGGTAAAGTTTTGAAAAAGCCTAAATTTTAAGTTTAGATCAGTTGGTTCTTATAACCACCTTAAAAAAAATAATATCTAATAGATTTGAAATTCGAATTTTAACATTTACAATTTCTTTCCCTAGCTCTAAATATTGGCTTCCCTCGTACCAAAAAAATTTTTCAAAAAAAAAAAAAATTGCCTTTCAATATTTTATTAGTGGCTTCACAGAGTAGACAATGGAATTTGGAAATGGAAAAAGGTGATTAAAATTTGTATATGATTAATGCAAATCAGGTCAAATAGTAGTGTGATTTTGCAACTGGCAACAGCTAAAGTCTAACACATAACTTGATCAAACTCCCCCCATTAGCTTTGGCAACAATATCTCAACAATACTTCATTGTCCTCATCCATTACATAAAAGAAGAAGAAGATGACCAATAGTCCCTTCCTAATTTTAATTTTCTATAACCCTAATTAATTTGATATTAATATATTATAGGATTATATCACAAATAGTCTCTAAATAGTTAAATGTTTATTGTGATATCAGAATTTTAAAAATTTTCAATTATAAATCTGTTAATTAATGTGGTATTTGAAAAGTTATTTGTCTAGCATACATTATCATTTGGAGCTATCTATGTTAGAAATGAGTATCATATTAATTAATTTGATAATTCAAATATCATATTAGAGATTTTTAAAACTTAGATATTACATTAAATATTTCACTATAATTTATAAACCATTCATGATATTAACCCTATATTATATATATATATATATAAGTTATGCTAGTGTAGAATTAATTTAGTGTTATATTTTTTATATGATTATATTATATATAAGAAGGATCTAATTATATTAGTGTAAAATTAATTTTATTTTATATTATTTTATATTTTTATGATTTATATTTTGTTGATTTAACCAATGAATTTGATACTTTATTTTTTATAATAACATATATGCATATCATATCTAATTTCAAGATAATATATATATATATATATAATTACGACCGAAAGTCAAGAGGCTTTTATTTTACCATGCCAATTCCCCATTTGTGAATGTTAACATACATGAATACCGGCGAAAATGTATTTCAATTCGACATCATATATTATAAGGTTATGGAATAACTAATTGTGAAATTTTACAATAAAAAAATTATTCATATCCATTATTAACTCCTATATGAAGTTTTTTCCATTTTATTTTTTATAAATGTAATTAACTGCTTGGAATTAGTTAACTTGTTCTAGCTTTGTTAATTTCTTTTAAAAATGTCGTAATTTGATAATAAAAATAAAAATAATGAATATTAGAATTTAAAATCTAAATTTATTCGATGTTATTTTTTATTGCTGACTGGATAAACAAACAAAGCTAAGTATTGGATTTAACTTTGCTAATCTTTGATTATTTATATATTTCTTTTGAGTTAGAAAAAAAAATTACATGAGATTAAATAGTGACTCTTATACATTTATGTTTACTTCTAATAAAACATGGAAATAGAAATCATACATAGAACCAAATCAATAGAACATCGCAAATTTGATGTTACTAAGTTAATTTAAGAGAAAATCAATTAAATCAAATAAAATAAATTAGTTTAAAGAAAAAAAAAAAAAAAAAAAAAAAAAACCTCTTACCTAAATTAGAACTTGAGTCTAGCTAATGGCATTGCTGTAGGGTTGCAAGCCATTAGAGAAGTTAGTTTCCTCTGTTATATGGAGTAACCCTATAGATTGCCCACTTCAATATTTTTAGTTGGCATTATGATTTTAATGCTCCCCAAAATGACAGACCTAGCAATTCATCTAAATAAAAATTAATTTTTATTTTATTTTAATTTCAATAATTTATATTATAAAATTCGAAAATGGAAAGTAAATGACATAGATAAATATATATATAATTTAATACTTTTTAAAGATTTTTAGATCAAATATATCTAAAAAAAATTTTAGATCTAATAATCTAAGCTACATATATAAGTAGTCAAAGTTAGAATGATATGAGATCACAAAAGAGATTTTTCCATATCAATATTGCTGGATTCATGACAAGGGAAATCCAATAAAGTGCAATAAATATGGGAAAGTCAGCGTCAAAAAACATTTGTGGAGCATCCAAGGTATGTGGTTTTGCTTTTCTTACAAGAACTTAGGGTGTGTTTGATTGGACAAACTGTAACATCTTCATTTCCCATTAATAAAATTCTATGACTTCAACATTTGTCTAATTGGCATTCGGCCCTTTGTTGCTGAAGAAATTGTATGTATCATTTACTTGTTCCTTGTCACCAACTCCATACATGAGAACGATTAAAAAAAAAACGATAGGACATTCAATGTTTATCCATGGGCTCCGTCCTGGTAACTTCAAATATAAAAAAATTGAAATAAAAATGACCCATTCATTTAATCTTACTTATTTTCTTATGATTTTGACCTTAAATTTTTTTAAGTACAAGATTGTCTATGCGACTGCAGTTAAATATGCTGCAAGAAATCGTCAAGAGTACAAACGTTGCATTGTCAACAAGAACTCGTAGAACAAGTTGGTTTTAGAGAGAAATTTTCCATCAATTTTCCAAGAAAAAGTCTCTATAAATAGGCTTTGAAGTAACATTGTCATTTGTCAACATGTTTTTACAAGTTACTGCAATAAACTTATATCTAAATTCCAATCCTTTTTTTCCTCTGTTTCCTTCACATTTTTCGCTTTTCTTTGGTCAAAAACAGTTTGATGAAATCAATATTGCAACATTCAAATGCGGACTTCCCGGCTTTAATTAGTCAAACAGCAATAGCAGTTTCTTCTTAGGATTGGCAACCACGCCAGGAAATGGTAAGTAGTACCAGATTCTCAAGAAAAAAAAAAAAAAGGCTTTTGGTACCTTTGACTTGGCAATGAATTTCCAACTTCAAGAATTTGGTGGTTTCTTCAACCACGGACATACCTAAGCATCCTGCATAGAGAAAACGATCACCAATAGCGGAGGTTCTTTCTAGAAATGCTCAAGTATGTCATTTGTGGTTTGATTTTATTCCTCATTTCTTGTATGAACACATGTATGATGAAAATCTATACCATGTTGAATAGCAAGTAAAAAATTTGAGACGGGGTTCTTTTCCCCTTGCATGTATTTAGCATGACAACTATGGAATTAGGCCATCAGTTGTCTTAAGTTCTCTTCATTTAGTGCTTTTAGAAGGTGGTATATACAATCAAGTCCAAAGCAAGAAGAAAAACTAGTTTTCTTAGTGACTTCATGCAAAATTGATTACTCTTGTTAGGGCACATATCCAGTCAAAATTAATTAGGCAAGGATGTTATAATAAGTATGAAGAATGGATGATATCATTTCAGGTGAAGACTGTCCAGATCTCTACATGTTACAACATTCAAAGAATGCCTTTAATCACTTGAAAAGTAAAAATATTCCATCTCCTGATATTTCATTACTGACTAACCAAAATGGGAGACAATAGGTTCAATTAATCATTCAATAAAACTTTTAGTACCTAAATCATGCTTAAGATAAACATCTTCAAACAGATTATGGATCTAAACAAATAGAGGTATGTTAAAGCACAAAGCACGAGGATTGCAATCAACAGTAATGAACAAATTAGCCATTTACCTAACGAGATAGTATATAATTAAGAAGGAAACCACAAAGCCCAACACCAGTGTACACATTCTCCGATTGGACTTCTTCTCAAACACCTAAAGAGCATAATCTCATCATATTGAGCCAATTTTTATCAGCAATAGAAATCAAATTTAAACAAACATGAAGCGAAAATAGTAGAGCAGATCTTGTTTAGATACCTTCTTGAACCGATCCATGGTGCCTGACATTATACCCCTTGTAGCATCCATGCCATTGCCCTGTGATTTACATCAAAATCCATTAAAAAGAAGAAACCAGATTATTTTCACAAACATTGAAGTTTGAGGCATAACAACTGCAACCTTCATACCATACGGTCAAGCAAACGGTTATGGCTCTCCACCTCATCATGTATATCACCTGTTAACTATAAAGAATTTATTCATATCAAAAGTAGGTCAAAAGAGTATAAACCATAAAATTCCACAGCATTTTCCTCCATCTGTTTTGTTTTATCGAAGACAAACTAATACATTTCCCCACGGTACAAGTAATTCTATTGTGTAAGTAAAGGTGCACAAGGCTTTGTTTGCACGCTTATACGGGTACATAAATACATGAACAAATAGAAGATTTTATGCCAGAATATGCAACGATGAACCGGTGTGAGTGGCAAAGAGGTAAAATAAACAATGCATATTGACATTGAGGGGCTCATTAAATGAGCTTCAAATTCAAAATCTTAACCTTCAAGCACTTATCCCAGTATTACCCTAGTGCTTAAGATTTTTCACAGTGACTAGGAGAAAAGACGAGGGGGAGAAAAACAGTTCAAACGGAAAGTTGCCATTCCCTTTACCGTTTCACATAGCATTTATCCAATTTATGCATGGCTGTAGTTGGCCCTAGCATATCCATGCTAGTGCATCTACATATGATACAACATATATAGTAGCCCATAAAATAACAGCTAATGTACGCTAAAGATTTTGTGAACACCTCTGCATGAGCTTTCTCAAGAAAGCTGACCTAAAGAAAGGCTTTCTGAAACTAATTGTCATAATGTATAAATCCGTGAACTTATAGATATACATAACCAAAGGAGTCACCACTAGTCTTTATTAAAGTGTGATTGGCTACCGAGACGAATCTATCATTTTAAAGATATCCTAAGCTTAACTAAGGGTCCTTAAAAGAATAGGCTTTGGTCTGCATTTCAGAATTAAGTTCGAGAGTTCGGTTGCGTGTGGAGAAGGTTATAGCACCCCATAACACCCATTCTAAGATGGTACTATTTAATTATAAATTATCCTAACAATCATCTTAGTTCTAATGGTTATTATTTTAATGTTTAAATATTGAAAATAACTTTTAAGATTTTTTTATCAATTTAATAGAATTCTTAAAAATATTTTCTCACCTCAAAAGTATTCAAAAATCTCATTTGTTTTCTTAAAGAGGTTCTATCATCGGAAAAACTTAATCATTTTTTTGTTAAATTTTTATTTTGTTGAAAATATATTTAATTTTTTCACAATTTGGGATAAAATTAGAAATATTCTTTCGCCAAGAAATATCTTAGATAATTATCCATTTGCAATTACTAAGAATTTTATCTTCGGGATTTATTTTTTATTTTTTATTTTACAAGTTTCATTTTTAAATTTTTCACCATTTGAGCCTAATTTAGAAATATCTTTCTTAGAAATTGAGCTTTTGTTATTTGTCATTTTTTTTAGGAAAAAATAATTAACAATTATTATTTGAAGTCTCATTTAAATTCTTCCACCATTTAGTTGAATTTAGAAGGGAAAAAAAAACAAAACTTTACCTAGAAATCTCTTAAATTTTCAACCATTTGTGATTTTCCTTGAATTTCATCCTTAAATGATTGTTAAATATTTTTGTAAAATTTTAAGTTATGTTTTTTATTTTTTTATTTGAAAAAGAATACATTACTTTTATTTAAGTTTGTCTAAATTATTCTACCATTTGGGTTAAATTTAGAACAATTCCTCACCCAAAGATTTCTTGAAAAATTTATCATTTGAAATTTTCAAGAATCTCACCATTAAAATAATTGTTAATTCATTTCCAAGAATTTTATTAACTTGCTTATATATTTTTTAAAAATGAAAACAAATATTACTTATTGTTATTGAAACTTTATCTAAATTTTTCCTCCATTTTGGTTAAATTTAAAAAAAAAATTCTCACCTAAAAATTTCTTATAAATTAACCATTTATAATTTCTAAAAATTTCATCATCAGATAATTTCAATTTACTATTACAAATTAATTGACTTTCATAATAAAATATTTAGTTGTACAAGTTGAACTAAATTTGCAAATTTACTTTATCAAAATCTCTTTTTAATTTTTATTGTATTTTTATATATATTTATGTTCAAATAATTAAAATATTGCCTAATACTGTGCATGATAAAATAGATAAAGACTAAAATACAAGTAAAGTAAAGATCACAACAGATCTTATTCCTTTTTTTGTATGAATAGATAAAGACTAAAATACAAGTAAAGATCACAATAAAATACAGGTTAGGAACTTGTATTGATTCTTCTCCTTTTTTTTAAAGAGAGGATTGACATAACTTTGAAAATGCCCCTTAGTTGATGCAAAAGGCACTCTTGGATAGGTATATCCCGCCAGGCATGAGATTTGTAGTGGAGGAATGCCTTAGGTAGATTGAACCTAATATGGGCCATAACTAGGAAGATAAAGAGGATCAACAACATCATGTGATAGATGGTCTTGTGGGCTGGCATCTTCTTCTACGACCTTCCCTTTGTTCAACTTGTTTACGGCTTCTAAAATTTTATTCAACTCCCTTTCGAGTTTTTCTTGGGCCATCTCGATTTTCTCAAGATGATTTGCATTTTCCTATACCATCTGTCTAGCTCGAACTCTAGTATTGTATTGATGGTGGGTTATTTAAGTAGGATTCTTAAACAATCGAACTATCATTGAATCTTATGTACAACAATTAGCATGCTCATGTTACTAAGTGTGTATGTGAAGAAGCTTTCAAAATTAACCTAACTTTTTTAAGAATCCTATATGCATGAATGAATGAATGCATTGAATGCTTGACACAACAAACTATGATTCATAAACACATTAATGTATGCACAACAATGTATGAATGCATGTACTGATGTTTGTCACATTACGATTCGTGGATGAATACATATGTTAGTGATGCTGTATTATAATACAATAAACAACATACAAGAACTTAACAATAAATAAGGATCAAACAACATTTATCATGAAGTTGATATGAATGAAGCTCAAAAGATCCACTCATATGTCCTAACTAAGGTTACATTATAATAATGGGTAGATATGACTCTAAGCTAAGGTTGGCTTCTTATGTTTTACTACATATGGTTTGAGTTAAATCTAAAAGTTTCCAAATTGTTCTTACATCATTGTCCATCATAGACTAGTAAAACACTCCAATTCTCGCCCATCATAGGCTATAAACGGAAAGAATTCAATTTGAGTGGAAGTATTTCGCTAGCCATTACGGAGATTATCATCTTACGAGGATGTAGTACTTTACTCCCTCCTAAAAAGGACGAAACTTAGGTATAGAACTCATGTGATACACATGCATGTAACAGTGTGTGTGAAGGAACACATCTTTATTCGCAATTTTCACAAGCCAAGTCAAAGAATAAAAAACAATAAAAATAAATGCAAACAAAAATGATCAATAATTGAAGACCAAGCAAACTAAAAATTAATTAATGGCCTAACTCTCAAAGTCTCCAATGGAGTCATCACACTATTATAACATATAGATCCGTTAACCTATAGCTAAACATAACGTAAGGAGTTGTCACCAGTCTTTTATTAAGGTGTGATTGGTCAGCTAGGCGAATTTATCCTTTTAAAGATATTATAAGCTTAGCTAAATGTTCCTAAAAGAATAAGTTTTGGTCTATATTTCAGAACTAAGTTCGAGAGTTCAATTATGTGTGAAAAAGGTTATAACACCCCCACAACACCCATCTTAAGATGGTACCATTTAATTTTAAATTATCCTAACAATTATCTTGGTTCTAATGATCATTATTTTAATATTTAAATATTAGAAAGAACTTTTAAGATTTCTCCATCAATCTGATAAAATTCTTAAAAATATTTTCTCACCTTAAAAGTATTCAAAAATCTCATTTGTTTTCTTGGAAAAACTTAATCATTTTTTTTGTTAAATTTTTATTTTGTTGAAAATATATAAAATTTTTTCACCATTTGGGACAAAATTAGAAATATTCTTTCACCTAAAAATGTCTTAGATAATTATCCATTTGCAATTACTAAGAATTTCATCCTCATGATTTATTTTTTATTTTACAAGTTTTATTTCTAAATTTTTCACCATTTGACCCTAATTTAGAAATATCTTTTGTAAAAATTGAATTCTTGTTATTTGTCATTTGTTTCTTTAGAAAAAAAATGATATGACAATTATTATTTGAAGTTTCATCTAAATTCTTTCACCATTTGGTTGAATTTAGGAAAAAAAAATTCACCTAGAAATCTCATAAAAATTCTACCATATATGATTTTCCTTGAGATTTTATCATTAGATAATTGTCAAATATTTTCACAAAATTTTAATTTATGTTTTTTATTTTTTTATTTGGATAAAAATACATTACTTTTATTGAAGTTTGTCTAAATTATTCCACTATTTTTGTTAAATTTAAAACAATTTCTCACCTAGAGATTTCTTGAAAAATTTACTATTTAAAATTTTCAGGAATCTCACCATTGGAATAATTGTTAATTCATTTCCAAGAATTTCATTAACTTGTTTATGTATTTTTTAAAAATAAAAATAAAAATTAATTATTGTTATTGAAATTTTATCTAAATTTTTCCTCCATTTGGGTTAAATTTTTAAAAAAAATTCTCACCTAAAATTTTTTTGAAAATTAACCATTTATAATTTCTAAGAATTTCATCATCGGATAATTTTCATTTACTATTACAAATTAATTGACTTTCATAATAAAATATTTAGTTGTACCAATTGAATTAAATTTGCAAATTTACTTTATCAAAACCTATTTTTAATTTTTATTGTATTTTTATATATATTTATGTTCAAATAATTAAAATATTGCCTAACACTATGCATGATAAAATAGATAAAGACTAAAATACAAGTAAAGTAAATAAACAAAAATACATACCAAGGTTGCACCAATTCAAAGCAATTGGTACCCTAGAATAAAGGTAGCTCAACTCACTTTGCTGACTATTAAAACCGGTTTGGGTTTAGACTTGTTATCACTTCAAATCCAAGGTCAAATCTCCTTATTTTCTATTCTTTTAAGTTTCTCCAATCCTCATTTTTGCAGCTCTTCTTTTTCAAGCCAAAACAAATGTTTCCAGACCAAAACTCTAGCAGCATTTGACCTTCTAGTCACCCATTTAAACCGTCATTGACCTCGTCTAGTACTCCGGTTGCCGCTCACCCACACCATTTGGATGCCAAATTTCAGCCAAGCATGCCTCCCAATGTCCCCTTTCTCGTTCACAGGTTATTAAGTGAAAGTTGCAAAGAAGGCAGTGGGGTGGTGATAAATTGCAAAGAGCAATGTTTTTTGGTGATTTTGTATTTTTCAGCTTGAATTCCCATGTGTTTCTATCTAATTCAACACAGCCAAGCTTTTGATTTTTCCATTTGATTTTTTATTGTTTTGTTTTTGAAATAATCAAATAAACTAAAGATAATTAACAGATAATAAAAGAAAGATAATAGAATAAATCAGATTATATATATATATATATATATACAGACAAATAAAACAAAATAAAAATAATCATAAAAAAGAACTATTGGACTTTGAATAAACCCGAGCCCAATCGATTTTGGGCCTTTGTGTTTGAAATTAAATTGGGCCCAATTAATTTAGACCTCAAATGAAATGGGGTGTCTACACTAATTTATGATGATTTTAATTTATATTATATTATATTTTATTTAATCGTATTATGTGTGTGTGTGTGTGTGATGCTAGCTTATGATGCATGCTATATAAGGGAATTCCCAGTGCCACACATCCTAAATGCCAACCCGATAAAATTCAAGCATCTAAAATCGTCCACAAGACGATGGTAACTTTACCTAGACTTGAAAAATATGCAAAGGTTTAGACAGGTATTTAACATTTTAAAGGTTGCAAATAATCAATAAAACTGCAAGGTAAATCTTCTTTGACAGAACTTACTCTTTTCAGGAAGGCAACTCTGTCTTGCAAGCTGTCTATAGCTTTATCATTGTCATGGTCCTCAATTTCATGAGAGAAAGATGAAGAGGCCCTGAGACCACCTTCTTCAAGCTTATCAAAGCCATCAAATAGAGCTGATTTTGAAGAGTGGTGATCCCTACACAATAAGTGATCATGCCATAATGTAGAAAAGATGAACCAATATAACGAATAAAAGGATCATACTTAATGGACCACAAAAACTTAGTAAAAGGATATATAACAAGAAAGAAAATTTGGGCAAGAGGAGATGCAGAGTTTGACTGTATCACATATAAAATAAGGCCATACAGTACCACTACCAATTTGTCCTAGTTCAACAAATGAAGCTGTTAATTTAGTTGTAAAAATACAAGACGAAAAAGAAAGATGATGAACTTTTCCAACCATCAGAAATCATATCCATGTTCCCACATAAAAGATAAAAACACGAGTCTACAATTAGAAAACTAGAATCAGGTATTATCAGGTCCATCCAGAAAAGAAAACAACACAAACGAAAATGAAATAAGAAACTCAATTGGGAGTACAAAAATCCCCAAACAGATTAAGATTAATACAAGAAATCTCAACCCCTGTCATTACAATCAAGTTATTGAAACCCAATATCATAAAAAATAGATTGGGACGAATTTTAAAGGAAAACATTAAAAGTCAGGTACTGAGGCCAAATCAACCATTAATTTTCATAGCAAGTGCAAGATTAATGCAGCGAGTAATAGAAACGAGCAAAGGCAATACAGATCAAAGAAAATATCAGAGAGATGAACAATTCAAGAAGAGAATCATCCTAGGATTACAATTCTTGTCTTAGGGAAGGAATATAGACGAATCAACTAAATTAACTGAATTTTAATCTAAGGATCAAGAGAAACCTAAAACCTAAGGGATCAAACCAAGCTACAAATCAAAATCAAACCTGAAATCTGAAAAGCCTTCAAAATAAAATAATAATAATAATAATAACAATAATAATAATAAGCTCATTACCGTTACTAATTTCATCAAGTTCCAACATTTTCGAATACTTGATCAATTTAACGTTTAAAATACTTCAAGTAATTATAAGGAAATATAAACAGCATTCAGGCAAAGCTGCAATTCGAACAAAATGTAAGGCAAAACCCTAGAAAAAATTAACCAAGTAATTGATTCTCGTGAAATCATATTGATGTTTAAATGTAAATAAAAAATTAGCGACAAACAAATTTCTGAAAAAAAATACTAACCTTCTGTAACTCATTACTGTAATTCCGCACCCTTTTATCAAATCCGCTTTCAATAAATTTTCAATAAAGAAAAAAAAAAAAAAAAGAAAATTGGCTTACGTAATTTGTTAAGGTAGGTTGCAAATTGTTTTTTCTTTTTTTATTTAACTGGTAAAGTACCCTTGCGATGCTTTGGGAAGTAAGAGAAAAGTAAATTTTTTATTATTTATTTATTTATTTATAATTAATAAAAATTTAATTATTAAATTATTTAAAATTATCTTTTAAGGGAGTATGTTCACCTTATTTTGAGGTTTGAGTTCAATTTTTTTAATAAAATTTAAATTGGTTTACAAAATATTTATACTTTTTAAAATTTTTTTAATTATTTGGAATCTTATTATTTTTAATAAAAATTTTTAGGCTAAAATATTTAAAAAAATTTTAACATTATCACTTTATTTAAATAAATTTTTATATTTTTATTACGTTCAAATAAATTCACATATTTTAATTTGTATTCAAATAATTCTTTATTTCAAATTAATTACAAAAATAATTTAGCTCCTTTACTCATGTAAAAATTAATATTTTATATAAGTAAAAGTTTAATCTCAAGCATTTGTGATAGTGAAAAAATGATATCCTACATGCATTATATATTATGTTAAAGTCTATTTACATGCAAATTAAAAGTTGAGGGTTTATTTAAATACAAATTAAAAGTTAAAAACTTATTTTGAAGTAATAAAAATATAGAAACTTATTTAACTAAAGTGATAAATTTTAAGATTTTTTTTATTTTAATCAATTTATTTTTATGTTTTGTAATTATTAAAAATATTATATTATATTATATTTTTGTTATTTTTTATTAATGGCTCATTTACATAACAAATTAAGAAAATTTTGTATTATGATAATAATAACAATGAATTATTATTTTTTATGATAATTTGAAATTAATTTTTTATTAAAATAAATTGTAAGAATTTTCTTACACTTTAATAAAATTGACTATATGATTTTTCAATTTAAGAAAATATTTTAAAATTTTTTATAACAAATTTCAAAATAATTTTCATCTTCAGAGATTTTTCAAATGATCATTTTTATTATTAACTCTATCTTTTTTATTATTTAAAGTAACATATAAAACAAATATATATATATAAATAAAAGTTTAAAATATATATTTAAGGAGTGAAAAAGTTTGTAAAGAAATGAAATGAAGTTAAACATTTATATTTTGGATTTGAAAACCTTTGGGAGAAGAAGTATTTTTTTCTGATGAGTTATATTTTATTATTTTTGAAACTATTGATAATTTTAAAAACCTTTAAAAAATTATATTCTATGAACTAAACATGAGAATCATGTTGCAAAAAATTATATGTTTGAAAAAAATATCAAAATTCGCAAATCAAACACCATCTTAGGGAAGACTATTCGGGTTTTTTTATGCTTTTTTTTAGGTATTTATTTAATAAGTTTTATTTATCATTTCAAAAAAAATTTTCTCTATAACTTTTATGAATATATTTGATGAGACATTTTTAATTTTTTATTTTGTTCGTGAACAAATTTTAAAATTTTCAGCCAATGTAAAATATATTTTTTTCATAAAATTTGGTTTTAATTTTTTATAGCTCAAGAATGATTTTGATTCAAAGTTATTTGATTTCGAAATTTTTCAAATTATGATAAGATAAAAGTAAAACTCTTTAATTTTTTTTATATTGAAAGTTTTTTTTTTTTTTTTATATTTAAAGTTACCCAGAATTGAATTAAAGGCGAAACTCCTTAAATATTGTTATACGCTAATATGTCTTCATTTTTAGGATATTCCACATTTTATTTGCTCGTAAAAATAATTTAATTCCAAGTACTGAAGATGATTAAAAAATTAATTTTTTGGCGTCGTGATAAGAAAGAAACTTACTACTAAGTGTTTTAAGAATACTTTATAAAATTATTAAATATTCTTTATTACTCTAAGTTTTATTTAAATTGTCACAATTGATATTTTTGGATCAACATTTTATATACTTGATACCTACTATTTACAATATTTTAATTATAAAATTTATATTTAAAAATCACTTCTTTCAAAGTTTTAATATTTTAATTATAAAATATATTTTTTATTAAGCATTGAATAAACAAAGAGTCGCAGAAGTAATGAAAAGTTGTTGTTTTTCATAAACAAAATAATACTTGCTCTTACTATATTGTTCCTTGTTGGAGCCATAGTTGACCAACTTTGGTTTCTTCTCACCATCATTTGTGTTCACTATTCTACTTCTACACATTTGACTTTAGTTTGAGTTGAAAAACTATGATGTTTCTCGTTTTTCTTTTGTATTGCTATTGTATTTAATTCATGCTTTGCTTCATTACTTTGTTCCGCAGACAACTGCACCAATTTCATGCCAGAATCCATACGAGTTCAATGCTTCCCTGCTCACCACGTTGGAAATGGAACATGTAATACCCGTAAAAAAAATAAAAAAAGATTATTTTAAGTATTTTATATGTTGGGGACTCTTTAATAAAGATTAAAAAATGTAAAGAATTTATTGATAAATAACACATTTTTTTTAAATAAGATTAACTTATTTTATAGTTTTCGGTGGACGACTAATCGAAAGATAAATACAAGTTTATTTTTTCTCTGTTTCTTATATAGAAAAAACAAAATCAAAGGATTTTAAGTGAAGGATAACAACAAAATTTGCAGGAATATTGTCTATTAAAGATGAGTAAATAATTTTCATCAATTTTGAAGTGTTAATTATTAAGTCTTGAAGTGTAATTTGTAATCGAAAAACTCTAAAATTTTAAGATTTCTATTATCTCTCTTTAAGATTAGTTTGGACAAATAAGTTAGACTTTAATTATGGTCTAATTAAGTATTGAGAAAGTTGGTTATGTGATTTTATTACCGTAAAAATAAAAAATAGAAATTTGATGGGAATAAAAAGAAAAATTTTTGTTTCGTATGAACCTTGGTATTTGCAATGATAGATTAAGATTATATTTTATATTAAAAGATTAAATACTACTATGATTATTATATATCATTGGAAATCTTGCTAAATTTACTCTTCAATGAAATAAATGGAAGTCAATTGTGAATTTTTTTTATGAAAAGTAGTTTAATGTTTACTTAAAGATGTGCAGGCTACCTAGTAGTAGCAATAAGGAGGAATTTCAAAATTCCTCTTAATTTTTATACAAAGATTTACAAATTAAGCCATATATATTTGGAAAGCTTATTGAGTCTATTTTCCAACGAAATAAGCGGAATTGAATTTGGAGTTTCCTATGAATAAATACGTAATTTTTATTCGAAGGTATATAGGTTATCTAGTAGCAGCATTTGACGTAAATTGAAAAAATGATTATAATTAATCCACAAAGAATCACGAGATGGGCCATATATGGTTAGAAACCTTATCGAGTATAGTTTCTAATGCATTAAAAGATTTTAATTCTAAGTTGGATATATTAAGATATAGTCATTTTAGTGAAAGTAGTGCAAACAACCAAAATTAGTTACTTGAGTTAATTCTTGTTTAACTTAGTTGTTTTGGTATAAGTGCTCTCAAATGGATTGATTAATTACTGTTATGTTAAAATTATATTGAATAGTCCATTAATTATTTTGGGGAAAAAACTAAATGGTGGAATCAAAAAGATGTAAGTAGAATCTCACACACTTTGCTTGTTTTATTTCGTTATTTTCGATATATGAAAATAGAACCAAGCATATGATTATTTTGTATTTTAGCTATGTAAATGATGGATCATGCTTACGAATGAAATGAGAAAATAATTTATGTTTAAAGAATAATTTTATGATAGCTACATTTTTACATCCCTAGAAAGTGGGATCATCGATACCAAAATTAGTTCTACGACCTTGGCTAACTAGTTATAGTAGTTAGCATAGAGATGATCATATGACCCTGCTAACGGGTTATAATAGTTAGCGTAAGGCCCTGACTAGCTGGTTATAATAGTTAACAATGATCATGATGATAAAATTATCGATATAGCCAATGTCACGGGTTATAAATGAATGATAATTATGATTTATGATGATTTTTACAAATTGATCCATGATATGATGACATGTTTAATATTAATTTGTGCTGTACGAATGCTTGATAGAATGCTAATTTTTGAATTATTTTTGACATTATGAGTTGATGAATGTTTTTAGAATGATCTATATAGTACGTATGAAAAAATACTTGATCCAGTAAGGTATGTGAACCTATACTTGTTAAGCTATGGTTTGCTCATTTTTCTTTTATTTTTTTTTACAGATGAGTTAATGATAAGTTTGCTTAGTTTTATGAAAAGCTAGAAGATCAAATGGAAAAGATTACTTAGTCATTGGAGACAATGTTGGCCAATGAGATTTTATGAAACGGTTTTGTATTTTTATTTGGTTTATGTTTAGATATATAGAGATATATCATTAATTGATTAAAGATATAGATTTTACTTAGCAGACTATATCAATTTATTGAAGAATTTTATAATGATTAAGAAACGCTTCATATTATTTTGGGATTTACTTCAAAGTAATATGGTCATGTTGCATCTTGGTCTCGAGGCGCAACATAAAATGGTATCAGAGCTAAGGTTTAAGTTCATGAAAGGAAAGAACCAAGCTATAGTTAGTGTAGAACTTAAGTATTTTTTGCATTTACGCTAAAAAGATTCATTTATTTCATTTTGATCGCTTATGAACTATTTTCGTTAGTATTAATTTAGGTGAGAATAAGTGATAGAAATGAGACATTGGCAGACTTTACTGGTTGAAGGAAAAAAACTGATAGGAGAATGGATGAATCTAAAATCACCAATGTTCGAGATGAGCAAATTAATATTAAAATACTCATGATGCTCTTATGACACAAGATGATTTAGCTTGAGTGTATCAGGTGGTGTCTAATTTGATACAACAATAGCAACAGACATAAAAAAATCTACAACAACGTGAGACAGCTTATAAACAATTTCAAAAGGTTAAGCCACTATAGTTTGAAGTTAGCCTTGATCCTTTGGTTGCAGAAGCTTAGGTTAAAAAGTTGAAAAAAAATTTTTAAGGCGATGCGAATTTCTAAGGATTTGAAGTTGAGCTTGGCTATCATTCAACTAAGCGAAAATGTTAAATATTGGTAGGATACTATAAATCCCACATTTGAAGATTCAGGCGAGCCTTTGACTTGAAAAAAATTTAAAAAAATTTTCTTTAATCAATATTTTTCAAAGTCAATGATTGTAGAGAAGGAGAATGAGTTTCTACAATTACAACAAAAGCATGATATGTCTATGCTAGAGTATGCCAACAAGTTTAATGAGCTAAAAAGTTTTTACACTCACATCATTGATTCAAATAAGAATAAGATGATACGATTCGAGTATGGGTTAAAGCCAAGTATTCGATCTTGTTTTTTGTCTTATCACATAATTGATAGTTATAAAGATGTATTACAACGAGCATTGAAGATTGAGTCAAACATGAAAAGATATAAGCAAGACAGAGGTGATAAGAAATGCCCGAGGTTTGAAAGAGATCAGAATAATCACCAGAAAAATGTAAGAGGAAACATAAGTAAGAAATGAGAGATGAAATCTAGTACTAAGCTCAAGAAATATGATTTTTGCGAGCGGTTTCATTCTAGACCATATCTTAGAAAAGTAAAAGTTTGCTTTGAATGTGAGAAATATACTCGAAACTACCCAAACAAAAAGAATGATCTGTTAAAGCTAAATTGATGGAACAACCACAAAAAGGAAATGCTCGAGTTTTAACTTTGACTTACCAGGATGCTAATGCAAGTGACAATGTGATGATAGGTACTGTTTCCATTAATCATGTTCATGCCAATGTTCTGTTTGATTTTAGTGCCTCTCACAGTTTTGTATCTGTTAAGTTTGTTGCATTTTTTAGTATTGAACCTGAAAAGTTGAATAAGCCTTGATATGTTGCTATTCCTATAGAAAAAATTATGTGTGCTGATACTGTTTATAAGAATTGTGTTGTACACATAAGGGGTTGTGAACTATTAACAAACTTAGTATAATTAAAAATGCTAGAATTTGATGTAATCTTAGAGATGAATTAGTTGTCTATACATCATGCATTTATTGATTTTTATGAAAACAGAGTAGTGTTTCAATGTCTAGAACAACTAGAACTTGTATATGAAGGTGATCATTTTAGCTCTCCATGTCAGATTGTGTCGGTCTCAAATGTTTGTAATCTTTAAAGAAAGGGTGTTAAGAATACCTCATCTATATGAAAGACACTCAATTGAATGTAGGCTCACAATTATAAGATATTCCTATTGTTAGGGACATTTCTTATGTCTTTTTTTAGGACTTGCCTGGCCTACCTCTTAATCAAAAAATTAAATCTGAAATCAATCTTATCCTTGGAACTAGACCAATATCTAAGCCTCATTATCGTATGGCACCATCTGAATTACGTGAACTAAAGGTATAACTTGAAAAACTATTAGAGAAAAAGTTCATTAGTCCTAGTGTGTCACTATGGAAAGCTTATGTGTTATTTGTTAAAAAAAAAAAAAAATAGGAGTTTGCGCTTATGTATTAATTATAAGGAGTTAAATAAAGTGACTGTGAAGAATAAATATCCTTTTCCTCAAATCGATGACTTGTTTGATTAGTTACAAGAAGCAAAGGTCTTTTCAAATATTGATTTATGGTCTGGATATTATTAGTTGAAGATTAAGGCAAGTGATGTATTCAAGACTGTTTTCCAAACTAGGTATGGCCATTATGAATTTTTGGTTATGCCTTTTGGAATAACAAATCCACATGCTGCATTTATGGATTTGATGAACAGAATCTTAAGCAGTATCTGGATCAATTTGTTATTGTTTTCATTAATGACATTTTGGTTTATTCTAAGAGTGATGGCGAACATGAGAAACATTTAAGGATTGTGTTACAGATCTTACGGGATAAACAACTCTTTGCAAAGTTTAGCAAATATGAATTTTGGTTAACAAGTGTTGCTTTCCTCAACCATGTTATTTCTAAAGATGGGATTGCAGTTAATTTGAAAAAGATTGAGGCAGTAGTGAATTGGTCTTGCCTGACAAATGTGACAGAAGTAAGAAGTTTTATAGGCTTGGCAAATTGTTATAAAAGATTTGTTGAGGGATTTTCTCAAATTAATATGCTATTAACTCGTTTAGCTCAAAAGCAAGCGAAATTTGAATGGATTAAAAAATGTGAACAAAATTTTCAAGAGTTAAAGCAACAATTGGTGTCAGCACCTGTCCTTACCCTACCTTCTAATGTTAATAGTTTTACCATTTATAGTGATGCTTCCAAAAAAGGGTTGGGTTATGTGTTAATGTAGAAGATAAGGTAATTACTTATGCTTCTAAGCAATTAAAATCCTACGAATAGAATGATAAATTTGTCTTTCTATTATCTTTATATGCAATTATTACAAACTTACATTTCCCTTTTCTCACTGCAATAGCATATTTCCATCTTGGAAAATCATTTTCGCTTGAGAATCCTATGTGTTCTATTTTGTTGGAAAAAGTCATTTTCTTGCTCTAAATGCACATAAAAAACAAAGAACCGTAGTTTGGATGCTATTAATCCATTGTAAACCTAACAATTTAAATTATCTCACATTTTGTGTTAACTTGAAAACATAAAATATATATTTTTTATTTTTATTAAATTTATATATAATTTTTACGAAAATTTTAAATAGTGTGTTTTGTGTTTTTTTCTAATGGTATCAACATATCATTTTTTAAGTTATTATGTCTACTATGATTTAGTATTTTCAGAATTACTCGAAGATACGTAAAAGGAAACTGATGAAGCTTTCTCTAGAGCTGTACGAGAGTGGATACATCCATCAACAAGATAGGGAAGGGGATAATATTTTTGAGTTCTCTGTTCATCAAAAGGTTTGTGAAACTTCTACAGGCTCTCATTTGTGCACCGTGTGTCTTTCAAAAGTCGTGTGGAACATTCAGGTTTGTGTTCCAGAATGTTGATCTATGCACATTTCCTAGCCAACAATGATGAACATTACTGTCTTTTTGTTCAATCTGCCAAGGCATCTGAGAAGAAGCCATCTCTAAAGTTCATTTCATAAATGTTCAGAGATCTGAAATTAAATTGACATGGTCTTGAACACGTACCTATATTTTCTTATTGAATACATAATAACCAATTACCACTTTCTCTTTCTACAAAATAATTGTCAGTACATCTATGATTTCTTGTATTTTTTTTCTCTTGAATGATAGGATCCACAGTAGCTGTAGCCTATAAGTACAAGAAATGTGAAAAATTAGTAGCAAATCCCTCTTTTTCGATTCCCATCTGCATGTTTCATTTATAAAGAATTCATCAAATGAAGTTCATTCTCAGATTTCTTTTGAACAAATAAAGAATTCTAACATTAATTTCAGCAGCTACAGTGACAAAGCAGGATAATTGGCGGCAATTCAATGGATATGTTTTTTTTACAAACGAAGCCGGATATTAAAATTTAATCCTCAAATTTGATGGATGCTAATTTTTAAAAGTAATTACATAAATTAATTAAATTAAACTATGCATTCCTATGAATATGTTATTTAAGAAGGCAGGTTTGTTTTTTCTAGTTTGTCTCTTCTGAAACAGCCCTCTATGATCATTCAGCCAAACACTAGACCTTATCTCACTTATGGTTTTTCTGCAATCATATCCGAATTCTCATCAAGTGTTTTTTGTTGACTTTTGCGCATTGCAGTGTTTCAGAGAAAAATATTTCAAGAACAAAGTTGATTCTAGCAACTTCTTCTAGCCAACATAGATTTTTCAAAGCTAACAGTACCCTTTACTTTTGCCTTATTTGATTACGTCTTTTCTAGGAGGCTAGACTGTAATGAGGCTGTAATTCTCCATCCTTTTCAAATTCTTGGGGTATACTGTACTGAGATCAGCTGCTGAAGAGTTATATTCAAAACCACACGAATTTGGTCCATTTGATGTGATTTGTCAGAGATTTCATTTTGACAAGTTAATGCTGCAAGCTGGCATGGCCCAATGCTTCCAAGCCATGTGCTGTTGCCTGCTCTCTTACCACATGGGATTCCATTCCACTTAGGTTATTGGTCTTTCATAATTTTGATGGCTAAATTTTCTTCTTTCCCCCACCCAAAATTCCGCTTTAGATTCTTGTCATTTAGTCCAGACTTCAGAAACCAGTTGGATTCCCATTAGCAGCAGATTTTCAATTAAGTACACCAGAGAAATCTATTTTTCAAGAGGGACTAAGTCTTGAAACCAATTCCCAATTGTTATGACTGTTTCCTCCCAATTTTCTTTTGGGTGGTAAGAAAAGAAATATGGATTTGATCAAATCCTCTTTGGAAATTGCTGCTGTCTGTTTTGTTGGCCAAGCCCATGGTTACTCAAAAACTTGTAAACCTTGCATAAAACCGTCAAAACTACCAATCCTTCATAAAAAAAAATGAAGTAATTCTTTTAGCGATACCCACTTAAAAAAATATATAAAAAATTTTCAATGTATTTATCAATTTTGTCGATTAAATATATATTTTTCTTTCAAACTTTTTTATTTTTGATATTTGAAAATTTCTTATAGAAAATTTTAAGGTGTTTAAAAAAAAAAATTTCAAAATTTTTTAATTTTTAATATTTAAAAATGTTCATGAACACTTTTGGAAAGGTATATCCGCCTCTAAACACATCTATTTGCTTAAAAGATGCCAAAAAATCAAAGGAAATAAATTTCATTGAGGAAGTCATTACATAAAAAGATATAAATAAATAAATAAAATAAAGGTACAAGTTGCCAAATCAATGAGACAAACAATAACAATTGAAATATTATTTGGTCCATAAGATATGATTTCTACATAATTGTTAAGAACAATATCTTCCTAATTTCCGTCTCGTTGTCATTACTTTATCTTTCTTTTTTCTTTTTTTCTTTTTTTTATGATGCCCATTTCTTCTAAGTTGACCATTCAAACCACAGCAGATCATAATAATAAACGCAAAAAACAAATCAAGTCGGCACCTATAACATGACCATTTCGACCCTTAATTTCTCTTATATTTTCTTTCTTTGAAATGAAGAACTTGTCAATTTTGTTTGTTAACTTTCACTTTCTCATTTTCATTCACTTTCTCACTCCCCAAACAGTAAAAATGGAAAACACTTTCTCAAATAAATGAAATGGATCGGAAATGTAAACTGTATCGGAAATCGATCTTTAGTTAACAGTGTAATAATATTAACATATCGATGGGCATTTCTGTAATTTTACACAAAATTAGTCGCGTGTGCGTTAAATCAGAACACGCTCAACGCACGCCGTTAAGAGTTAAACTACTTTTCTTTCTTCTTCATTTACATCTAAACCGGCACAAAAGACGGCACAAACGGCGACGGCTCATAACAAAACGGCGCCGCTGGATGCTGCCACATCTTAAACACAAGCTTCTCCGGCTCCGTTGCCTGGCTTTGTCGCTGCTGCTCTTGACGCGGTGGTTCTTCCCTTTTCTCAGTCGTCCTCCGATCAATCGATGGAGGGGAAGAAGCGAGCGGTGATAAGAGTGGGATCGCAACGTTCCAGCTCGAAATCGGATTAATTTGTAAGGAAGCCGGAGCACGACGTTGAAGTCGGCTGGGTTGACGCCGATCGCCGCCGTCGACGGCGGACGTTGTCCTCGGTGTCGTTGACATGGATGGATGAGATGCGAAATCTAAGAGTTTCTATGATTTACTTGAGAGGAAGCAAACAAAGTTTTCTTTCTTTATGGGTCGGAACTTGGAAGAGAGAAATAATGAGCTTCTGTTGGGCGTGGGGGTGGATGACTTTATAGGAAGGAGGGGGCCATGTGGAGCGCACGTGAAAATGGCAGCTTAGCTGGCAGTTTATATATGGCTGGGTTTTTACAGCCAAGAGTTATGAATTATAGCGATTTTTCTTTGACTTTGACTGATTTTTGGAAATTTGTTGGATTTTTTTTTTCATAGAATTTTACTTTATGGGTTTGATTTTTTTTTTTAATTTTTTCTTTACAAATTATTTTGTTTGGGTTTACAGTTTTTGTTTATTATAAGAAATTAAATTAAAAATTATTATATAATTTTGCTTACCAAGTCAATTGTAATAAATTCACTTGCTCAAACTATAATATGCTACTAAAATTCATCATATCGAAATACATGATTATATGATTATAATAATTTATGTATTTATGAAAAATAAGGATCATATATGTTGATATACGATAAATTTTAATAATAGGTTATACTTATGTGTCAAAAAAATTGTTACACCCTAATTGATTGTATCAATGATTAATACGGAAAAAGTTTATATAATAAAATTTTCTCAAAGCATCTCCAATTCACACGTGACATTTCTTTTACATGGTAACAATATCTAAATAATTAATAATCCAAAAGTTTCCAAGCAAAATCATCTTGATTTTCCAAAATTTTTCAAATAAAAAAAATAAATAAAGCCAAAGCCAGGCTCAGCTAAATAAAAGCTGTCAAGCCAGCCACACCCCAAACCGAAAGGGCAACAAGCATAGTAGCGTCATCGGTCAAGACCTTCTCTTATAAAGAACAAACAAAGGCTTGTCGACTTCTGTATCAACTGACCCCACGCCACAGCCCGCAACTTAAAACAGCGTTCCACGCGCCACTGGATTTTGACCACTCAGCGCCAACAGCCTCAAATAATAATAATGCTTCTAAGAAACGTTCCTCATAATAATTTCATGGTCATAAATTTTTTTTCATCAATCCAACGGTAAGGACATAAGTTACGTGGCCAATTCCAACCCTTAATTCTTTGACACGTGTCTGATCCATGTTACCTTCCCTGTCGTGTCGGTAAAGATTTTGTTTGGTTCCATAATTCACAAGTAATGACAGCCAAGCTCCAAGGCATTTGGTCAAGGGCAGGACCGTCATTTCAGAATATTCAAAGAATATTTAGAATGAGATTTTCCATTTTTTGGGGGGTTAGAAACACTCCTTCGATGGAGACCCTTTACATAGTCAAAAAGGACTGTTGCATTGTCAAAAGTTTAATAAGGATCAAACCAGATTTTGGATTTGGAATAATATGCAGTAAGAAAGAATAATTGCCATTGATAATACCAAAATTTACAAAAATGGACTTTCATTTGACTGTACTAAAAAGCCCTTTAGAAAATTTGGGATTTTAGTTTCATTCACAAAAACAAAAGCTAATACGGAAATATGTAGGGAAAAAAATCATCTGAAAAGCATTTTCAGCTCTTCAATCCTGGCTGATCTGACTTCTTCATCAGTTAGGGCACCAGCAATCATCTTCTGCTTCCTTGCCTGAACTTGTTGCATGCGTTCTTCCACTGTCTCCTGGAATAATCATTTGTTCAATGGCAAAAAATGTCAGTTTTTGATCAGTAATGAACAAATAGAAAAAGACAAATCAGAATTTCCAAGTTTCAATTTGGTTGGGTTGAAAGGTTTCAGTTCAAACTCAAGGATCTGGAAGGAAGACTAATCAACTTGTGAAAAATTCTGATTAAAAAAAAATAAACATCAACAGACCCATCACAGTTTTACTGTTTGTAAGCAATTTCCAAGTCCAAGTCCAAGTCCAAGCTATCCTACCTTCTATGCTCAGCTATGAATATGGGATTGGTGGGATATCCTTAGCTTAGAAATTAGACCTAATCAAACTTCATAAGTTTAGAATATATATAATAATTTAAAATACGATAAGATAATAATATATTAAAATGATATAAAAGTAAAATAAGTTAAAATTTCAACAAAATTTATGAGTTTAATAAAAATTAAAAATATATATTTGATGTTTTTTAAATCAACAAAATTATGACATAAACTTTTTTTATAAAATACAATATAAATATATAAATAAATAATATTTTATACTATATAAATTATTAAATTATTAAATTTACTTTAAAAGCCGGCCTTATATGATTGTGTATTAAAAGCTAGGGTGGTCTACATATACGACCAAGTCCATACGTTTGTGAGTCAATTTTGGATCCATTCAGTCCCATTTTATGGGACAAATTTGGAATATGTAGATAGAAGAAAGACTGAACTCACCTTAACAATGAACCTTCTAACCGAAACTGTTCTCTTTTGTCCAATTCGGTGAATTCGCATAATTGCTTGTTCCTCCACTGCGGGATTCCACCATGGATCCTACAAAAGGATTGTCACAAATTAAGACCAGGAGATTTAAAATTCCTTTGTCTTTTTTTTCATCTTTCAAATATTCCTCGCAGAAAAAGGTTGAGACTGTGGAAGGCAGAGCTGAGAATATACCATTAAGAAGACATTAGAGGCTGCAGTTAAATTCAGGCCCACGCCACCAGCTTTCAAAGACATAAGCAAAACCTACAACAGGTAAAAGAATGGATTCAATGATAACCAGAATTCTTCCGTCATACTTAGAAAATGTTTGGTTCGCAAAATCTATCATTCTAGAAGAGAAAATGATTCATTTGCATTGACACAAAGCTATCCAAATTGTCAAATATAAATGCACATTGCACAAATTGTGCTTACCATTTTCTCTCCTGTCTCATTGAACTCCTTCAGAACCCTCTCCCTTTGTTTTTGCACCAGTCTCCCATCAAACCTTAAGAATCCAATTCCTCTCCTCCTTAATGGGATCTCTAAAAGATCTAGGAATGAAGTCCACTGGCTAAAAACAATGCTCTTTTCACCAGAACCTGACCGGCGGATGCCTTCTAAGCACTTTAACAGCTTTGAAACCTTTGAAGACTCTTTCCAGTTATTCTCAACGTCAACTCTAAACTTATTTTCATTTGGACATGTTATGAGGTCAGTTTTCTTCAGCAGTGTCCTGCAGATTGGGCATAACCCAACTGTTGGTGTGCGCCAACTTGAGAGGAGACATTCCCTGCACATCCTATGTGCACAAGGTGTAAGCACGGGGTCATCTGCAGAGTCCATGCATATTGGACACTCTGTGTTTTCTCCCCGCCGGATACCATCAACAACCTCTTCAATATAGGCTCTGGTCGGGGCATTTTGATTTGAAGTGAAAGAATCAGGGAGAGTTTCAAGGAACCTTCTTGCAAGCTTGTTCAAGTCCGAATACTGCTGTGAATCAGCTCGACTGCATAGTTTCCAGACCATAAAAAAAGGTTAGAAAGGAAAAGTAATTTAAGATATGATGACAACTATTTAAAATACCAGAAAAAAGTTCCTGAAATGCATTACTTACCTCATAACAAGAAAAGGGTGGTTGCAACACTGCCTCAATCGAAGTAGTAGCTCAAGAATGGATGCATAGTTATGAAGAACCTTGCCTTGTGCAACAAATTGATCAAACTGAACCTGTTTAAATCAAATAAAAATTGTAAGCTTCATCCCATGTAGGGTATTAATCAAAACTAAAAAGCAATAAATGTTTCGGAACAGTCTGAAAGAAGTTACTCCACAACATGAAAGTGCATTTCTTGTGTCAGGCAGAAGATTACTAAATTGAAGAAGCATTTAATGGACAAACTTACTTTAGATCTTCTAAATAAAGCATCATAAAAATCACGTTCAGCTTCTGATTGCTCGCACTCAATGATTTGAATATCAGTTGGAGGGAGAACAAGAATAGGTCTAAAATATCAAATGCATGAAACATCAAATCCTGAAAAATGATTTTCAATCATAGCGGAAACAAACTAAGAACAAAAGAGGTTGACTGAAGCTGAGAAATGCTCACCTTCCTTCTTTGTCCTTTGTTTCCTTTGTTCTTCTCAACATCAGCAGCCGCAATATGGCCTTGATCCATTTCAATCCTGTTGGATTACCATTCTCATAGGGCCCTTGAATCTTTGCCTTCCACCTATGGAAATGCAAATAACATCATGAACAGAGAAAGACATGGGACTCACCAATAACGCAGTCAATTAAAATTTAGAATATTAGTAATTTTAGTGCCAAGCAGAAATTAAATACAGATTATACACAAAATTATTCAAACTTATTTATACCATGCCCAATTGCACCATGGTTCCACGTGCAAGAAGCATAGAAGGCTGTAGAGGTCTTCCAAATTATTCTGCAGGAAATAAAGACAAGAAAGGAAATTAAGCACAAGGCTATCATGAAGGGAAAAGAATTAGGACAATGAGGAATAAGGCAAACCTGGAGTGGGGTTCCAGTGAGACACCAACGGCAATGTGCAGATAATGCAAACGCAGCTCGAGCTCCTAAGGTTTTTGAAGATTTAATTGTATGAGCTTCATCTAAAACCACCCTATACCAGTCAACCCTGTGGAAAATGCTGTTCTCGGCATCCTAGATCAGATTGCCCACGGAATTGAGACTAAATAAGGAAGAATAAGAATTGGACAGCAAAATCTCTGTCCAGCAAAGCAAATAGGTAAACAAAATAAAGTATTCTCTTACACTTTTATAAGCAGCAGTTAAGACCCCATATGTTGTCAAGACTACATCATGCTCTGAGATTACCCTAGGATCATTGGTCCTTTCACCACCATAGTGCACAAAAATCGATATGCTTTCAGGCCTTGAGTGAGTCTCAAGCTCATCCTGGGGATATAACTAAAACTCATTTGATAACATATAAATAGTAGTATCATAACACATGTAAAATTGCACTGGCTTTCTTTAGCATGCAGACTCATGACCTCAAACATCAAACTGGGTGAATAAAGGTGTAACAAATGAACTTCGGAAACAAGTCAACCTATCACCCCTTTATCTCTTAATGCAAGAGAGAATAAGAGATCACCTTCCACTGGCTTAACAAAGCCATTGGACAAATAATAAGAGTGCCTCCCTTTGTTCTACGTGGGACATTTGCATAAGCATCTTTCTTCTTGTTTGTGCTTCTGCTGTCATCTCCTTTTCTGGAATCAGGTTTTTCATTATCAGGATTTCCTCTACCAAGTCTTGCAAGGATTAGAGCAATTGTCATCACAGTCTTTCCAAGACCCATTGCATCTGCTAGAATCTGCAAATACATATGCCTAGTTAGAATTAAAAAAAAACCTACCTCCACCACCACCACCACTATCCCCATCAAAAAGAAAGAGAAAAGAAGAATATATCAAAGATGGAAGGCTACGGCTAACTCTAATAGCAACGCCAGTGTAATGAATATGATGAGAGTAACTTACTCCTCCTCTTGCCATCTGCCTAGCACTTGGGAAATGAACTGTGGCTTCTCCTGAGAAAACGTTTACATAAATTGAGGAAGCCCTTCTGCTAGGAAGCATGCATGGTAAAGTTACAAACTACTTAACTAAATGCTTAATCAAAGTTCACAACTAAAACAAATATACATACTCATCACATATGCGATAGGCAGACCAGCATGGATGAAGAGTTTGTGCAGCTTTCTCAGCGTCAATTCCTTTCTCCGACTCAGACATCCAGTATAGAGCTTGTTTCTGGTATGGCCTTAATTTACATGTAAGTGTATATGGGGGCTCCATTTCCTAAAAGATTGAAAGTATGAGATGAGAAAACATAGAGCACAACACTGTTAATAAGTTCCCAAACCATCTTAGATTTCGAAAACAGAAAGATATTCCCAAACCATCTTAGATTTCCAAAACTGAAAGATAGATGCTTAAAGGTCCTTTACCTCCAAATTATATGTGTCTGCAGCACCAACAATCTTATTCAAAGATGCCTCTGACATAGCTTGCTCATCTTTACTCTGCTCTGGACAACCCTTTCTTCGTTTTGCGATAGGCAAAGCTGTTGCAGCTTCATCATAACCATCCTATTATAATCAACAAAAATTGTTAATTTGCACGTCTGTCAAACTCAGGAACCACTGAAACAAAGCCAATGTGCAACTAAGAATAATGGGTATGCATTGACAAAATATTAATAACTACTTCACTTTAAAGGTTCAATGGTACTGTAATACTGGTTGTGCAATCAAAACTGTTGTCAAATGATCACTTCATATCCCTAAATAGCAGTTGCATCAATGGTGAAGGATGCCGTTTGCAGGCTCTCTTAATGTATAAATGAATAAATAAATAATGACTAAACTTAATCGGGAACATCCAAGTAGAATTTGATTCCTTATGACATTGAGGGGGTACAGAAACTTACTAAGCCGATAATTTAAACATCAGTGAGAAAATTAAGGCTTAACAATTAACTAATATGAAAAGTTATGGAGAAATTAAACATACTTCTATATGGAGAACACGCTTCCCAGAATTCAGTTCCTCTGGAGTGAAGTTAGCCTGATGTGAAGCACCAGAAACAACGGCAGAAATAGTGCATAAGAAACCACAATGATGTTATAGCAAAGCCAACAGTAACAAGTGACTTATCTAAAGTTTGACTTTCACCAAACTAGAGGATGGGGAGGATACCTTCTGATATGGTTTTATTTTAAGGTGTTTAAATAGATTAAACAGAGGATTAAGCCTAGACTCCATGTTCCAGGGTGCATCAAACATCCAGGAAGACTTATCACCCTCGGTGAATATAGAACTGTGAATGTAAAAGCTGCCAAACATGACAAAAAAGGGTCAATATATTCTCCAAGGCTCCAAACTTAAGCTAAAAGAAATATTCCTTTAGTCAAAGAAAATCTAAAACTGTTACCTTACAAATAGCATGATTTCTTGCATAATACTAAGTGTTGTTGAAGCAGCTATACACCGACCAATAACTTTAACCTTGTTAGAATATACAAGGGGATTTACCCATTTTCCCCAATCCATTGGAAGCCGACCAATCTAAAATTCAATGACAAAATTTAAAAAAAAAAAAAAAAAAAAAAAAAACTATCAATTAAGTGAAACTGAAATAAGCTAACCTCCCCACTTCGCTTAGTTGAGAAGCGAACAATAGATTGAAGCTTGTGACTGGCTGCTGGAGAAGGGAAAGTGAAGTAAACAATCTCATTATCCAACAATTTGTTCTTCCCTTTAGTTGTTGAAACTGCATTAACTATTGTCCTTCCAACTAAGTACCAATCAGGTTCTTCTGGGGAATCCCCATCTTCCACCAGAACACCATTCACTCTCCTCTCTTCAAAAGCATCTTTCTTTATATCAGCCGGTTTTTGCAACTCTTTAGAACACTCAAAACCAAGTTCCTTTTTCACTAACGGAAGGTTTTGAGTATCTGATTTCATCTCTATAACTTCAGAGGCCTTGACCAGAGCAACAGAAACAGAATCAACAGCCTCTTCTTTGATCTGGATTTTGAGAGTATCATCAAGAGATTGAACCTTAGTATTTGTTAACTGAAGAAACTCATCAAAGGACATCCTTGACTTTGAATCTTCATTCTTGGCTACGGGTTCCTTTCTGAAACCCGAAACCATTTCTTCCATCACTGGGACTTCACTCTCAAACCCCAAACCAGGCTCCTGCTTTACTTTAATCTCCTTATTTTCTTTCATCAAAACTTTGCTTTCAATCCCCAAATCAGACTCTTCCTTCAGTTTAATCTTCTTATTTTCTTTCATCAAAACGGTGCTTTCTATCCCCAAACCAGGCTCTTCCTTCACTTTCAAAAAAGGCTCCTCCTTCACTTGGGTTTTAACGGGCTCAGATTCTTCGAACTGATCACCTGACTCGATCAGGGTAGAAACGCGAAACCCAGTCGCAGTTACCATTCGACAAACAGTATCTGATCGGAGACAAGAATCAGGGTCGTTAGGAAGCAACTTAACGACAGAAACAACGTTGTTATCCAGGGCTGACTGGATTTGTTGAACCTTCTTGTCTTCTACTGAGCCTATATCCATGGCCTCCATATCTGATTATCTTGACCCAGTAGGAGAAGAAAAATAGAGAGAGAGATAAATAAGAGACGGACTTTTGGGGGGTAAAAATGGAAGAGAAGAAGGGATTTGGGAGGGTGTTAGTGTTGTATCTAATATATTTTTGGCGCCAAAATGATTTTACAGCGTTGGGATGTTCGCGGTTATTTTTGTGTTAAAATTTTAGGCGCGAAAGGGGTGGGTTAAAAAGGGTAAGTGATTTTTTATGTTTTGCGGTTAGTACAGTGCCAGGCCGTTTGAAAGGAAAGGGAATTTTTCTCGTTTTTAAATATCTGATTTTAAATCAGATATCTCTCTTTTTTTTTTTATTTGTGTTAGGATTTTACTTTTCTAATATAATAAAAAAAATTTTAATAGCCCCTTTTTCATTTTTAATTTTTTTCTATTTTAAAGGAAATCATAAAATACAATATTTTTAAATGATTAATTATTAAATAAAAAAATCTTAAGGAATGTTTAGCATGAATCTAAATGGATGGGTTTAGGGTCAAGCATTTTTATATTATATTTAAAAATATCAAAGAGGTTAGATGGCTCATAATATGATACGATTTGATATAAATATAGTTTGTTGTTAAATAATTTGATTAGGTCAAATATGATACATATGTGTGTTGTACAAGATTAAAAGTGTTTAAGCTCATGGGTTGGTACAATTTGTTTGTTAAGAGTCAATGCTAATACGTGATACGTAAATTAGCATGACACGATATGCAAACTTAAATTTGCAATGCAATGTTAGTTCATAATTGTTATAAATGGATTTTTTTATTTTTGAATGTATTCATGCTATTTTTTATATTTTAATAAAATTATATTTATTTTTTGATGATTTATAAAATAAATTATATTAAATAAATTTACTTATTAAATATTTAAATTATTAATAAATAAATTATATCTAATTAGTTTGTGAATTGTACAATATTGGATTATTTTTATTTATTTAAAATTATGTGTATAAAAACAAATTAATAATTTTTTTCAAAGTTATATAATTAAAATCTCCAAACTTATAACATATATATATGTAAAATATTTTAATTGTAAAACAAAATTAGAGACTAGTTATCCGAAAAGGTATAAAGAAAAACATGATATTGCATTTGTTGCTTCTAATGATCCCACACAAACTACATTTAGTCAGCATGCTAATAGATCTTTAGTTGCATTTTATTTTTCACAAGATAATTAACATAATCAATTAGCTAAATTTATAATGTAGTTTGAGTAAGCATTTTGTTTTTATAGATAACTAATATTTTAATGATTTAATTAGAAATTGTATACTATCCAATTATAAAACAATTTCAAGAAATATTGATAGATTAGATGGCTTTAAAATTTTTTTTATTATAAAGAAATTTTAATATTTAGTTTATCAAAAATTTCCTTCAGAAATTTTTCTTATGTTTAATATTGCACCAGTCGGCAAAACTTTAGTTATATGTTTATTATTTGGCATTGTATAGATTATGTGTATGTGTGTGTATGTGTATGTGTTTTTTTTTTAAATCATGATTGTAATTTTAATATATTTATTTAGTGGTTTTTATTATCCATATCCGTGGATGTTGATATTTTGTGAAACTACCTAAATTATGTATCATTTTTATTTCATTATGTATTTATTATTTGATGCATGTTACTTTTAATAATAATAGATAATTTTTTAAAATAATTAAAATTTTGAAAAAAATATTAATGGGGTGTGCTTAGCTCAACTCGACATGAAAAATAGTATTGTGCCTAACATGTCAACCAAAGAAAATTACAAGTTATGTGCCATGTTGGACCATAACCTTAACATTCATAAGATGTGCCAACATGACAACTTAAAAAATAATGTTATCTATTAACATATGAGCTAATATTTAAATGGGTTGTGCCGACCCAACATGACTCATTTGACACCTTTAATTATAGTCATCGTTATACTCATATTTAAAGGGTATTTTAAATTCATTCCCATTCTCATAGGTATTTAATGAATAAAGATAATCCATGTACTTGTAGTTTTAAAAAATTATTTTCTTTGTTTTTTATTTTTATCTTACAAATTTATGCAATTTTTGTATAAATATAAATATTTTAAATACAAATATATTAATTCATATTATTATAAAATAAAATTTATATTATTAAATAATATAAATGTATAGGGATCGGTATAAAGTGGGTGTTATATTACCAATCCCTATACCCATATCCAATATAAAATTAAAAAACTATATTTATCTTCATTCTCATTTTCAAAATTTAATACCCATGTCAATCTTATTAGGGTAAAAAAGAATTTCTTGTCAAATTGGGATAACATTAGCAACCTTAGTACCATAACCCATTAACATCCATAGGTTGGGCTAGGTCCACAAGCTTGGCCCTTTTGATCATATTTGCTTATTAAGGGTTCAATGTATTTTGAAAGCCCAAAACCCAAACTACTCATTTAAGCCCATTTATATAAGTGTATTTTAAATTTATTATTTACATATTAAATATTTTATATTAATATTTGAATTTTAAAAAATAATTATCTAATAATAAACTATATTAACCACTCGAATCGAACCTTCTTAGACTTATAAAATTTTATACAAAGCCCACCCGTGGACATGTATAAGTCCAATTCCAAGTTACTTGTGTTTTATTAGGTATTTATTTGAATAAAAGGTGAGATTTATTTGGATATTATTAAAAATAATAATGGTGATGAGATTAATTATTATAATGATAAGAGTAAAAATTGAGATATATATTTAAATGTAAATATAACAAGATTAAAAATTGTTTCCTATTTTAATTTTATACTAACATAGTCAATCATCAAATTGACTACCTTAGAATTCAATTCAATGAATTGCTGGATTTTTTCTTTCTAGTCTTCACTTGAAAGAGTAATGGGCTCAACTGCACTCTGGATAACTATCCAAATGCATACCACGGTGTAGTTGGCCCAAAAAATAAGCTTGAATTCCAATGCACCATAGAATCCAAATGAATTATAAATAATTCATAATTTTATTTAAATTTGGTTTAATATTATATTTAAACTATTATAATATATATTAACAAAGTTTGATTCTAAATCTAATGGTTAAAGAGGGGACAGGCAGCACCAATGCTAGAACTCTTTGGTAAAGAATGGCATGTTTTTGGAAAAGAGAAAGTACATTCCCTGAAACATTGAGAAGGAAATAATCTATGCTTTTGTTGCTGCCTCTTTAAACAAACTAAAAGAGTCGGATTCAAATTTAAATTCTAAACTTGCAAATTACTTTAAATTTATATTATTACATTAGATAAAATAAAGATACTAAAGCAATATTCTCTTCTTTTATAGTTTCATTGGATTTTTTTTTAAATACTATAAAAAATTTCAAAAGAAAAAAAAAAAGAGGGGTAAAGAAGTCTTGTGATGTTTATTTCCAGGATTCGAAGGAAAGAACAAGTAATGTTAAAGTCATAACAATCTTAAATGCCTCTTCAAAATCATTTTTTCACCATCTTAGACATAATCCCACTTTGAGAGTTGAGAGAAAAAGAAAAAAAAAAAAGGAAAGATGGAGTCACAACAATTTGGGCACTCACATTCGTTGGTGGTGTCCAATGAAATCAAAGAAGCAAATTGCTCAAGGTGCGGTGAGGTGGTGTCGGCTCCTACCCTTTGTTGTGTTGAATGTGGATTTTACCTCCATAAAAAATGCGCTGAGGCACCCTCCGAGATTCATCATCCTTTCCATCCCAATCATCCTCTCGTTCTTTTTCCAAAGCCAACATACAAGTGGGGAGGATGTCCTTGCGATTTTTGCGGCCAAAATTGTGAGCTCTTTGTTTATCATTGTCCTTGTAAGTTAGACTTTCACATCAAATGTGCTTTATTTTCCCTTAATATTGCTGAAAAGAAACTTGGAGAGGTTGAACACGCAGCCATCAAAGATCAATTAATCTCCACTGAAGGTGGTCAAAAAGAACTTGAAAGGGCTAAGTGTTTTGGGTGTTGGGAACCATTATTAGGATCTACATATTTTTCTCTTGATTCTGGGTTTCACCTACATAAGAAATGTGCTGAGCTTTCTCATGAAATCAATCACCCCCTTCACAACAAACATCCTCTCATTTTACAGTTTAATGGTGAACGTTTCTCTTGTAAAATATGTCTACAAAAGCCATCTTCCAAGGGATTTATTTATTTTTGTTCACCTTGTAAGTTTGCCCTTCATATTAAATGTGCCGAGTTACCTCCTCAAATCAATCTACCCTGTCATCGGAGACATCCTCTTATTTTACAATTTAATAGTGAAAACCTCCCTTGCAAGATATGCCAAGAAACCCAACTCCAAAAATTTATTTAT
This sequence comes from Durio zibethinus, assembly GCF_047325235.1. Taxonomy (NCBI): domain Eukaryota; kingdom Viridiplantae; phylum Streptophyta; class Magnoliopsida; order Malvales; family Malvaceae; genus Durio; species Durio zibethinus. The sequence goes on along the minus strand of NC_143188.1, from coordinate 3,575,048 downwards.
TGTTGTTCATCTTGCAAGTTTTCCCTTCATACTGAGTGTGCCTCATCACCACTTACGATTAAAGAAAAAAATCACCAACACCCATTCACCCTGTATTGGAGACGACACTCATTCATTTGTGATGCATGTGGCCTCAAGGGTAATTATGCTGCCTATATATGTCTTGCATGCGACCTTCTAATCCACAAAAAATGCATTTCAGTACCACCCATCATCAAAGTCCCACGACATCACCACCCCATTTCCCACAACTATTTCCTTCATGAGAATGAGTTCAAAAACTGGTATTGTGAATTTTGTGATACTGAAGTGGATATAGAGTATGGGAGTTATTGTTGCCTGGATTGCAATTTTATTGCCCATGTGAAATGTGCGACAGAGAGAGAAGGTTCGTATGTTGTAATTTAGGCAAAAAAAAAAGATGAGAAGCTTGATGATGATGATGGTTCTAAGAATCCCATCACTTGTGTCATCGAGAAAAATGAAAGTGGAGAAATAGCAAAAATAAACCATTTCAGCCATGCATGTAAACATCATTTTATATATTGTTATTATTTTTTCTTTTTTTTTTCTTTTTCTGGCACCTTTCTACCTATCGTTGGCAGCTGCACTGCCAATGGCCCTGACAACCACCAACAGTCGTTCTGACAGTTGACAACCACCCTAATCCTAAGTAGCCAAAATTTCAAAAATTTTTTGATTTTGGTCTTTCTTTTTTGCTTTATAAATAGAGCCATAAAAATTACAACAAAGAAGAGGAACCTGCGACAAAAACCCAAAAGCCCTGCAAAAAAAAAAAAACTCATATTCAAAAAAAAAAAAACTCTGCTAAAAAAAATTTTTGTAAAAAAAAAATGGGAAACCAAACACCATAAAAAAAGAACAAAAACACAATCCCTGGAATGGGATTTCAGTGCCAAAAAAAAGAGAAAAAAATAAAAAAATCATTTTAATCGAATCTTTCAGGCCAGATCTATGCGATTCGAGACCGTTTCTTGAAAAACTAAGCTCAAATCTGTGTTTAAAGAGTTTAGGGGAAGATTTTTGGTGACTTTGGGTTTTTTCGACGATTGACGGACAACAAATGGTGACGATGATGGCAATTGACGAATAGCATGGCGTAGCAGCCGTCGGGTTTTGGGTTCTAAAAAGAAAATGAGAACGTCTAAAAAGAAGAGAAAGAAAGAGGTAGACAAAAATAAAAAAAATTTTAATTTGGCCTTTAAATAGGCATTCAAAATGAGACCGTTTAGGCAGAAGCAAAACGACAACGTTTTAAGCTTATGAGGATTCGCGCGTCAGCCTTGACCCCACCCAGGGTCTGCGCATCTATCCCGTGACCCGATTTTTTCTCATCTTAGACCGATCCAATTGAATCGATCTTGAACTGCCAAAAGATCAGTCCAGATCGCAGCTGATCGACCCACCCAGACTATCGTTGATCGGATCGTTAACTGATTCAATTCAGATAAATATTTTTTAAAATTATTTTTATTATTTTAAATTTTATTATTAGTATTTATGCATGTTAAAATGTTTAAATTTGTTATAATAAATTTTTGATGTAATAAATAATTAATCAAATAATAAAAATAAATGATGAAATATAATAATTTTTTTTAATAATTTTGTTAATTTTAAAATAAAGATTATAAAATAAAAAAATGTAAGAAAAGAAATTTTTTATCTGACGATGAGATTCAAAGGTACTCCGAGTAGTGATACCTATAAAATCTCTGTGGGAAGATTTTTTTTAAATACTACCACCATATTGGAGTATTTATAAAAAGTTTTCAATACAATAAAATTTTTTTTGTTACAAAATAGTAAATAAAAATTAATTGATTTGTAAAAAATAGCAATTATAGATAACGAAAAAGGAAAATTTATCCGAGGATGGGATTCTAAAAGTATTTGACGTAGTGATGCTTTACGAAATTCCTAGGTGAGAAGTCTTTTTTTAATATTACTAGTGTATTAGATATTTATAGAAAATTTTCCATATAATAAATTTCCTCTTTTCTTAAAAAATTTAAATAAAAAAATCAAAGCAATAAATTAATAAAATTTCTAAATAAAGAAATAAAATGTGTACATCAACATATTAGCAATTTGCATTACACGCTCAACATAGTTTTTACACAAAAAGTAAATCTGAGCCTCAAGGATAAGATTCTAAGGTATTTCGAGAAGCGATGCCTAAGAAATCTATAGGTGAAAAAGAGTTCTTTTATATTACCAACGTACTAGAATATTTTAAGAAGTATTTCAATAAAAGGGTTCTAATTTATCTTTTTTGAATAAAAATGAAACAATAAAAAATAAAAGATATTAAAAAAATCAAAATTTCAATAAACAAGAAAAATTAAGGAAATTATTTTTCGAATACTTAAAATAAGATTGTTTTTATCAAAATCAATGGATAACACATAATTAATTTGTACCATTTTAAAAGGGTGTTGTGGGAGTGCTAATATTTTTTCACGCGTAATCGACTCCCGAACCCAAGTAATTTCGCAGATCATAAAATTATCTTTTTAATAAATTTTAATTTTAAAATTTTATTAGAATGATATGTTTTAATAGGTGACTAATCGCAACTAGCCAAAAAAGATTGGTGGCGACTCCATTTTTATTTTTTGTTTCATTTTCAAATTCGTCGGATGGACACAAAATCATTACAATAGCTTGATGATTCCGTTGGAGAAACCATTTGTTTTCGAGAGTCAGCCCAAGTTAACTACATATTATCTTTGAATTTTGGTTAAACAATCTTAATCAGTTTTAATTTTAATATCTTAGATTTTGATTTTATTTCTTAAAACATAATAAAAAAATAAAAAAAAAATCGAAAATGAAAAGAAAACGAAAAGAAAAAAATTTTGCACACATTTTTTTATTCTTTTTTGTATGTATTATTCTCAATAAATTAGGAAGCATATGCACACACGATGACACATTACACCTTATGCATGAGCTCTATACCCGAGCTTCATCTCTTATAGAAGGAAGTAGAGTACCTATGCTCTCGTGAGGTGATAACCTTCATAATAGAAAGTGAAATATTTTCGCTTAGATTGAACCATTTCCATTCATAGCCTGTAATGGGTAAGGATCGGGGTACCTTTCTTGTCCAACGTAGACGATAGTGAGAAACAATTTGAGAACCTTTAGACATGTGTCAACCCGAACCAAACATGTAATAAGCCTAGAAAGATAACCTTAGGTAGAGCATCACCCATCCTTTTTGTAGAAAAATGCCCAAGTCCAAAATGTGTAAGGATAAAAGTTGAAAACAAAACAAACAAAAACAAAAAAATCTTAAAAAAATATTTTTTTGATCTCAAACCGCATCCTCACACTAACTCTATTTTATTTTATTTTATTATTTTTACATAAATCATATCATATAGTTCTGCATCAAGGTATTTGCTTTAGAATATCTTTCTCTTGAAAAGTTCTTCATGGATCTCATAGAATTACATATTTGCTCATCCTCTCTTAATGTCCCATGTGAGTTATATAATGAAGTACATGTCTGGTCGAAAGAAGCCCAACAAAAGAATGGAAACTACTTACCTACTGATTATGTGTCAGAGTTGCCAGAGAAGATGCATTTAGATCTCACACAAAATAATTTAGAAGACTTAGCCACCATTTGGGGTCAGTTGAGTAAAAAAAAAAAAAGAAAGCTTTTACAAAAAGTACGGACATATTACATCTCTCATTCTAGTAGAGATTGATGAATAGTTGATCAAGGCAACTATACAATTTTTGGATCTATCTTATAGATGCTTCACTTTTAATCAGAAGGATTTGATACCAACTATTGATGAGTATTCAGTTTTGTTTGGGATAGAACTACAATGTTTGAATAAAGCATTTACCTGAAAGCCAAAATCAAGTTATCATAAAAAGTTGGCTAAGTTTATGGGGTAAAAGTAGAAACTATAAATTCTTTCGCAAAGCTTAAAGGTGAACAATTTGGTACCCATTGGGACTTTTTCTGGAATTTCATTCAAGGGTATCTAGATGATGATCAAGACATGGCTATGTTTGCTTTAGCATTATATGGCATAGTGATCTTCTCGAAGACTTTGGGTTACATCGAGATAACTATGGTAGACTTTTTCAAGCAAATTGAGACCCAAGCAATTAGTCTCGCACCAATAGTTCTAGCTGAAACCATCAGGTCATTGAATTTTTATCGATGAAATGAAAAAAAATGGTTCATAGGGTGTGCACCATTATTGTATGTGTAGGTCAGAAGTCATTTCAAGTACGGAAAGAGTGTATTTTCAAAGCCATATCTTCAAAACAAGGCACCAGTAGAATAGTTTCACAAAATCCAATGGCCAACATTGAAAACTAAAAAAGAATAGGTTCTATTCTTGTGAAGGCTTATTGGGGATGAAATAGAATGGATGGCACCTTGGATGCTTATGTGCCCATGTCGTATCATGAAGAAAACAAACCATAGATACCGTTGTTAAAACTATAGGGTGTTGTAAGTTACATTTCATTGATGGTGCTTAGGCAATTCGGTGTAAAGCAATTTGTTCTTACTACTTATAGCCTGGTCTAAGTATAATTCATTTATGGAGAATATAATCTACCAAGAACTTCAGAGCAGTTAATCAAGCATGGAAAAAAATGCAAAGAATGAGATTAGGGCCTCTCATCGATAAAGCCACCTCTAATTATCAGATTTGAAAAGTGAAGTGATTTAGAAACATAGTACTCCCTTCTAATGATAGCTCACATCAACCAGCTAACTTTTTAACAGAAGTGTAATTATCAGAAGTCGAGCTTGTCAGAAAAAAATTAGAAGCTAAAAAGAAAGAGATAAAAAGAGAAATTTTAAGACTTCGTAAAAAGATAAGATAATTGAAATATGAAGTAAAAATACAAAGGAGTAGATTAGAGAAGGTTATAAAAAAATAGGATGTAGCCAATAATAAAATATCTACACTAAGAAAATAAGAGATTACGAGTTCAATGCAAGACTGAAAAAGTCACCAAGTCTTACCTTAGTCGACAAAGTAAAATGGATGAGCTCCGAAAAGAAATGAACCAATAAAAAGATAAAGCTTAAGAAAAGCAAAAAGAGGTCACCAAAATTTTTCAGGAATGCCAAAATGGGGAAGGATTATACTTTAGAGCTTCAGCAAGATTGGTTGAATGCCAAAAAGAAAAGGAAAAGTTAAAAGTTATGCTTGCAAAAGAGAAAAAAAACACTTTAAAGTATTGAATGAAAAAGAATCATTTCACCGGATGATCCAAGGGTTAAAGTTACAACTACAAAATCACAAGAATCATATTTCAGCAATAATAGATGAATGGCAGAGAAGAAAACAAGATTGAATCTTCACATATGATTTGGAAAGATATGCCCGTATGAGATAAAAAGTAAAAAACTTAGGGAGGCAGTAGTACATAGAGCACCTAACCAATCAAATTTGTAAAACAGTAAAAAAAGTATGGAAGATGGTTGAAAAAGTAAAAGTGTTAAGATAAAAAGTTAATCCCATAAGAGAATATAGGCAGCACCTAGTAAATTTCTTAGATGAAGCTAAAGATCATTATGAGCAAATCAAACACTTTTATGGATATAATTCTAGGATGATAAATCTGATGTAACAAAAGTTGTATGAAATTAATAAAAATTTCTAGTGCTAAAATTTATCCAAGAGCAAATATATTCCACTTGCATTCATGCATCATGTGCATCATTTTCTTTTAAAAAATCATTAAAAAATGAAAAAAAATCACCACATGACATTCTAATTTTTAAAAATTTGTGGTAATAAAAGTTTAAGAATAGCTCACCCACTAAAATTTTTGACTCAACCTACTCGTCATTCATATAACATCATAGTTTAAACAACAATTATGAAACAAGAATAAGCCAATCGATTTAAGAAGATCAATAAGGCTTAGGAAGAAATAAAAAAGGGATCTTAGTATAATAATGGATATGCTTAAGAACTTGACAAAAAAAAAACAATGAAAGGAAATTCCAACTTTCAAAAGTAATCATCAGATATAGTGAATCCTATTTACCCTTCAGGGTTTGAACCATGATCAACCCAACCTTCTTAAGGAACCAAAGTGTAAATTCCTACTCTTTGAGGATATGCCAGTTCTTATCTAGGAATAACATTTACACTTGCTCCAGAATAGTTTCAAAATTTCACTAATCTTATTACGATGGAAAAACCACCCAAGCCAATTTTGGTTCTTGACTTGGATGATCCCAAAGAGAAAGAAAAGTTAGGGATAAAGACACTTGAAAAAGTGAAAGTTACCAATACCCAGCAGAAGATAAAATTATTAGAAGAAAGACTTAAGATTGTAGAGGGAATGGACTTTTATAGCTCCATAGATATAGCTGAGCTTTGTTTGGTCCCAGACGTAGTCATTCCACCTAAATTCAAAGTCTAAAAATTTTAAAAATATGATGGCACGAAATGCCTAATGACTCATGTCATCATGTATTGTCAAAAGATGACGGCATATACTCATGATAAGAAGTTGTTAATGCATATATTTTAAACAAGCTTTACGGGTTTTGTAACCAGATGATATGTTCAACTAGATAAGATTCGTATTCATTCTTAGCAAGAGCTCACAATGGTATTCTTTACACAATATCGACATGTCATAGATTTAGCTCTAAATTGTTTATCTCTACAGAGCATGGAAAAGAAGGTAACGAAAAGCTTTAAAAAATATACACATAATGGAAAAATATGACTGCACAAGTACAACTCCTATTAAGAAAGAGATAACTGTCTTATTTGTGAATACCCTAAAAGCACCATACTATGAGAGACTGATAAACAATACAACTAAAAACTTTACAGATATGGTGATATCAGGTGAAATTATTAAAAATGCCATAAAGAAAGGCAAACTCGATGCAGGAAAGACAAGTGGTGAAACGAGAGGTGCAGCACCTAAAAAAAAATGAAGCCCAAGTAGTAAACTATGTAGGATAATAGTTCAGAGGTTTCACTCCATACCCTGCATCAGTCTACCAAACCCATTACCCTTTCATAAATAATGTTATATTCATCCCTCACCCATATCAGCTGTATCAGCCATTATAATAACTAGCTTATCTACCCTATTTTCAACCATCATTTTAGACACCTACCCATTCATACAACCATCCTCTTGCACTTATTAAATCGAAATGGAGACCCAATCTAAGTAATTGTTTGAGAACACCAAAAAATACACACAAAAAAATCACTTTTGATCTTATCCCCATAACATACAAAGATTTATACCCTCAACTTGTTGAGAAACATTTATTAGCCCTTGTAATTGTTGAACTTGTGAAACCTCTATTTTTTGTGATTATCATTATGAAAACTCAAGCCATTCTACAAAAAATTATCTTACTTTGAAGCATAAAATGTAAGGGTTAATCAATAAAGAGGTGTTAAACTTTGATACTAGCCAACAAAGGATTCCAAATGTTAATGGAAACTCTTTACTGAATCATATTAGACCATCAATAAATTTTTTAATTAATAGACAAGTAAGCTACATAAAAAAAGAGATAGATGAAGTTAGAACCTTTATGGCTAAAGTATTTGAAGCCTTGGTCAAGACTGATATGTTAGAGTCAATGGAATCTCATAATTACTCTGAAATAATTAACTCAGTCGAGAAATGCAATTATCATAAAAGTGATTTGGGGTATTCTATCGAGAATGTTAACCAATTTCGTTAAAAAATGCAAAAGTTGATAGATATGGGTCAGATAAAATTTTACGAAGAAAGAAAAGATTTGATGAAAGCTGAAGTGTCTACCATTGATTTAAAGAATAAGTTTATGCATAAATCAGTAACTATTTATTATGATGAAAAGCTGATACCGAGGATAGAAAAGCCCATCTTCTAACCAGTAGTGATAATTAAAGTTTTTGGCCTTTTTTTATACAAAAATGACAAAGTAGTAACATAAAAGTATGATTGTGATATCGTAGTCAATCCAGATACTACAAACGTAATGGGTATAGGAAGTATAACTCGAAGTGAGAGATGTTATACTCTAAAAGCTCTAGAGAAAGCTAGAAAGAAAAAAAAAGTGAGAGAAAAAGAGAAAAGTTAGAGTAATCATGTTACAGTATCAAATAAATAATATCAAAATTTGATCTTTAAGAATAAATATTATGAATTTTTAAAGTTAATAAATATAGCAAGTATAGCATAGTAGAATAATCAAACAAGATATCAGTTAGAATTTCGATATTGTCATTATTGCTTAGCTTAAAGTCACACTGTAATGCTTTATGAAGGTGTTAAATCAAGCATATGTATCCCACGATGTCTCTATTGAGTATATGGAACAGCTTATTGATAATTTAATAATTTCAAACTATATCTCTTTCAGTGATGAAAAAATTTCTCTTGAAGGTCAAAAAAATACTAAAGCTCTTCACATTACTGTAAAATGTAAAGGTCATATAATGGCTAAGATTTTGATTGATAATGACTTAACTATCAATATTATGCCTATGACTACTTTGATGAAGCTACCTATTGATGAATCTTACATGAAGCCTAGTTATATGGTAGTTCAAGCTTTTAATAGGACCCGAAGAGAGATACTGAGAGATATAAAAATGTCATTATAAATTGGCCATTGCACTTTCAATGTAAAATTTCAAGTTATAGATATCTTTTCCACAAACAGTTACTTGTTGGGTAAGCGTGGATTCATATGACAAGTGTCGTTCCATCCTTATTGCATCAGAAAGTTAAATTTATTGTTGATGAAAAGCTTACATATGTGGTAGGAGAAGAAGATTTATTGGTAACCCAACCAATAAATACTCTTTATGTAAAAGCAATAGATGAAATCTTAGAGTGCTCATATAAATCTTTCAAGATTACCAATGCAACATATATAATTGAAATATCTAAATTATATTCGTTACACATGTCTATGATTACTAAGATGGTCATTAAGTAGCTCACTAGAATGGAATGATAACCTAGAACTGGATTAGAAAAGAACCTACAATGAATGATAGAGCCATCAGTATTATATGACAAGAAAGATAGATTCGGCTTAGGATATAAACTAACGAGAAGGGATAGAATGAAAATGATGAATGAGAAAAAAGAAAAGAGAATGGCTAATCTCATAGGATACGAGACTGAGTTGAAGCTAATGGTCATTCCATACCTCTATGATTTCTTCCATTTGGGAGGATATATTTACCCAAATTTACATGAAGCTCTAAAAGCATAATTGATGGAAGCTTTTTTTGAGCTAGCCATTCAGATGGTGGATCAAGAAAAAAAGAAGAGCCAAGATGAAAAATTGTTTGTGCACCTATATCTTTTGAATTTTGAGTTAAAAAATTGAAAAGTCATAGAGTTGCCTATTATCTTGTCAACTTTTGAAAAGTAATATGTTGTGAAACTTTAAATCCCTAATTGCTTATTCCATGAGCATTAGGAGATCTTTTGTGTTATGTTTTAAGTTTACCAATTTAATAAAAGACTTAAAAGATGCATCCGCATTTCTTTTATTGTTTTCATTTTCATTTTTTCTTTCCATTTTTCTTTTATCATTTTCTTGCCATTCCATTGTTATGTGCCAATATTCTCTTCATCCCACCCACTTGTAGGGTTTCAAATAATGAACACGAAGATAATTATGATAATAATCTCGAATTTGATTTTAAAAATTCAATTCATGTTGACGAACTTGATAATGAAGAAGATTCAAATAATTACACATTGTCTCATGATTTATTGAAATTAATAGAATACAAAGATAAGCCAATTGAGCCCCACCAAGAAATCATTGAATTAGTAAATTTGAGAAATAATGAAAATAGAAGAGAGGTTAAAATTAGTATGTCTCTTTCACCAGTTGATAAGCAAAGGCTAGAAGAACTACTTCGAGAATATGTGGACGTGTTTACATGGTCTTACCAGGCTTTAATACTGATATTGTAGAGCATAAGTTACCTTTGAAACCAAAATGCAAGCCAGTACAACAAAAGCTAAGGCACATGAAGCTAAAAATGTTGCTGAAAATTAAAGAGAAAATGAAAAAGTAATTTGATGCTGAATTTTTTGAGGTGAAAAAATATCTTGAATGGGTAGCTAACATAGTGCTAGTTTCCAAGAAAGATAAAGAGATGATAACATGTGTCGATTATCGAGACCTGAATAGGACAAGTCCTAAGGATAACTTTTCTCTGCCCCATATTTATATCTAGTGGATAATACTGTCAAGCACTCCACATATTCTTTTATGGATGGCTTTTTAGGCTATAATCAAATCAAGATAGCTCAAGCTGATATGGAGAAAACAATATTTGTAACGTGTGAAAGATATTTTGTTACAAAGTCATGCCTTTTTTATTAAAAAATACTGATGCTAATTATCAAAGAGCAATGGTGACTTTCTTTTATGACATGATGTATAAAGAGATAAAAGTATATGTAGATGATATGATTACAAAATCTCATAAAGAAAAAAAATTATGCAGTCAATCTCAAAGCTGAAGTTAAATCCTATCAAGTGTACATTTAATGCTAAATCAAAAAAATTATTGGGCTTTGTGGTCAGTGAAAAAGGAATCGAAGTAGATCCAGATAAGATACATGCCATCCATAACTTATCCCCTCCTTGTACCTTGTAAAAAGTATGAGGTTTTACAGGAAAATTGAACTATATTGCTCGTTTTATCTCTCAACTCACCTACAAGTGCGATCCTATTTTCAAGCTTCTTAAGAAACATGATCTAGAAGAATGGAATGATGAATGCCAAAAAGCTTTTGACAAAATCAAAGAATACTTATCAAATTCACTTGTGTTGGTGCCGTCAGTTCTTGGAAAGCCTTTGATTTTGTACTTAACAGTACATAAAAATTCAATGGGATGTGTGCTGGGGTAAAGAGATAAAAATAACAGAAAAGAATAAGTAATTTATTACTTGAGCAAGAAGTTCACTGATTATGAGTCCAAGTATTCATCATTAGAGAAGATATATTGTGTACTAGCCTGGATAGCTCGAAAGCTCAAGCAATACATGCTTTATTATACCATTTGGGCTCATAGTAAAATTAGATTCTATTAAGTATATATTCGAGAAGCTTTCATTGACAGAAATAATAGTACGGTGACAAGTTATGCTTTCAGAATATAATATTGTGTATGTGACTCAAAAGGCTATTAAAGGGAGTGCAATGTTGAATTCCTTACCAATAGTGCAGCCAAAGATTATGAGATGATGAAATTGAATTTTTTTTATATAGATGTGATAGTCATTGAAGAGAACAAACCTGTTGAGAAGTCTTGAATGATGTATTTTGATAGAGCTGCTAACGCTTTTAGTCATGATATTAGGATAATTTTGATATCTCCTGATGGACACTATTATTTTATCACGACCAAATTGGATTTTAATTGCACAAATAATATGGCTAAATACAAGATTTATGTAATGGATCTGTAAGCAATAATTGAAAAAGATATCAAAGGGCTAGATGTGTTTAAAGATTCAGCCCTGTTCATCTATTAGTTATAAGGTGAATGAGAAATGAGAGATTCCAAGTTGATCCGATACCATAAATATATCTATGAGTTGGTCAAGCAATTTAAAAAAAAATTTAGTTTAAGCATCTATCTAGAAAGAAGAATCAAATTATTGATACACTAACTATTCTAGCTGCAATGATCAAAATAGATACAAATACTAAGATCTAACCCATCAAGCTGGATGTGAAAGATGTACCAACACATTACTCAAATGTCAAAGAAAAAATTGATTGGAGGCCATGGTATCTTAATATTCTTTAATATATCAAAAGTTAGCAATACTCGAAACATGAAACAAAAAAAAAATAAAAAGACTATCAGAAGGTTGGCTATGAGTTTCTTCCTTGATGGAAATGTCTTTTATAAAAGGAGTCGAGATTAAGTGCTCTTAATATGTATGAGTGCAGTTGAAGCAAAAAAAGATTATTGAAAAAGTACATCTGTGGGGCACATGTAAATGATCATATGATGGCTAGACGAATCATAAGAGTTGGTTATTATTGTTTGACAATGGAAGGTGACTGTATTGATTATGCTAAAAGATGTCATAAGTGTTAAATTTATGCTGATAAGATTCATGCTCTTTCATCAGCTTTACACATTTTGGCACCTTCATGGCCATTCTCTATGTGAGGTGTGGTGGATGTCATTAGTCCCATCACTCCAAAAGCTTCGAATGAACAAAGATTCATTTTTGTGATGATTGATTACTTCACGAAATGGGTAGAAGCTACATTATATGCTAATGTGACCTGATCCATGTTATGCAAGTTCATAAAAAAAGAGATAACATACAGATATGGGCTTTCAGATATGATTATTTATGATAATACCAAAAACTTGAACAATAAAATGACGAATGAAGTGTGCTCTCAATTCAAGATCTGTCATCATAATTTTACACTATATCGTCCAAAAATAAATGGGACAGTAAAAGCTGCAAACAAGAATATCAAGAGAATTCTGGAGAAAATGACTAATACTTATAAAGATTGACATGAAAGTTACCTTTTGCCTTCATGCTTACAGAACATCAGTCCGAATATTTATTAGAGCCATCTTGTTCTCTTTAGTTTATGGAATGAAAGTTATGCTGTCAATCAAAGTAGAGATTTCTTCATTGAGAGTTCTGATGGAAATAGAGCTAGAGAAAGCAGAATGGGTTCGAAATCACTATGAGTAGTTGAACCTTATTAAAGAAAAAAAACTTACAACGCTTTACCATGGTCAATTGTATCATAAGAGAATGATATGAGCACATGATAAAAAAATTTACCTTTATTGCTTTCAAGAAGGAGACTTAGTGCTAAAAATGATCCTTTCAAATCAACATGATAATCGAGAAAAATGGACACCAAATTAGGAGGGCTTGTATGTGATGAAAAAGGTTTTTTTCTATAGGCATTGATTTTGATAGAAATGGACAAAAATGATTTACCTACTCCGATAAATTCAGATGTTATAAAGAAATATTTTGCTTAAAAAAATAAAAAGAAGAAAAAAATGACATATAAGTTAAAAACCTGCCAAAGGTGACTTAAACGTGGAAAAGAAGCATCATCAAGAGAATACTTTACAACATAGGGGCAAATATAGTTTGAAGAGCTCTGAAGAATCAAGAAAGTCATCTTATTCAATTTTGAAAAAAGAATCTAGGAATATATTGTTCATGATTATCTGGTAATCAGTACTTGGGTACCTTTGTTCCTACCTAAACACTTTTGTTGCCATGCATTTATTATTAGTTTAATGAAATATATTTTTTTCCATAAAAAATAACATATATCCATTCTTTTATCTCATTCGATATCTTTGTTCACCTTATAAATGAATAGGAAAAATGTGTGATTGTATTTTGTTTGTCTTGAACTTAAAATGACGAATAAATAAACACAAAAAATTTCAGTATTACTTTTTAAAAGTTGACAAAGGCAGATGAAAAAGGATGAAAAAAGCATGATAAGACATTGATGTTGTAGACTTTTAAAAAAGAAAAATATTGTTAAAAAAATACAATGGTCAAGAATAGATTGGTCATATGATGATTGTTGGAAATTTTGATAAAAGAAGCAAAAGGCAAGAAATTTTGAGAGCCTTTTTATCACAATTAGAAATGAATAATTTTGATTACATTACATACATTGCATTTAGAGGATTCAATATTTGCATCTATGAACAGTTATAACAAGGACAAAGATTTTTCATTCCTTGGTAAAAATAAAATTTTGATCTTCAGGTAAAGATAATAATCAAACAAGAGATTTCGAAAGAAAGGAATTTGCTTGTTTAAAGATGAAAAATCAGTTTCAAGAAAAAATGAGAATCTTTAAAGTTGTTAAGCCTCTATTTAGAGAAGCCTTATTCAATATGAATTTTTTAAGTTGTTAAGTCTCTACTCAGATGAGCTTTTCAGGATGAAATCTTTAAAGTTATTGAGCCTCTACTTAGAAGAGCCATTTTCAAGATGAATTTTTAAAGTTGTTGAGCCTCTGCTTAGATGAGTTTTTTTCAAGATGATTTTTTTTAAGTTGTTAAGCCTCTGCTTAGATGAGCTTTTTTTAGATAAAATTTTTAAAATTGTTAAGCCTTTGCTTAGAAGAGCTTTTTCAAGATGAATTTTTTTTTAAAAGTTATTGAGCCTTTGCTTAAAGAAGCATTTATTATCAAGATTCGTAAGTCTTTTGGGTAGAATACTTTTAAATATTCAAAAATAGTCAAGCCTCTGCTGAAAGAAGTCCTTTTAAATTTTCAAAAAAAAAATTAAGTATCTGATTAGAGGAGCATTTTAAACTTTTAACAAAAAAAAATTTTGTGCTCAATGTTTCTTCTTTTCGAATAAAATAGTTGTCTACTTGTCTTTATCTTATTTCTGATTCTAAAAAATAAGCAAAGATGGGTAACTGTAAACATCATTTTATTTATTTTTTTTTCATTTTTTCTTTTATTAACACCTTTCTGTCGACCGCTAGCAGCCGCACTACCAGTGGCTTTGATAGTTGCCTACAGCCGCATTGCCAACAGCCCTAACAGCCACCGATAACCACTTTGATAATTGATAGCCACCTTAATCTTAGGTAGCCAAAAATCCTATATTTTTTAGGATTTTGGTCTTTCTTTTTGCTCTATAAACAGAGACACCAAAATCACAGCAAATGGGAGGAACCCTGCAACAAAAACCCAAAAGCCCTGTAAAAAAAAGAAACCCAAATTTAAAAAAAAAAACTTACTACCAAAAAAATTTTTTGTAAAAAAAAAAAGGAATCAAACACCACAAAAAAAGAACAAAAACACAATCCCTAGAACGAGATCTCAGCGTAAAAAAAAAAAAAAAACAAAGACAAAAAAATAAAAAATCATTTTGGCCGAATCTTTCATGCCAGATCTACGCAATTCGACATCATTTCTTGCAAAATTAGGCTCAAATATGTGTTTAAAAGGTTGAGGGAAAGATTTTTTGTGACTTTGAGTTTTTTCGGTGATTGATGGATGGCCAATGATGACGGTGATTAGTGGATGGCATGGCATAATAGTCATCGGGTTTTGAGTTTTAGAGAGAAAGTGAGAGTGTCTGTGAGGAAGAAAGAGAAGAAAAGGAAGAAAATAAAAAAAATCTAATTTGGCCTTTAAATAAGCCTTCAAAATGACACTGTTTAGGTAAAAGCAAAATGACACGATTTTAAGCCTAGGAGGATCCGCACTCAGCCTTGACCCCACCAAAGGTTTGCACACCCAACTTGTGACTCGATTTTCCCTCAACTTATATCGATCCAATCAAAAAAGTCTAAATCATAGTTGATTGGCCCACCCAAACCTACATTGATCGAACCGTTGACAGGTCTGGTTCAGGTAAATTTTTTTTTATTTTTAAATTATTTTTTTAAATACTATTTTTATTATTTTAAATTTTATTATTTGTATTTATGTATGTTAAAATATTTAAATTTGTTAGAATAAATTTTTGTTGTAATAAATAATTAATCAAATAATACAAATAAATGATGAAATATTATAAAATTTTTTGATAATTTTGTTAATTTTAAAATAAAGCTTATAAAATAAAAAAAATGTAAGAAAAAAAATTTTTTATCCAACGATGAGATTTAAAGGTACTCCGAGTAGTGATACCTATGAAATCTCTATATGATAATTTTTTTTTAAATGCTACCATCGTATTAGAGTATTTATAAAAAAATTTCAATACAATAAAAATTTTCCTTTTTTTGTTACAAAATAGTAAATAAAAATTAATTAATTTGTAAAAAATAGTAATTATAGATAAGGAAAAAGGAAAATTTATTCGAAAATGGGATTCTAAAAGTATTTCGAGTAGTAATGCTTTACGAAATCTCTAGGTAAGAAAAATTTTTTTTAAAATATTATCAGTGTATTGAAATATTTATAGAAAATCTTCAATATAATAAAATTTCCTCTTTTCTTCAAAAATTTAAATAAAAAAAATCAAACCAAAAAATCAATAAAATTTTTAAAGAAGGAAATAAAATATGTATCAACATATTAGCATTTTGAATTACATGCACAATATAGTTTTTACACAAAAAGTAAATTTGAGCTTCCAAGAATGAGATTTTAAGGTATTTCGAGAAATGATGCTTAAGAAATCTCTAGGTGAGAAAGAATTCTTCTAATGTTACTAATGGACTTGAACATTTTAAGAAGTATTTTAATAAAAAGGTTCTAATTTATTTTTCTTGAATAAAAATAAAATAATAAATAAAAAAAATTTTAAAAATCAAAATTTCAATAAATAAGAAACATTAAGGAAATTATTTTTCAAATACCGAAAATAAAATTATTTTTATCAAAATCAATGGATAACACATAATTAATTGGTATCGTTTTAAACGAACGTTGTGGGGGTGCTAATCCTTCCCAATACGTAACTGACTCTCGAACCTAAGTTGTTTTGCAGATTATAAAATTATCTTTTTAATAAATTTTAATTTTAAAATTTTATTAAAAATATATATTTTAATATGTGACAAATCACACATAACTAAAAAAGAGTAGTGGTGACTATTTTTTTTTTTGTTTCGTTTCTAAATTTGTCAAATGAACACAAAACTGTTAAGACAATGCACATAACCTACTATTAAGTGACGACAATATCATGGAGAATGATAAAATAAATGTTGTGATGGTTGCACGCTACTCATCTCAAATTCATTTTACTATTGTTCATCCCAGTGTGATTTCTTTCTTCACAAAACTTGTAGTAAATTACCAACTAGGAAGAAGCAATTGTGGTCTCATAGCAGTCTCTCGTCATTGCTGTCGTCTACATTTTCAAATGTAGATTTTATAGTTTTGAGTGTAATGGCTTTTCCTATAAATGTAATGCATTTAATGATCACTATTGTCTTCGATGTGCAATTGTTGATTATAGGATCATACATCAAGCACATGAACACCCTCTTTTCTTCAATCGTAATTATAAAGGACGGTGCAATGCTTGCGGTGTTACGTGGATCAGCGGCCTATTTAGATGTAAGCGTTGCAATTTCAATTTGAGTGATTGTTCAAATCTACCGCTTACAACCAGACACAAGTGTGATGAACATCCACTTGCACTCACTTATCACGAGGGTAATGATTATTCAGAATATCATTATTGTGACATCTGTGAACAAGAAAGAGATCCGAATCTTTGGTTTATCATTGTGCTACATGTGAGACTTCTGCTCATCCTGAATGTGTTATTGGAAGGTACCGCTTTATTAAACCAGGAAGCACATACAAAGAAAAGGATCTGCACCCACACCCGCTCACTTTTGTGGAGAAAACTTATTAGTATCCTGCATGTCATAAATGTTGTAATTTGCAAACCCTGTGAAGATTTGGCTCTTGATTGGGCAGAGTCAACGTGCAATTATGTTGTCCCTTGGGAATGTGTAAAACCTCCTTACGTCGATAGTCCTCCTAGCGTCAGTAATAAAAGGCCAATTGCACTTTATAAAAGTCAGACAGATGCCATGGCTCCTGATAGTTAAAGATCATAGCCATTTCAAGTTTGCCGGAAAAAGCGACGATTCTGATGAACAAGGTATGTTCCTTCTCTTTTATTATCATCGTCACTTAGCTTTTCAGTTTTAAGTCTAAAATGTCCATTACAACGTGTTTAAGCCACCTAATTAAAAGGCAAAGTTTTGTGCTTTAGCCATAAAAAAAAATAATGTATATGTAAAATGAATGCCTTGCAAAGTAGTATTTTCAAGAGATTCTTTTATGCTTTTATAATAATTTTGCTTTCCCTCTTCGGTCTTCACTTATTTTGTAGAATTAAAATAGATTGGATTTGGGACACTTATTCCACTCAATAAACTTGGAAACCATCACCCGACATGGCTCATCAACTTCATTTAAAATAGGTGTTACCATAGGAGATTTCAATCATATTGGAATTTAAACCAAGTGTTATATTTTTATTATTGTTATGTATCTTATTTACTATAATTAATATTTTATTATATTTTATCTTATTTACTATTATTATTATTATTATCATTTTATTTGTGAGTCGATTTTAGAATTTTAGTATGAATATGTTATTTTCTTTAAAGTTTATAAAAGATGATGTAATTATTTTTGATAAAATTTTAAGTACGAAAAAAAAACTTGTGGAACCTAATTGGAGTACATAAAAATCGTTTGATTATGCAGTAGTCTCGGTTAAATTATCATTTGAATTTGTTAATTAACAATTAGTTAGATTAATAAAATGATTTGTTTTCAAAACTTTAGGTGATTGAAAAAATACTCCAAATTTTGTGATTCCTTAGAATTCCCATTCGCTTCATTTCTTAAGCTTAGAGGTATCAATACCTTTTTTATTTTCTGCAATGGTTCAAAGGGAAGGAAGCCAAAGTAGCAGATTCGATCGCAAGGAAGTGAAAGCTTGGTTTTCATCTGCCTTACCTTTACTTGGAATCTCATGCATGCAGTTCTGTTGGTCTCTTTGTTAAGAAAAATATCAAATACCTGCGTTGATCCTTCGAATTGAGGAGAGTTGCTGAATTAACTTCTATTCTAAGTATAAAATAATTGAGATTCATCTCAAATTTGTGTGTCTGTGTGCTTTAATCTCTGGTGTTGTTGGTGTTGTTGGTGTTGTTATTGTTGTTGTTTTATGAGCTACTTTAATATATTTTTTATTCGATTAAATGAATGGAAATCTATTATAATTTTCTCAAATTTAATTATTGTTTACTAACAGGTTTCCAACAAAAATGTTATCTTCAAGCTTGAAGATGAACATTACTTAGAGAAGTCCTCCTATCCACCGTCTTCTAGGAGTTTATGTAACACACGGACTGTGCTTGATGGAATAAGAATCCTTAACATTTTCTGCCACTCCCAATGTGAATCCCATTGCGGATCCAGTCCTCTCGATGTATCCAAGCATCTCGACCAAAATCTAAAACTTCAAGGATCTGTATAAATAGGATAAAATAAACATAAGAAATACATTTGAAGTAATCTAAGGAAATCTACGTCAAGATAAGCAAAATTTGACCCCATGAAGATATTGCATAAGCAAAATGCAATAAGCAATGTGCTTTCGTTGTACCAGACACAAAAGAATATCGAACATGGAAAAGAAAAAGGATGGGAGATTACTTACAGCTCCGCCCTTCCAAGACACAAAAGTTGGATTTGTTCTCGATTGCAAAACCTATTTCACAAGAAGGGAATCCAAGAATACCAAAATCAACATCCATGCTCAAACAAATAAAGAGACAAATTATGAGGAACAGAAAACCACAAACACCCTAGAACCTAATTCAAGTATAAAACTAACTTAAATTAATCATGAAATAATGTTGGACATAAAAGATTTTATATTTACTTTTCAGTTACAGTATATAAAAATTTAGTTAATCTACATATCACTGACGATATACACTTTTTTTGACCCCCTACATATTCCTTTTCACCAATAGCTATGTATAGAGCACCGTATTGCATTGACCAGGAATTATTACTTATATATTCAATATTAAAATTAAGTCCATCTAAATATCACAATAGATAATATGCCCGAACTCTAACCACATTGAAGTGGCTACAAACAGGCAAAAAAGAGAGGCATAACACCTTTATAATGAAGATTAAAGGTCAGCAGACTTACCTCAACAGTATCAATTACTTCAGTTGAAGGAATGGCATGTAAGATCTGCACAAATATAAAAGAACAGACAAGGATGATATGGGTGTCAGAATCACCTACAGGAACTAAATTAGGACCAAAGCATTTTAAATAGCACTAAGAAATAGTCTATTATCCTGGAGAATAGTAAAAACTAGATCTCAATATGTTTCTTGTAAGTTTCTCCGCTAATCAGGGTAATAGATAAAAACAGAAAAAAAGAATGGATGTACAAACTATAAGCATTCCGGAGCAGTTCTAAGCCAGAAATAACAGAGCATAAAAGAACCCAGCATTTATATGGTTCTAATAACTCTTAAGATGATGAATTACTAAAAAGTAGAGTAAGAATCCAGTAACCAAAATTTCCACGAGGACAAAGAAATGTCAAACACAAGGTGATCTGGGAGACACTTATTACTATTTTCTTGGCAATCAATGCACTTAAGCCATTCTGAGTCAACACTGCCAATAGAGAGAACTAGGCATTTGAACTAACCCAACTTAGTACTCTTCCAGCCAGATACTTTATGATGTATGCTTCAAATTAGCAGTTAAACACACCTACTTTTATAGGTTAGGATCCTAATAGTTAGCTAGAATGCTGGATTTCAAAAAAAGTCAGTTTAATTTTTTCATGCAACATGTCTTTGTAGAATACATTAACTGCATATAATGTTAGCTAGAATCATATATGCTTAAAGTAGGAGGATAACAAATTGGGGAGAGAGAGAGAGAGAGAGAGAGAGAGAGAGAGAGAGAGAAACCAACCTCTCCTCCACAGCAGGAAATAGTCCACCAGTTAAAGCCACTCCACCAATCTGAAGCACAAACCAAGTTACAAGTTCAATTATTAAAAAATAAAAGCATCTCATGTGGCTACACTTCCAAAGAAACTCACCAATTGTACGCTACAGAACAATTTTCTTTGCAGGTCTATGTGACCTCCAATCAAAAAGAACCAAATGGTTAGAGAGGGATAGCATTATAGCTTATTAGAACATGCTAAATTAGCAGTATGCAAACCTACCAGTTAAAAAGAATGCTACTGGTTATCGCTTCTGCCAGACCAACTTTCTCTTCTTTCTTTGGTTTCATTGAAAAAAATGGGTAGTTATCCCACATTGGTAAACCAACATTAATGCCAGGATATAGACCATCTGGCATGTCAGATCTTCTTGGGAATTCAATATGCCATGTTTCTTCAAGCATATCTTCATAGTCATGAAACCTGGATAAGCACACCATCAAAACAGTGCTAAAGGAAATAATTCAAGACTTGGACAGGTAACCAACAGCAAGAGCAATAACTTGGACAATTATAATCAACCAAGAACGAGGTGGTGGAGAATACAAATCAGGAATTAAAAGTGTTGGATAGAACAAACCAATTGGAGGAACTTATTTAAAACAAACCATCAAATGTAAATCCTTCAAGAAAATAAAGGAAATGATATCTGAATTCATTTGAAAACGTACAATGAGAGCAGTTAGCCTTGTCTTATGAGATCCAGCAGGCATGGTGTCATGAGCCAACTTTGTATAGGGCCATGACCGGGACTTAGGTTACCATGAGCCACTCATGTATAAGGTCATGGCCGGGTAGATCCCTTGTGCTAGGAAAAGTGTCCACATTTCAAATATTGTAATGATTACTGGTAGCATAGCTCTAAAATCTCTAAGGTTTTTTAGGGGGGTGAGCCGGCAGCGTAGTGTTGGGCTGTCTCACCGGTTGCTATGCGAGTTTAGACCACCCACCAAGGGCTGCCCCCTGGCCCTGGTGATGGTGGGAGGTCTCGATGTATGATTCCCGTTTATAATAAAACTCACCCCGATTGAATGTCTCGATTGTTACCTCGATGTGTTTTTTTTTTTTCTCGATGCGAATATGCCTTCTTGTGTGTGTGCTTGAGATTGATCTCGATATGTTGTGCCTTATTGTGAATGCTTGTGACTGACCATGGCTTATGGTTATTTGTTCAGATATCGATCTATTGAAGGCTGACTTGGTTAGGAGCGCCCATTCAAGTGCCGCACGATTTATTACTTGTTGAGAGAAAGCTTAGTCAGTGACACGTGATATCAGAGCACGATTGAGAAGTGCTAGAAAAATGGATGAGATGGCCACAAATGGTGGACCGCAATGAAAACTCATATGGTGCCGAAAGACCAAGTGAGAGAGATCGAAACAACCCAGCGGGAGTTGTCCGATACTCTCCACAATGTGAGCGAAGAGGCTAGAGATGCCTTGAACATTCTCCAAAAGGAGTTCAAGGAGCTCAGAGCACAGGTGAGCATCCTACAAATGGCTGTGGCCAGATCGAGTTCGAGCTCGATGGAAAGGGGACAAAGGCCCAAGGTGCCGGAGCCTCGATGCTATGAGGGGGCAAGGGATGCTAAAGAACTTGAAAATTTCCTGTTCGACATGGAGCAATACTTTTGAGCTGTACACACAAGTTCAGAGGAAGACAAGGTGACAATGGCATCGATGTACCTCGCAGGGGATGCCAAGCTGTGGTGGTGCTCCAAGTTTGTCGATGACGAGTGCCTGATTAAGACTTGGATGGATCTGAAGCGAGAATTGAAAAACCAGTTTTTCCCGAAGAATGTGGAGTATATGGCTCGAAGGAGACTTTGAGAGTTGGTGCAAACCGGAACGGTGTGAGAGTTCGTAAAGAACTTTTTTACCCTAATGCTGGATATTCGGGATATGTCCGAAAAGGACAAGATGTTCTATTTTCTTGAGGGCCTAAAGCCTTGGGCGAGGACAGAACTACAAAGGCAGAAAATGCAAGATGTGGCCATGGCTATGGCTGCAGTCGAACATCTTCACGATTACAACGATGGCTCCTCAAAATGGAAAAATCCTCCATCAACTGGCAGTAGCTTTAACTTTGGGAGTGGGGGAAAGATCACTAGGTTAGACCGACCCTTCAGTGGGGGATCAGACAGGAGGTATTTTAGTCGAGATAACACCCAGCCCAAGACAAGCAACGTAGGGATTTTCAAGCTTAGGTAACCGCTAGCTTGCTTTCTTTGCAAGGGGCCGCATCGAGTGGCTGAATGCCCGTACCGGAAAGCCCTTAATGCCTTAAAAATCTCATCTCAAGAGTCCGTAAAAGCGCTAGAGAGCGTTGAAGAAGCTGAAGAGGAGCCAGCCATGATGGGTTCAATAAGGTTCCTCAATGCCCTCCGTACCCAATTGAACACTATAAAGAAAGAGCAAAGTAGAGGCTTGATGTACGTGAATTTGACGATCAATGAGAAAGCCATCAAGGCCATGGTGGATACGGATGCAGCCGACACTTTCATCACACCAGAAGAAGTAAAAAGGTATGGTCTTCAGATTAGTAAAGACTGTGAATGAATGAAGATGGTCAATTCACCAGCCTTTGCGATCAGTGGAAGCTCTAAAAGTGTGACAATCCGATTGGGGCCATGGGAAGGGAAGATAGACTTTACAGTTTCCCCCATGGATGACTTTGATGTTGTCCTCGGATTGGACTTCATGATGTTAGCTCAGGTCATCCCTATCCCCATCGCTAGCTGCTTGTTGTTCTTTGAGGAACACCCATGTGTGGTGCCAGCCAACATCTTACCAAAGAGTGGAAAGAAAATGATTTCAGCTTTGCAGTTCAAGAAAGGGGTAAAGAGAGGAGAACCCTCTTTTGTAGCGGTGCCAATTTACAAAGAAGGGTCAGAAGTAGAACCAATACCTGATGGTGTGGGAAAAGTGTTGGAAGAATTCGAAGAGGTGATGCCAGAGATGTTGCCTAAAGTTTTACCTCCTCGATGAGCAGTGGACCATGAAATTGAGCTCCTTCCAGGAGTGAAACCCTCTGTTAGAGTGCCCTACCACATGGCCCCACCAGAGTTGATCGAACTAAGAAAGTAGTTAGATGAGCTGCTACAAGCCGGGTTCATCAGACCATCAAAAGCTCCTTTCGGAGCGCCAGTGCTATTTTAAAAGAAGCATGATGGAAGTTTACGATTATGTGTTGACTACAGGGCCCTGAACAAAGTCACTGTAAGAAATAAATATCACATTCCCCTTATAGCAGACTTGTTTGATCAATTGAGCCGGGCCAAGTACTTCTCCAAATTGGACCTGAAATCTGGCTACCATTAGGTCAGAATCGTTGAGGGAGATGAGCCAAAGACCACTTGTGTGACACGGTGTTCCATGACTACCTAGACAAATTTATAGTCATCTATTTAGACGATATAGTGGTATATAGCTCCATTTTGGAAGAGCATCAAGAGCACCTGCGTCAGGTACTTTAAAGATTACATGACCACCAGTTATACGTAAAAAAGGAGAAGTGTGCATTTGCTCAGACCCAAATCCATTTTCTCGATCATATTGTCGAACGTGGCCACATTCGAATGGACATGAAAAAGGTTAGAGCCATCAAAGAGTGGACAACATCGAAGAACGTTAGTGAACTACTCATTTTTTGGACTAGCCAACTACTATAGAAGGTTTGTGGAAGGGTACTCTCGCAAGACCACGGCCCTCCCAGAACTATTGAAGAATGAGCGTAAATGGTGTTGGACGAGTGAGTGTCAAGAGGCCTTCGAGGGATTGAAGGATGCTATTATGAAAGATCCCATTTTAGCTCTCTCTGATATTGAAAAGCCCTTTGAAGTTCAGACGGATGCATCCGATTTTGCTATTGGAGGAGTGCTTTTGCAACAACATCACCCAGTAGCATTTGAAAGTAGGAAGCTAAGTGAAGCTGAAAGGAAATATACGGCCTAGGAAAAAGAACTCTTGACGGTGGTTCACTTCTTGAGGGTTTAGCGACATTACTTGTTGGGTTCACACTTTTTCGTGAAGACAGACAATACGATCGTTAGCCATTTTCTCACCCAACCAAGGCTTACGGTAAAACAAGCTAGGTGGCAGGAATTTTTAGCTGAATTCGACTTTTGTTTTGAGCACACCGCTGGAAAGACCAATCAAGTGGCCGATGCATTGAACAGGCGAGCAGATCTAGCGGCCCTTAGAAGAATTGCCCCAATGGCGGCTAGTAGAGCCACTACAGACATTCATAAGTTGATTAGAGGTCACTTAGGGAAGGACCCGTAAGCTTGTGCCATCCTGAAGCTAGTGGAAGAAGGGAAGTCCAAGTACTTCTGGCAAAAAAATGGGGTCTTATGGACCAAGGGACCTCGAGTGTTTGTGCCAAGAGCAGAAGGTCTAAGACAGATACTAATGAGGGAATGTCATGACACACCATGGGCGGGACACCCGGGTTGGCAACGCACTTTGGCATTATCGAAATAGGGATACTATTGGCCTCATATGCGACAAGATGTGATGGACTATATGAAGACTTACCTCATTTGCCAACAAGACAAGGTTGAAAGGAGGAAACCTGCAAGCATGCTTGAACCACTACCAGTACCCACCAGACCGTGGGAAAGCATCTCCCTCGATTTCATTTCGAGCCTACCCAAGGTTGGTGACCTTGGAGCTATTTTGGTAGTAATTGATCGGTTCTCTAAGTATGCCACATTCATTCCCACTCACAAGTATTGCACTGCGGAAGACACAGCTCGACTATTGTTCAAACATGTGGTCAAATACTGGGACCTCCCTCAAAACATTGTCAGCGATCGAGATCCGAGATTTACGGGGTCCTTCTGAAGAGAACTTTTCAAGATATTGGGGTCCCAACTCAACATCTTCTCAAGCTATCACCCTCAAATCGATGGTCAAACGAAACGGTTCAACGGATTATTAGAGGAATACTTGAGGCATTTTGTTCAAACCAATTAGAAAGACTGGCCCTCATTATTGGACGTGGCTCAACTCTGCTTTAATTCTAACAAAACCTCTTCCACCAACAAGAGCCCATTTGAGGTGGTCATCGGATAATTACCAAGGCTACCCCACACTTCTTTGGAACAATATGAAGGAAAAAATCTGAGAGCCTTCAATCTCAGCAAAGAGTGGAAACAAAACACAGAGATTACGCAAGCCTATTTGGAAAAAGCATCAAAGCGGATGAAGAAATGGGCAAACAAGGGTCTTAAAGCTCAACAATTTCAAGTTGGTGATTTGGTTCTTGTCCGATTAGTTCTTGAACAAACCAGGTTCTTGAGAAAGAAAGATCGTAGACTGGTGCGCAAATATGAAGGTCCAGTAAGGGTCTTTTCTAAGGTGGGGAATGCTTCTTACAAAATTGACCCGCCAAAGTGGATGAAGGTGCACCCAGTATTTCATGTGAGCAACCTGAAACATTTTCATGCAGATCCTACAGATGCTAGCCGAAGGGAGCCAACCAGAGCCACCATCACCATGAAGCCACCCTCAGAGTGTCGAGTCGAAGAGATCTTAGTTGACAGGGAAACCAAGATATCTCGAAGACTAGTTCGAGAATACTTAGTGAAGTGGGAGGGATTAAGACTAGAAGAAACTAGCTGGGAGAGAGAGCACGACCTCCAGAGATTTCAAAGAAAGATTGAAGAATTTCAAGCCAGCAAGTCGACGAGGACGTCGATAGAATAGGTGGGGGGAGGATGTCATGAGCCAACCTTGTATAGGGCCATGACCGGGACTTAGGTTGCCATGAGCCACCCATGTATAGGGCCATGGCCGGGTAGATCCCTTGTGCTAGGAAAAGTGTTCCCATTTCAAACATTGTAATGGTTACTGGTAGCATAGCTCTAAAATCTCTAAGGCTCTTTAAGGGGGTTAGTCGGCAGCATAGTGTTGGGCTATCTCACCGGTTGCTATACGAGCTTAAGCCACCCACCAAGGGCTGCCCCCTGGCCCTGGTGATAGTGGGAGGTCCCGATGTATGATTCCCGTTTATAATAAAACTCACCCCGATTGAATGTCTCGATTGTTGCCTCGATGTGTTTTTCTTTTTCTCGATGCGAATATGCCTTATTGTATGTGTGCTTGAGATTGATCTCGATATGTTGTGCCTTATTGTGAATGCTTGTGACTGACCATGACTTATGATTATTTGTTCAGATATCGATCTATTGAAGGTTGACTTAGTTGAGAGCGTCCATTCAAGTGTCGCACGATCTATTACTTATTGAGAAAAAGCTTAATCCGTGACACATGACATCCTTATAAGAATGAACTATAGCTACAACATCAAGTTCACCCTCCTATGCAACGATACATAGAAAATTACAATAAGAGTGTTTCCACAGCAAAGAAACCAAAGAGTGCCAGGTCCAAGAGCCAAATGATTCACCTGGATTTCACAATAGGACTCTTTTAGCCTGTTCAGCATCAATAGATCTATAGGCTTTGTCAAAATGTCAGTACGAATTTGGGGCCATGTCTGATGATGCCTCTGAGTCCAAAGAAGGCATCTTGATATATCCTGGAAAAGGAAAAGTAAATAAAAATGACATCACCAACATAAAAAAAAATTGTAAGATAGCTTTATTTTAATCTGAGATAGAAAGTTTTAGATGAACCCTTTAAGCTAATGGGCATAAACAAATTTCACCAACATCAATATTAGCTAAACATTCATCAATGAAGCTTCTTCCTTCGCATGAAGGAAAGCTCAGGATCAGAAAGAATGATGAGAATTCAAACCTCTCCACCAAAGGGTAAAGTCTTCTCTGTATCAGGTAGAGCCACTCCATCCTGCACATCAAAAGAGTTATTAAAAGAATAAGACCACAGCTCTTGTAAATTAACCATTTCCCAGTGGCGGCGGATCTTGACATTGGGTTTTGAAGGGGGACTAATATTAATATTATGCTGAACTTATTCTTTTATAAGTAGGATCCTATTATATTTATTAATATAAAATATATATATTTGCAAGCAATATACTTACAAAAAATAAGTTCACAAATTATAAATTTTATCAATTCATGAACAAATGTATAAAGAAACAAAAGATATCAAATAAATAGTTTTATTTAACTTTATTCTTTTAAACATATATTTTATTTTTCTTATTTTGATGGAAGACATTGTTTTTATTTTCTATCAATTCATGAACAATATGTTTTTCTAACATTTTACAAAGTGATCTCCAATCTTCGCAAGATAGCAAGAGAAAGAGATCTAGAGTAGAATTATACGGAAGGGAAGGGTTGTAGCCAGCTAAAAAGAAAAGTAAAAACATGTTTGATAATTGGTTGGAGATTTTAAGTCTTGTTGATGAAACTAGAGCGTCAATTTGGTTTTTGTTACATTTACATGACTGTAATTTAACTCTTGTGACAAACCTCTTGATTTTAAGGGTTTGCAAGTAATGATTGGTGAGTAAAATAAATATACAAATACTAATGCGATTTTAATCCATCTTAAATTGTAATATATAAAATTATAAAAAATAAATAAAATTAAAAAATTTAGTTTGAGGGGACCAACTTAAGTTTATTTAACATAAATACATACATACATATATATACATATATATATATATGTACCGAAATATAACATCATAGTCAAGGTGTTCATTTCATCTAGAAGTTAATAATTTTCATGACAGAGGCAGTGATATTGACATTGCCGGCAAGACCAACTACCATGATTTCCATGTATGATTCTAGGAGCAATAGTCTCTCAATTAGTATGAATCCAGCAATAGAAGTCAAGGTGATGATGGTGATCAAGCTAAATGTAAATATTATGGTGGTAATGACAACAGTCGAAGACCGATGGTGTTATGAAAGGAAACAGGGTGTTTAATGGAGGTGGTGATGGTGCTCAAGATAAATGTAAATATTATGGTGGTAATGACAGCACTCAACGACTGAACGAAAAGTGACAGGTATCAAATTGATGTTGGATGAATAGAAGATCGTAGATAAAACAGAGTAAAAGACTTCCTCTGTCCTGTAATTGAGGGTTTTTAGTTTTTCCTAAAGGGATGAGATTGGGTTTGGAGGTGAACTACCCATCCAAGCTATCTCAAAACCTAATTCTTAAAATTCCCTTCAACAGAAGGGACTTGAAAGTAGAGTATTCCATTTTAATAATTTCAGCTTGTGATCCCTTGTTCCCAATAAATAGCAAAGAATAAATGTACACAAAAAATAAAAGCAACATATTTCTATTTGAGTCAGTTACCTCAATGCAAATGACTGATGTCACCTGAGCACCCATATTTACAACTCAGGCTGTTGATAGATTGTTCCCAATAACTGCCTCCAGGCCTTCCTGAGATAATCATATTTGAAACAAATTTTACACATCAAAGAGTAATTTACTATTTCAAGAACATTTCTACTGGTAAAGCTGGGAAAAGCAAATCTCATGAAATAAGACCACAATCAGTAAGAATGAGAACAAAATATGATAGCAATGCAGGATACTGTTATTTTATTACCACAAAATGATATCAGCATGGTTCTTCCGTTTATAAATTTGAGTACATATATGACATTAATACAAACTTGTATACATAAGTAAGAACACATGCATATGTATAGACTGTAAATGAGACAGACAATTTCAAGGCGGAAACCACTTGTGTTTAATCAGTATCGTTCCTATGAAGGCAGAACAAAAGATCCCTAAAATGGAGCGCCTCAATCATCCCACAACAAACTTATACTACACAAACACAAATTCGTCGAACACGCATGAGCAAAAATTAAATCAAACAACTGTGGAATCATCACTCTAAAAGATTTCCAACTTGCCAAGGTAACTGGGAAAGTGCCAGTATTAACAAAAGTAATAACTAAGTACTACTTAGGCTGATACATCATTCAGTTTAATGCCCATTATTGAAACTTGATTTACATTTGCACCTAAGAAGTATGAGAAGAATTTCTCACCTGGTGTACTACTGCTGAGCTAAAGTGCAAGTCTTGCAGTAAAATTGATACGATCTCCTTTATCTCTGCTTGTAACAATCCACAAAATTGTAAGTACAAAATATCTCATATAATCTACAGCATCTAAATCGCAACAGATATTCAATCATTTTGGAATTAAACCAAGTTTTATATTTTTATTATTGTTATTTATCTTATTTACTATAATTAGTGTTTTTATTAGATTTTATCTTATTTACTATTATTATTATTATCATTTTATTTGTGAGTCAATTTTAGAATTTTAGTATAAATATGTTTTTTTTTTTTAAGTTTGTAAAAGACGATATGATTATTTTCAATAAAATTTTGAGTACGGTAAAAAAAAAAAAATTTGTGCAACCCAATTGGAGGACATAAAAATTGTTTGATTGTGTATTAGTCTTAGTTAAATTATCATTTGAATTTGTTAATTGACAATTAATTAGATTAATAAAATGATTTGTTTTCAAAACTTTAGGTGATTGATAAAATACTCCAAAATTTGTTATTTCTTAGAATCCCCATTCTCTTCATTTCTTAAGCTTAGAGGTATTAATTCCTTTTTTATTTTCTGTAAGGGTTCAAAGGGAAGGAAGCCACAGTAGCAGATTCGATCGCAAGGAAGTGAAAGCTTGGTTTTCGTCTGCCTTACCTTTACTTGGAGTCGCATGCATGCAGTTCTTTTGGTCTCTTTGTTAAGAAAAAGATCAAAATCTCGTGCTGATCCTTGGAATTGAGGAGAGTTGCTGAATTAACTTCTATTTTAATTATAAAATAATTGAGATTCATCTCAAATTTGTGTTTTGTGTGCTTTAATCTCTGTTCTTGTTGTTGTTTTATGAACTACTTTAATATATATTTTTTATTCGATCAAATGAATGGAAACCCTAGTATAATTTTCTCAAATTTAATTATTGTGAATCTTGGTTTCTCGAAGGAGCTGTGATTATAGTATATTAGCATTTGTTGGTTAATGGACATATTATTGATAGTTATATATTAGAAAGGGGATTAAGATAAAGTTTATCATTGTATAATATTGGTTAAAATTGAAATTTGGCATTATATTATTTTTATTAAATTTTATCACTATATATAAATATATTTCAATTACATTCACTGTCATTCACTGCATATTTCATAAATAATCTAATTAATTTTGTTATTTTTTGTCCAAAAATCAACCAATTTGAAAATATATATAGTGAGTAGAATTTATTAGAAGCAAAGCAAATTGATAAAATTTTATATTAAAATTATAGTATAATGACAATTTGATCTTAATCCTAATTTTGTAAAAAGCTAAATTCATTTTCCAAAATTTGAATTTCCAAACATAACATTAATGAATTCATATATGACATAAAGGTATGGCAAAATCCCTATAATAAACTAAATTCACATTCTCCAATATTTATATTTTTAGAATTTCATAATTTGAACTTGCAATTAAGAAATATGGATAAATATAATCAATCTAGGAAAATTTATATGGCTCATATTTCTAGCTTGAACAAAAAATTTTAATTATTATTATTTTTTATATATTGTTTATTAAGATTGTAGGCTTGCAAGAAGTCACCCATAAAGCAATAGAAACAAAAAGTTCTAAGCTTACAAGCAATATAAGTAGTCAAGACTCATGTACCTTTTTTTTTTTTTTTTGTTTACAAATGAGATTGTAATTTGAATATAAAAAAAAGATTGTAAGTGTTTGAATTTAAATTTCATTTTCATTGGATGTTATTTTTTAAAAAATAATTATATAAATAAATTGAATTAAGTTCTAAGTACAAAACTCACATACTTTGCTTAATAAATAAGTTAACCAAATTAGAATGATAAATAAATACAATTAAAAATGGAGAAAAACAACTTTTAATTTTCCTATTTTGGATCAATCAAGTAATATTTTACATTTTTTTTTCAAATTATACTCTAAGTTAATTCCATTGATACTCCAATGTTGTCTAATTCTCATTTTTCTTTATTTTCCAATTATTGGCAAATAAAACTGAGAAAATGTTTAATTTTATATAATAAAAAATTAATCAAACTTCAGTTATCCCTTCCAAAAATACGAACGAAGTTATTTTAATTGATTCTAACCTTGCAATTTAATGAGATGTAAAATTTTGATTATTCTAAACTAACAACTTAATTAATCTTTCTTTTGTATAATTCACCTAAGAGCCCGGGATTTCCGCCGTATCAAAAAGTGCGTTTTACAATTGGATCTCTCAAATGGACATCACAAGAATTTGGAAGTAAAGAATGGTATATCTTTGAAGAGGAAAAGTTAGAGAATCTAAATGTTACTCTCTCACCAAGTACAGAATGTGTATCATTTTGTTGCTTTCATGCAACTCAAAATAATAGAATCAGCTTTAAATTTAGATTACTTCATAAGATACATAAATTAGAGAATAAAACAATACCCTTTTCTCTTTTCCTTTTTTTCTTTTTAAAGCAATATTTTTTTCTCTTTCTCTTTCTCTTTCCCTTTTTCTTTTTATTCTTTTATGTTTATATCTGTTGTCTTATTTTTCATTTGTAGGTGATTTATCTAATTTTCTCTTTATAATTAAGTTAAAATTAATTAGTAATTTTTTAACACTAATATTTACATATAAATATTATAGTAAAAACGAAGGTGACATATCAAAGATGAAGAACAGTTCTATACTTATTTATATATAATTGCAATTTGACAAGATGTACTAATTTATTTGTATTGCTTTAGTTGAACAAATCTAAGTGTATCTATTGTTTTCTTCTTTTCATTAGAAAAAGAGTGAAAACATGAATAAGTAAAAATTAAAGGGATCATAACTTTTATTTTGAATTTTAGAGCCCTAGCGACAAACAAAGTTTTTCCAATTGCTTCAGAAAAAAAAATGTTACCATAACTGATTAAGGATAAAATTTAAGGATGTATTATTTAAAAAAAAAAAATTAATGAAAAACAATACATTATATACATTTAAATAATATTTTTATTATCTTTAATTAATATTTATAAACATTTATTAATCAAATTTTTAAAAATTAAAACAGTCCAAACATTAATAATTTTATCGTTGACATTATTTTACAATAATATCCCGATAAAAAAAAGTTTAATTTGATATTATATGTTATTTTATATAAAAAAAGGAATATAATGAATTATTTCTTTTTTTATTATTATTTAACCAAACAATAGTTGTTAAGATTTTTTTTCTTTCTTTTCTTTTAATAATTTTAGCTATCCAAATAAGGTTACATATATCTTTTCATTCCATTTAAAAAACATTCATTTTTTTTTATTAATGTTTCTCCAAACATAACATAAATTCTTTTATTTTACTAATGTTTATCCAAATATAATGTAAAATACGTTAAAAAAAACCATTTCCTTTACTTATTTTGTTTTCATTTACTAATGTTTATTCAAATATAATGTAAATTTTTTTTCTTCTATTAATATTTATTCAAATATAATTAAAATACGGAACTACACATGGTGTATAGTTGACACTTAATAGATAATGCTACAAAAAAGTTGGATACAAAAATTTCTATTATTTCTCTCATTGGATCATTGACTAAAGCGAAATTTTGTACACATAAGGGTATCACATTAGTAAGCTGACGTGAATTGATTCCTCCAATTCCAATATTATTGATTGATTTGTTTGCATATACAA
Source organism: Durio zibethinus (assembly GCF_047325235.1). Taxonomy (NCBI): domain Eukaryota; kingdom Viridiplantae; phylum Streptophyta; class Magnoliopsida; order Malvales; family Malvaceae; genus Durio; species Durio zibethinus. The sequence goes on along the minus strand of NC_143188.1, from coordinate 3,541,819 downwards.
ATATTTTTCTCATTATCGCAATGGATCTTAAAAAAAAAAAAAGTTTTATCATATAAAATATATATTTCAACTTGCGTTAAAACTTTGGCTCATAAATTACTATACATGCTTTGTTAAAAAAATTAGGTTCGAAATTTTTGTAAGACAAAATCAAAAAATTTTGTAAGACAAAATCAAAATGTTAATGAGAGTTCATATAAGCTTAAAATTTAATTTGAAAACATATTAAATAGAGATAAGATATATTATTATATATAATTATAATGTAAAGTTAGTGTTAAGTAAATAAAATAAAACAATAAATTATTAGCTTTGACACTAAGACTTGCGGCACTATTATTTAACTACTAGAAACGGACGGTCGGCCGTGCGAACCAACCTTGTTAGGTTCCACAAATTATGTCGGCCATCTCTTGATGGCCATACAGCACCCACCACACTAGGGTAGGCGTAGCATATTTAGCTAACCGACCCTTTTAGGGTTTACTCTTTCCTTGCTAAGCTACCATATAGATAAGTTCTTTTGTACTCTTCGGTTCTTTACTTGATGTGGGATGCTTCTAATCAATGGCCATGGCCGCAGCGAACTCTGGAGAGAAAAAAAGAGGGGTTTAAAGTTTTTAAGCAACAAGATGTTACCTAGTGTTTGGAAGTGTTCATGAGTTCTAAATAAAATCGACCCTTTACTTGAAGGCTGGCAACCGATGAGACAAAAACTTATGTACATAACAACAAAACCTAGTCATACATGCTCTACAAAGTTGATGATACAGTCACAGTTTGTATTGGTCAAGCCGATGATTCCGGATTTTCACTGCAAATGACCATGGATATACAAGTTTTCAAAACATAAATGACCCTGCCATTGAGCAGCTGTACATAATAGACAAATGCTTTGCCATCAAGTTAATTGGTCCTGAAAATACAAAATGCAAAAACCAATGCCATGTATCACTAGTTTCAAGACAACGAGACAGTGAGAATTAGGAACTTGATTAGAACAAAATGAAGGATGAACTCAATGCCTTGTTTACTAACAGGTTTCCAACAGAAATATCACCTTCAAGCTTGAAGATGAACATTGCTTAGAGAAGTCCCTTCCTATCTACCGACTTCTAGGAATTTATGTAACACATTACCTGTGCTTGATGGAAATTAGAATCTTTGTATTTCCTGCCACTCCCAAAGTGAATCCCGTTGCGAATCTAGTCCTCTCGATGTATCCAAGCATCTCGATCAAAATCAAAAACTCTGAGGATCTGTATAAACAGGATGCAATAAACATAAGAAATACATTTTAAGTAATCTAAGGAAATCTATGTCAAGATAAGAAAATTTTCACCCTGTTAAGATATTGCATAAGCAAAATGCAATGAGCAATGCGATTTCATTGTACCAGACATAAAAGAATATCAAACATGGAAAAGGAAAAGGATGGGAGATGACTTACAGCTCCACCCTTCCAAGACACAAAAGTTGGATTTGTTCTCGATTGCAAAACCTATTTCACAAGTGGGAATCCAAGAATACCAAAATCAAGATCCAAAGCTCAAACAAGTAAAGAGACAAATTATAAGGAACAGAAAACCACAAACAGCCTAAAACCTAATTCAAGCATAAAACTAACTTAAACTAATCATGAAATAATGTTAAGGAACAGAAAACCACAAACAGCCTAGTGTCACGGATCAAGACTTAAGCTTCGAACTCGCGCGGCTCCGGGATCCGGGCATTCACCCATCCGACATCCCAGATTAGCCTACCTGTCACGGTTCACACCCTTGTGAGGTATTGTCCGTTTTGGCCCCCTGGCCTCACAGTTTTGTTTTACAAAAGGTACCTCACAAGAAAGAGGTGTTGTGAACCTTTTTATGCCCCAATGACCCTCCTATTATGTTCGATGTGGGATTCAGGACTCTTTCTTAGGTCCGTGACACTAGAACCTAATTCAAATATAAAACTAACGTAAACTAATCATGAAATAACATTGGACATAAAAGATTTTATATTTTTTTTGAGTTGCAATATAGAAAATTTTAGTTAATCTAAATATCATATTATATACACTTTTTTTACCCCATACATATGTTTTTATGTATGTTTGTAATTCTTTACATTAATGAATTTTATTTCTCATCCGTAGACATAAATCAGTTAAATCGAATCACATTAAATTATTACTTTTTATGTAATTAATCGATTATTTCATTTCGCTTCCACTAATATGATTAAATTGAAATTTTTTGGCCTAACAAGTGATATTAGAGCTATAATAATCCCAAAAACATGAAACTTACCAATAACATAGTCAATTAAAATTTAGAATATTAGTAATTTTGGTGCCAAGCAGAAATTAAATATAGATTATACAAAAATTATTCAAACTTATTTATACCATGCCCAGTTACACCATGGTTCCACGTGCAAAAAGCACAGAAGGCTATAGAGGTCTTCCAAATTATTTTGCAGGAAACAAAGACAAGAAAGGAAATTAAGCACAAGACTATCATGAAAGGGAAAGAATAAAGACAATGAGGAATAAGGCAAACCCGGAGTAGGGTTCCAATGAAACACCAACTGTTAGGAAAATGAGGTCTAGCCCCATATAAGTGGTTTTGGACCAAGTAAAGGCCATGAGCCTTGATCTTTCATTTTACACAGAGCCCTAGCTACTTAATAAAAAAGAGGTGAGGTTGTTTTAAGGGAGTGTCAAAAACCAAGTAGAAAAAAAAGAAAAGCAAAAAAAAAACAGAAAGAAAAAAGAGAAGGGAGAGTTAGTTGAACTGAAGTCGATCCGTGATCCGATTGAGTTGGAACCTTGTCAGGAGGTTTATGATTCAGAGTTTTACATTCTGTATTATACATATAGGTAGAAGTATAATAATCTGAAAAATTTTCAATCAACAGTGTTTTTGTTGACTGTAAAATAGAAGAATTAATTTGCTGAAATAATTCTTTGGTTAAGAATACCGTAGCTTTTTCGAAGAGAAGAATTCTTTTAAGCTTGTTTAGCTTAGAAGAAATAAATATATGTTTTTCAAAATATTCACATAAAGTCAAGAAATTATTTATTTCTTGAAGATTGTATTGATTTTCTTCCAAAGCAAAAAAATCAATATCTTACTGTTTTAACAGATTTGTTGATAAAAGGCTTTGGAAAGCTATTTCTTTAAAATTTTGAAATTTTTTAGCCTGTTTGACTAAGAACTCAACTAAGTTGGTCATCCCTTTTCGAAAGCTAGTTTTATTTTCTAAGAGATGGGATTCCACACTTTGTTTAACAAATTATAGACTTGTGGTTCAAGTCCAGGATTGTAAAAATCTTTTATCTATGGATTAGAGAAATTTGTTCGCTCCAATAGTTGTTCTGTGGAAGAAACTATTTGAGAATAACTCATAGGTGTCCAGTCGTTTAGATCTTGAGCAAACTGTGAGTATTTTGGTTGAATCCTCATAAAAGAGGGTCGATAAAGAGGTTGTTGATACAGATATAATCCTTGATTAGGATTATTGTAAAAGTTAAATCCTTGGTTAGGATTTGTAGAAATCAGGGGTTGTGTAGAAGAAGGAATAGAAAAGGAAAAAGGAGAAGAGGATTTTTTACTTGTTTTCTTCTTTAGACTTTGGACCTCTTTACTATGGCAATATTATGATGAACAATGACAAACCCTCATCTTCTACCCCAACAAAAGTGAAACAAGAACAACTTGATTTCGACTTTTATAAGTATATTATTGAAAATTTTAAATTAAAAATGGAACAAAGTAACGATCCGTAAAGCAGAAGCAATATCTAACCCAGATATTGACGATCTGAGATGTTTTTCAAATTTAATAGATCTTGATATAATGAATCAACATCTTCCTCATCTTAAGGAAAAATATTCTCACCTAAACAAAGATGAGATCAAAGATAAGATAAAACAAACTTCTGATTCTGGCGAAACAGGTCAGGCTCAGAACGAAATCCCTGTAATAGATTCGTTAAACAAATGAACGATTTCACAAGGAGGTACTTATTTAGACTTAACCAAAGTTCTTCTTTAAAACTATGAAAAAACCATAGATGATTGGGCACAATCTATGCCTATTGTTGTCACAGGTTATAAAGAGACTTGTAACAAAGAAAGATTCTTCAACTACTTTTGTGGCACATGGCAAGGTGATGTCCTTCAATTTCTTAAAAAATGAGAAAAAACAATCCTCGAAAAATAGCAAAAATCCTATTTATTAGCTGTAGGAAATATACCTCAACTTTTGAAAGATTTAACTTAAATCTTGAAAAATGAGTTTTACGGTAGTTCAGAATCCTTGAATCTTACTCAAGAAGCTCAATTTATTTTATCCAAATTAAAATTATGTGATATTAAGTTTTTAGATGATTTTTCTAAAAAATATCTTTCAGAATATCAAAAATTTGATGAAAAACATTTCAAGTTTTGGTTACAACAATATTTTCTCAAACTTCCCTCACCATAGGATGAATTATGTTCACAAAATTACTCTGTTTACATTGAGTTAAAACTCAAAACTGTTCATGCTGTAAATCTCAGTATGAAATTGTATGATACTCTTGGATGTAGAATCCACTACGTTTAGAATCAGGTAACAAAATACTGTTTAAAGCAAAAAGCTGCAACACAAGTAAAATCTAAACTTTCGTATAAGCAATGTACAAAGATTTTGGAAAATGAATTTGAATTTGGTTGTAATAAACAATCCTTTTCAAAGAAATCTCATTTTAAGAAAAAACGAAAATATTTTTGGACAAAATGGAAACCCACAACTTTATTTTTTTATTTTTGGACAAGATGAATCTGATTTATTTTTATGCTAAATACTAAATCTAACACAAATAATGTTTTAGTTACATCTTTTTGTACTCCTTATCGAAGTTTTTTTTCAGGTTTTCATAATACAAACAATACAGAAGCCCTCAGACGAGCAAATAGCATGCGCCAATCAAGTAATATTGATACTGCTCAAATTCTTATTTTTACAGAAGATAATCCATCTCAGCAAGGTACAATTGATAATCAAACCCATTATCATTCTATTAATTCTATGATAAACTCACACACTTCTTCATCTAGAAAACCTAAATCTGAAGACATTAAAATGATTCATTCTATAAATAATTTTCGTATTTCTGCTACTTACCCTCAAGAAATAATATCATTTGTTAACAGGGCAAGATATTATACTTATATAAAAGGTTATTTTTATTTTCAAAACTATAAACCCTATAGTTTAAATATTTTGACTGACACAAGAGCAACAATCTCTAGCTGTCGACCTAATGCTTTGCCGTCAACAAAATGGCAACCAATGAAGCATCCTATAATAATAGTAGGTATCGATGGTAAAGAAACCATTGTTAACCTAAAGGTAAAAAATATACATGTTGCCTTAAACGATAAAAAATTCTTTATACCTAAAATATTATGTTTTCCTAATATGCATGGAGACATACTATTAGGAAATAATTTTATACATAAGTATTTACCCTTTTTCTATTCATTCTAATTATCTTGTTTTTACTATTGACAAAAAATCAATAGATGTTCCTTTATTATCCAAGCATGATTATGTTTGTGATAATGGTTTTCAACCAGAAATAACATGTATTAATGAAAAACATTAGCTTTATAGAATTTTGTAAGAAAACTTCAGTGAAGACCAATTGAAGCTTTGGAAACGCAGTCCCAGATACTGTGAACTTGCTCTTCATTCTCCAAAAAAGATTATTAGAGTAAAACCCATGATCTATACCAAACAGGATATAGATGAATTTGAAGTTCAAATTTTTGAATTGCTTGACAAAGGTGTGATAGAACCAACTACCAGCCCACACTCCAGTCCAACATTCTTGGTAAGAAACCATTCTGAAATTAAATAAGGTAAACCCCATATGGTTATTAATTACAAGAAATTAAACCAAAATCTTGTTTTTGATGACTATTTTATCCCTCGAAAAGATGTTTTAATCAATTTAGCAAAAAATGCTAAATACTTTTTTAAATTTGATTGTAAGTCAGGTTTTTGGCAAATCATGCTAAATGAAACCTCTAAACCCCTTACTGCTTTTAGTGCACTAACAGGCCATTACCAATGGACTGTTATGCCTTTCGGTCTGTGCAATGCCCCTCAAATCTTTCAACGTTGGATAGACAATCTTTTCAGCAAATATAAACAATTTTGCTGTATATATATTAATGACATTTTAATCTTTTCTAATACTTTAGATGAGCACAAGAAACACCTGAATTTAATTGCTCAAGAATTTATTTTACACGATATTATTTTAAGTCCCAAAAAGGTTGAACTTGAAAAAACCGAAATTGAATTTCTTGGTCTTAATCTTTCTGCAAATGGACTAACCCTACAAAAGCAGAGACTTTCCAGAAGAACTGGATAATGTCAAACAGCTACAACAACTGTTAGGTATACTTAATTATGGCAGATAATTTTTTAAAAACTTTTCCAAAAAGGAAAGCCATCTTTTGCGTAAATTACGAAAGATAATGATTTTGTCTGGACACCTAACGATTCTAATATTATCAAATAGATCAAATCAGATCTAACCACTGTACCTAAGGTCTATTTACCTAAACAAGGTGACCTATTAATTTTAGAGACAGATGCCAGTGATGGACAATGGGGATGTGTCTTAAAAGCTAAAAATCTGCATCAAAAAGATGAATTGATTTGTGGCTACAATTTCGGTAAGTTCAAATCGAACGAAATAAATTATATTATCTTTGAAAAAGAATTATTAGCCATAAAAAATGGTGTACAATGATTTCACATCTATTTAGCCCCTGAGATCTTTGTTATCCGAACAGATAACCAAGCAGTCAAAAACTTTCTCCAAAATAGAAAGCTTTCTGATAATCCCAGACGAATTAGGTGGTACAATTTTCTTTGTTCTTATCATTTTCAGGTAGAGTTCATCAACGGAGACAAAAACCTCATTGCAGACTTCCTGAGTCGACCACATGGATCGAGGAAAACACCTAATCCATGATACATGTGGATGGAGAACTGTAAAGAAGAAAACAGGTAAAAAAATCCTCTTTTTCTTATTCTTCTTCTACTCTTTCTTCTCCACGACCCCTGATCTCTACAAATCCTAACCAAAGATTTAACTTTTACAATAACCCTAACTAAGGATTATATTTGTACTAACAACCCCTTTATCGATCCCTTTTTATGAAGATTCAACCAGAATACTCACAGTTTGCTCAAGATCCAAACGACTGGACACCTATGAGTTATTCTCAAATAGTTTCTTCCACAGAACAACTGTTGGAACGAACAAATTTCTCTAACCCAGAGATAAAAATTTTTTACAATCCTGGACTTGAACCACAAGTTTATAATTTGTTAAACAAAGTGTGAAAATCCCATATCTTAGAGAACAAAACCAGCTTTCGAAAAGGGATGACCAACTTAGCTGAGTTCTTAATCAAACAGGCTAAAGAATTTCAGAATTTTAAAGAAATAGCTTTCCAAAGCCTTCTATTAACAAATCTGCTAAAACAGCAAGATATTGATCTCTTTACTTTGGAAGAAAATCAGTACAGTTTTCAAAAAATAAACAATTTCTTGACTTTATGTGAATATTTTGAAAAAGATATATTTATTTCTTCTAAGCTAAACAAGCTTAAAAGAATTCTTCTCTTCGAAAAAACTGCAGTATTCTTAACCAAAAAATTATTCCAGCAAATCAATTCTTCTATTTTACAGTCAACAGAAACACTGTTGATTGAAAATTTTTTAGATTATTATACTTCTACCTATATGTATAATACATCTTTTGGTGAATATATACCTAAACTTAAATTTCAACTTGACCATGAAAGTTATGATATAAAAAGTATTGAAATTGGTTTAGTTGGACAATTAACTATACAAAATTATTTTTTTCACCTCTTAAAAGATTTTTTAGCTTTTATAAAGCATCGTTTTATTGAATGTATAAAATGGTCAAAACACTTTTTCTATGTTCATTTTACTATATACAATTTTTTAGGTACCTTTCAACGAGAAAGATTTTATCAACCCTACCAAATATGGGAATTTGATATCGTATCTGGTGGACACTTTCTTCAACCCTTAGATATACTTGATCCACCTACCGACCATATCGAATTCTCTGATGATTTAAACAAAATCATCTCTAAATATACCAACCCAAACTTTTATCACTTCCAAACAGGAACCGACCTAATGGATAAAGCAAAATTCTTTTTCCATTTAGCCACCAAACAAGACTATCCAAAAATAGCCTGTTGGATTGATGGCAGACGCATTTTTGTTAAAAGATTTATTGAACCACATGAAGATCTTGATATCGAAAATGCACTAGAAGTAATTGAGCTTTTGGATAAATTATCTAAAATGAAAGATTTTGATCATCCAACGAATTTACTAGACCAGTATCAAGAAGGATGGTAGGTGTACTATACCAGTATCAAGAAGGATGGCAGATGTGGAACAAAACACATTCTGGATCTTCTCAATCTCCCCAGTCCCTTAACGCACTGAATGAAAATTTTTATAACTTAAACAATGCTATGGGAAGATAAACTGTGCATATTTTAATCCAAAATAAACCAGAACAGATAGTTGACACAAAAGGACAAAACTCCATTCAACGTCAACGACTAACAGACAGAAAATACTGTAGCAGTCACTGTAGTAGAAGATAAAATGTCACTGTAGCAATCACTGTAACAAAAAAAGACGAAGACCTACTATGAAAAATACTGTAGCAAGTCATTGGAGCGGTACTATAGATAAAAATTCTATTATACATTGTAGTGGATAACTGTACAAAAGTTACTATTTATAGGTTAGAAAATTTTTTATTTAAAGCCTCATTGTAACTCAGTTGGAGGTATTTGGGAAAAGCCAATTCTCTCTTTCTCTTTCTCTTATTTCTCTATTTCTTCAATAATTGTCTTTCTTATATATAGATATACATAAATCCTTTTTGCACCTATCCCTGTAAATGATATCAGAGCTCTATGCTTGTATAAAGGTTTGCCAAAGCTTGTATTACAGATTCAACAATAAAGATCTATTTGTTATTCATCTTGTAAGATTTTTTTTACTCTTACTCGCATCTTCTGCATAAACTCTTTGTTTCAAAGCTCATGCGTGCATATCTGAGTTGATAGCTGGCTTTTGTGGCCTGAGTTACCTTTTGTTGCTAGCGTTTCAGAGTAATACACCGATTTTAAGCACCAGAAACATGAAAACTTATGAAAAAAATTTTTGTATTTGTCAAGATAAGTCTTATAATCATGACTTGCATTGTGGTAAAGCAGGTCATATAAAACGAAATTGTAAATCTTAAAGCAAGAGCGAAAAGATGAAAAAGATAAAAGTTTAAATGATGGCAATGTTGCAACAGTAAATTCAAATAGTGATTTAGTTACTTTAATTTATACACATGGTGATTGTAATAATGTTAGTGATCCAGGCATTGAGTGGATAGTTGACACAAGAGCAACAAATCATTGTGTTTCTAAAAAAGAGTTGTTTACAACTTACAAAGCAAGAGACTTTAGTTGTAACAAGATGAAAAATAAGAGTGTGTCGCAGATTGTTGGGATTGGTGATATTATTGTATAAACTAGTACAAGCTGCATGTTGACTTTGAAGGATGTTAAACACATTTCAGATATAAGAATGAACTTGCTTGCTATTAATGTCTTTGATAAGAAGGGATATGAAAACCGACAAAAGAATGGATAGTGGAAGCTTCTCAAAGGATCTGTGGTAGTTACAAAAAAAAAATATGTTACACAATGTATAAAACATGGATGCAATTAAACAGTAACAAGGTAAATGCCGTTGAAAATAATGTTTCAACAAACATGTAGCATAAAGGTTGACACAAATGAGTGAAAAGGGGTTACAAGTTTTGACAAGGCAATCTCTTATTCCCTTGACCAAAGGTATGTCTCTCGATTCATGTGATTATTGTTTATTTGGTAAGCATCATAAAGTTTCTTTTCGTAAAAGTTCTAAAAAAAAAGAAAATAGATTAGAATTAATTTATTTTGACGTATGTGATCCCATTGAGGTTGAGTCATTAGATGGTAACAGATATTTTGTTACTTTTATTGATGATGCTTCACATAAGACTTGAATGTATATGTTGAAATACAAAAGTCAGGCACTGTAATATTTTTAAAAATTTCATGCCATGATTGAAAGGATGACAGGGTTACCCTTAAAGTTTATTCGAACTAATAATGGTGGGAAATACACATCTAAAGGCTTTAAAGAGTATTGTTCAAAGCATGGGATCAAGAATAAGATGACAACCTAAAACACCGTAGCATAATGGAATAGCTGAAAGAATGAATCGCACCATTGTGAAAAAAGTCAAATGTATATTAAGAATGACAAAATTACCAAAGTCATTCTAAGGTGAAGCAATCAACACAGCTTGTTACTTACTTAACAGGTCACCATCAATTTTTTTAGGCTTTGACATTTCAAAAAAAGTGTGAACAGAGAAAGATACTTCATACTCTCACTTGAAAGTTTTTAGGTGTAAAGCATTCATGTAGGTGCTGTAAGAGCAGAGATCAAAGCTTAACAATAAAGCCACACAGTGTGTGTTTGTAGGATATGATGATGAAAAATTTAGTTACAAGGTATGTGATCCAGTAAAGAAAAAGATAGTCAAAAGTAAATATGTGGTCTTTCATAAAAAAAAAAACATAGCAGACCTTAAAAAAAATAAAAAGACTACACGAGTTACTGTTAAGTGTGATGTTTCAACACCGACAAGAATTTCACAAGAAAAAACCACAGATGGTGGAAATGAACAAGAAACAAAACTTTAGGATATGAATGAGCCAACCACAATTGGTGATGAGTCAAATGCAATTAGTTTTAAGCAGAGGAAGCAATCATCTCTACCTAAGAGTGTTGAGCAAAAAAAGCTACCTTCGGCATCAAATGATGTAAAGTCTCAATCCAAGAGTCTACTAGAAAACGCAAGCCATCTACTAGGTATCCAAGTTCAAATTTTATTTTAGTTACCAGTGAATGAGAGTCAAAAAACTTTCAAGATGTGCAAGCTACTCCGGATAAAGAGCACTAGTTAAAAGCAATGAAAAAAGAGATAGAGTCTTTGCAAAAGAATGGTACTTATGATCTTGTTAAACTTTCAAAAGAGAAGAGGCCATTAAAGAATAAATGGATGTTCAAGTTGAAAAAAAATGGTGACAAACTAATGAGATACAAAGCACAATTGATAGTAAAAAGTTTTTCTCAAAAATCAGGCATCGATTTTGATGAGATCTTTACTCCAGTTCCAGGGTGCATCAAACATCCAGGAAGACTTATCACCCTCTGTGAATATAGAACTATGAATATAAAAACTGTCAAACATGACAAAAAAGGGTCAATATATTCTCCAAGACTCCAAACTTAAGCTAAAACAAATATTCATTTAGTAAACGAAAATCTAAAACGGTTACCTTACAAATAGCATGATTTCTTGCATAATACTATGTGTTGTTGAAGCAGCTATACACCGACCATAACTTTAACCTTGTTAGAATATACAAGGGGATTTACCCATTTTGCCCAATCCATTGGAAGCCGACCAATCTAAAATTCAATGAAAGAACTTTTAAAAATAAAAATAAAAAATAAAAACTATCAATTAAGTGAAACAGAAATAAGCTAACCTCCCCACTTCGCTTATTTGAGAAGCGAACAATAGATTGAAGCTTGTTACTGGCTGCTGGAGAAGGGAAAGTGAAGTAAACAATCTCATTATCCAACAATTTGTTCTTCTCTTTAGTTGTTGAAACTGCATTAACTATTGTCCTTCCAACCAATTACCAATCAGATTCTTCTGGGAAATCCCCATCTTTCACCAGAACACCATTCACTCTCATCTCTTCAAAAGCCTCTTTTTTTACATCAGTCGATTTTTGCAACTCTTTAGAACACTCAAAATCGGGTTCCTTTTTCACTGATGGAAGGTTTTGAGTATCTGATTGCATCTCTACAATTTCAGAGGCCTTGACCAGTGCAACAGAAACAGAATCAACAGCCTCTTCTTTGATCTGGATTTTGAAAGTATCATCAAGAGATTGAACATTAGTATTTGTTAACTGAAGAAACTCATCAAAGGACGTCCTTGACTTTAAATCTTCCTTCTTGGCTATGGGCTCCTCTCTGAAACTCGGAGCCATTTCTTTCATCACTGGGACTTCACTCTCAAACCCCAATCCAGGCTCGTCCTTTACTTTAATCTCCTTATTTTCTTTCATCAAAACGTTGCTTTCAATCCCAAATCAGGCTCTTCCTTCAGTTTAATCTTCTTATTTTCTTTCATCAAAACGGTGCTTTCAATCCCCAAATCAAGCTCTTCCTTCACTTTCAAAAAAGGCTCCTCATTCACTTGGGTTTGAACGGGCTCAGATTCTTCGAACTGATCACCTGCCTCGATCAGGGTAGAAACGCGAAACCCAGTCGCAGTTACCCTTCGAAAAATAGTATCTGATCGGAGACAAGAATTAGGGTCATTCGGAAGCAACTTAACGACAGAAACAACGTTGTTATCCAGGGCTGATTGGATTTGTTGAACCTTCTTGTCTTCTACTGAGCCTATATCCATGGCCTCCATATCTGATTATCTTGACCCAGTAGGAGAAGAAAAATAGAGAGAGAGAGAGAGATAAATAAAGAGAGGGACTTTTAGAGGTTAAAAACGGAGGAGAAGAAGGGATTTGGGGGGGGGGGGGGTTTTAGTGTTGTATCTAATATATTTTTGGCGCCAAAATGATTTTACATCATTGGGATGTTCGCGGTTATTTTTGTGTTCAAATGTTAGGCGCGAAAGAAGTGGGTTAAAAAAGGTCAGTTAATTTTTATGTTTTCGCAGTTATTATAGTGCCAGGCCGGTTTGTAAGGAAAGGAAATTTTTCTCGTTTTTTAATGGAAAGCAACTTTAATCACCCCTTTTTTATTTTAATTTTTTTCTATTTAAGAGGAAATCATAAAATGCAGCGTTTTTTAAATGATTAATTATTAAATAAAAAAATTTTAAGGAATGTTTAGTATGTATCTAAATGGAAGGGTTTAGGGTCGAGCATTTTTATATTATACTTAAAGGTATCAAAGGAGTTGGGTGGCTCCTAATACGATATAATTCTATATAATCATAATTCGTTGTTAAATAATTTGATTAGATCAAACATGATACATGTGTGTGTTGTATAAAGTTTAAAGTGTTTAAGCTCATGGGTTGGTGTGTTTGGTTCGTTAAAAGTCAATATCAGTACGTGTATGTGAATTAGCATGACACGATAAATAAACTTAAATCTACGATGTCATGTTAATCCATAACCGTTATAAATAGATTTTTTATTTTTGAGTGTATTCATGTTATTTTTTATATTTTAATAAAATTATATTTATTTTTTGATAATTTATAAAATAAAATTATATTAAATAAATTTACTTATTAAATATTTAAATTATTGATAAATAATTTATATCTAATTAGTTTGTGAATTGTATGATATTGTATTATTTTTATTTATTTAAATTTATGTGTATAAAAACAAATTAATATTTTCAAAGATATATTACTAAAATCTCCAAACTTATAACATATATTTATATAAAAGATTTTAGTTGTAAAACAAAATTAGAGACTAATTATCTAAAAAGGTATAAAGAAGAACAAGATATTGCATCGTCTCCTCTAATGATCTCACACAAACTACATTTAGTCAACATGCTAATAAGTCTTTAGGTGCATTTTATTTTTCATAAAATAATTGACATAATCAATTAGCTAAATTTATATTGTAGTTTGAGCAACAATTTATTTTTATAGATAAGTAATATTTTAATGATTTAATTATAAATTGTATACTATCAAATTATAAAACAATTTCAAGAATTATTGATAGATTAGATGATTTTAAAATATTTTTTATTATAAATAAAATTTAATATTTATTTTATCAAAAATTTCCTTTAGAATTTTACTTACTTCTAATATTATTCTAGTTGGTAAAACTTTAGTTATACGTGTATTACTTGGCATTGTATGGATGATGTGTATGTGTATGTGTGTTTTTTTTTTTAATTACGATTGTAATATTTATATCTTTATTTAATGATTTCTATTATCCATCTATGTGAATGTTGACATTTTGCATAACAACCTAAAGTATATGTCATTTTTATTTCATTATGTGCTTATTATCTCATGTATGTTACTTTTAATAATAATAGATGATTTTTTTAAATAATTAAAATTTTGAAAAAAATCTTAATGTAATGTGCTTGGCACAGCTCAACACGAAAAATAGTATTGTGCCTAATACGACAACCAAAGAAAATTATGAGTTATATATCATGCCGGACCATATTTTTAACATTCATATGCTAGGCCAACATGACAACTTAAAAAATAATGTTATCTATTACCGAATGAGCTAATATTTAAAAATGTTGTGTCGACCCATAACTCATTTGACACTTCTAATTATAGTCACATTATATTCATATCCAATAGGTATTTTAAATTCATTCCCATCTTTATAAGTATTTAATGAATAAAGGTAATTCTTGTACCTCTAGTGTAAAAAAATTATTTTCTTTGTTTTTTTATTTTTATCTCACAAATTTATGCAATTTTTTTATAAATATAAATATTTTAAATACAAATATATTAATTCTAATTAATATAAAATAAAATTTATATTATTAAATATATATAAATATATAAGGATTGATACAAGATGGATGTTATATTACCGATTCTTGTACTCATATTCAATACAAAATTTAAAATCATATTTATCTCCATTCTTATTTTCAAAATTTAATACACATGTCAATTTGAATAGGGTAAAAAAGAATTTCCTGTGAAATTGGGATAAAATTAACAACCGTAGTACCATAACCTATTAACATCCATAGGTTGGGCTAGGTCCAGACGCTTGGCCCTTTTGATCATAAATGCTTATGTCTTTTTCGTTTGAGCTTAGTCATATTTCCTTTTGATCATATTTGCTTATTAAAGGGTCAGTGTATTTTAAAAGCCCAAAACCCAAACTACTCATAAGTGTATTTTAAATTTATTATTTACATATTAAATATTTTATATTAATATTTGAATTTTAAAAAATAATTATCTAATAATAAACTATATTAACCACTCGAATCGAACCCTCTTAGACTTATAAAATTTTATACAAAGCCCACCCGTGGACATGTATAAGTCCAATTCCAAGTTACTTGTATTTTATTAGGTATTTATTTGAATAAAAGGTGAGATTTATTTGGATTATATTAAAAATAATAATGGTGATGGGATTAACTATTATAATGATAAGATTAAAAATTGAGATATATATTTAAATGTAAATATAACAAGATTAAAAATTATTTTTTAATCAATCGGCAAATTGACTACCTTAGAATTCAATTCAATGAATTTTTTCTTTCTAGTCTTCACTTGAAAGAGTAGTGGGCTCAACTGCACTGTGGATTACTATCCGAATGCATCCCACGATGTAGTTGGCCTAAAAAACGAGCTTGAATTCCATTGTACCGTGGAATCCAAATGAATTCTAAATAATTCATAATTTTATTTAAATTTGGTTTAATATTATATTTAAACTATTATAATATATATTAACAATGTTTGATTCTAAATCTAATGCTTAAAGAGGGGACAGGCAGCACCAATGCTGGAACTCGTTGGTAAAGAATGGCATGTCGTTGGAAAAGAGAAAGTAGATTCCCTGAAACATTGTGAAGGAAATAATCTATGCTTTTGTTGCTTTCTCTCTAAACAAACTAAAAGAATTGGATTCAAATTTAAATTCTAAACTTGCAAATTACTTTAAATTTATATTATTATATTAGATAAAATAAAGATACTAAAGCAATATTCTCTTCTTTTATAGTCTCATTGGATTTTTTTTTTTAAAATACTATCAAAAGTGTCAAAAGAAAAAAAAAAAGAGGGGTAAAGAAGTCTTGTGATGTTTATTTCCAGGATTCGAAGGAAAGAACAAGTAATGTTAAAATCATAGCGATCTTAAATGCCTCCTCAAAATCATTTTTTCACCATCTTAGACACAATCCCACTTTGAGAGTTGAGAGAAAAAGAAAAAAAAAAAGAAAGATGGAGTCACAACATTTTGGGCACTCACATCCATTGATGGTGTCCAATGAAATCAAAGAAGCAAATTGCTCAAGGTGCGGTGAGGTGGTGTCGGCTCCTACCCTTTGTTGTGTTGAATGTGGATTTTACCTTCATAAAAAATGCGCTGAGGCACCCTCTGAGATTCATCATCCTTTCCATCCTAATCATCCTTTTGTTCTTTTTCCAAAGCCACCATACAAGCGGGGAGGATGTCCTTGCGATTTTTGCGGCCAAAACTGTGAGCTCTTTGTTTATCATTGTCCTTGTAATTTAGACTTTCACATCAAATGTGCTTTATTTTCCCTTAATATTGCTGAAAAAAAACTTGGAGAGCTTGAACACGTAGCCATCAAAGATCAGTTAATCTCCACTGAAAGTGGTCAAAAGGAACTTGAAAGGGCCAAGTGTTTTGGGTGTTGGGAGCCATTATTAGGATCTGCATATTTTTCTCTTGATTCTGGGTTTCACCTACATAAGAAATGTGCTGAGCTTCCTCATGAAATCAATCACCCCCTTCACAACAAACATCCTCTCATTTTACAGTTTAATGGTGAACGTTTCTCTTGTAAAATATGTCTACAAAAGCCATCTTCCAAGGGATTTATTTATTTTTGTTCACCTTGTAAGTTTGCCCTTCATATTAAATGTGCCGAGTTACCTCCTCAAATCAATCTCCCCTGTCATCGGATACATCCTCTTATTTTACAATTTAATAGTGAAAACCTCCCCTGCAAGATATGCCAAGAAACCCAACTCCAAAAATTTGTTTATTGTTGTTCATCTTGCAAGTTTTCCCTTCATATTGAGTGTGCCTCATCACCGCTTACGATTAAAGAAAAAAATCACCAACACCCATTCATCCTGTATTGGAGACGACACTCGTTCATTTGTGATGCATGTGGCCTCAAGGGTAATTATGCTGCCTATATATGTCTTGCATGCGACCTTCTAATCCACAAAAAATGTGTTTCACTACCACCCATCATCAAAGTCCCACGACATCACCACCCCATTTTCCACAACTATTTTCCTCCTGAGAATGAGTTCAAAAACTGGTATTGTGAAATTTGTGATACTGAAGTGGATATAGAGTATGGGAGTTATTGTTGCCTGGATTGCAATTTTATTGCCCATGTGAAATGTGCGACAGAGAAAGAAGATTGGTACATTGTAATTTAGGCAAAAGATGAAGATGCGAAGCTTGATGATAATGATGGTTCTATGAATCCCATCACTTGTGTCATTAAGAAAAATGGAAGTGGAGAAATGGAAAAAATAAACCATTTCAGCCATGCATGTAAACATCATTTTATTTATTATTATTATTATTTTTTCTTTTCTTTTTCTGGAACCTTTCTACCTACCGGTGGTAGCCGCATTGCCAACAGTTCTGACAGCCACCAACAGTCGTTCTAACAATTGGTAGCCACTATAATCCTAGGTAGCCAGAATTTCAAAATTTTTGGGATTTTGGTCTTCCTTTTTTGCTCTATAAATAAAGCCATAAAAATTACAACAAAGGAGAGGAACCCTGCGACAAAAACCCAGAAGCCCTGTAAAAAAAAAAAAAAAAACTCTGCCAAAAAAAATTTTTGTAAAAAAAAAAGAGGGAATCAAACACAACAAAGAAAGAACAAAAACACAATCCATGGACGGGATTTCAACGCTAAAAAAAAGAGAGAAAAAATAAAAAAAATTTTTGGTCGAATCTTTCAGGTCAAATCTACGCGGTTTGATGCCGTTTCTTGGAAAACTAGGCTCAAATCTATGTTTAAAGAGTTGAGAGGAAGGTTTTTGGTGACTTTGGGTTTTTTTGACAATTGGCGGACAACAGATGGTGACGACGATGGCGATTGACGAATAGCATGGCGTAGCAGCCGTCAGGTTTTGGGTTCTAAAAAGAAAGTGAGAGCGTTTGAAAAGAAGAGAAAGAAAGAGAAAAAAAAATAAAAAAATTGATTTGGCCTTTAAATAGGCATTCAAAATGACGCCATTTAGGCAGAAGCAAAATGACAACGTTTTAAGCTTAGGATGATTTGCGTGTCAGCCCTGACCCCATCTAGGGTCTACGCATCTAACCCGTGACTCGATTTTCCCTCATCTTAGATCGATCCAATTAAATTGATCTTGAACTGCCAAAAAATAGTCCAGATCGCAGTTAATCGATCCACCCAGACTAATGTTGACCGAATCGTTGATCGATCTGATTCAGATAAATATTTTTTTTATTTTTTGAATTATTTTTATTATTTCAAAATTTATTATTAGTATTTATGCATGTTAAAAAGTTTAAGTTATAATAAATTTTTGACGTAATAAATAATTAATCAAATAATAAAAATAAATGATGAAATATAATAAATTTTTTGATAATTTTGTTAATTTTAAAATAAAGATTATAAAATAAAAAAATGTAAGAAAAGTAATTTTTTATCTGACGATGAGATTTAAAGGTACTCTAAGTAGTGATACTTATAAAATCTCTAAATGAGAAGATTTTTTTAAAATACTACCAGCATATTGAAGTATTTATAAAAAATTTTCAATACAATAAAAATTTTCTTTTTTTGTTACAAAATAGTAAATAAAAATTAATTGATTTGTAAAAAATAGTAATTATAGATAACGAAAAAGAAAAATTTATCCAAGGATGAGATTCTAAAAGTATTCCGAGTAGTGACGCTTTACGAAATTCGTAGGTGAGAAGTTTTTTTTAAATATTACTAGTGTATTGAAATATTTATAAAAATTTTTTCATATAATAAATTTCCTCTTTTCTTCAAAAATTTAAATAAAAAAAAGCAAATCAATAAATCAATAAAATTTCTAAAGAAAGAAATAAAATGTGTGCATCAACATATTAGCATTTTGCATTACACGCTTAACATAGTTTTTACACGAAAAGAAAATATGAGCCTCCAAGGATAAGATTCTAAAGTATTTCGAGAAGCGATGCCTAAAAAATCTATAGATGAGAAAGAGTTATTCTATATTACCAACGTACTATAATATTTTAAGAAGTATTTCAATAAAAAGGTTCTAATTTATCTTTTTTGAATAAAAATGAAATAATAAAAAATAAAAGATATTAAAAAAATAAAATTTCAATAAACAAGAAAAATTAAGGAAATTATTTTTCGAATACTGAAAATAAGACTGTTTTTATCAAAATCAGTGGATAAAACATAATTAATTGGTATCATTTTAAAAAGGTGCTGTGAGAGTGCTGATCCTTTCTCACGTATAATCGATTCTCGAACCCAAGTTATTTCGCAGACCATAAAATTATCTTTTTAATAAATTTTAATTTTAAAATTTTATTAGAAGGATATGTTTTAATATGTGACAAATTGCAACTAGCCAAAAAAGATTGGTGGAGACTTAATTTTTTTTTCGTTTCATTTTTAAATTCATCGTGTGGACACAAAATCGTTGCAACAACTTGATGACTCCGTTGGGGAAACCATTTGTTTTCGAGAGCCAAGCCAAGTTAACTACGTATTATCCTTAAATTTTGGTTTAAACAATCTTAATCAGTTTTAATTTTAATATCTTAGATTCTAATTTTATTTCTAAAAACATAATAAAAAAATAAAAAAACAAATCGAAAATGAAAAGAAAATGAAAAGAAAAAAATTTTGCAAACAATTTTTTTATTCTTTTTTTTTTTGTATGTATTATTCTCAATAAATTAGGAAACATATGCACACACGATGATACATTGCACCTTACGCATAAGCTCTGTTCCCGAGCTCCATCCCTTATAGGAAGAAGTAAAGTACTTATGCTCTCGTGAGATGATAACTTTTGTAATAGAAAGTGAAATATTTTCACTTAGATTGAACCCTTTTCATTTATAGCCTGTAATGGATGAGGATCAGGGTACCTTACTTGTCCAACATGGACGATAGTGAGAAATAATTTAAGAACCCTTAGAAATGTGTCAACCCGAACCAAGCATATAATAAGCATAAAAAGATAACCTTAGGTAGAGCATCACCCACCTTGTTTTGTAAAAAAAAGCCCAAGTCCAAAACGTGTAAGGATAAAAGTAGAAAACAAAACAAACAAAAACAAAAAAAATTTTAAAAAATATTTTTTTGATCTCAAACCACATCCTCATGCTAACTCAATTTTATTTTTTTTCTTTTTTTTTTACATAAATCATATCATACAGTTCTGCATTAAGGTATTTGCTCTAGAATATCTTTCTCTTGAAAAGTTTTTCATAGATCCCATAGAACTACATATTTGCTCATCCTCTTTTAATGTCCCATACGAGTCATATAATCAAATACATGCGTGGTTGAAAGAAGCCCAGCAAAAGAATGGAGACTACTTACCTACTAATTATATATTGGAGTTGCCAGAAAAGATGCATTTAGATCTCACACAGAATAATTTAAAAAACTTAGCCACCATCTGGGGTCAGTTGAGTAAAGAAAAAAAAAGCTTTTACAAAAAGTACAAACATATTACATCTCTCATTCTAGTAAAGATTGATGAACAGTTGATTAGGGCAACTATATAGTTTTTGGATCTGTCTTATAGATGTTTCACTTTTAATCAGAAGGATTTGATGCCAACTATTGATAAGTATTCAATTTTGCTTGGGATAAAACTACAGTGTTTAAATAAAGTGTTTACCCGAAAGCCAAAATCAAGTTATCCCAAAAAGTTGGCTAAGCTTATGAGGTAAAAGTAAAAACTATAGATTCTTTCGTAAAGCCTAAAGGTGAACATTTCAGTACCTATTGGGACTTTCTCTAGAATTTCGTTCAAGGGCATCTAGATGATGATCAAGGCATGACTGTGTTTGCTTTAACATTATATGGCATAGTAATCTTCTCGAAGACTTTGGGTTACATCGAGATAACTGTGATGGACTTTTTCAAGTTAATTGAGACCCAAGCAATTAATCTCGCATCAATAGTTCTAGCCGAAACCATCAGGTCATTGAATTTTTATCGACAAAATGAAAAAAAAATGGTTCATAGGGTGTGCACCATTATTATATGTATTGGTCAAAAGTCATTTCAAGTGTGGGAAGAGTGCATTTTCAAAGCCATATCTTCAAAACAAGGCACTGATCGAATAGTTTCACAAGAGCCAATGGCCAGCATTGAAAACTAAAAAAGAATGGGTTTTATTCTTGTGAAGGCTTACTGGGGATGAAATAAAATGGATGGTGCCTTGGATGCTTGTGTGCCCATGTCGTATCATGAAGGAAACAAACCATGAATACCGTTGTTAGGACTATGGGGTGTTGTAAGTTACACTCCGTTGATGGTGCTTAGGTAATTCAATACAAAGCAATTTGTTTTTGCTACTCATGGCCTGGTCTAAGTAAAATTTATTTATGAAAAACATAATCCACCAAGAACTTCGGAGCAATTAATCAAGCATGGAAGAAAACATAAAGAATGAGATTAGGGCCTCTCATCAATAAAGCCACCCCTAATTATCATATTTGAAAAGCGAAGTGACTCAAAAACATAGTTTCCCCTCCTAATGACAGCTCATATCAACCAACTAACCTTTTGACAGAAGTGTAATTATCAGAAATCGAGCTTATCATAAAAAAATTAGAAGCTGAAAAAGAAAAGATAAAAAGAGAAATTTTGAGACTTCGCAAAAAGATAGGACAATTCAAATATGAAGTAGAAATACAAATGAGTAGATTAGAGAAGGTTATAAAAGAACAAGATATGGCCAATAATGATTTGAAAGATCTACACTAAGAAAACAAGAGATTACGAGTCCAATGCAAGACTGAAAAGTCATCAAGTTTTACCTTAGTCGACAAAGCAAAATAGATGAGCTCCAAAAAGAAATGAACTAATAAAAAGATAAAGCTCAAGAAAAGCAAAAAGAGGTTACCAAAATTTTTTAGGAATGCCAAAATTGGGAAGGATTATACTCTATAGCTTCAGCATGATTGGTTGAATGCCAAAAAGAAAAGGAAAAGTTAAAGGTTATGCTTGCAAAAGAGAAAAGAAAGCACTTTGAAGTACTGAATGAAAAAGAATCACTTTACCGGGTGATCCAAGGGTTAGAGCTACAATTACAAAATCACAAGAACCATATTTCAGTAATAATAGATGAATGACAAAGAAGAAACAAAGATTGGATCTTCACATATGATTTGGAAAGATATCCCCGCATGATATGAAAATAAGAAAGCTTAGAGAGGTAGCAGTACATAAAGCACATGACTAATCGAGTTTGTAAAATAGTGAAGAAAGCATGAGAGATGGTTGAAAAAGTAGAAGTGTTAAGACAAAAAATTAATCCCATAAGAGAATATAGACAGCACCTAGTAAATTTCCTAGACGAGCTAAAGATCATTATAAGCAAGTCAAACACTTCTATGAATATAATTTTAGGATGATAAATCTTATGTAACAAAAGTTGTATGAAATTAATGAAAATTTCTAGTGCTAAAATTTATCTAAGAGTAAATATATCTCACTTGCATTCATGCATCATATGCATAATTTTCTTTTAAAAAAATCATAAAAAAATAAAAAAAATAAAAATTTCACCACATGACATTCTAATTTTTAAAAATTTGTGGTAATAAAAGTTTAAGAATAGCTCACCCATTAAAAATTTTGACTTAACTTACTCGTCATTCATATAACACCATGTTTAAACAAGAATCATGAAATAAAAATAGGCCAATCGATTTAAGAGGAACGAGAAGGCTTAAGAAGAACTAAAAAGGGATCTTAGTATAATAATGGATATATTTAAGAACTTGACAAAGGAAAAGCGATGAAAAAAAATCTCAGCTTTCAAGAGCAATCACTAGACATAGTAAATCCTAGTTACCCTTCAAGATTGAACCACAATCAACCCAACCTTCTGAAGGAACTAGAATGCAGATTCTTACTCTTTGAGGATATGCCAGTTCTTATCCAGGAATAACATTTACACCTACTCCAGAATAGTTTCAATATTTCACTGATCTTATTACGATGGAAAAATCACCCAAGCCAATTTTGGTTCTTAACTTAGATGATCCCAAAGAGAAAAAAAAGTTAGGGATAAAGACACTTGAATAAGTGAAAGATACCAATACCCAACAGAACATGAAATTATTAAAAGAAAAACTTAAGGCTGTAGAGGGAATAGACTTTTATGGCTCCATAGATGTAGCCGAGCTTTGTTTGGTCCCAGACGTAGTCATTCTACCTAAATTCAAAGTCTCAAAATTTAAAAAATATGATGGCACGAAATACCCAATGACTCATGTCACCATGTATTGTCAAAATATGACGGTATATGCTCGTGATAAGAAGTTGTTAATACATATATTTTAGGAAAGCCTTATGGGTTCTACAACCAGATGGTATGTTCAACTAGATAAGACTCGTATTCATTCTTAGTAAGAGCTTACAAGGGCATTCTTTACATAATACCTGCATGTCATAGATTTAACTCTAAATTATCTATCTTTACAGAGTATGAAAAAGAAGGCAATAGAAAGCTTTAAAAAATATACACATAATAGAGAGATATGACTACATAAGTACAACTTTTTTTCACTAAAAAAGAGACAACCGTCTTATTATGAATATCTTGAAAGCATCATACTATGAGAGACTAATAAACAATGTAACTAAAAACTTTACAGATATGGTGATATAAGGTGAAATTATTAAAAATGTCATAAAAAATGACAAACTTGATGTAGGAGAGACAAGTGATGCAACGAAAGGTGTAGCACCTAAAAGAAAGAAAATGAAACCCAAGTAGTAAACTATGTAGGACAACAGTTCAAAAGTTTCACTCTATACCCTGCACCAGTCTACCAAACCCATTACCCTCTCATAAATAATGTTATATACATCCTTCACCCATATCAGCTGTATCAATCATTATAATAACTAGCTTATCTCCCCCATTTCTAACCATCATTTTAGACACATACCCATTCATACAACCAACCTCTTGTACCTACTAGACCAGAATGGAGACCTAATCTAAGTAATTGTCTGAGAGCACTAAGAAATACAAAAAAAAAAAATCACTTTCGATCCTATCCCTATGACATACAAAGATTTATACCATCAACTTGTTGAGAAACATTTATTAGCCCTTGTAATTGTTGAACTTGTGAAACCTCTATTTTTTAAATGGTAATTATGATTATCATTATGAAAACTCAAGCCATTCTATAAAAAATTGTACTACTTTGAAGTGTAAAGTGTAAGGATTAATCAATAAAGAGGTGTTAAACTTTAATATTAGCCAACAAGGGACCCCAAATGTTAATGAAAACTCTTTATTGAATCATATTAGACCATCATTAAATGCTTTAATTGATAGACAAGTAAGTTACATGAAAAGAGAGATAGATGAAGTTAGAACCTTAATGGCTAAGTGTTTGAAGCTGTGGTCAAGACTAATATGTTAGAGTCAATAGAATCTTAGAATTACTCTGAAATAATTAACTCAGTCGAGAAATGCAATTATCACAAAGGTGCTTTGGGGTATTCTATCGAGAGTGTTAACCAATTTTGTCAAGAGATGCAGAAGTTGATAGATATGGGTCAAATAGAGTTTTACGAAAAAAAAAAAGATTTGATGAAAGCTGAAGTGTCTACCATTGATTTAAAGAATAAGTTTCTATGTAAATCAGTCACTATTTATTATGATGAAAAGTCGACATCGAGGATAGAATAACCCATCTCCTGACCAATAGTGATAATTAAAGTTTTTGACCATTTTCATACCAGAATGATAAAATAGTAACATATAAGTATGATTGTGATGTCGTAGTCAATCCATATCTACAAATGTAATGGACATAGGAGGTATGACTCGAAGCGGGAGATATTATACTCTAAAAGCTCTAGAGAAAGCTAAACAAGAAAAAACAAAAGTGAGAGAAGAAGAGAAAAGTTAGAGTAATCCTATTGCAGTCTTAAATAAAGAATATCAAAAGTCAATCTCTAAGAAGGAAGCTTGTAAATTTTTAAAGTTAACAAAACATAGCAAGTATAGCATAGTAGAATAATTAAACAAGATGCCAGTTAGAATTTTACTATTGTCATTATTACTTAGCTCAGAGTCACACTGCAATGCTTTATTGAATGTGTTAAATCAAGCATATGTGTCCCACGATGTCTCTATTAAGTATGTGGAACAGGTTATTGGTAATTTAATAATTTCAAACTATATCTCTTTCAGTGATGAAAAAATTCCTTTTGAAGGTAAAAAAAATACTAAGGCTCTCTATATTATTGTAAAATGTAAAGATCATATAATGGCTAAGATTCTGATCGATAATGGCTTAACTATTAATGTTATGCCTATGACTACTTTGATGAAGCTACCTGTTGATGAATCTTACATGAAGCCTAGTTATATGATAGTTCAAGCTTTTAATAAAACCCGAAGAGAGATACTGAGAGATATAAAAATTCCATTGTAAATTGGCCATTGTACTTTCAATGTAAAATTTCAAGTTATAGATATCTTTTCCACATACAGTTACTTGTTGGGTATGTGTGAATTTATATGGCAGGTGTCATTCCATCCTCATTACATCAAAAAGTTAAATTTATTGTTAATGAAAAGCTTACAAATGTGGTAGGAGAAGAAGATTTATTGCTAACCTAACCGATAAATACTCTTTATGCAAAAGCAATAGATAAAGTCTTGGAGTGCTCATATAGATCTTTCAAGATTGTCAATGCAACATATATGATTGAAAGATCTAAATTATATTCGTTGCACATGTCTATGATTACTAAGATGGTCATTAGGTAGCTCACTAGAATGGAATGATAACCTAGAACTGGATTAGGGAAAAACCTGTAAGGAATGATAGAGCCATTAGCATTATATGACAAGAAAGACAGATTCGACTTAGGATATAAACCAACAAGAAGGGATAGAATGAAAATGATGAATGAAAAAAAAAAAAGAATGGCTAATCTCATGGAATACGAGACTGAGTTGGAGCCAATGATCATTCCATACCTCTATGATTTCTTCCATTTTTTAGGATATATTTACCCAAATTTACATGAAGCTCCTTGTGCAGAATTGATGGAAGCTTTTTTTGAGCTGGCCATTCAGATGATGGATCAAGAAAAAAAAGAAGAGCCAAGATGAAGAATTGTTTGTGCGCCCATGTCCTTCGAATTTTGAGTTAAAAAATTGAAAAGTTATAGATTTGTCTATTATCTTGTCAACTTTTGAAAAGTAATATGTTGTGAAACTTTAAATCCCTAATTACTTATTCTATGAGCATTAGGACATCCTTTATGTTATGTTTTAAGTTTGCTATTTTAATAAAAGACTTAGAAGATGCATCTACATTTCTTTTATTATTTTTATTTTCATTTTTCTTTTATCATTTTCTTGCCATTCCATTGTTATGTGCCGATATTCTCTTCATCCCACCCACTTACAGGGTCTCAAATAATGAACACGAAGATAATCATGATGATAATCTCGAATTTGATTTTGAAAATTCAATTCATGTTGACGAACTTGATAATGAAGAAGATTCAGATAATTACACATTATCTCCTGATTTATTGAAATTAATAGAACACAAAGATAAGCCAATTGAGCCCCACCAAGAAATCATTGAATTAGTAAATTTGAGGGGTGATGAAAATAGAAGAGAGGTTAAAATTGGTATGTCTCTTTCACCAGTTAATAAGCAAAGGCTAGAAGAACTACTCCAAGAATATGTGGATGTGTTTACATAGTCTTACCAGGATATGTTAGGCTTTAGTACTAATATTGTAGAGCATAAGTTACCTTTGAAACCAAAATACAAGCCAGTATAACAAAAGCTAAGACGCATGAAGCCAAAAATGCTATTGAAAATTAAAGAGGAAATGAAAAAGCAATTTGATGCTGGATTTTTTGAGGTGACAAAATATCTTGAATGGGTAGCTAACATAGTACTGGTTTTCAAGAAAGATAAAGAGATGAAACATGTGTCAATTATTGAGACCTGAATAGGACAAGTTATAAGGATAACTTTTCTCTGTCCTATATTGATATCTAGTGGATAATACTGCCAAGCACTCTACATATTCTTTTATGGATGGCTTTTTATGTTATAATTAAATTAAGATGGCTCAAGTTGATATGGAGAAAACAACATTTGTAACTGTGTGAAGGATATTTTGTTACAAAATCAAGCCTTTTTTGTTGAAAAATGTTGATGCTAATTATCAAAGAGCAATGGTAACTTTTTTTATGACATGATGTATAAAGATAGAAGTATATGTGGATGATATGATTACAAAATCTCATAAAGAAAAAGATTATGTAGTCAATCTCAAAAAGTTGTTTGATAGGTTAAGAAGATTATAGTGAAGTTAAATCCTGTTAAGTGTACATTTGATGCTAAATCAAAAAAATTGTTGGGCTTTGTGGTCAGTGAAAAAAGAATTGAAGTAGATCCGGATAAGATACATGTCATCCAAAACTTATCCTCTCCTTGTACCTTAAAAAAAATGTGAGATTTTATGGGAATATTGAACTATATTGCTCATTTTATCTCTCAACTCACCCATACGTGCGATCTTATTTTCAAGCTTCTTAGGAAACATGATCCAGGAGAATGGAATGATGAATGCCAAAAAGCTTTTGACAAAATCAAAGAATACTTATCAAATTCACTTATGTTGGTGCCGTCAGTTCCTAGAAAGCCTTTGATTTTGTACTTAATAGTATATGAAAATTCAATGGGATGTGTGCTGGGGTAAAAAGATAAAAATAATAGAAAAGAATAAGCAATTTACTACTTGAGTAAAAAATTCACTGATTATGAGTCCAAGTATTTATTATTAGAGAAGATATGTTATGCACTAGCCTGGACAGCTCGAAAGCTCAAGCAATACATGCTTTATCATACCATTTGACTCATTGCAAAATTAGATCCTAAGTATATCTTCGAGAAGCCTTCATTGACTAAAATAATAGTGCAATGATGAGTTATGCTTTCAGAATGTAATATTGTTTATATGACTCAAAAGGTTATTAATGCCGAGTTCCTTACCGATCGTGCAGCCAAAGATTATGAGATGATGAAATTGGATTTTTTTTATATAGATGTGATAGTCATTGAAGAGAACAAACCTGTTAAGAAGTCTTGAAAGATGTATTTTGATAGAGCTGCTAAAGCTTTTAGTGATGTTATTAGGACAATTTTGATATCTCCTGATGGACACTATTATCTTATCACGACGAAATTGAATTTTAATTGCACAAATAATATGGCTAAATACAAGACTTATGTAATATGTCTACAAGCAATAATTGAAAAAGATATCAAAGTGCTAGATGTGTTTGAAGATTCAGCCCTGGTCATCTATTTGTTACAAGGTGAATGAGAAATGAGAGATTTCAAGTTGATCCGGTACCATAAATATATCTAAGAGTTGGTCAAGCAATTTAAAAAAAAATTAGTTTGGGCATCTATCTAGAGAGAAGAATCAAATTATTGATGCATTAGCTATTCTAGCTGCAATAATCAAAATAGATGCAAATACTAAGATCTAACCCATCAAGCTGGATGTGAAAGATGACCAGCACATTGCTCAAATGTCAAAGAAAAAGTTGATGGGAGGCCATGGTATCTTGATATATTTCAATATATCAAAAGTTAGCAATACCCGAAACATGAAAAAAAAAAGACTATAAGAAGGTTGGCTATGAGTTTCTTCCTTGATGAAAATGTCTTTTATAAAATGAGTCAAGATCAAGTACTCTTAAGATGTATTAGTGCGACTGAAGCAAAAAAGATTATTAAAGAAGTGCATGATGGGGTCTATGAGGTGCATGCAAATGATCATATAATGGCTAGATAAATCATAAGAGTTGGTTATTATTGGTTGATAATTGAGGGTAACTGTATTGATTATGCTAAAATATATCATAAGTGTCAAATTTATGCTAACAAGATTTATGCTTCTTCATCAACTTTACACGTTTTGGCACCTTCATGACCATTCTCTATATGAGGTATGGAAGTCATTGGTCCCATCACTCCAAAAGCTTCGAATGAACATAAATTCATTTTTGTGATGATTGATTACTTCACGAAGTGGATAGAAGCTACATTGTCTGCTAATGTGACTTGATCCATAATATGCAAGTTCATAAAAAAAGAGATAACATGCAGATATAGGCTTTCAGAGATGATTATTTATGATAATACTAAAAACTTGAACAATAAAATGACGAATAAAGTGTGCACTCAGTTTAAGATCCATCATCATAATTCTACATCATATTATCCAAAAATAAATGAGGCAGTAGAAGCTGCAAACAAGAATATCAAGAGAATCTTGCAGAAAATGACTAATACTTATAAATATTGGCATGAAAAGTTACCTTTTACCTTCATGCTTATAAAACATCAGTCCGAACATTTACTAGAGCCACCTCGTTCTTTTTAGTTTATGGAATGAAAGTTGTGCTGTCAATCAAAGTAGAGATTCCATCATTGAGAGTTCTGATGGAAATAGAGCTAGAAAAAGCAGAATGGGTTCGAAATCACTACGAGCAGTTAAACCTTATTAAAGAGAAAAGACTTATAACGTTTACCATGGTCAATTGTATCAGAAGAGGATGATGAGAGTACATGATAAAAAAATTTACCCTTATTGCTTTCAAGAAAGAGACTTAGTGCTAAAAAGGATCCTTCCAAATCAATATGATAATCGAAAAAAATGGACACCAAATTGGGAGGGCTTGTATGTGGTGAAAAAGGTCTTTTCTGATAAGCCATTGATTTTGGTAGAAATAGACGAAAGTGATTTACCTACTCCGATAAATTCAGATGTTGTAAAGAAATATTTTACTTAAAAAAATAAAAAGAGAAAAAAAAAAAAGAAAAAATGACATATCTAAGTTAAAAACCTGCAAAAGATGACTTAGACGTGGAAAAGAAGCATCATTAAGAGAAGACTTTACAACACAGGGGCAAATGTAGTTTGAAGAGCTCTGAAAATTCAAGAAAGTCATCTAATTCTATTTTGGAAAAAGAATCTAAGAATATATTGTTCATGATTATCTGGTAATTAGTACTTGGGTACTTTTGTTCCTACCAAACATTTTTGTTACCATGCATTTATAATCAGTTTAATGAAATATATATTTTTTTCCTTTAGAAATAACACATATCCATTCTTTTATCTCATTCGATATCTTTGTTCACCTTATAAATAATAGGAGAAATGTGTGATTGCATTTTGTTTGTCTTGAACTTAAAATGATGAAAAAACAAACACAAAAAATCTTAGTATTACTTTTTAAAAGTTGACAAAGGCAGATGAAAAAGGATGAGAAAAACATGATAAGACATTGATGTTGTAGACTTTTAAAAAAGAAAAATATTGTTGAAAAAATAAAATGGTCAAGAACAGATTGGTCATATGATGATTGTTGGAAATTTTGATAAAAAAAGCAAAATACGAGAAATTTCGAGAGCTTTTTTATCACAATTGGAAATGAATAATTTTGATTGCATTACATACATTGCATTTAGAGCATTTAGTATTTGCATCCATGAACAGTTATAACAAGGACAAGGATTTTTCATTCCTTGGTAAAAATAAAATTTTAGTTTTCGGGTAAAGATAATAATCAAACAAAAGATTTCAAAAGAAAGGAATTTAGTTGTTTAAAGATGAAAAATCAGTTTTAGAAAAAAATGAGAATCTTTAAAATTGTTGAGCCCTACTTAGAGGAACCTTATTCAAGATGAATTTTTTAAGTTGTTAAGCATTTGCTCAAAAGAGCTTTTTCAGGATGAAATCTTAAAAGTTATTGAGCCTCTGCTTAGAAGAGCTTTTTTCAAGATGAAATATTTAAAGTTGTTGAGCCTCTGCTTAAAAGAGCCATTTTCAAGATGAATTTTTAAAGTTATTGAGCTTCTGCTTAGAGGAGTTTTTTTTAAGATGAAATTTTTAAAGTTGTTGAGCCTTCACTTAGAGGAGCTTTTTCAAGATGATTTTTTTAAGTTGTTAAGCCTCTGCTTAGAAAAGCGTTTTCAAGATGAATTTTTTTAAAAAGTTATTAAGCCTTTACTTAGATGAGCATTTATTATCAAGATTCGTAAGTCTTTCGAATAGAATACTTTTAAATATTCAAAAGTAGTAAAGCCTCTGTTGAAAGAAGCCCTTTTAAATTTTCAAAAAAAAAATTGAGCCTCTGGTTAGAAGAGCATTTTAAATTTTCAATAAAAAAAAAAAGATTTTGTGCTCAATGTTTCTTCTGTTTGAATAAAATAGTTGTCTGATTGTCTTTACCTTATTTCTGATTCTAAAAAATAAGCAAATAGGAGTAGCTGTAAACACCATTTTATTTATTATTTTTTTCTTTTTCTTTCTTTCTTTTATTAGCACCTTTCTATCGACTGCTAGTAGCTGCACTACCAGTGGCTCTGATAGTCGCCTACAGCCGCATTGCCAACAGCCCTAATAGCCACTGATAACCACTTTAATAGTTGATAGCCACCATAATCCTAGGTAGCCAAAATCCTAGATTTTTTGGGATTTTGGTCTTTCGTTTTTGCTCTATAAATAGAGACACCAAAATCACAGCAAAGGGGAGGAACCCTACAATAAAAAGCCAGAAGCCCTGCAAAAAAAAAAAACCCAGATTTAAACAAAAAAACTCACTACCCAAAAAAATTTTTATAAAAAAAAAAAAATTCAAACACCACAAAAAAAGAACAAAAACACAATCCTTGGAACGAGATCTCAGTGCAAAAAAAAAATAGAGACAAAAAAATAAAAAATCATTTTGATTAAATCTTTCAGGCTAGATCTACGCAGTTCAAGGTCATTTCTTGCAAAACTAGGCTCAGATCTCTGTTTAAAAGGTTGAGGGAAAGATTTTTTGTGACTTTGAGTTTTTTCGATGATTAACGGATGACGGATGATGACGGTGATAAGCGGATGGCATGGCATAACGGTCCTCAGGTTTTGGGTTTTAAAGAGAAAGTGAGAGTGTTTGCAAGAAAGAAAGAGAAAAAAGAGGAAAAAAATAAAAAAAAATCTAATTTGACCTTTAAATAAGCCTTCAAAACGATGCCATTTAGACATAAGCAAAATGACACGGTTTTAAACCTAAGAGGATCTGTGCATCAGCCTTGACCCAACCCGAGGTCTGAGCACCCAACTCATGACTCGATTTTCCCTCAGCTTAGATCGATCCAATTAAACCAGTCTAGATTACAACTGATTGGCTCACCCAGACTGATGTTGACCTGATCGTTGATAGGTCTGGTTCAGGTAAAAATTTTTTATTTTTTACTTTTTTTAAAATATTATTTTTATTATTTTAAATTTTATTATTTGTATTTATGTATGTTAAAATATTTAAATTTGTTAGAATAAATTTTTGTTGTAATAAATAATTAATCAAATAATAAAAATAAATGATGAAATATAATAATTTTTTTGATAATTTTGTTAATTTTAAAATAAAGCTTATAAAATAAAAAAAAATGTAAAAAAAGAAAATTTTTATCCAACGATAAGATTTAAAAGTACTCAGAGTAGTAATACCTATGAAATCTCTAGATGAGAAGATTTTTTTTTAAATGCTACCATCGTATTAGAGTATTTATAAAAAATTTTTAATACAACAAAAATTTTCCTTTTTTGTTACAAAATAGTAAATAAAAATTAATTAATTTGTAAAAAATAGTAATTATAGATAAGGAAAAAGGAAAATTTATTCGAAGAGGAGATTCTAAAAATATTTCGAGTAGTGATGCTTTACAAAATCCTTAGGTAAGAAAAATTTTTTTAAAAATATTATCAGTGTATTGTAATATTTATAGAAAATCTTGAATATAATAAAATTTCCTATTTTCTTCAAAAATTTAAATAAAAAAATCAAATCAAAAAATCAATAAAATTTGTAAAGAAGGAAATAAAATATGTATCAACATATTAGCATTTTGAATTACATGCACAATATAGTTTTTACACGAAAAGTAAATCTGAGCTTTCAAGAATAAGATTTAAAATATTTCGGAAGTGATGCTTAAAAAATCTCTATATAAGAAAAAGTTATTTTAATGTTACCAATAGACTAGAACATTTTAAGAAGTATTTCAATATAAGGGTTCTAATTTATTTTTCTTGAATAAAAATAAAACAATAAATAATAAAAGATATTAAAAATATCAAAATTTCAATAAATAAGAAACATTCAGGAAATTATTTTTCAAATACCAAAATTAAAACTGTTTTTATCAAAATTAATGGTAACACATAATTAATTGGTATCGTTTTAAACGAGCGTTGTGAGGGTGCTAATCTTTCTTCACGCGTAACTGACTCTCGAACCTAGGTTGTTTTGCAGATTATAAAATTATCTTTTTAATAAATTTTAATTTTAAGATTTTATTAAAAAAATATATTTTAATATGTGACCAATCACACATAACCAAAAAAGATTATTGGTGACTTCAATTTTTTTTTTGTTTCGTTTCCAAATTTGTCAAATGGACACAAAACTGTTAAAACAATGCACATAACCTAATATTAAGTGACGATAATATCACGGAGAATGATAAATGTTGTGATGGTTGCACGCTACTCATCTCAAATTCATTTTACTATTGTTCATCCCAGTGTGATTTCTTTCTTCACAAAACTTGTAGTAAATTACCAACTAGGAAGAAGCAATTGTGGTCTCATAGCAGTCTCTCGTCATTGCTATCGGCTACATTTTCAAATGTAGATTTTATAGTTTTGAGTGTAATGGCTTTTCCTATAAATGTAATGCATTTAATGATCACTATTGTCTTCGATGTGCAATTGTTGATTATAGGATCATACATCAAGCACATGAACACCCTCTCTTCTTCAATCGTAATTATAGAGGACGGTGCAATGCTTGCGGTGTTACGTGGATCAGCGGCCTATTTAGATGTAAGCGTTGCAATTTCAATTTGAGTGATTGTTCAAATCTACCGCTTACAACCAGACACGAGTGTGATGAACATCCACTTGCACTCACTTATCACGAGGGTAATGATTATTCAGAATATCATTATTGTGACATCTGTGAACAAGAAAGAGATCCAAATCTTTGGTTTATCATTGTGCTACATGTGAGACTTCTGCTCATCCTGAATGTGTTATTGGAAGGTACCGATTTATTAAACCAGGAAGCACATACAAAGAAAAGGATCTGCACCCACACCCTCTCTCTTTTGTGGAGAAAACTTATTAGTATCCTGCATGTCATAAATGTTGTAATTTGTAAACCCTGTGAAGATTAGGCTCTTGATTGTGCAGAGTCAACGTGCAATTATGTTGTCCCTTGGGAATGTGTAAAACCTCCTTACCTCGATAGTCCTCCTAGCGTCAGTAGCAAAAGGCTAATTGCACTTTATAAAAGTCAGACAGATGCCATGGCTCCTGATAGTTAAAGATCATAGCCATTTCAAGTTTGCCGGAAAAAGCGACGATTCTGATGAACAAGGTATGTTCCTTCTCTTTTATTATCATCGTCACTTAGCTTTTCAGTTTTAAGTCTAAAATGTCCATTACAACGTGTTTAAGCCACCTAATTAAAAGGCGAAGTTTTGTGCTTTAGCCATAAAAAAAAAAAATAATGTATATGTAAATGAATGCCTTGCAAAGTAGTATTTTCAAGAGATTTTTTTATGCTTTTATAATAATTTTGCTTTCCCTCTTCGGTCTTCACTTGTTTTGTAGAATTAGAATAGATTGGATTTGGGACACTTATTCCACTCAATAAACTTGGAAACCATCACCCGACATGGCTCATCAACTTTATTTAAAATAGGTGTTACCATAAGAGATTTCAATCATATTGAAATTTAAACCAAGTGTTATATTTTTATTATTGTTATGTATCTTATTTACTATAATTAATATTTTATCTTATTTATTATTATTATTTTATTATTATCATTTTGTTTGTGAGTCGATTTTAAAATTTTAGTATGAATATGTTATTTTTTTTTAAGTTTATAAAAGATGATGTAATTATTTTTGATAAAATTTTAAGTACAAAAAAAAAATTTGTGAAACCTAATTGAAGTACATAAAAATCGTTTGATTATGTAATAGTTTCGGTTAAATTATCATTTGAATTTGTTAATTAACAATTAGTTAGATTAATAAAATGATTTGTTTTCAAAACTTTAGGTGATTGAAAAAATACTCCAAATTTTGTGATTCCTTAGAATTCCCATTCGCTTCATTTCTTAAGCTTAGAGGTATCAATACCTTTTTTATTTTCTGCAATGGTTCAAAGGGAAGGAAGCCAAAGAAGCAGATTCGATCGCAAGGAAGTGAAAGCTTGGTTTTCATCTGCCTTACCTTTACTTGGAATCTCATGCATGCAGTTCTGTTGGTCTCTTTGTTAAGAAAAATATCAAATACCTGCGAATGGAAATCTATTATAATTTTCTCAAATTTAATTATTGTTTACTAACAGGTTTCCAACAAAAATGTTATCTTCAAGCTTGAAGATGAACATTACTTAGAGAAGTCCTCCTATCCACCGTCTTCTAGGAGTTTATGTAACACACGGACTGTGCTTGATGGAATAAGAATCCTTAACATTTTCTGCCACTCCCAATGTGAATCCCATTGCGGATCCAGTCCTCTCGATGTATCCAAGCATCTCGACCAAAATCTAAAACTTCGAGGATCTGTATAAACAGGATAAAATAAACATAAGAAATACATTTGAAGTAATCTAAGGAAATCTACGTCAAGATAAGCAAAATTTCATCCCATGAAGATATTGCATAAGCAAAATGCACTAAGCAAATGTGCTTTCATTGTACCAGACACAAAAGAATATCGAACATGGAAAAGAAAAAGGATGGGAGATCACTTACAGCTCCGCCCTTCCAAGACACAAAAGTTGGATTTGTTCTCGATTGCAAAACCTATTTCACAAGAAGGGAATCCAAGAATACCAAAATCAACATCCATGCTCAAACAAATAAAGAGACAAATTATAAGGAACAGAAAACCACAAACACCCTAGAACCTAATTCAAGTGTAAAACTAACTTAAATTAATCATGAAATAATGTTGGACATAAAAGATTTTATATTTATTTTTCAGTTACAGTATATAAAAATTTAGTTAATCTACATATCACTGACGATATACACTTTTTTTGACCCCAATAGCTATGTATAGAGCACCATATTGCATTGAGCAGGAATTATTACTTATATATTCAATATTAAAATTAAGTCCATCTAAATATCACAATAGATAATATGCCCGAACTCTAACCACATTGAAGTGGCTACAAACAGGCAAAAAAGAGAGGCATAACACCTTTATAATGAAGATTAAAATTCAGCAGACTTACCTCAACAGTATCAATTACTTCAGTTGAAGGAATGGCATGTAAGATCTGCACAAATATAAAAGAACAGACAAGGATGATATGGGTGTCAGAATCACCTACAGGAACTAACTTAGGACCAATGCATTTTAAATAGCACTAAGAAATAGTCTATTATCCTGGAGAATAGTAAAAACTAGATCTCAATATGTTTCTTGTAAGTTTCTCCGCTAATCAGGGTAATAGATAAAAAATGAAAAAAAGAATGGATGTACAAAGTATAAGCATTCCGGAGCAGTTCTAAGCCAGAAATAACAGAGCATAAAAGAACCCAGCATTTATATGGTTCTCATAACTCTTGAGATGATGAATTACTAAAAAACAGAGTAAGAATCCAGTAACCAAAATTTCCACGAGGACAAAGAAATGTCAAACACAAGGTGATCTGGGAGACACTTATTACTATTTTCTTGGCAATCAATGCACTTAAGCCATTCTGAGTCAACACTGCCAATAGAGAGAACTAGGCATTTGAACTAACCCAACTTAGTACTCTTCCAGCCAGATACTTTATGATGTATGCTTCAAATTAGCAGTAAAACACACCTACTTTTATAGGTTAGGATCCTAATAGTTAGCTAGAATGCTGGATTTCAAAAAAAGACAGTTTAATTTTTTCATGCAACATGTCTTTGTAGAATACATTAACCGCAGATAATGTTAGCTAGAATCATATATGCTTAAAGTAGGAGGATAACAAATTGGGGAGAGAGAGAGAGAGAGAAACCAACGTCTCCTCCACAGCAGGAAATAGTCCACCAGTTAAAGCCACTCCACCAATCTGAAGCACAAACCAAGTTACAAGCTCAATTATTAAAAAATAAAAGCATCTCATGTGTCTACACTTCCAAAGAAACTCACCAATTGTACGCTACAGAACAATTTTCTTTGCAGGTCTATGCGACTTCCAATCAAAAAGAACCAAATGGTTAGATACGGATAGCATTATAGCTTATTAGAACATGCTTAATTAGCAGTATGCAAACCTACCAGTTAAAAAGAATGCTACTGGTTATCGCTTCTGCCAGACCAACTTTCTCTTCTTTCTTTGGTTTCATTGAAAAAAATGGGTAGTTATCCCACATTGGTAAACCAACATTAATGCCAGGATATAGACCATCTGGCATGTCAGATCTTCTTGGGAATTCAATATGCCATGTTTCTTCAAGCGTATCTTCATAGTCATGAAACCTGGATAAGCACACCATCAAAACAGTGCTAAAGGAAATAATTCAAGACTTGGACAGGTATACTAACCAACAGCAAGAGCAATAACTTGGACAATTATTATCAACCAAGAACGAGGTGGTGGAGAATACAAATCAGGAATTAAAAGTGTTGGATACAACAAACCCATTGGAGGAACTTATTTAAAACAAACCATCAAATGTAAATCCTTCAAGAAAATAAAGGAAATGATATCTGAATTCATTTGAAAACGTACATTGAGAGCAGTTAGCCTTGTCTTATGAGATCCAGCAGGCATGGCATCCTCATAAGAATGAACTATAGCTACAGCATCAAGTTCACCCTCCTATGCAACGATACATAGAAAATTACAATAAGAGTGTTTCCACAGCAAAGAAACCAAAGAGTACCAGGTCCAGGAGCCAAATGATTCACCTGGATTTCACAATAGGACTCTTTTAGCCTGTTCAGCATCAATAGATCTATAGGCTTTGTCAAAATGTCAGTACGAATTTGGGGCCATGTCTGATGATGCCTCTGAGTCCAAAGAAGGCATCTTGATATATCCTGGAAAAGGAAAAGTAAATAAAAATGACATCACCAACATGAAAAAAAAAATTGTAAGATATCTTTATTTTAATCTGAGATAGAAAGTTTTAGATGAACCCTTTAAGCTAATGGGCATAAACAAATTTCACCAACATCAATATTAGCAAAACATTCATCAATGAAGCTTCTTCCTTTGCCAACCCTACTCTTACATTTGCAGCGCCTAAGCAAATTGCAAACAAATTAGTTCATTAATTTTGGTTTTTTTTTTATTTTGGGAAATTTTGTTAAAAAAAAAAAAAGAGAAAGGAAAAAGGAAGTACCGGGGTTGATGATGACGAGATTGGAGCCACGAACCAGGAGGAGTTGAGAAGGAATAACCGTTTTCAAATAATCCTGCAAAAACGAAAATGAAAATTAAAAAATTATTATATATATTAAAAAAAATTTCAATGAAACTAGGTTTTTCTAGTTTCACCATAATGAGAAGCTAAAAGGGATGAGCTAGTTCTTGAATTTTGAAGAAATTCCAGCTTTGTTATTTCTTCTTCACTTCTTTTTCTGTCCCTTTTCTTCTTGGTTTTTCACTTTCAGTAGAGAACCCACGGCGACGATCACCAAATTCGTTTGTTTGTGAAGGATAAAACGAGAAACGGTGCGTTGAGGCTTTGTTAGCTTTGTTCCATCAAAAGTCAGAGCCTTATTTTTGGGTAAGAGCCCAGAAGAAATGGGCTGGCATGATGTGAAGGGAAAGCTGTATTTTTTCTTTTTTTAACTTAAATCACAGCTTGAATTAAAATATTTTGTAAATCTTCAGTATTGTATTTATGGTCCAAAAATCTTTAGTATTGTATTTATGGTTTGTTATTAGAGTCCTAAATTTTGAATTTTAATAATTAAAATTCAAATATTAATTGCCTCAAATACAAAAAAAAAAAATTTATTGCAGGCATCGTATTCTTGGAGTTCTAGTTTGTAATACTAATGTTAAACTATTCCAGGCATAAAAACATGACTCAGACAATTTACATTCACCATAGCAACTTCATGACTGGAAGTGGAAACAATACGTAAATAAAGGTAAGGTGCAAAAATCATAATCTAAGGTCAATAATGGAAAAGAATAATCAAAACTGAAACCGATGATCCTGATATTTTCGTATCCTCTGTGAATGCGCCCTATCTCCTGAACTTATAATCTTTCTTTCTTCATTATTGCATACATGAATGGCTGCATGAAACATTAATGAGTGCCGAAGGTATTGCTGTCATAAAGGGCAGGCATGATTCCAGCACTATAAAATCTATCATAAGCCATTTGGAGTCTAAACTAGCAAATAGAAGAATTCATTAAAACCCTAAACTTTGAACTCAAAATCATATTGTCACAGAAAATAAACAAGGGGAAAACGAATCGAGTTTTCAAATGTTTCAGTGAATAAAGAACAATAAAAACTTAGCAACTCCTAAAATTTGGAAACAATCAGTATTTGACTAGATCTGCAAATTATTATCTGGTGTTGCACAGCAACTACTTGACATCATTTCTATATGAAGCGTTGAAGAACTTTCCAATCTTCACCATCTACCTTTTTCAATATATCTAAGCAGCTTTTGGCTTTGGGACCTTCATCTTTAGTTGCCTCTTTGGTATCGAGTTCTTCATCCCCCAGAAGAAAATTAATGCACCACATTGTGCAACACAGTGCCATTGATTAAAAAGAAAAAAGAAAAATCAATGATGTTCTCACATCAAAATGCCTGTAAACACTTTAGATATGCATTTGTACATACCTGCAAGAAATCACTGAGCAGAACAGAGTACCGAGGCTCTTTGGGACCATAGTTGTAAAAATCATAGAGAATAGGAGTGCTAACCAGCAAGTAGACAAACTATGGCAAAAAAAAGGACAATTAAATGAGACATAAAAGTAGAAGCAGAAGAAAATGGTAGGTGCATGTTCAAATATAAACTTCCTTTTACATTTCAAATGTAATCAAAAAAATCACCCAAAAGAAATAAAATTCTTACCAGGAGGAAGGCTCCAAAGCCATGGCCAAATACAAATAGAATAGCACCAAGTCCCTTTAAGGCAATGGCAGTTGCAACTAATTGTCTAACCTGTGTAAAAAAGTATCCATGTCAGAAAAGAAAGTACAACTAGAGCAATATGAAAAAGATAAATCATATTGACAAGAACTTAATAAATCAAAATAAGAAAGAAAAGTCATTACAAGTTATTTAGAGAGAATAATAATATCTTACTTCAATATGTGGCAAATTCATATGGAGTTGAGAAGATATATGTTTCTTAGCAAGATCAAGCTTTGGTATCAACTCCTTCGCTGCAGGCCAGCCATCAACCCCAAATTCATTGAACCTGCCAACATATTGAATATGTCATTATATCTACAGGATATCATTAGTGTTTTATGACCAGTCCTAGCCAAACTCTTTATACACTATATCCCATCTTATCAGTATAGGTGCAATTACTACGAATAATATGAAAAGTTATGGAGAAATTATAGGTACAGAAACTTGCTATGCCAATAATTTAAACATCAGTGATAAAATTAAGGCTTAACAATTTACTAATATGAAAAGTCATGGAGAAATTAAACGTACTTCCATATGGAGAATAAACTTCCCATAATTCAGTTCCTCTGAAGTGAAGTCAGCCTGATGCGAAGCACCAAAAACAACAGCATATATAGTACATGAAAAACCACAATAATGTTATAGCAAGGCCCACAGTAACAAGTAGCCTCATCTAGAGTTTGGCTTTCACCAAACCAGAGGATTGGGAGAATACCTTCTGATATGGTTTTATTTTTAGGTGTTTAAATAGATTAAACAGAGGATTAAGCATTGACTCCATGTTCCAGGGTGCATCAAACATCCAGGAAGACTTATCACCCTCTGTAACTATAGAAGTGTGAATCTAAAAGCTGCCAAACATGACAAAAAAGGGTCAATATACCCTCAAAGACTCCAGATTTAAGCTAAAACAAATATTCATTTAGTTAAAAAAAAAATCTAAAACTTTTACCTTAAAAATAGCATGATTGCTTGCATACTACTAAGTGTTGTTGGAGCAGCTGTACACCCACCAAGAACTTTAACCTTGTTAGAATATACAAGGGGATTTACCCATTTTGCCTAATCCATTGGAAGCCGACCAATCTAAAATTCAATAACAAAAATTATAAAAAAAAAATACCCCAGAAAAAATACTATCAATTAAGTGAAGGTGAAATAGACTAACCTCCCCTTAGTGCTTCGTTGAGAAGCGAACAATAAATTAAAGCTTGCAACTGGCTGCTGGAGAAGGGAAAGTGAAGTAAACAATCTCATTATCCAACAACTTGTTCTTCCCTTTGGTTGTTGAAAGTTGAAACTGCATTAACTATTGTCCTTCCAACCAAGTACCAACCAAGTTCTTCAGTGAAATCCCCATCTTCCACCAGAACATCTTTCACTCTCCTCTCTTCAAAAGCTTATTTCTTTACATCAAGCGGGTTTTACAACCCTTTAGAACACTAAAAATCAGGTTCCTTTTTCAATAATGGAAGGTTCTGATTATTTGATTTCATCTCTACAATTTCAGAGGCCTTGACCAGAGCAGCATAAACAGAATCAACAATCTCTTTTTTTTTATCCCGGTTTTGAGAGTATCAAGAGATTGAACCTTAGTATTTATTAACTGAAGAAATTCAACAAAAGACATCCTTGACTTTGAATCTTCATTCTTGGCTTTGGGTTCCTCTCTGATATCCGAAGCCATTTCTTCCATCACTGGGACATCATTCTCAAACCCCAAACCAGGCCCCTCATTTACTTTAATCTCCTTATTTTCTTTC
The DNA here is from genome assembly GCF_047325235.1 of Durio zibethinus. Lineage (NCBI taxonomy): Eukaryota > Viridiplantae > Streptophyta > Magnoliopsida > Malvales > Malvaceae > Durio > Durio zibethinus. Next base: position 3,499,600 of record NC_143188.1, on the reverse strand, counting down.
ATCAAAACTTTGCTTTCAATCCCTAAATCAAGCTCTTTCTTCAGTTTAATCTCCTTATTTTCTTTCATCAAAACAGTGCTTTCAATCCCCAAATCAGGCTCTTCCTTCACTTTCAAAAAAGGCTCCTCCTTCACTTGGGTTCTAACGGGCTTAGATTCTTCAAATTGATCACCTGAGCTGATCAGGGTAGAAACGGGAAACCCAGTCGCAGTTACCATTCGACAAACAGTATCTGACCGGAGACAAGAATCAAGGTCGTTAGGGAGCAACTTAACGATAGATGTTATCCAGGGCCGATTGGATTTGTTGAACCTTCTTATCTTTTACCGAGTCTATATCCATGGCCTCCATATCTGATTATCTTCACCCAGTAGGAGAAGAAAAATAGAGAGAGATAAAGAAAGGGAGGGACATTTAGGGGGTAAAAATAGAGGAGAATAAGGGATTTGGGAGGGTTTTAGTGTTGTATCGAATATATTTTCGGCGCCAAAATGATTTTACCACTTTGGGATTTTCGCGGTTATTTTCGTGTTAAAGTTTTAGGCACGAAAGGGGGTTGGTTAAAAAGAGTCAGTCATTTTTTATGTTTTCGAGGTTATTCTAGCGGCAGACTACCGGTACCAGGTCATTTTGTAAGGAAAGTAACTTTTTGTCATTGTTATTTTATTTTATTTTTTTTAATTTTAAAGGGAATCACTCAGCGTTTTTTAAATGATTAATTATTGGATAAATAATTCTAGGACTGTCTGTTAGATCTGTTAACGGATTGGGTACGAAGTTGATGAAATATTTCTATCTTCATCCGTAATTTTTAATATTATATTTATCGTTACACTTATATTCAATGTTTATTTTAAATTTATATTTATTTTCATAATTATTTATTGAATATGAGTAATTATTATACCTGTAATTCTTTTAAAAAATAAAAGTAAAATTTATTTTTTTATTTTTATCTTCACATTTATATATTTTTTAAATACAAATATATTCATTCTAATTAATTTAAAATAAACTTTATATTATTAAAAATTAATTTATTAAATATATAAAAATATATAATATAAATATAAAATGAGTACTATATTATCCATCATTATTTCTAATAAAAAATTTAAAACCATACCGTCTTCATTCTCAAATTTAATACATATTTCCATTTCATTAGGATAAAAAATAATATTGACATCTCTGGTGCCTATTAGCCATTAACACTCATAGGTTTGGGCTAGGTCCACGAGCTGGGCCCTTTGATCAATCTTTGCTTATGTCTTTTTAGCTTGAGCTTAGTCCAGTCCCATGAGAATTATTAAGGGTTCAATGTATTTTAAAAGCCTCAAAATGTAATTACTCGTTGAAGCTCATTTAAGTAAGTGTATTTTAAATTTATTATTTAAATATTATATATTTTATAGTAATATTTAAATTTTAAAAATTATTTATTCAATAATAAACTATTCTCACCAGTCTAATTGAATCATTTGAGACTATAAAATTTTATCCAAAGCTCAACCGAAACATGTTTATCCAATTTCAAGTTATTTTTGTTTTTATTAAGTATTTATTTTGATAGATGGTTAAATTTGTTTCAATTAAATTAAAATAATAATGGTAATGAAATTAATTATTATAATAATAAAATTAAAAAGTTTATAATTAAAATATATATTTAAATATAAATAAAACGATGGTCTTGAAATTAAGTATCACGATATAATTGGCCTAAAAAATAAGTTTGGATGTGTGATAAAATTCAAATTTAAATAATTTATAATTTTATTTAAATTTAGTTTAATAATATATTTAAACTATTATATATATATATATACATATATTAACAAAAGTTTGATTTAACTTGCCAAATAATTAAATCCATTTCTTAAAGAGAGGACGGGCTGCATCAAGTGCAAGAACTTGGTGGTAAAGAATGGAATATCTTTAGAAAAGGGAAAATACACCCTTTGAAACATTGAGAAGGAAATAATCTATGCCAATGTTGTTGTCTCTCTAAACAAACTAAAAGAATCATATTCAAACTTAAATTCTAAACTTGAAAATTACTTTTAAATTTATATTATTATATTAGATAAAATAAAGATAATAAAGCAATATTATATTCTTTTATAACCTCATCAGATTTTTTTTTTAAATACTGTCAAAAGTGTCAAAAGATAATAAACCAAATTCTCTTCTTTTGATGTTTGTTTCCAGGATTCGAAGGAAAGAACAAGCAACATTAAAACCATAGTGATCTTAAATGCCTCCTGAACATCATTTTTTTGCGATCTTAGACACAAAACCAGTTTGAAAGTTGAGAGAAAAAAAAAAAAGGAAAGATAGAGTTACAACATTTTGGGCGTTCACCTAACTAATCATTAATTGAAATTTCAAGGTAGTGTCTTATTTCAAAATTTTCTAGAAAAATATTATGATCTCTTCATTTTTCAAATTCCTCTAATTGGCTAATCCTATTAAAGTTCAAAGCAAACATAAAGTTTAACTTACACTAATATAGTTGTATTTAAGAAACGACATTTAACAAATTTATAATTTAAATATCAATGTTTATAATTTTTTATATTCAAGTTATTACTCTCTTTATAAAAAAAAAAAAAAGTTAGAAATCAATATCCACCCATTTTAACTCCCATGAATGCCTTAAAAGGGTTTTTTTTTTTTTTTTCTAAAAAGCCTTCAAACTACAGTCTTGCTCATGGCATAATTATTGAGTGCAGTGTTTAAGTCTTCATGTACAATTTAAAATGTCATAATCAATAAGCAATTAGCATTTAACCAAAATAAAATAAAATAAAATAATAAATTGCAATTTATAAATTTATTCTACATATATCAAATAAATTTTAAGCTATTAAATTTATTTAAAAAATTGTTTGTTGACAAAAAATATAGAGCTGATTTCAACCATATAGTACAAACGAAACCAATTTCAACCATAGAATAAAACAAATCCATCAAATTACTCAAACCTAATAATAGTAAAGATGGAGTATTATTTGAGTTTTAAATTTGATTTATACAACCACACTCAATTAATAATTTACAAGGGAATAAAATTATTACGTAAAAAAAGTCCTTAAATGTCTAAATCAAAGTCTCATTATTAATTTCAAAATCCCATCAAAAGGAAGCCTACATATAAACCATGATTTGGTTTAATTTTGCATAGTACAATATCACCTAAAGTTGAATGACTTTTTTTTGTCAAATAATCTAAGGGTTAGACTCCATGAGAGTACCTTAGCATCATCACCCCTTCATTGAAAATGGACGTACCATCATGTTTTAACCTAAGCTATTGAATTAGATTTTATGATGTTGCGTGTTGGAAGGGTTTGAGAAAAAAATTTATTGAATTACTAAAGCCTACATGACATAACATAAATTTTTATTCTTTAATAATTACTAAAGCCTAAATGAGAAAAATTTTATTATTTTAAAACATCATTTACTAAAACCTACATGATAAAACATCAAATTTTTATTATTTTGTAGAATTTTTTAAAGTTCAATTTGCAGGTAAACCTTAAATAAAGAACATTTTAAAAAATTATGAGAAAGAAAGAGAAAAAGATTAACCGTAAAGCTTTTGGTAAGTGGTAACCCCCTTATTTTAAATCTATTAGAGATATGTCAATATATCTATTGGGTGGATAGAAGCAATAGATCTATAAGAAAGGGACTAAAATCCCAACAAAACAAAAGCAATTTGGTATATAAAGAAACATGGAATCAACACTAAAAGTAAGTACCTAGGTTGAAGGTGGCGACTACTTTTTCTTTCTTGCTCGATGAAAGGCAACTCAATAAGAGCTACTATAGAATCTAAATCTGGCTTTGTTGCTTGAAAGCTTGACTTTCTTCTTTTCTAGTGTCATTACTTTCTTTGTTGAAATGGAAGAAGGGAATAGATGGAAGCTACGAGAGGTATAAATGAGGTAAGTAGGGTGGATGGAAAAAAGTTTGAAAAGTTGAGACAGGGTTAGAGTTAGACAAATTGGAGGTAGAAAAAAATAGGAAACCCTAAAAAAAATTACATATATATATATATATATATACACATACACACAAAGATATTTTGGCAAATATTCTACGTTAGGTCGGGTTTCATATAAAGCTACCTTCGACCTGAATCCATCGTTCAAAAAAATAAAACTAACTCGACCAAACTCGAAATCTATTTTTTCAAAAAAAAAATACAATCTTATAAGATCAGGTTAGGTTGGAACCTGACAGTTTTGAGTTAATTTATCATCCCTAGTCAAGCCAGTTTATATGGAAAGTAACTTTTTCTCACAACTTTAATCACCTTTTTTTAGTAATTTTTTTCTATTTTAGTGAGAATCACAAAATGCAGTGTTATTTTGGAAATGATTAATTATTAGATAAAAAATCTTGAGTGTTTATTAGGGATCTAAATACAGGGTAGAGCAATTTTTGTCTTCATTCTCGATTTTTTAGATTATGCATTTATATTTATCTTTGTACTCATATTTAACATATATTTTAAATATATTTTAATTTCCATTGATATTTAATAAATATGGATAATCTTTGTACTCATAGTGTTTTTTTAAAAAATAAAAATAAAAAATTAGCTTTCATTTTATTTTTATCTTGTAAATTTATGTAATTTTTTTTATAAACATATACTTTTTAAATATAAAAATATTAATTCTAATTAATCAAAAATAAAATTTATATTATTAAATAAAAATTAATTTATTAAATAGATATAAATATATAAGATATTAGGTAGGTGTTATATTACCAATATTTATACCCATGCCTGTTACAAAATTTAAAGCCATAACCATTTCTGCTTTTATTTTTAAAATTTAATTATTAAAGAAAAAATTAAATTTCTCGAATTTGGATAAAGTTAAAATTTTTAATGCTAAAACCCATTAACACCCATAGGTTTGAGCTAGGTCCATAAGCTCGGCCTTGATGATCAATCTTTGCGTACATCTTTTTACTTTAAGCTCAGTCCACTCCAATGAGAAATGTTAAGGGATTAGTGTATTTTAAAACCTAAAACCCGAACTACTCATTCAAGCCCATTTAAGTTAGTGTATTTTAAATTTATTATTTAAATATTAAATATTTTATATTAATATTTGAATTTTAAAAAATAATTATCTAATAATAAACTATTCTCACCAATCTAATCGAATCATGCGAGACTTGAGAATTTTTATCCAAATCCCACCTGAAAATATGTATAAGTATTTATTCAGATAAGCGATAAAATTTATTTTTATTAAATTAAAAATAATAATGATATTGAAATTAATTATTGTAATAGTTAAATTTAATAAATTTATGATTGGGATATATGTTTAAATATAAATATAATAATATTATTGAGAATAAAATGTTATAATTAAAAAAATATTTTCTATTTTAATTTTACACTAAGATAATTAATCGGCCAATTAACCACCTTAAAGTTAAAATTATTTAACTTTTTTCTTTCTAGTCTTCGCTTGAAAGAGTAGTGGACGCAACACTTTTACGGATTTCCATCCAAATGCACCACGCAATGCAGCTGGCTTAAAAAATGAGTATGGATCCCATTATACCAAATGTGTGATAGAATCCAAATAAAGGCCAAATAATTCATAATTTTATTTAAATTTAGTTTAATATAATATTTAAACTATTATAATATATATACTAATAAAAGTTTGATTCTAAACTTGGCAAATAATTAAATCTAATTCTTAAAGAAAGGACAGGTAGCATCAACTGCAATAATTAGGTGGTAAAGATTGGGATATCTTTGGAAAAGGAAAAGTACACCCTCTAAAATATTGAGAAAAAAATAATCTATGCCTTTGTTGCTATCTCTCTAAACAAACTAAAAGAATTATATTCAAACTTAAATTCTAAACTTGCAAATTATTTTAAATTTATATTATTATATTAGACAAAATAAAGATAATAAAGCAATATTCTCTTCTTTTGATGTTTCTTACCATGATTAGAGGGAAAGAACAAGTAATATAAAAACCATAGTGATCTTAAATGCCTCCTGAGCAACATTTTTTTGTTATCTTAGACACAAACCCAGTTTGAGAGTTGAGAGATCAAAAAAAAAAAAAAGGAAAGATGGAGTTGCAACATTTTGGGCATTCACATCCGTTTGTGGTGTCCAATGAAATCAAAGAAGCAAACTGCTCAATGTGCGGGGAGGCGGTGTCGGCTCCAACCTTTTGTTGTGTTGAATGTGGATTTTACCTCCACATAAAATGCGCTGAGGCACCCTCGGAGATTCATCATCCTTTCCATCCCAATCATCCTCTTGTTCTTTTACCAAAGCCACCATACGAGCTGGGGGCAAGTTGCGATTTCTGCGGCGAAAAGTGTGAGCTCTTTGTTTATCATTGTCCTTGTAATTTAGACTTTCATATCAAATGTGGTTTATTTACCCTTAACATTGCTGAAAAGAAACTTGGAGAGCTTGAACACGTGGCCATCAAAGATCCATTGATCTCCATTGAAGATGGTCAAAAACAACTTGAAACCGCCGAGTGTTTTGGGTGTTGGGAACCATTATTAGAATCTGCATACTTTTCTCTTGATTCTGGGTTTCACCTACATAAGAAATGTGCTGAGCTTCCTCATGAAATCAATCACCCCCTTCACAACAAACATCCTCTCATTTTACAGTTTAATGGTGGACGCTTCTCTTGTAAAATATGTCTACAAGAGCCATCTACCAAGGGATTTATTTATTTTTGTTTGCCTTGTGAGTTTGCCCTTCATATTAAATGTGCCGAGTTACCTCCTCAAATCAATCACCCCTGTCACCGGAGACATCCTCTTATTTTACAATTTAATAGTGACAATCTTCCCTGCAAGATATGCCAAGAAACCCAACTCCAAACTTTTGTTTATTGTTGTTCATCTTGCAAGTTTTCCCTTCATATTGAGTGTGCCTCACCACCGCTTACCATTAAAGGAAAAAATCACCAACACCCATTCACCCTGTCTTGGAAACGACACTCCTTCATTTGTGATGCATGTGGCCTCAAGGGGGATTATGCTGCCTATACATGTTTTGCATGCGACCTTCTAATCCACAAAAAATGCATTTCACTACCACCCATCATCAAAGTCCCACGACATCACCATCCCATTTTCCATAACTATTTCCTTCCTGAGAATGAGTTCAAAAATTGGGATTGCGAATTTTGTGATACTGAAGTGGATATAGAGTATGGGAGTTATTGTTGCTTGGATTGCAATTTTATTGCCCATGTGAAATGTGCGACAGAGAGAGAAGGTTGGTACGTTGTAATTGAGGCAAAAGATGAGGATGAGAAGCTTCATGATGATGATGGTTCTATTAATCCCATCACTTGTGTAACCGAGAAAAATGAAAGTGGAGAAATAGCAAAAATAAAACATTTCAGCCATGCACATAACCTAATATTAAGTGACGACAATATCATGGAGAATGATAAATGTTGTGATGGTTGCACGCTACTCATCTCAAATTCATTTTACTATTGTTCATCCCAGTGTGATTTCTTTCTTCACAAAACTTGTAGTAAATTGCCAACTAGGAAGAAGCAATTCTGGTCTCATAGATGTCTACAACCTCTCGTCATTGCTGTCGGCTACCTTTTCAAATGTAGATTTTGTCGTTTTGAGTGTAATGGCTTTTCCTATAAATGTAATGCATGTAATGATCACTATTGTCTTCGATGTGCAATTGTTGATTATAGGATCATACATCAAGCACATGAACACCCTCTCTTCTTTAATCGTAATTATGAAGGATGGTGCAGTGCTTGCGGTGTTACGGGGAGCAGTCCATTTAGATGTAAGCGTTGCAATTTCTCTTTGTGTACAAATTGTTTAGGGCTACCGTTTACAAATGGACACAAGTGTGATAAACATCCACTTGCACTCACTTATCATGAGGGTAATGGTTATTCAGAATATCATTATTGTGACATCTGTGAACAAGAAAGAGATCCGAATCTTTGGTTTTATCATTGTGCTACATGTGAGACTTCTGCTCATCCTAAATGTGTTCTTGGAAGGTATGGGTTTATCAAACCAGGAAGCATTTACAAAGAAAATGATCTGCATCCACACCCTCTCACTTTTGTGAAGAAGACTCATTTTTATCCTGCATGTCAAAAATGTTGTAAACCCTGCGAAGATTTGGCTCTTGAATGTGCAGAGTCAACGTGCAATTATGTTGTCCATTGGGAATGTGTAAAACCTCCTTACCTCAATGGTCCTCCTAGAGTCAGTAGTAAAAGGCCAATTGCACTGTATAAAACTCAGACAGATGCCATGGCTCCTGATAGTTAAAGATCATAGCCATTTCAAGTTTGCTGGAAAAGGCGACGATTCTGATGAACAAGGTGTGTTCCTTTTCTTTTTTTATCATCGTGACTTAGCTTTTCAGTTTTAAGTGTAAAATGTCCATTACAAACTGTTTAAGCCATCTAATTAAAGGGCGAAGTTTTGTGTTTTAGCCATAAAAAAAAAATGTATATGTAAAATGCATGCCTTGCAAAGTAGTATTTTCAGCAGATTCCTTTATGCTTTTATGATAATTTTGCTTTGCCTCTTCAGTCTTCACTTGTTTTGTAGAATTAAAATAGACAGGATTTGGGACACTTATTACACTCAATAAACTTAGAAACCATCACCCCTGACATGGCTCATCAACTATATTTAAAATAGGTGTTACCATAGGCGATTTCAATTATATTGGAATTAAACCAAGTTTTATATTTTTATTATTGTTTTTTATCTTTTTTACTATAATTAGTATTTTATTTTATTTTATCTTACTATATTTTATCTCATTTACTATTATTATTATTATTATTATTATTATTTTATTTATAAGTCGATTTTAGAATTTTAGTATAAATATGTTATATTCTTTAAAGTTTGTAAAAGGATACGATTATTTTTAATAAAACTTTGAGTACGGTTAAAAAAAAAAACTTGTAGGACCCAATTGGTGTACATAAAAATTGTTTGATTGTGTAGTAGTTTCGGTTAAATTATCATTTGAATTCATTAATTGACAATTAGTTAAATTAATAAAATGATTTGTTTTTAAAACTTGAGGTGATTGAAAAAATACTCCTAATTTTGTGATTCCTTAGAATCCCCATTAGCTTCATTTCCCAAGCTTAGAGGTATTAATTCCTTCTTTATTTTCTGCAAGGGTTCAAAGGGAAGGAAGCCACAGTAGCAGATTCGATCGCAAGGAGGTGAAAGGTTGGTTTTCATCTGCCTTACCTTTACTTGGAGTCGCATGCATGCAGTTCTGTTGGTCTCTTTGTTAAGAAAAATATCAAATACTTGTGCTGATCCTTGGAATTGAGGAGAGTTGCTGAATTAACTTCTATTTTAAGTATAAAATAATTGGGATTCATCTCAAATTTGTGTGTTGTGTGCTTTAATCTATCATGTTGTTGGTGTTGTTATTGTCGTTTTATGAGCTACTTTAATATATTTTTTATTGGATCAAATGAATGGAAACCATATTATAATTTTCTCAAATTTAATTATTGTGAATCTAGATTTCTCTTATAAGGAGCTGTGATTATTGTATATTAGCATTGTTGGTTACTGGACATATTATTGAGGCTATATATTAGAAAGGGGATTAAGACAAAATTTGTCATTATATAATATTGGCTAATGTTGAAATTGATCATTTATTTTAATTTTATTAAAATTTATCACTATATATATATATATGTTCAATTACATTCACTTTCATTAACTGCATATTTCATAAATAATCTAATTAATTTTGTTATTTTTTGTCTAAAAATCAACCAATTTGAAAATATATATAGTGATAAAATTTATTAGAAGTAAAGTAAAATGATAAAATTTTATATTGAATTATAGTATAATTACAATTTGATCTTAATCCTGATTATTAAAAAAAATAAATTCATTTTCCAAAATTTATATTTCCAATCGTAACATTAATGAATTCATAAAATTTGTGCTTGACGAGTATAACATAAGATTGCAGGCTTGCAAGAAGTCACCCATAAAGCAATAGAAAACAAATTAAAAGGTGCTAAGCTTATAGGTAATACAAGTAGTTACGCATAAGTTATGATAAAGGACTCAGTGTATTTTTATTTTTATTTTTTTATAAATGAGATTATAATTTAAAAATAAGAAAAAAAAATTGTAAATGTTTTTATTTGAATTTCATTTTCGTACAATTTTTTTCAAATTATACTCTAAGTTAATTCCATTGATACTCCAATGTTGTCTGGTTCTCATTTTTCTTTATTTTCCAATTATTGGCAAATAAAATTGAGAAAATGTTTAATTTTATTTAATAAAAAATTAATCAAAATTCAGTTATCCCTTCCAAAAATACAACGAAGTTATTTTTATTGATTATAACCTTGAAATTTAATGAAATGTAAAATTTTGATTATTCTAAACTTGCAACTTAAATAATCTTTCTTTTGTATAATTCATTTAAATTTCGAGATTTTCATCGTATCAAAAGATATTTTTTATGATTAGATCTCTCAAATGATATTAGAAGAATTTGATGGTGAAGAATGGTATATCTTTGAAGATGAAAAGTTAGAGAATCTAAATGTTACTCTCTCACCAAGTACAGAATATGTATCAGTTTGGTCGCTTTCACTCAACACAAAATAATAGAATCAGCTTTAAATTTAGATTACTTCATAAGATAAATAAATTAGAGAATAAAACAATACCCTTTTCTCTTTTCCTTTTTTTCTTTTTAAAGCAATATTTTTTTCTCTTTCTCTTTCTCTTTCCCTTTTTCTTTTTATTCTTTTATGTTTATATCTGTTGTCTTATTTTTCATTTGTAGGTGATTTATCTAATTTTCTCTTTATAATTAAGTTAAAATTAATTAGTAATTTTTTAACACTAATATTTACATAAAAATATTATAGCAAAAACGAAGGTGACAAATCAACGGTGAAGTACAGTTTTATACTTATTTATATATAGTTGCAATTTGACAAGATGTACTAATTTATTTGTATTGCTTTAGTTGAACAAATCTAAGTGTATCTATTGTTTTCTTCTTTTCTTTAGAAAGAGGGTGATGGATAAGTATAAATTACCATGATCATAATTTTTATTTTGGATTTTAGAGCCCAAGCGACAAACAAAGTTTTTCCAATTCCTTTAGAAAAAAAGAAATGTTATCATAATTGGTTAATGATAAAATTTAAGGATGTATTATTTAAAAAAAAATTAAAGAAAAACAATACATTATATATATATTTAAATAATGTTTTTATTATCTTTAACTAATATTTATAAACATTTATTAATCAAAAATTTAAAAATTAAAACAATCCAAATGTTAATAATTTTATCGTTGACATTATTTTACAATAAATCTTGGTAGAAAAGTTTAATTTGATATTATATGTTATTTTATATAAAAAGGTAATATAATTAATTATTTCATTTTCTTTCTATTATTTAACCAAACAATAGTTAAGATTTTTTTTTCTTTTATTAATTTTAGCTATTCAAATAAAGGTACATATATCTTTTCATTTTCTTTAAAAAACATTCTCTTCTTTTACTTTATTTTTTTTATTAATTTTTATCCAAACATAACATAAGTTCCTTTCTTTTACTAATGTTTATCCAAATATAATGTAAATATGTTAAAAAAACATTTCATTCATTTACGTTAATTTCCTTTCATTTACTAATGTTTATTCAAATATAATGTAAATTCTTCTCTTTTATTAATGTTTATCCATATATAAATAAAATACAGAACTATAAATGGTTGACACTTTATAGATGATGCTACGAAGAATTTGGATACAAGAATTCAATTATTTCTGTCATTGGATCATTGTTTAAAGCGAAATTTTGTACATATTAGAGCATCCCATTAATAATCTGACGTTGATTGATTCCTCCAATTATGATATGATTGATCGATTTGTACGTATATGTAAAAATATTTCTCATTATTATAGGGGATCTTAAAAAAAAAAAAATTTGTATCGAATAAGATATATACTTCAGCTTTCTTATGTTAAAACTTTGACTTCGGCTTTCTTACGTTAAAACTTTGACTCGTAAACACAAAAATAATAAGATATACACTTCAGCTTTTTTATGTTAAAACTTTGATTTCGACTTTCTTATGTTAAAACTTTAACTCGTAAATACAAAAGTATTGTACATGCTTTTTTTTAAAAAAAAAGGATTAGGTTCGAAATTTACTTTAAAAACATATTAAATAGAGAGAGAAGATTTATTATTATAAATAAATATAATGTAAAATTAGTGTAGACAAATAAAATAAAACAATAGATTTTAAGCTTTGACACCAAGACTTGCGGCAATATTACTTTACTTTAAAGTTGGAAAATTGGTTCGAAATTTGACCAGAAACGGAGGATCGTCCGTGCGAGCCAACCCTAACATGTTCCACAAATTATGTCGGCCATATGTCTTGATGGACATACAGCACCCACCTAACGAGGGGGTTGTCACGATCCGTGCGTTCCTTATTCTGAAACCACGCATCATAGTGGTATTAAGACTACTCATAGTTGAGTTCAACTTTTCGTGAGTCCATTTTTCTTTGAACAGCTTAATTTCGATCCTTCAAGTCGTATACACAGAAGTCTTTTTTTTGGCTTTGACCCCGTAAGGTTACTCATTCCAAACTCTATAAAAAGGAACCCAACTCCCGTCACTCATCAGCCACTCAAAGTGGCCCTGAGCATCCATCTTTACCCGCAAAGCTTAAGGTCTCAAGCATCGACCCTTGAATACTCGTGGGGCACATAGCTTCGGTTCTCATGATATTATTACTTCTTGACATGGTGAGAATCCAACACCATGCCCACCCGTATCGTATGCAAACTCCCGTGTCAAGTTTACGCAAGCGTCACACTTAAGCTGATCAGCAGTCAGTTCGAAGCCTCCAGGCTCATCTCATCCTACAATATTCAATTCTTAAGGCTGAGGCCTTTAACATCAGTATAGGTTGCCCACACGCATGATTGACACCCAACATCATGCTAGTCCCGCAAGGGGGACTTGGATGGACTGCCCCAGCTACAACACACCTCTACCGATTGACCACAAAGGTCTAGCAACGTGCCTGCCTGCTAGCCCGCACATCCCTCAGGCTCGATGGCATCCCTCTTACGCAAACATCATCTCATGATCCTTCTGGCTCAATGAGGGGAAATCGAGGGACATAGCAAACTCTACCATGTAACACCATGGCTCAAAGCAAAAGCGCGATACGAGGCTCGTCGGCCCCAACCGTCTCTGGGTTTACCATGACCCGAAGAAATATCGTGTCACGCTCGTGACCCTACGATGCCCACCCACCTAGACACCACTAGTGCCTAAGAGTAGCTCACTTCAGACTAGCCAGGCTCCTGCCTGCGCGCTAGCCAAGGGGGTGGTGGAGAGCTGACAACAGTCATCCCCTTATAAAGAGCGTAAGAGATTTTTTTACTCTCCTACCAGTAACCGTAAGATTGTCTGAAATGGGGATACTTTTCTCTCCAGCCATTTCAAGACCTTTTTCCCGTTAACTTAGGGCCCCATAACCTTCCTCTTGATCACAATTATTCATCGATTTTACTCGTTGCTCCACCAACCCACTCGAAGGTGCCTGCACATGACTTCGACCGACAGCACCTGACTGGCTAGCGGGTCCTAGGGTATCGGTGCACTGCCTCACACTTACCTGCGTATCTTGGGGTTTAGGACTCAGACTATCCACACACAATATCCCCAACATATTCTCATGCTCAGAATGCCCGCACACTCCTTCCACTGATGGCACCCGTCGGGCTACTTGGCTTGAGGGTGCTTAACCACTGTCTCGAACTTACTCGTGTATCTTATATCCAGGGCTCCCATTGCTCGCACAACATATTAATAATATGTTTCAATGCGCCAAATGCACGCCCGCATCGCTTAGAACCACTTTTTCGTCAGCTTGATCTCGATCGCTGCTCAGTTTAAGGTCAGTCATAACAGGACCAAGGCACACCAAGGCCTGACCATGACATTGAAAAATGGACTCACGAAAGGCTAATCTCGACTATGAGTAGTCTTGGTGCCGCACAGACTCATGATTTTAGAATGAGGAACGCGTAGATCGTGACATGTGGTATCAGAGCCTAGGCTAGGCTCAGTGGCGAGATTAACGTGAAAATGTGTAGGCCTAATGACATGAAATTGAGGTGGTACTAAGCTCAAAAGAGCTATCAAGATGCGAATGTGGTCCAATGGCTATGGGGGCTTGAAAAGGAGCCAACGATGTGTGCTGTGAGAAAATTTGACCTATGTAAAAGGCTATCGAGTAGACTCTTGAATGCCAAGCAAAAGAGCACTGACGTCTAGCCTAATCTAGAAAAAGATGTTGGCATGTTTTGGGGCATGTGATGCATTTACGGTGGAAGAAACCGTGGTGAGACCAAAATGCGAAAAGGGGCTTACACCATGAAATGGTGTTGTGTAAAGCCAGTAGGGCCTAGTGAGTTTTGTCCTGAGAGACACGAGACATGCGTATCAAGATTAATAACTAATGTGTGCACTTGTTATATGGTGCAGGTGCCCCAACGGAGGTGTAAGTCGAAGTATTTGGGTCCAAGCATAGAGCCATTACATAGAGGAGTGTGAATTGGCTGAAGATTGAAGCCATGAGTTGTGATGGTTGGTGGACCACGAGTTCTCGTGGTTAGTGGGTCACGAGAGTGTGTGAGTCAGTGAATCAAGTTTTGTGTTGGCCAAGAGGGAAGGCCTCACATGTGGTGGTGGTCAGTGGGCCACAACAGAGTGTGATCTAGTGGAACAGGCAAATGGGAATTGGCCAGTTGACATGGCCTTCAAAAGTGTAAGTCAGTGGACCTTGAGAATTGAGCAGGTGGCTGAATCCCCGAGTCAAACAAGTTAGTGAATGACGTGATTGGTTAGATCAGTAGATCTCTAGGTATGGAATGGACTTTGAGATGCCCTAGGAGTATGCCAGAGTCAAGGTAGACGAACTGTAAAACCATCAAAGAGTCATGGTTGCCTACAGTGCTGAACCAAGTTTCGAGTAAAAGTGGGGGAAACGTCATTCCTTGTGGGATTGAGTCAAGACAGAAGAGCCTGAGTAGATAGAGCATAGTGTTCAAGCTAGGAACAGAGATCGAGATAGCACGGGTTAAGGTGTCGCCTCGAGGGCGGTTGGCCAAAGGGCCACCCCTAGAGAGGTGACCTTGAAGGGGCTGAGAGGACCCAAGTTGTGAGATAACCTAAGCGTCTGAATGCCACTGTGCTAGGGTCATCGTGTGTGGTGTCGTATGAGTGTGGTTGACCTAAACACCACGTTTAAAGGGACGCATCGAAGAGTCGATGCTGCAGGCATGTTGGTGTAAGGGGTCACGTCCAGTGGGATACACCAATGAGTAACGAAGCGGGTGGTCATTCATTCTACTAAGGGTCATTGATCAATGAGGGTGCCTTGAGGTCGCAACGTGATATGATCAAGGGAAGCAATGTTGTGGCACATATGCAGCAACCAAGATAGGGTGAGATGGTTCGAGTAAGAACAAAACGGAGGTGCATTGGCGCTGGGATATGACCAATCTACATCAACAATGGACAAGTACTGTGGGTGGTGCCCCATATGACGGGACCTCGACCCAATCCTTGAGTGCATAAATGAAAGACATATGAGTAAATGTCAACTATGTGCAACAAGAGAGTTGGGTGTGGTCTTAGAGTTTATGAGGGCATCAACATAGTAAGTAAGGGATAGTCTCATGGTCAGGCCTTGGTGTGCCTTAGTCCTGCCATGATTGACCCTAAACTGAGCAGCGATCGAGACCAAACTGATGAAAAAATAATTCTAAGCGATGCGGACGTGCATTTAAAGCATTGGAACATATTACTAATATGTTGTGCGAGTAGTGAGAGCCTTGGACCTTAAGATATGCGGGTAAGTTCGGCACAGTGGTCAAGCACCCTCAAGCCAAGTAGTCTGGTGGGTGCCATCGGTGGAAATAATGTACGGGCATTCTGAGCATGAAAATATGTTGGGGGATATTGTGCGTGGATAGCTTGAGTCTTAAACCCCAAGATACGCAGGTAAGTGTGAAGCAGTGCATCGATGCCCTGGGACCAACTAGCCAGTTAGGTGCTGTCGGTCGAAGCCATGTGCGGGCACATTCGAATGGGTTGATGGAGCAACGAGTAGAATCAAGGAATAATGGTGACCAAAAAGAAGGCTATGGGGCCCTGAGTTAGCCAGAGAAAGGCCCTGAGATGACTGGAGAGAAAAGTGTCTCCATTTCAGACAATCTTACGGTTACTAGTAAGAGATTGAAAAAATCTCTTACATTCTTTATAAGGGGATGATTGGTGTCAACTTTCCACCACCTCCTTGATTAACGGACAAGTAGGGGCCTGACTAGTTTGAAATGAGCTACTCCTAGGCACTAGTGATGTCTAGGTGGGCGGGCATCGTAAGGTCACGAGTGTGGCACGATGTTTCCTCGGATCATAGTAAACCCGAGGATGATTGGGGCCAGCGGGCCTCGTATCGCGCTTTCACATTAAGCCATGAGGTTACATGGTAGAGTTCGTTATGCCCCTCGATTTCCTCTCTTTGAGCCAGAAAGATCATGACATGATGTTTGCGTAAGAGGAATGCCATTGAGCCTGAAGAATGTGCGAGCTAGCATGCAGGTGTCACGGGTCGAGACTCAAGCTCCGAACCCGCGCGGCTCCGGGACCCGGGCATTCACCCTTCCGGCGTCCCAGATCAGCCTTCCGCCACGGTTCACACCCTTGTGAGGTATTGTCCGCTCTGGCCCCCCTGGCCTCACGGTTTTGTCCTACAAAA
The DNA here is from genome assembly GCF_047325235.1 of Durio zibethinus. NCBI lineage: Eukaryota > Viridiplantae > Streptophyta > Magnoliopsida > Malvales > Malvaceae > Durio > Durio zibethinus. Next base: position 3,482,685 of record NC_143188.1, on the reverse strand, counting down.
GGCGCCTCACAAGGCGGAGATGGTGTGAACCCTTTTATACCCCAGTGACCCTCCTATTATGTTCAATGTGGGATTCAGGACTCCCCCTTAGGTCCGTGACATTCTCCCGCACCCAACCTCGTGACGCCCTCGTCACGGAGGCCGGCCACCCTGCCTACCTCCCTCGAGGCGCTCGGCGTGGATCGAACGGTTTAGGGCTGGCTCTGATACCACTTGTCACGGGTCGAGACTCAAGCTCCGAACCCGCGCGGCTCCGGGACCCGGGCATTCACCCTTCCGGCGTCCCAGATCAGCCTTCCGCCACGGTTCACACCCTTGTGAGGTATTGTCCGCTCTGGCCCCCCTGGCCTCACGGTTTTGTCCTACAAAAGGCGCCTCACAAGGCGGAGATGGTGTGAACCCTTTTATACCCCAGTGACCCTCCTATTATGTTCGATGTGGGATTCAGGACTCCCCCTTAGGTCCGTGACACAGGCACGCTGCTAGACCCTTGTAGCCAATCGATAAAGGTGTGCTGCAGCTGGGGTAATCCATCCAAATCCCCCTTGTGAGACTAGCATGATGTTGGGTGTCAATCATGCACGCGGGCGACCTACACTGATGCTAAGGGCCTAAACCCTGAGAACTGAGTCCCCTGGGATAAGATGAACCTAGCTCCGAGCTGACAGCTGACCAACTTAAGTGTGACGCTTACGTAAACTTGATACAAGAGTTTACGTACAATACGGACGGACATGATGTTAGGTTCTCACCATGTTAAGAAGTAATAATATCATAAAAACTGAGGTTGCGTGCCCCACAGGTATTCAAGGGTCGGTGCTTGAAACCTTAAGCCCTGTAGACAGAGATGGGTGCTCGGGACCATTTTGAGAATCGTGGGCTGATAAGTGATAAGAGTTAAGTTACTCCTTATAGAGTTCAGAATAAATAACCCTACGGGATCAAAACCAAAGAAAAGGCTTTTATGTATGCAACTTGAAAGATCGAAATTAAACTGTCTAAAAAAAATGGACTCACGAAAGGCTAACCTCAACTATGAGTAATCTTGATGCCGCATAGAAAAAAAATGGACTCACGAAAGACTAACCTCAACTATGAGTAATCTTGGTGCCGTATGGACGCGTGATTTCAAAATGAAAAACACGATGAAGAACACGCAGATCGTGACAGGGAGCGTGGCATATTTAGCTAACCAACCCTTTTAAGACTTCCTCCCTCCTTGCTAAGCTACCATATAGATAAGTTCTTTTGTACTATTCGATTCTTTACTTGATGTGGGATGCTTCTAATCAATGGCCACGGTCGCAGCGAACTCTAGAGAGAAAAGAGGAGGGGTTTTAAGTTTTTAGGCAGCAAAATGTTACCTAGTGTTTGGAAGTGTTCATGAGTTCTAAATAAAATCGACCCTTTGCTTGAAGGCTGGCAAACTGATGAGACGAAAACTCTTTTACATAACAAGAAAACCTAGTCATGCATGCTCTACAAATATGATGACACAGTCAAAGTTTGTATCGGTCGTGCTGATGATTCAGGTTTTTGTCTACACATGACCATGGATATGCAAGTTTTCAAAACATAAATAACCCTGCCATTGAGCAGCTGTACATAATAGACAAATGCTTTCCTATCGCAAAGTGCGGTCATACAAAATGCAAAAACCAATGCCATGTATCACTAGTTTCAAGACAGCAGGACAGTGAGAATTGGGAACTTCATTAGAACAAAATAAAGGGATAAACTTCAATGCCTTGTTTACTAACAGGTCTCCCAACAGAAATATCACCTTCAATATTGAAGATGAACATTGCTTAGAGAAGTCCCCTCCTATCTACCGGCTTCTAGGAATTTATGTAACACATTGCCTGTGCTTGATGGAAATAAGAATCTTTGTATTTCCTGCCACTCCCAATGTGAATCCCATTGCGAACCCAGTCCTCTCGATGTATCCAAGCATCTCGACCAAAATCTAAAACTCCAAGGATCTGTATAAACAGGATGCAATAAACATAAGAAATACATTTTAAATAATCTATGGAAATCTACATCAAGATAAGCAAAATTTCACCCCATGAAGATATTATTGCACAAGCAAAATGCAATGACCAAATGCGTTTTCATTGTACCAGACACAAAAGAATCTCAAACATGGAAAAGAAAAAGGATGGGAGATGACTTACAGCTCCGCCCTTCCAAGACACAAAAGTTGGATTTGTTCTCGATTGCAAAACCTATTTCACAAGTGGGGATCCAAGAATACCAAAATCAAGATCCAAAGCTCAAACAAATAAAGAGACAAATTATAAGGAACAGAAAACCACAAACAGGCTAAAACCTAATTCAAGTATAAAACTAACTTAAACTAATCATGAAATAACATTAAGGAACAGAAAACAACAAAGAGCCTAGAACCTAATTCAAATATCAAACTAACTTAAACTAATCATGAAATAACATTGGACATAAAAGATTTTATAATTTTTTTGAGTTACAATATAGAAAAATTTAGTTAATCTAAATATCAAATGATATACACTTTTTTGACCTCATACATATTCCTTTTTCACCAATAGTTATGTATAGAGCAATATATTGCATTGACCAGGAATTATTACTTATATATTCAATATTAAAATTAAGTCCATCTAAATATCACAATAGATAATATGCCCAAACTTTAACCACATTGAAGTGGCTACAAGTTGGCACAAAAGAGGCATAACAACTTTATAATGAAGATTAAAATTTAGCAGACTTACCTCAACAGTATCAATTGCTTCAGTTGAAGGAATGGCATGTAAGACTCTGCATGTATATAAAAGAAGAGACAAAGATGATACGGGTGTCACAATCACCTACAGGAACTAAATTATTACTACTGGATTTTAAAAAGCACTAAGAAATAGTCTATTATTCTGGAGAATAGTAAAAAATAGATCTCAATATGTTTCTTGTAAGTTACTCCGCTAATAAGGGTAGTAGATAAAAAAAGAATGAATGTACAAAGTACAAGCATTCCGGACTGTTCCAAGCCTGAAATAACGAGCACATAAGAACCCAGCATTTATATCATTCTCATAACTCTTGAGATGATGAATTAATAAAAAGCAGAGTAAGAATCCAGTAGCCAAAATTTCCATGATGATAGTATGCAAAGAAATGTCAAACACAAGGTAATCTAGAAGACACTTATTACCATTTTCTTGGCAATCAATGCACTTAAGCCATTCTAAGTCAACACCGCCAATAGAAAAAACTAGGCATTTGAACTAACCTAAGTTAGTACTCTTCCAGCCAGATACTTTAAGATGTATGCTTCAAATTAGCAGTTAGACACACCACTCCGTATAATGTTAGCTAGAATCATATATGCCTAAAGTCGGAGGATAGCAAACTGGGGGGAGAGAGAGAGAGAGAGAAACCAACCTCTCCTCCACAGCAGGAATTAGCCCACCAGTTAAAGCCACTCCACCAATCTGAAGCACAAACCAAGTTACAAGTTCAATTATTAAAAAATAAAAGCATGTCATGTGTCTACACTTCCAAAGAAACTCACCAATTGTATGCTACAGAATAATTTTCTTTGCAGGTCTATGCGACCTGCAATTAAAAAGAACCAAATGGTTAGATAGGGATAGCATTATAGCTTATTAGAACATGCTAAATTAGCAGTACGCAAACCTACCGGTTGAAAGAATGCTACTGGTTATCGCTTCTGCTAGACCAACCTTCTCTTCTTTCTTTGGTTTCATTGAAAAAAATGGGTAGTTATCCCACATTGGTAAACCAACATTAATGCCAGGATATAGACCATCTGGCATGTCAGATCTTCTTGGGAATTCAATATGCCATGTTTCTTCCAGCATATCTTCATAGTCATGAAACCTGGATAAGCACACCATCAAAACAGTGCTAAAGGAAATAATTCAAGACTTGGACAGGTATACTAACCAACAGCAAGAGCAATAACGTGGAAAATTATTACTAACCAAGAACGAGGTGGTGGAGGATACAAATCAGGAATTAAAAGTGTTGGATAGAACAAACCCATAGGAGGAACCTATTTAAAACAAACCATCAAATGTAAATCCTTCAAGAAAATAAGGAAATGATATCTGAGTTCGATTGAAAACGTACATTGAGAGCAGTTAGCCTTGTCTTATGAGATCCAGCAGGCATGGCATCCTCATAAGAATGAACTATAGCTACAGCGTCAAGTTCACCCTCCTATGCAATGATACATAGAAAAAGTACAATAAGAGTGTTTCCACAACACAGAAACCAAAGAGTACCAGGTCCAGGAGCCAAATGATTCACCTTGATTTCACAATAGGACTCTTTTAGCCTGTTCAACATCAATAGATCTATAGGCTTTGTCAAAATGTCAGTACGAATTTGGGGCCATGTCTGATGATGCCTCTGAGTCCAAAGAAGGCATCTTGATATATCCTGGAAAAGGAAAATGAAATAAAAATGACATCACCAACATAAAAAAAATCGTAAGATATCTTTATTTTAATCTGAGATAGAAAGTTTTAGATGAACCCTTTAAGCTAATGGGCATAAACAAATTTCACCAACATCAATATTAGCTAAACATTTATCAATGAAGCTTCTTCCTTTGCATGAAGGAAAGCTGAGGAACAGAAAGAATGATGAGAATTCAAACCTCTCCACCAAAGGGTAAAGTCTTCTCTGTATTAGGTAGAGCCACTCCATCCTGCACATCAAAAGAGTTATTAAGGTAATGTTTGGATAAATATTTATAAAGGAAAGGAATAGAAAAGAAAGTTTTTTAAAAGAAAGGAAATGATATATGTACCCCTTGTTTCGATAATTAAAATTAATAAAGGAAAGGAAAGGAAAAGAATTCTAACACCCATTGTTTGGATAAAGAGTGAAAAAGAAAGGAAATGATTCATTATAATAATTTTTTTCCAATTATAACCTTTCATTGCCTATGATTTTAGAGCATTCCTGGACCATGATATATTTGCTATCTTGTATGGCCTCACAATTGCTTCTGTATCAGTGGTTTTTAATCGAGTGAAACAAAAATATGTTTTACAAACATGCATTAATGGATTTTTTTTGCCATTGCCAAAATTTCAGCACACTATCACTTTGGCGATGTATTCATATAAAAGCTATTAAATATAAAAAATACAATCACATAAAAACATTACATCTCATAAACCCAAAAAATGTCTATTCATATTCAATCATTCATCAAAATCAAATTACCAAAAAATTATAAAAAGTTTTTATATTGGAAAAGATATGTGAAACTTGAAAAAAAAGATGACTTTGAAAAAATTACAGAAAAATTGTGATGTGGTTAGGTTTTTTTGACTAGGTTTTTAATATTAATAAAAGGATGGATATAATAGTCTTTTTATAAAAATAATATTTTTTCAACTTTTCTTTCCTTAGCTTTTCCCCCAAATTAGGGTATTAAAAAAGTGAGGATTATAAGGGAAACCAAAGGTTATTGAGTTTCCACTTCTTTCCTTTCCTTTAATTTAAAAGTTTATCCAATCAAAAGAAGGGTTTTTCTGTTTCCATTACTTTCCTTTATTTTCCTTTCCTTTCATTCCCTTCCCCTCAATCCAAACATAGTGTAAAAGAATAAGATCACAGCTCTTGTAAATTAATCGTTTCCCAGTGGTCACAGATCTTGACATTGGGTTTTGAAAGGGGACTAATATTAATATTATGCTGAACTTATTCTTTTATAAGTAGGATCCTAGTATATTTATTAATATAAAATATATATATTTGCAAGCAATATACTTAGAAAAAATAAGTTCACAAATTATAAATTTTATCAATTCATGAACAAATTTATAAAGAAACAAAAGATATCAAATAAATAGTTTTATTTAACTTTATTCTCTTAAAGATATATTTTATTTTTCTTATTTTGATGAAAGACATATTGTTTAACAATTGATTTATTTTTCTATCGATTCATGAACAATATGTTTTTCTAACATTTTACAAAGTGATCCCCAATCTTTGCAAGATAGCAAGAGAAAGAGATCCAGAGTAGAATTATATGGAAGGAGAGAGTTGTAGCCTCCTAAAAAGAAAAGTAAAAACATGTTTGATAATTGGTTGGAGATTTGAAGTCTTGTTGAGGAAACTAGAGCGTCAATTTGGTTTTTGTTAAATTTACATGATTGTAATTTAACTCTTGTGACAAACCTCTTGATTTTAAGGGTTTGTAAGTAATGATTGGTGAGTAAAATAAATAGACAAATACTAATGTGATTTTAATCCATCTTAAATTGTAATACATAAAATTATAAAAAATAAATAAAATTAACAATTTTAGTTTGAGGGGACCAACTTAAGTTTATTTGATATAAATACATTCATACATACCTACATATATATATGGACATATATATACATATATATATATATATGTACCGAAATGATAGCATCATAATCAAGGTGTTCATTTCATCTTTAAGTTAATAATTTTAATGACAGAGGCAGTGATATTGACATTGCCAGCAAGACCAACTATATGATTTCCATGTGTGATGGTAGGAGGAATAGTCTTTCAATTAGTATGAATCCAGCATCGGAAGTCAAGGTGACGATGGTCATCAAGCTAAATGTAAATATTATGGTGGTAATGACAACAGTCGAAGACCGATGGTGTTATGAAAGGAAATGGAGTGTTCAATGGAGGTGGTGATGGTGCTCAAGATAAATGTAAATATTATGGTGGTAATGACAGCACTCAAAGACTGAACAAAAAGAAACAGGTATCAAATTGATGTTGGATGAATAGATGTTCGTAGATAAAGCAGAGTAAAAGGTTTCCTCTGTCCTGTCATTGAGGGTTTTTTTTTTTTTTTCTAAAGAGATGAGAGAGGGTTTGGAGCTGAACTACCCCTCCAAGCTATCTCAAAATATCATTCTTAAAATTCCCTTCAACAGGAGGGACTTGAAAGTAGAGTATTGCATTTTAATAATTTCAGTTCGTGATCCCTTGTTCCCAATAAATAGCAAAGAATAAATGTACACAAACAATAAAAGCAACATATTTCTATTTGAGTCAGTTACCTCAATGCAAATGACTGATGTCACTTGACCACCCATATTTACAACACAGGCTGTTGATAGACCGTTCCCAAAAACTGCTGCCAGGCCTTCCTGAGATCATCATCAAAGAGTAAGTTACTACTTCAAGAGCATTTCTACTGGCAAAGCTGGGAAAAGCAAATATCATGAAAGAAGAACACAATCAGTAAGAATGAGAACAAAATATGATAGCAATGCAGGATACCTGTTATTTTATCACCACAAAATGATATCAGCATGGTTCTTCCGTTTATAAATTTGAGTACATATATGACATTGATACAAACTTTTATACTGAGAAAGAACACATGCATACGTACAGACTGTAAATGAGTCAGACAATTTCAAGGAGGAAGCCACTTGTGTTTAATCAGTATCGTTCCTATGAAGGAAAAACAAAAGATCCCTAATGGAGTGCCTTAATCATCCCACAACAAACTTATACTACACAACCACGAATCCATCGAACACACATCAGCAAAAGCTAAATCAAACAACCGTGGGATCATCACTCTAAATATTTCCAACTTGCCAAGGTAACTGGGAAAGTGCCAGTATTAACAAAAGTAATAACTAAGTACTACTTGGGCTGATACATCATTCAGTTTAATGCCCATTATTAAAACTTGATTTACATTTGCATCTAAGAAGTAGGGGAAGAATTTCTCACCTGGTGTACTACTGCTGAGCTAAAGTGCAAGTCTCGCAGTAAAATAGATACTATCTCCTTTATCTCTGCTCGTAACAATCCACAAAATTGTAAATTACAAAATATCCCATATAATCTACAGCATCTAAGTTGCAACAGATATTCAAGAGATAAAAGTAAATCGGATTGGGGAATGATCTTATTGATACACACACAAACTGAATCTGGAACTTCTACCACAAGACAGAATATAGAGAAACAAAGGGTTGAGACTTTCTCCAATTAGAAAATGATAATTTTTAAATACCACGATTATCAAATGTCTCTGGCACAACAAGAATAGCAGAATATAAACTCCTTTCTTGGTGAGGAATATGCAATTTCTCTAACAAAATCCAGTCCCATAGAGCATGCAGATCTTCAAGGACCTGCAAGATAATAATTTTACGAAAGTAGATGTATTTGCCCTTTTTTAAACAATACAACACATAATTAAGTTTTATTATCTCAATGTAAACAACAAATTAAGCAGGACCAAGATAATTCAAGATGTAATGGCAGACATGTGATTTGTTAAACCTTAAAAGGAGATATAACATGCACGTTCCTTGAATGTAGGAAAGTCAACAAACAAAGAGACTATACCTGCTGCATGGGATAATGTTGTGAAATATTTAGATGACCTCTACGAATAGGACGACGCAAGCAATATGGCTCAGTGGGAGATATCCTTAGTGCTTCCTCACCGCATATGACCTCCCTGAACTTTCGTTCAGTCAAAGTAGGTTCTTTTGAATCGGTCACTTCCTGCTCGACCAAGGACTCATTTATGACACTTTTATCCATTGAACTTTCTGCATAACCAATATCCATGTACAATAAGATTAAAGTAAGACCAGAGGAATAGAATTTACAGCTGAAAATTTTAAGAGCCATACTAGCATAAGAAATTGCTTAGAATTAGAAGCAATAGGGGTGCACCAAAAATATTTAGTAGATCCAGTCAAACAAGAAAGAGTGAGAATATGGCACAAGGCAAAAAAATTAGAAATTCCTAATTACCTGGTGCCACTGATGACTTTAGATCCTTCACATGTATATCAGTCCAAGTGAAGGCTCCATCCTTCCTGGCATTCTGAGGATTATATCCATCAACACGTCCCATCTGCACATTAGTTTTAGTAATTTTTGTACTACAAGCTCTTATTGGTCTATAGATAGGCACCATCATCGGCCATACTTAACTTCAGCTTAAAATGCTTACCTTCCGCGGGACAGAATTATTGGCAACCTCTTCATCAAGGAACGGTATCTTCAACAACGACGCAATCTTTCAAACAACAAAAACATTGATTTTCAAAATTTGATTACTACATAAAAATGTGAATATATATGTAACGAGAAATGAAAGCAAAAATGAACACACTCACGACATCATAAGCCTTTTCGCGCTCCATATGCTGCATTGTGGTAACTTGAGAATTAAGCAACTGAAAAACAACAAATCCAAAATCCCATCAAAAAATCCAAAATTCCATCAAAAAAATCCAAATCCTAAACCCTTAAAAAGGAAAAGAAGGGGGAAAATGTAGTTAAATAGGGAACCTGATCTTGAACATTTAACTTGGAAAATTGGTTAGTGCGACGAGCAATGCAATGAGGAATATTGTAAGGAGAGTCTTGCTTAGCCAACCCTACTCTTACATTTGCAGAGCCTAAGCAAATTGCAACCAAATTAGTTCATTAATTTTTTTTTAATTTTAGGAAATTTTGTTAGAAAAAGAAAAAGGAAAAAGGAAGTACCGGGGTTGATGACGATGAGATTGGAGCCACGTTCCAGGAGGAGTTGAGAAGGGACAACCGTTTTCAAATAATCCTGCAAAAACGAAAATGGAAATTCAAAAATTATTATATTTATTAAATTTTTTTTAATGAAACTAGGTTTTTTCTGGTTTCACCATAATGAAAAGTTAAAAAAGGATGAGCTAGTTCTTGAATTTTGAAGAAATTCCAGATTTGTTATTTATTCTTCACTTCTTTTTCTGGCCCTTTTCTTCTTGCTTTTTTACTTTCACTTTCAGCAGGGAACCCGCTGCGACGATCTCCAAATTCTTTGGCTTGTGAGGCATAAGACGTGAAACGGTGTCGTCGCCGCTTTGTTAACTTTGTTCCATCAAAGGTCAGAGCTTTTTTTTTGGGTAAGAGCCCAGAAGAAATGGGCTAGCATGATATGAAGAAAAAGCTAGTGTTTTTTTTTTCTTTTAACTTAAATCTCAGCTTGAATTAAAATATTTTCTAAAACTTTAGTATTGTATTTATGGTCTAAAAAGCTTTTTCTCCACGTGGCATCGGTAGAAGTGGCTCACTTACTCTTTGCTTCACTCAACACCACTCTGTTCATTTCAATTGCAAGTGAAAGTGGCAGCTGACCTTACCATTGGATGATTTTCTCAGATGGCCAAAAAATATTTACTCCTTTCTTTATTATCTGAATCATAAAAACTTATGAAAAAAATAATTTTTTCATAAATTCGCAAAAATTAGAAGTAAATAACCTTGTTTAAACTAACTCGAAAATGGGATGTAAAAATCCATGAACCCTTTCAAACTACAAAGAAAATAGCAGCTGACCATCCCAAAACAAGTTGAGACCATATCGTAGTCTTGAGGTTCTACTTTGCATTTCTAACTGTTTAACCGTTGCAGGCATAAAAACATGACACAGACCATTTACATTCACCACAACAACTTCATGACAGGAAGTGGAAATAACGAACAAGTAAATAGAGGTAAGGTGCAAAAATCATAATCTAAGATCAATAATGGAAAAGAATAATCAAAACCAAAACCAGTGATCCCGATATTTTCCTATCACCTGTGAATCCACCCTATCTCCTGATCTAATAATCTTTCTTTCTTCAGTTTTGAATACATGAATGCATGAAACATTAACGAGTGCTGAAAGTATTGCTGCCTTAGAGGGCAGCCATGATTCCAGCACTATAAAATCTATCATAAGCCATTTGGAGTCTAAACCAGGAAATAGAAGTATTCATAAAAACCCTAGACTTTGAACTCAAAATCATATTGTCATAGAAAATAAAAAAGGGGACAATGATTAAAGTTTTCAAATGTTTCAGTAAAAAAACTAACAAAAACTTAGCAACTCCTTAAATTTGGAAACAATCAGCATTTGATTAGATCTGCAAAATATTATCTGGTGTTGCACAGCAACTACTTGACATCATTTCAATATGAAGTGTTGAAGAACTTTCCAATCTTCACCAGCTACCTTTTTCAATATATCTAAGCAGCTTTTGGCTTTGTAACCTTCTTCTTTAGTTGCCTCTTTGGTATCGAGTTCTTCATCCCCCAGAAGAAAATTAATGCACCGCATTGTGCAACACACTGCATTGATTAAAAAAAGAAAAAGGAAAAATCAATGAAGTTCTCACATCATAATGCCTGTAAACACTATCGATATGCATTTGTACATACCTGCAAGAAATCACTGAGCAGAACAGAGTATTGGGGCTCTTTGGGACCATAGTTGTAAAAGTCATACAGGAGAGGAGTGCTAACCAGCAAGTACACAAACTATGGCAAAAGAAAGGACAATATTTAAATAAGACATAAAAGTAAAAGCAGAAGAAAATGGTAGGTGCATGTTCAAATGTAATAAAAATAATCACCCAAAAGAAACAAAATTCTTACCAGGAGGAAGGCTCCAAAGCCATGGCCAAATACAAATAGAATAGCACCAAGACCCTTTAAGGCGATTGCAGTTGCAGCTAATTGTCTAACCTGTGTAAAAAAGTATCCATATCAAAAAAGAAAGTACAACTAGAGCAATATGAAGAAGATAAACCATATTAACACAAACTTAGTATATCAAAATAAGAAAGAAAAGTCATTACAAGTTATTTAAAGAGAATAAGAATATCTTACTTCAATATCTGGCAAATTTACGTGGAGTTGAGAAGATATATGTTTCTTAGCAAGATCAAGCTTTGGTGTCAACTCCTTCGCTGCAGGCCCGCCATCAACCCCAAATTCATTGAACCTGCCAACATATGGAATATGTTATTATATCTACAAGATATCACTAGTGTTTAACGACCAGTCCTAGCCGAGCTCTTTTTACATAATATCCAATCTTATCATTATGGCAGCAATTGCTGGCAATAATATAGCAGCAGTGCAGCAAAACTCAGTACAGGGAAAAGCACTGAAATTAGACCATCCAAGCCAGCATGGTTATGATGGGATTTTGGCAAAGCATCAAGAAATTCAGGGCATTGAATCAACTGCCATTATAGAACGACAAGAATCGATGAAATCACACAGATTACCACTTCATGGTACTAAGATTCATCTTCTCAAAATGACATGGCTAACACAACAATATCTCAGGGAAGTAGTTAAACAATACAACCATTTTCACTAAAACTAACCATCCAGTTCTGAACTTGTAAATATCAGGTTCATTCAACCAATAAAAAAAAAGGCAACAAAATGCTTCTCATACCAATTTTGCCACCCTGTCAAATTTCAACATTTAGAAACTATAAGGCATAAACATTAAATTTGAAAAAAAATTAAAAACATCCTCCTACTAACTCCCCAATTTACAATCTTAAAAAATGGCCCAGATCTTCAAGAAAGTCATCATCAACCACAGTTACAAATAATGCAACAGTACCCAAAATATACCTAAAACTTAGGAAAAACAAAATTAAAAAAAATCCAGATCTAACAAATAAACATATTTCTAAAACAACCCAACAAATGGATTTAAAGAGATCTAAAAAAAAGATAGAAAAAGTGATTACATTTGCCAAGCGGAGAGAATGAAAATAGAAGCAAAGAAAACTCGTCCAACAAATGAAGTGAAACCCATTTTTCTCCCCTTTTTCTTCTCCCCACTTGGTTTCGAGCCAAAAAAAATGCTAAAAGATCGAATTTCAGGGTTTTCCTTTTATGTTCTTTGCTGCTACCTTCTCTCAAGAAGAGAAAGGGGAAATTTCGGGGTTTGAGGTGGGTCAAATATTTATTAATTAAAGGGAAAAAATGAAGTCTATAAGAATTTTATTGAGGTGATATGAAATAGTTTCCTACTTCTGGGTTTGGAGTTTAGCTTAATTACGCCTTTGACATTACCTTTTGATACAGACTTCTTTAGTCGAAAATTAAGATGTAGCCGGAGGTCAAATTATTAATAAAGCTATTGAAAAAAAATAAGTTAAAAGCAATCTCCCATGGTGGACCCACATGTTTATCTAATGTAATGGGGCTGGATCGGAAAGCCATATTTCATTCTAAACTTTTCAATAAAAAATGGATTTTAGGGTTAATAGAATCCGTAATTTTTAAAATTTGTCAAATTTTATTTAAATTTTTAATTAAAAAAATCTTTAATTAAATATCTAATTTTTTAAAGTTGTCATATTTTTACTTATGAAATTGTATAAGGGATAATAGTAGTCATATCATCAACTAACATTTCAAATAGCATACAAAAAGATCAAAGTAAAATTTTATTTAAGGATCAAGATAATATTATCTCAAAATTTTTTATATTTCAAATATATTTTTTTAAAATATTAAATTTAAAATAATATTTTTATTATAATATAGTTTATTAGTTAAATAAATATATGTTTTTAACAAAAAATAAATATTAAACAATTAAATAAAAAACTTCATATCGTTTTAAAATATTAAATAAAAAATTTTATATTACTTTAAAAATAGATTTATTAATAATTCATAATTTGTTTCTATTGAAAATTTTTATTTTGAATATATTATTTATTAAATTTTTATATTTATAAATAATAAAAAATTGACAATCATTGTAGCTCTTACCATCGTCAATAAAGTAAGGAGAATAAATCGAATTGTTGAAAATAATATTTTTATTTTGTATAAAAATAAAATTTTTAATAAAAAATATATTTAAAATAGATTTTTTTGGATCAAAAATTTTTTTAAATAGATTAATAAATTTATTTTTTTTAAATATGAAAATATTTGCTTAATATTTAAAACAATATGAAGATTTTTATTTAATTTTTTAAAACGATATAAAAATTTTTACTTAATTTTTAAAATGATATGGAACCTTTTAAAAAAGGATTTTGAATTTTTAACTTAATTTTTTTTAAAAAAATTTATTTTCAATTAAAATATTATTTTATTGATAAATTATATCTTACTAAAAAATAAAATTATTTTAAATTAGAAGATTTTATAAAATATATTTCAAATAAAAACAATTTTTTATTTAATTATTTTTGTTTTTTCTTCTTTATAAAATAGAGTTGAAAAGGAAAAAGAATATATATTTAATATTTTGAATAGAAAATTAATTTTTTATAGAAAATATTTTTAAAACGTATAAATATTTTTAATAATATAAAAAATAAAAATAAATTTTAAAATGAGTTTTTTTAGTTAGAGTTAAAGGAAATAAAATAAAAATAAAATAAATATTAATATCTTATTAAATAAATAAATTGGAAGACTTTGCTAATTTTTTTGAATAAAAATAGATTAATAAATATGATGACAGAGTATTTTCAGAGTGAAATATTAGTTTCCATGAATACTCTTGAGGTGAGAGAATTATCCTAAATTACTACAAAACTATTGTGATAATTTTAGGGTTAATTTTTAATATTAAATAATTTGATAAATTATAAATATGATTAAGACTTGAATAATCTAAAATCAAACTGGTATTGTCATTTAGATGGGTGCTATAGGGGTGTTATAATTTTTTTTATGCGTAACCATATTTTTGAACCAAACTCTAGTTTTATAATCAGAATTTGCTTCAGGTGGCCAAACTCCTCTTATCTATATCTAGTGATAGGTCCACGAATTTATACGTTATGATATTAAGTTTCAGTGTTTTTGTTAAGGAAGAGCTTTTTTGAAGCTAAGAATGATCTATAATATCTTAAGACATAATCTTGAAAATTTCATATGTTTGTTTTTATGTTGAGAATGAGCTTTTTTGAATGAAAATTTTAAAGTTATAAGCCTTTATTGAAGAAGAACTTTCTTGGACATGATTTTATCTTTTTAAAGTTGAAGTTTCGGTGGAGAAGTTATTCATTTTTTCAAAAGTTGAAGCCTTGAAGGAAAAATTATTTATTGTTTAAAGTTGAAGACGCATGTTAGTCTTAAATTAATAATTATTTTAAAATGATAAAATATTAAGTAAAATCTTTTTCCTTTTGTTTTTATAGGGTTTATCATTTATGATTGTACAAATGTTGTTGATGGGAGTTTGCTTCATCTAATTTTAGTAAAAGAGAAACAAAATTATTTAATTTTTGCATGCAAATATTTATAGCATGCTTCAATAATTTCTATTTAAGGTTGATATATAATTGTGTTTGGTTAGGTATTTGATGATTTTAATTTGTCAGTTTAATCAAAACTCTTTGTCATAATAGACTGTATATTCATTTACTGCTCATCTAACCTTCACCAACTCACCTCTTGCCATTGCCCATATCTTATATTAATTGCATTGAAACAAACATGGCCTTCAATACCACCACAACCCATTGTAAACTCATGGAAAAAAAAATGTTCAGGAAATGAAAAGTAATAAGTTGTACTTTTCTTTGATTTTTATTAAGAAAATTATATATAAATTTTTTTCATATTTTTTAGAAGATATTTTGTCATAATTTTTGATAATGACTGTTCTAAAGATAATTAACATTTATATATTCATTAATCTACATGATGATTCTTAATGCATTAAATAGAAACTAGATATTGTCTACTCACCGCAAGAAAATGTAAAAAAAAAATATGTTTTTTAGTAAGTTATCTAATAATATCATGTGCTTGGGCAATTTTTTTTTAACGTAAGGAAGATTTTTAATGATATTAGATGAGTAAAATTTTAAAAAATTGGAAGGCATAAATATTCTTAATTACATTTTATATTATAATTATAATTTTTATTTTTAAGTAAATTTATCAACTGAGTTAAAGTTTGATTAACTCGTAACACCAACTCATTCAAACCCTTTAATATACAAATGTCTTCAAAATATTTACTTTTTTTTTTGAAAGATTGAGTATTAAAATAATGATCTAGTAGAACATGATTTTTGTTAAATCTTTTTATAATGTACATAAATGAAGGAAATAATAGTTTTATTTTTTTTGTAATCAAGATTATTAAGAATAATATTTGATTATTAAAATTAAAATTTTAATATTATACTAATAAATCATGAGACTATTAGGTAATAGTATTTAGTTAACATCGTCCAATCGTTTTTTTAACATTTGTTAAAGTTTTTTTTTGTATAAATGAAATCGTAGTTAAAGAATAAAAAAAGAAATTGTAATTGTTGAAATTTAAACTTTAAATTCATTAAATGCTTAGATACTATTTTTTAAAAATAATTATATGAATCAAAATATTAAATCTTATGTTTTTTGAAATATTTTTTTAATAAATTATGATACATGCTTAACATTAATTTATGTTTTTTTTTTTTTTTTTTGGTTTCCTATTTATTGATTAGTTTGGGCAACATGGATTATTGATGAACTTATATCCCATTCCTATTAATTGACTTCCCCCGTTTCTCATAAACAACTTTGACATAAATTGTAGGGAGAAACAATTAAAAAGAATAAAATAATTTATAATGAAAAACAAGCCAACTTGAACAACATCTGACATCTCTTTTGATCATCTGTCATGTTTTGAATTAGATGAGTTGTTATTTTCACGTGCAGGCCAATCAGCTTATACTTTATAAACAAGTTTCATAATTTTCTATTTATGCATTAATTTTGACTTGGCTTTCAAAATGATTGTCTTTTTTTTATTTTTTTTAAGATTTGTTTTGATGAATGATAAGATTTGTTTCAATAAAATTAAAATTAATAATAAAAATAATATTAATTATTATAATAGTAAGGTTGAGTACTATCATGATAAAATTAAAATCAATAAAGAAATATATATTTAAATGTAAATATAAAAACGTTAATTAGATAAAATGCAGTGAGAGCATAAAAAGATTTTTAAATATATTAGATTAAAATTCGTATATAGTAAAATTTAGATTGTATGTCTAATATTTATAAAATTAATAAATAATTAAAAATTATGAAAATTATATATAACAATATTTATGTAAATAAATATTTTCAAAATATTTGTATGTATATCTTGTTAATTAATGCAGAGTCTAATTACTTCATGTTGTAGATTATCTTTATGCAAAGCAAATGCAAACTGGTTGGAGGGGGGTTTAACTCTTTTTAAAAAATTCAGAGGTTAAAAATAAAATTTATATGTAATAATATTAAATGAATATATTTTAAAATTTTTTTGTTACAAATTTAATATATATTAAACTTTCAGGTGAAAACAATTGAAACTTTGATGGAAATGATCTAAATGTTCAAGTTTATTTTTTAGTATGCACGTTATTTTTCAGAAAAAATAATTTACTGTCCAAGAGTAAAATAAGACTTAATTTTCCACCGAAAAAATTCCCTACCATTGAGCCAAAAGGAATACAACATTAAAAATGCTCCCAAGGTGCCACATCTTGGCCCCGATAGATTTCAAACGGCCCCACGAGGTGATCGACGAGGTTAGAACCAAAAGTGGCCCTCAATCCTGCCTTATCTTAGCCCGATAAATTTTAGATTAGGAGTGAAAATAATATATTAATATTTAAAAATTATTTGAATTTAGTTAAAATAAAATTTAAATTTAATTTAATTTTTATTGAATCAAATTTGAATTTGAATAATTTGATTTATTAAGTAAATCGAGTTTGAATATCTTAATATTTATTTTAAGTAATTTATAAATTTAATTGAGTTTTTAAAATTTAATATATTTTATTATTTTACTTTTATATGTATCAATATAACTTTGAACTCAAGTTTGTATACATAATAAGTTTTCAATCTGAGTATAAAAATAAAATTTATTTTTTATTAAATGAATTTAATTGAATAAATTTAAATAATTTAATTTTTATTTTGAATTTAAAAATTAAAATTTGATCGAATTTAAATAAAATTTTAAATAATAAATTTTAAGTTGAATTCGAATTCAAAATTTTTTTTACATCACCTCAATTTTGTTCAATTATCCCTATTTTAAATAGGGCTTTAAGCATTAGAAAAATACATTCACCATAGCCCTAACTTTCTTCGCTCTTTGACAAAATCTAGCCGAATTCATCACACATCAACACAAATCAAACATGAATTATTCTCTAATCTCACTAAGTAAACGAGCAATAGACATTTTTTAAAACTTTGTAATTTCTTTTTATTTTCCAAAAGGAAACCCTTTGAACGTACCGACATCCCCGCATTGGCATTCAAATTTAAAAAGAAATGGACCAAAAGACCGGCAAAATGGAAAATCGTTTTTAAAACACACCTGGCGATGGCCACGATCGTAATTTAAACCAAACTACAAGGACATTTTCCGTAGCCAATCTCAAAAGAATCAATCCGAGAACTCAACTCGCTCTCTATTCTCGCCCACGTCCCAATTCCTAAACCAACCAATCTGATTGGTCAAACCAACGTGTCCCCTTTATATTACCGCGAGTTTTTATATACCTCATACTCGCGAGCGTAAGTCATTTTCCGACTGATGTGTCTCCCTCTGTAAAACGCACCGGCGGGTGGATATCTAGTTTCTCGTCTCTTACATGCTAGCTTGTCGCGTTTTCTTACAGTAGTTTCTTTTGTTATTCAAAAACCTTTATTTTTAGATTGTTTTTCGTAGAATTTTTAGGTTTTTAATCGAAAAAATGGCGTTGGTTTCATTCGTCGGAAGAGTTCTTTTCGCTTCAGTGTTTATCCTCTCTGCTTGGCAAGAGTAAGCCTCACTTCGGATCTGCACTTTTTTTTTTCCTTTTTCCTTTTAACTTTTCGTTTTCTGTTTTGTAATGAGACTCTTTGATTCTCGAGAAAAAAAAGCAAGAAAAAAGATAGATAGTTTGGATCTTAATTCAGATTTCGAACTCAGAGCTCTTCTGAACTATTAAAGTAGAGTTAGAATTTAATTAATCTTGATTTTTTTAAGCAAATGATTGATAAATGTTGCTAGCTTTGTTGGAAGAATTAGTACAATTTGAGGTGCTATTAAGAGTAAAACTTCTATGTCAAATTTGAACTTTATTGCTAATGTGGCTTGTTAGGATTGCTTAAATGTTTAAGTCTTATGGCAGGTTTTTTTTTTTTTTTTTTATATATATATATATATATATATTAATCTGCAGTAATATTAATGCTTAAGTGCTGAATGAGGTTTATAAGTTAAACCTTCTCTTTTAAGTTCTAGACATCATGGATGCCATAAATTTTATAATGATTGGTGTTGGGTAGCAGTTAATGTGTTGTGTAAAAGAGAAATAAAGAGTGTTAGGAGTATGCACTCGAGCATTTGGCTCAAGTGGTTGGTGCATGATTTTTAACTCAAAGATTAGGGTTTAAATCTCCTGTTTTCCCGAATCCAAAACAAAGTTTTTAGTATGGATTTTTGTTGCTTGGAACATTCTTATTTGTAGCCATATTAGTAAGTTTATTTGTTTATATTTTGCACCATTATACGGTTTTGAGATTGTTATCCTATCTATTGATGGTGGAGTTTGAAATTCCAAAAGGGTTTTAAAAATTTTCCATGTCCCGGTTAATATGTAAATAAGTAAATCAACATTGAAATTTGAACAATGAAATCGATATGTTTAACTAGAAGGATGCATGGAAATCATTCAAAGCTGCTAGAGACCATTTTTTTTTTTTTAATTGAATGTCTGTCTATGGAATGATGATCTGTAATTCTGTTCACCTAAGTAGGGTTTTCGGAAGGCTATGGCCTATGTGAATATGATGTAAATTTTTAACATTATCATTGTGTTTCAAGGTAATTTTTTGTCTGCACATATAATTTTCCATATAACTTAGATTGGCTAAAACATATGTATGCATGTATGTATGTATGTTCTGTCATGCTTGTGTCTACTCTTACGTTATGTGTTCATGTGTATAGGTTTAATGAATTTGGTGTTGATGGAGGGCCAGCGGCCAAGGTATTGAAACCAAAACTCAATGTCTTCTCAAAGATCATGTCAGCTCATACAGGGGTGCAAGTGCCAGAATTTGATGTAAGAATTGCTATATTTCGCCACTGAAACCTCTTTGTTCTCTGCTCATATCTTGTTTTTCTAATGTCATGATTCTTGGATTTATTATTTACAGATTAAGTATCTAGTTGCTGCTGCTGGTGCCATTAAGGGTGTTGGGGGTATTCTTTTTATCTTTGGCAGCAGTGTTGGATCTTATCTTCTGGTTTGTTTTGTGGTCTTATGTGTTATTTTCTGTTAGTAGTTCAATTATCAACTAAGTCAACTGATAAAAGTATTACACTATTCTTCTTTTGTAGGTTCTGCAACAGGTCATTCTTACTCCTATATTGTATGACTTCTACAACTATGACATGGAAAAGAAAGAATTCGGTCTACTTTTCACAAAGTTCTCACAGGTTAGTACTTGGTAGTATTTATTTTTCCATACGGAATAAGGGTTGATTGGTGTTTTCATTTCTTCCTTCTGATTGTACATTTCTTCTTGGTGATTCTTTTCAAACTATAGATGTAGATGATGAAAATTTCAATGTATTGTTTCTAACTGAATTTCCTTTACTTCTTAGAACTTGGCGCTGTTAGGGGCATTGTTCTTCTTCATTGGCATGAAGAACTCAATCCCCAGGAGACAACTCAAGAAAAAGACTCCAAAAACCAAAACAGTTTGAAGAGGAACATGCGGTAAACCAAGGGTGTATTTTCTTGTTCAATATCTGCTTACCTTAATGAATCCAGATCTATTTTGTATGCTTAAATCAAGGTTTTGTTCCTTCAAGATTAGGGGAAAAAGGGCATATTACTTTGACAGTTTGATACTGATAAATACCAAGTTCATGTCAATTTAATTGAGTTTCTGAAAGAATTTGATAATTTTGCTTTTGAATCTGCTGCATTTTTTTTTATTTTTTTGGTTTTGCCCGTTTTCATAGAATTTTTAATCATGGATTCATGGTGCTTGTTGATTTTATATATGAGGAAACATACTTATTAGGTAACTTTGGGGTCATGTGCAAAGTGTGACAAGTGACACTGATTTTGAGAACCTTCAACTGTTGAGAAGTAGAATGAGAGCAACTAATTAATTTTAGTTGAACTGCACTCTGCTAGTCATCTATCATAGGACATTGTTTCTATTTGCTACTACATAAAATCCTCAATCACTTCCTGCAGGTTAAAGGGTTCTTATTACTTTTGATATTCCCTTAGGATCTGAGAAGTCATAGATTTATTTGGATGGTGATCAGACTAGTTTCTGTGAAATTGAAAATAACGATGGCAATAAGATTGAGCATTGTAGCGGTGAGATTAAAATAAGTAATGGAAATATGTTCTTAGATTGGGGGCCAAAATCCCGTTCAAGTCCATTACACAAATGGAATATTCCTAGATTGCGCTTCTGCATTGAGGAGCATTTTAGATGAACATAGCTTGGATGAGTGCATGAACCGACTGCTACATTTTTTCCTTTTCTACAAGAGGAAAGATATATGTTACGCTTCCTCAATAGTCAAGATGGCTCTCTTTCTGAAAGTGATTGGCTGGATCAGGAATTGCTAGTGTATGGTCAATGACAATATAGGTCTAAAATGAGCCATTGCAGCACACGAAAACAGATTCGTTTGAAATTTGTGTATCATATTGAGAGAAAACAAGGTATCTATGAGGAATGTCACTAGCTAAGTTATCGTCAGTTCATTTCTACAAGAAACTGTGAAAATTGTTACTGTTATCATTAAGAAATCAAACAGCTGGGCGAAGTGTTGCTATTAGCCTTGTGTCCTGGCAAATTCGTTGGCCTAATCCTCAATTTCATAGTTTTTTTTTTTTTTTTTTTTTTTTTGTGAATTTGAGTTGAAATTGGTTTTGACGGAAATAAAAATAAAAACAGAAGTAAGATTAATTAAAAATTATTTTTAAGTTAAGTAATACCTTTGTTAATAAATAACAAAAAATTAATAAAATTATAATAATATATTAAATAATATTTTTTTTCTTTATCTTCTTTATTGTTATCCAAATGGATTGTCATGACATAATTGAGCAAGAAAGTTCTCCAATCGTACAGTGCTTTGGTTTTGTCTGAATCCAAATGAGTCTTAAATAGCAAAAACAGTGACACAATTTTACAGTATCCAAATGAGTCTTAAATAGCAAAAACAGTGGCACAATTTTACAGTACTTACACATATGTACATATAATTTATTTTTCTCATATCAACCTTTTAATCTAATAAAAAAGTTATCTCTTTTTTTTTATTGTTCAAAAATATTATTAGAAAATAATTATGTGTATGTTTCTAACGTGTATGAATAATTAGTAATGTTATTTCACATCACATTTATTAAGTTTTAGGATCCATTTGAATAAATGATAAATGTGAAAATAATTACTGTAATAATGAAATTAAAATCAATAATGATACTATAAATTTGAATATAAATGCAGTAATAATAGTAAATTGAATTATGATGAGGAGAGAAATGATTATTAAAAATATTAAATTAAAACTTATAAGTAATAAAATTTTTAAATTATTTAATATTTATAAAATAAATAAATAAATAATTATTAAACTATTTTTATGATAAATAATAGTTTTATTAATAAAAATAATTTAAAAGTATAATATTTTTATTACATTAATTAACAAAATTATTTTATATTTTAAAATAAAAATTAAAATAAAAAATAAATTAAATTATAAAAATATTTTTATCTCTTCAATATAATTGACAGAGTAAAAATATAAAAAAGAACAATGGCAATCCAACGTTTGACCACTGGACCCAAAACAACCCGCAGAAAAAGGCATATTTTCTCGCCACAGCTTAAACATCCAAACTAAAAGTCAATGCAATCCGCACAAATTTTCATAGAAAACTTAACCCCACTGGAGGTAGTTTGAATGCAAAAAAAACCTTAGTTTATATGTGATCCTACATTTTAAGTTCATGGTCTCCATCAATTATCACTTGGCTTATATTCAGTGGTAATATTTAGCAAGCAATTAATGATCGTATCGTGAGATTTTTTATTGAAAATAAATAAATAAAAAATTAAAATTAATAGATTAAAAAATTCACAGTTATAGTGTTTCCAGCTCACTATCACGAGGCTAAAACTCAAGTCTATGAGTCAAAAGTTTCTTCTATCATTGCCTTACTTTTCACTTTCACCATCACTGGCTAAAAGCGTCAAGCTTCCTTTACTTTTTTTTGAAACTTGCTAACGGAGGAAGAAAATGGAGATCACCAAACTAAAGCCTGAATATGATCGAACAAGTGAATTGAAAGCTTTAGATGAAACAAAAGCTGGTGTTAAAGGACTTGTTGATGCTGGAGTTAAAGAGGTTCCTCGGATATTCCACCAACTTCCAGACCAGTTTGAGAAGAACTCAGTTTCAGGTGGCATCCAGGTTAGTATTCCTGTTATAGACCTTGAGGGAGTGAAGAAAGATCCAGGTGCTCGTCAGAAGATTGTTGAGCAAGTTCGGAATGCATCAAGATCATGGGGATTCTTCCAAGTTGTGAACCATGGAATTCCTCTGAGTGTCCTGGAGGAGATGAAGGATGGCGTACGAAGGTTTTTTGAGCAAGATTTGGAGATGAAAAAGCAGTTCTACACTCGGGATTATACCAAAGGGGTGGCCTACAATTGCAATTTTGATCTGTATAGTTCACCAGCAGCCAACTGGAAAGATACACTTTATAGCTTAATGGCTCCCAATCCTCCCGTGCCAGAAGAGTTACCGGAGGTATCCAGGTATTCATGTGCTATGTTCTGTATAATTCACAAGGAGATAGCACTGTTAACTGTTTAGGTGAAAATATGCCAAGAAAAAAAACAAAAAAGAAAAAAAGAAGAGTAATTGAAGGAGTGCCAGAATGGGTGTAGAATAAAATGTCCACATCTGTCTTGCTGAGGAGTTGATTTGTAGCCGCTGGTCGTGCTAGGCTTTCATTCCATTGGTCTGTCGCAATCTAATTCACGCAGCCACAATTCTGAGTTAAATTAGAGCCACACTCCTAATTTACCAACCGGAAAATCTTATGATATCTTGATGTTTAGTCGAAAGTCATGTGGTCTGTTGGTAGGATGTCGAACTCTTAGTTTCAGTTATTAGAATTTCACTAGTGATAACCTCAAATACTAAAAAGAAAAAAATTTGATATTTAATCTGCAGCAGTTGTAGTTACTGCAGATTATAATTAACCACCTCAACTCACCATGATTTACTACTCTGTAGTTAAACAAATGAAGGACCAAGGATGAATGTACCATGAAAAAAGAGTAAGGGATGAGATTACGAGGTAGAATTACTTTCCTAACCATAAGAACTCTCATCTCATTTCTTTGTTTTCAATCAGAAATCTGTAACCGAAATCTACTTGCTGTCTGCCTGTGTGGTTCATTGATTCGATATCTAAATCGATGTACTTAAAATGACCACTTATGTGCTTAAGTTGTTTGTATTGTAGAGACATAATGATGGAGTACTCAAAGCAAGTAATGCATTTGGGTTATTTTTTGTTTGAGTTACTGTCTGAGGCTCTAGGGTTGCAGCCTGATCATTTGAAAGACATGGATTGTGCTAAAGGGCTGACTATGCTGTCACATTATTACCCCGCATGTCCACAGCCAGAACTCACTCTGGGTGAAACCAAGCACTCTGACGATGACTTCCTCACGGTGCTTCTGCAAGACCATATTGGTGGCCTCCAAGTTCTTCATGACAACCAGTGGGTTGATATCCCCCCAACTCCTGGAGCCCTAGTGATTAACATCGGAGATCTTCTAAAGGCAAGCCTTTATTCTTTATTTTTGTTAGTTATATTTAGATATGACAATCCATCAAGTAAACTACTCACAATTCCTGTATTTATATTATGCATGTTTTATACAAAATTGTATGTCACAATTGATGTTGATACAAAAAACATAAAATGCATTTTTTTATATTTTAAATATATATGATTTTTATTAAAATTTTAATCATTTCTTTTTCAGATTGTATGTGTCTGACCAGTATAGTTATATTACTAGGAATCCATACTTGGGCATCTTTTGCTGTTCTTGTTTTCTAACTTTGTGATACTCCTTGGCAATTCTGTCAGAATTAGCAGGTTTTGCAGCTAATTTGTAATTATTTTACTTCTTTTAGCTAATATCAAACGATGCTTTTACAAGTGCGGAGCATAGAGTACTGGCAAATTCTGTAGGACCAAGAGTATCAGTGGCATGCTTTTTTAGCACTTCTCTTCTGCCAGATTTAAGACCTTATGGACCAATTAAGGAATTGTTATCAGAAGAAAATCCTCCAAAATACAGGGAAACCACTGTGAGAGAATATGTTACTTACTTCATGGCAAAAGGCCTTGATGGTACTTCTGCCCTGCCGCATTTGAAGCTCTAAACTTCGCCATGGAGGTACATCAGCAGCAGCATATGATATTAGTTCTATAATTTTCATATTTTTCGGTAAAAGTTGGTCATGTGAACTTTGATTCTTGATCAATTAAAAGCAAGTGTTGTTTATTTGTTGAACTGATGAACCTTAAATGTTTGAAATCTGTGCTCTTTCTAGTATTCTTTGGGTGTTAAAGCTATATAATTCCTCATAAATTGAAGTCTACATAGATTGCAGGAAATGAAAAATTTGAACTTAAATGCTACTAATTTGTTAATAACACTAACTTAATACACTAATTTAATTACACTGAAAATTATATTTAATAAACCAAATTAAATTAAACTAATAATAAGAAGGTTGAAGAAATTTTTATGGCAGAAAGGAGGTTTTACCCTTTTTTTCCCTGCGTATGTTGAAATTTGTGATTTTATTCTATCTCTCAATGCGTTTTTATTTTTGATTTGTTATTTAATGAAAACATAGAATCTTATTATTATTATTTTATTTTATTACTTTTAATAAAAATGAAATAGACATGTTCATAGATCAAGTTGTCCATTAAGCTCTTGGCCCAAGCCTGATGTAGGTGGAGCCCTGAACATGAATTTTTAAATTCAACTTCAATTTTATCATATGAATTATTATTTTGTTAATAAAAACTAATTTTATTTTATAGTTAATTTTAAAATATATTTAAAAATATGAAATATTAATATAATTTTTTAATTTTATTATGAATAATATCATGTCTATTCAGACTTAAATAAACGGATCATATCAACCTTAGCAAAACTTTAAAATTGACATTTGAGATTAGTCTCAATTTGTTTCATGAACACTTCTAGAAGTTGAAATGAATAAATAAGAAAAAAAAACATAGAAAATGAATAGGTAATTATGTACATATTGGCGAAAAAGTGTAGGATATGGTGATTTGATAATTACCCTAAAATAATGAAAGAAAACGCAACAAAGGGCAAAGAGAGGGAGAAGAGTTTTCTTTGCCAGGGAAAGTACACACTAATTTTTTTTTTGAGCAAAAAGTACATACTAATTTTAATTCAAAGTGAAAATAAATATACAGTACATAGATAAAGTTTCCTATATTTCCTATCCAACAACAACAAAGTACAATTTGTCTCCACTAAATTTCTTAACATGGACAACCCGTAAATTAATCAAAGTAACAACATCATGATTTAAAACCAAAAAGTCATAATGAGATCTCACAAAAGTCATGGATGCAATTTCCTAGAAGCATGGCTGCAAATTCATCCCTGTTGGATGAGTTACATGCATATATTCTTTGTATGGACCCATGAATGATCAGACTGATAATTTAGGTAGCCATATGGATTTTTTTGGTTAATAATGACCACTTTGACTAGTCAAGGGAAGGAAAATGTGGTTGTGGACTTTGTGGAACGGCTGTTGTTTTCTTATCTGACTGGCACTGGAGAGAGTTCATTATGTTTTAAAGCAGGTTAACAATTTCACACAGACAAACAAAAAAAATTATGGGCACAAAAACTGGAGAAGTTCAAGGAGATTCTAACCCTGATTACGACCGCCAAAGTGAAGTGAAGGCTTTTGATGATACAAAAGCCGATGTCAAGGGAATAGTAGATTCCGGGATGACCAAAATTCCTCGTATGTTCATTGATCAGAACTTTATCCTCGAGAACAACTCGAGTTGTGTCATTTCTCATCAGTTCAGTGTCCCAATGATAGATCTCCAAGGTATCAAGGAGGACTTAACTCTGCGTGCTGAGGTAATTGAGTGAGTTCAGATTGCTTGTGAGAAGTGGGGTTTCTTTCAGGTGGTTAACCATGGAATTCCTGGAAGTGTTTTGGATGAGATGATTGATGGGATACGTAGATTTCATGAACAAGACACCGAGGTGAAGAAAGAGTTCTATACCCGTGACACAACTCGCAGAAAGGTGTTGTATCTAAGCAACTATGATTTGTACAATCAAAAGCTGCTAACTGGAGGGACAGTTTGGGTTGTTTGATGGCTCCTAATCCACCAGACCCTTCAGAATTGCCTGAAGTTTGCAGGTAAGCGTTAGTCATTTATCATATGAGAAAGGTTTCATTCCATCCCTGTGCTAGCTCTTGCTAGAATTTTCTTTTACAAATCACCTTGCAGGGACATAGTGATGGATTACTCCAAGCGAGTGACGACATTGGGGACTGTTTGAACTGCTATCTGAGGCTCTTGGGCTCAACCCTGGCTGCCTTAAAGATCTGGATTGTGCTGATGTACTGCTCCTCATGGGCCATTATTATCCTAAATGCCCTGAACCAGAATTAACATTGGGAACTAGCAATCACAAAGATAGTAGCCTTATCACCATACTTCTGCAAGATCAAATGGGCGGCCTACAAATTCTTCATGAGAATCAGTGGGTTTATGTTCCATGCATTCCTGGAGCTTTGGTAGTAAATATTGGAGATTTTCTACAGGCAAGTCCATCTCCAGAATCTTGAATATTGTATCTGATGATGTGCCTTACCATTGTGAACATAATTAGAGTAAACAATTTGATATTTGTATAGCTTCTGTTTTAATTATTGGAATTGAGCCAATGCAGATGGAATGTATCAGAAAATATAAACAGATCTATTTCTCGTTTGAATGCAGCTTCTTTCCAATGACAAGTTCAAAAGCGTTACTCACAGGGTCTTGGCGAAAAATGAAAGCCCAAGAATATCCGTGGCATGCTTTTTGACAATAGAAGATAATCCTGGAAAGGCATCAAGACTTTATGGACCAATCAAGGATTTGATATCAGAAGAAAACCCTCCAATCTACAGAGGTATCTTGGTTAAGGACTATCTGTCAAACTACTATTCAAAAAGGCTTAATGGTAACTCTTCACTATCACCTTTCAAGCTGTGAAATTAATCTACTGAAGATAATTGGGGGCAAAACTGGAGGCTTGCAGAATAAACAATGGTTTCTTTCTTTCTTTTAAACCTTTTGTCATCATAGACTCGTTTTCATCAAATAAATTTCTAACTTCAACTGTGTTTTATCAATGATAAGGTGATCAATTCATGCATATGTATTTTGTGGACTGTTGTTCATGCTGAAGCTATAGTCTGGACCTTTTGATACTTGACTCTTTAGAATTTTTTTTTTTCCAGTATTCTAGTTTTTATGGGTTTTCAGCACTATATTAATTTTTTGGATTAATGTCTTGAATTATAATGAAATGTTAAAAATCTATAATATGATATATGAATTATAGATCTTTTAACTAGCTAATAGTTTGGAACTGCGCTGTGATTGTTTTTAGGAAGGCCAAGTCAGGGTCCTTCTCAGTCATTATGCTGATAAAAGGAATTGCTTTTTATCCGGAGAATATCCCACGATGGCTTCCATGGAATAAATAATAGATCTGGATCCTAAAAATAACAATACCTTCGAATAAGCATGAGTACTCAAATGAAATAAAGCTGCTAGATAAGACCCCATACTTGAGCTAACATCATAAAACGTTGTTGGGACATGTTGAGTAAGCTAAATCCCTCTTAACATCTTTTTCATAAAGAGCTAAAGTAGCACTTAATAATTCTGATATTGTACCTATAAAAGATATTAGGGTTAAACACATATTTGGTTTATGAATTTTATAATTTTTATTATATTAGTATTTATTTTTTTTGTCACATTGGTACCTAAAGTCTGTTATCACGTTGGTATCGAAAATTAAATAGTCAACTTTACTAATGTAGTATGAACATTTAATAAAATATTGATACATGTAAAAAAAAGTCCAGTCAGTACCATATTATCAATGTCATGTCATCCTTAAAAGTAAATTTCAAAACAATTAAAAAAAATGCAACATAATTATTTAAAATATTTTAAAAATTCAAAAAATTTTAAAAATTTTTAATTTCAAAAGATTATAAAAAATACTAAACTAATTTAATTTTTTTTAATATTGAAAAAGTTTTGAAAAATTTCTCAAAAAATTTAAAAAATTCTAAAAAATTCAAAACAATTCTAAAATATTCTAAAAAAATTTGAAAATTTATAAAAAAATTTAAATTTATAAAAATAAAAAATAAAAATATTTTTATGAATAAAAAAATTATCATAATTTTAAAAATTTTAAAAACTCAGAAAATTTTTTTAAAAAACAAAAAAATTCAAGAAAAATTCAAATTTATAAAAATTAAATTTTCATAAAATTTAAAAAATCACAAAACCTTAAAAAACTAAAAATAAGAAAAAACTAAAAATTTAAAATTTTTTGAAAAAGTAAATAATTTTGAAAATTTGAAACATTCTTTAAAATTAAAAAATCTAAAATAAAAACTTAAAAATTTAATAAAAATTAAAAAAAATTTAAAAAAATTTCAAAATTAAAAAAAAATATAAATTGAAATTATAAGATTACAAAATAAGAATAAATTTTAGAAGTTTTTAAATTTTTTTAAAATTTTTTTAAAAATTATTATATTTTTTCAACAAATTTTTGATTTTTGATTTTAGTTTTTTTGAGTTTTTGTTAATTTATTTGAATTCTAAAAAAATATTAAATTTTAATAAAATAGTCATTTTTTGTGTTTTTTATTTAAAATTTTTTTTTTTGGATTTCTTTAAAATTTGTAAAATTTTTGAAAAATTTTATATTTCCACAATACTTTTTGAATTTTTTAAAAAATTTTTAGAATTTTAAGAAAATTTTTAATTTTTTAAAAATGTTAAAATTTTTGAATTTTTTTTTGGAGTTTTAAAATTTTTTTTGTATTGTTTAAACATTTTTTGAAATTATTTTAGAATTTTTGAAAAATTGTTAGAATTTTAAAAAATTTTTCAAAACTTTTTTAGATTTTTTAAAATTTTTAATAATTTTGAAAAATTTTTTGGACTTGTTTCAAAACTTTTTAGAATTTTTTTGTTTTTTATTTGTATTTTTTTATTTTTAATTTTTTAAAATTTTTTTGAAAATTATTTTAGATTACTTAGAAAATTTTTAGTATTTTTTAGAATTTCTTATTTTTTTTAATTTTGTAGATTTTTTTTATTTTTAAAAATTTTAGAATTTCTAACAATTTTTTAGAACTTTTTTTAAATTTAAGAATTTTTTTTTTGTATTTTTCTTTGAAAGATGATGTGCCATTAATGATGTGGAGCTGATTAGATTATTTTGACATGTGTGTGCATCTTATTATATGTTCATGTTACGTTAGCAAAGTTGTCGTTAGTCATAGGTGCCAAAATGATAATTGATTTGTACGTTCAGGTATTAATATGATAGAAAAATATTTTAGATATCAATATAACAAAAATTATAAAGTTAAGTAGCCAAATATATATTTAACTCAAGATATTAGATTGGTTGTGTAAGGATAGTATAACTAATAAATTATGATTCAGTATTATGTAAGATTCATAAAACAATTATAAGGAAGCTACATTTTTAAATGATAAATTTTTATATAATTTTTTTATTATAATTGATTAATTATAGTATTTTAATAAAGAGAATTTTAAGTGATATGCTCTTCTTCTCAAGCTTAGCATATTCAATAGCATATTCAATAAATTCAATTTTTAATTTTACTTTTTTTTAAGAAAGAAAGAGGTATCTTTTAAATAAATTTAGGTTTGAATTTTTGATTAATTTAAGTATTTTATTTGAATAAGATGCTTTAATTTTGTACTAAATTTGTTGTTAATACACTATTATAAAAGGGATTAAAAAATAAAAAAATTTGTAGTATCAATCCAAAACATGCCACATGACCAAAAAACCCACATGGCATTTTACAATTAAAAAAAGTTTTACATCAACAAATCAATGTTATGTCATGGAATTCATATCCAAGTTAGTTTGCTTAACAAAAAAAATTAGACACTATTAATGATTGTTCTAAAATTTCAAATCTTAAAAAGTATAAATAATGCTAATATTGAAATCATTGTCAAATGATTAAATTTACATTTTTAGTCTAAGTAGAGGATTGATAATATAATTTGACCAAATAAATAAAAGAAAAGGAAAATGAGAAAGAAAAATATAAGTCAAATAAGGAGTCTCCATTGTCTAACAAGACAAAAGTTGAGTTTACAACTATTATATATGAAGTCAGGTAATAATTTGTCGAACTCTTAATTTCAATTTTTACAACCTTGAATATAAAAAAAGTTGAGGTAACAGACATGAGAAAATTTGTTACTTGGTCTTTAGTCTGTTATCATCTAAAACTATAATATTATTTTGTTCTTTCAAGAGACCAATGATTGGGGGAAAAAAATATCATCTGTTGTCACAACTTGAGTGAAGCAACTTTTACAAAACAAATTTCTAAGTTTTTCCTTCAGAGAAAAATACAACAATTATTTTTTCTTTGGCTTATTCTATTGATTTTTTTCTAGAAAACATTGTTCTTAGCAACCACAAGCTATTTGAAAGAGACATATTAGGACTATAGTCATTTTATACTTTATTTGGATGATTGGTAAAAAAATTCCTTCATTTTGTCATTGAACCTTTAGGCCTTCCAAAAATATTTAAAAAAAAAACCTTAAATGCTACTTGTGAAAGTTGAACACCAATTCCAGAGTGTAAATCATTTATTTATGTCTTGGAGGTTCCAAAGATAATTAAAAGGCAATAAGACTAATGTAAAGATAATGCTAACAGTGCTACCAATCTTACCTAACTCAATTGTTGGCTCAATTAATTGGTGCCATTGCATAAGAGACTAATTAAATATTGGAAATAATACCTTAAAAAGAAAAAAGTTAATTAGAAAGATAATGATCAGTAGAGATTCAAGAAATTATAGGATTTCTTCTTAATTCATAGTTGCTTAAGCCAAACACAGAGATTTTTTGCCCTTATTTTTCATTGAGGCTAATACTTTGAATTGTTAAAATCTAATAACCATTATCTAGCCTTTTTGTATGACATCAGGACAACAGATGAATTTAAAAAAATCAAGTTTGGTTTTCAGTTCTAATACTGACATTGCAAGTGGGAAAGAAATTATTGATAAGATAGGGATTTTTGAAGCTGATAGTCTAGGTACATATTTGGGAATCCCATCTTTTTGAGCAAAGACTAAATGTGAAGCTATGGGCTATATTAGAGATAGAATCCTAAGCCAGTTGCAAAAGCAAAAAACACAAGCCTTGTTTTTGGGTGGAAGAGAGGTTCTGTTGGTAGTTGAATCAACTAAGTATGACATTTTTGCTATTATAGCAACTTGGTTTGCCATTTTTTTTTTATTTTGTCAAACTTTAGGTAACATGATAGATAAATTTGTAGTGATTCAAATTGTTAGGCACAAAGATTTACGAACTAGCTAAAAGTTGTTAAACTATATTTTGTATTTCGAAGGTTATAAATGAATGAAATGTGACCCATGTTAAATAAAAGGCAATTTACTATAATGTGATAATATATAGATCCATAAATCTATAGTTAGACTTAACAAGAGGAGTCAACACTAATCTTTTATGAAGGAGTGATTGGTCACCTAATGAATCTATTCTTTTAAGGAGCTCTTAAGCTTGATTAAGGGTTCTCAAAAGAAAAGGTTCTAGTATACTAATTAGAGTAGGGTTCGAGAGTTCGATTACATATAAAGAAGGTTATAACATTCCTACATGCCCTTCCAAAGGACGGTACCATTTTATTTTAAATTATTTTAAGGTCTTGATTTTAATGGTCTTAAATTATATATTGGAAATAATCTTTAAGATTTCTCTATTAATTTGGTAGAATTCTTAAAAATCTTTGCTCACTTCAAGAGTATTCAAAAATCTCATTTGCTTTCTTGAAGAGGCTTCATCATCGAAAAAATGTTTAATCTTTTTTTTTATTATTTTGATTTTTTTATTAAAAATATATCTAATTCATCCACCATTTACGCTAAATTAGAAATGTCTTCTCACCTAGAAATATTTTAGATAATTATCCATTTGTGATTACTAAGAATTTTATTTTCAGAATTTATTCTTTATTTTATAAGTTTTACTTCTAAATTTTTCATCATTTGGGTCAATTTAGAAAAAAAAACTCTTGTTAGTTTCCTATTTTTTGGAAAGAAAATAATATGAAAATTATTTTTGAAGCTTCATTTAAATTCTTTCACAATTTGGGACAAATTTAAAGAAATTCCTCACTTAGAGATTTCTTAAAAAATTTACCATTTAAAAAATTTAAAATTCTAATCCTTGGATAATTGTCAAATATTTTTTCCCCACAATTTTTTAAAGTTATATTTTTTTATTTGGAAAAGAATATAATTACTTTTATTAAAATTTCATCTAAATTATTTTACCATTATGACAAATTTAGAGAAATTCGTCACTTAGGTATTTCTTAGGAAATTTGTCATTTGAAATTTTTAAGAATCTCATCATTGGGTAATTAGTATTTAGTTCCAAAATTTTTATTAAATTTTTTTTAAAAATTGAAGATAAATATTAATTATTATTAAAATTTTATCTAAATTATTCTACCATTCGGGACAAATTTAAAAAAACTTTTCACCTAAAAATTTTATAGAAATTAACCTTTTGCAATTTCTAAAAATTTCATCATTGGCTAATCAATATTATTTTCAAAAAAAAATTTATTAATGTTTTATTTTGTTTTATGTTTTTAATTTTCTTCTCTAATTTTCCTAAAATTTAATCATGTAAGAATACTTAAAAAAATAAAATAAATAAATAAAATAAAAAAAAACAAAAACATGAAAATGGCTCTGGTTGATGTCTAGAAGGCTCAACTAGAGACACAGGTGAAGGTTTTTGAGGTGGCTCAACTGGCTAACAGCTTGGTTCCACAACGGCTTAAAAATGACAGGTCTTAGGTTAAAACGCTGCGAATCGGATCGAGTATCTGGGGTGACATGTCCTATTTCAAAATGATGCCATTTTACGTTTATATAAAAGGTTAACTTTTTTTTTCAAATTTCCTTTCTTTCTCTCTCTCTCTCTTATTTCTCTTTTCTCTTTTTATTTTTAGAAACTGATGAACATCAATTGAACAGCTCACCAAATTTTGGAAAATAGCACCAAAATCTGAGTTGACTAGTCAGAATCTTTAAGTTTCATCGAAAACTTTATCGAAAACTGGAAAACTTGTCGGAATCTTTAAATTTCACCGAAAATTGAAAAAATTCACTAGAATCTGAAAATTTTTCAGAAAAAAATTTGCAAATTTTTTGTAAAAATTTTCATACTCTTTAATTGCTTTTGCGTGTTTTTTCCTCCCTAATAATCTATTTTTTGCTACTTGGTATGGGTCTATATTTATAGAGTTTAAATTTAGAGAACTCTAAATCGAAAAGGGTTTTAATTTCCTTCAAATTTTTGCTCCAAATTTTAAGTGCAATTTAAACTTTTCAGTTTAACTCAAACTCTTCAATCCAAACAAACAGGTTTTACACAAACTCAACCTCTTGATTTTTCCTTTTTTTATTTTTTATTTTTATTAACAAAAATAATTAGAACCTCAAACAAATTGGGGTGTCTACAGTTGCTCTTCTTTGCGTATTTTTTGTGAAATAAGAATTGTGTAAAGACATAGACACCTTTATATCCAAATAATCAATTCGACATATTTTTGGTTTTTTAAATAGATACTCAAACCTTTTGAATAACATAAAACTCCTCTAAACAGAGCTTTAATGACTTTGAAAAATAAATAAAGCTTATCTAAATAGAGGCTCAACAATTTTAAAAAATAAAGAATGCTTTTTTAAACAAAGGCTCAAGAACTTTTGAAATAAATAAGGCTATTTTAAACAAAAGGCTCAACGGCTTTTGAAATAAATAAAACTCCTCTAAATATAAGTTCAATGACTTTTGAAAAATATAGAATGTTCTTCTAAACAGAGGTTCAAAAACTTTGAAACTAAATAAAACTCCTCGACAATCATATCCAAACGTCTTATAGAGCATCAGAACAAACTATAAGAGATTATGCCTATAACTCTTACAAATTGTGCCTAATATTGAAAAATATCCTTTTTCAAGGACCTGAATCTTATTTCAGAGGCTTTTTTTTTTTTCAAATGAGAATTTAAAATTCTTTTATTGAAAAGTTTTCATATCTATCTTTTCCATGTAGGATCTTAAAATATCCCTGCTTCTTAAATTCACGCATTAGACATTCTTAAATATAATCCTTGCTATGTACTAAACATTCAAAAATGCAATGCATGCTATACAAATGTCAATTATTTAATTTTTTTCAATTGTGGTACTTAAATTTCTCATCCTTTTTTTCTTAGATCTTGAACTCTTCAATTTTTAAGTACTAAGACCAAATCAATTTAATTCTCAATCATCCCATTCATTCAATTCTTATATTCTCTTTTTAAAGAAATATTTTTTCTTCAAATTCAATGTCCTTACCAAGAATTGAATATTTCATATTTGCTTTTATCATTCTCAACCTTTCGAAGGTAATATAGAAATCTTTCATGCTATTATTCATTTATCAATCATTATTTCAATTTCAAAAAGTTAAAATGCAATCACACCTTTCTTCTATTACAAGGTATTAGTTGGAAAAGCCAATGGATAAGTTGGAAATAAATGGAAAATAGTCAACAAAAGAGAGACATAAGGAATAAATGAAATGGTAGAACAACTTTGGCCATTAACAAGAAAAAATGGTTACAAAAATGGGTATGGGGTAACAACACCGAAAATAAACAATCAAATAATCATGATAACATATCTTGAAGTCTTTTCTAAAAACTTAACCACTTGATGCACCTAACAACTTAGAGCTTATCAGAATATGCTAGCCTTTATGTTGGTGAATTCCTAAATTCAATGCTGCACCCTCCTCATCTAACCCATATTTTCATGTATTAAAATGAAAAACCAAGGGATAGATTAGGAATAAATGGAAAATAGTCAACAAAAGAGAGACACAAGGAATGAAATGAAATGGTAGAACAACTTTAGCCATTAATAAGAAAGAACAGTTACAAAAATGGGTATGGGCTAACAACACCCAAAATAAACAATTAAATAATCATGATAACATACCTTGAAGTCTTTTCTAAAAACTCAACCACCTGATGCACTTAACAACTTAAAGCTCATCAGAATATGCTAGCCTCTATGTTGGTAAATTCTTAAATTCAATGCTGCACCCTTCTCATATAAGATACCTTTTCAGGTTTTCAACTTAGATGAATCTCCTTTAACTTAAATCGTTCTTTTGGGGTTTTTGATTTAAGTTTTTCTTTTTTATTTTTAAAAATTTTTTTAAGCATAGTATTTTTTCACAGCATCACAGTTTATAAGGTTGGGCAAATCATCTCTATTCATCTTTGCTAATATTAATGTTATGCCCGAGAAAGCTCTTTTCACTATATATGGCTCTTCTAAATTTGGAATCCACTTTCCTTTATTATCGTACTGGCTTGGAAGAATTTTTTTCAAAACCAACTCTCATTCTTGAAAACAATGAGGTCAAACCTTTTTAACATGAGCTCTCATCATTCTTTTCTAATATAGTTGATCATGACACAGTGCTATCAATCTCTTCTCTTCAATGAAATTTTTCTATTCGTAGTGCTCTCGAATCCATTAGCTTTTTCTAGTCCAACTTCCTTTAAAACTCTCAAGGATGGGATTTTCACTTTCACTGGTAATACAACTTTCATACCATAAATCAAAAAAGAAAAATTAAGGTTGCCCCGGTAGATGTACACACTGATGTTTGATAAGTCTAAAGGGTAAATGGTAACTTTTAATGTCGGTCTTTATAGGTATTGATCATCTTCTCAAGAATTCTTTTTATGTTATTGTTTATCGTTGCCACTGCCTTATTCATTCTCGGGTGTTATGGCATCATATTGTGATGCTTGATCTTATACTGGGCACATTTTTTTTGTATCACTTACCATTTAGGTTCTTGACATTATTTGAAATAATTTTTTTGAAAGTCCATATCTATAAATGATCTTTTTTTTATGAACTTATAGATCACAGGTCATGTTACACTTCTAAATAAAACTACTTCTACCTATTTTGTGAACTAATTTATCATCACGAAAATGAACCTATGCCCATTAGAAGCCTTTGGAGGAATAAGACCAATGACATCTATGCCTCACATAGAGAATGGTTAGGATGGTGCTAAAACATGTAAAGCAATCAATAAAGCATGGATCTTATCAGCATAGATCTAGTACTTATGACATTTTCAAGTATAATCAATGCAGTTGTTCTCTACTGTCAATTAATAGTACCCAGCTTTCATGATCTTATCTTACCATCATATGTCTATTTGCATGTGCCCCATATATCCTATCATGCTCCTTTTCAATAATCTTTCTTGCCTCAGTCGCATTTACACATCTCAATAATACTTGAGCACGATTTCTTTTATACAAGACATCAATATCTAGAAAAAAAACTCATAACTAGTCTTCGGATAACTCTTTTATCATTCTCAATTGTTTAGTCCAGGTATTACTGATTCTTAATGTACTGCAAGATATCATAATATTGTGATTTTTCATATTCTTCTTTCTCTACATTAGAATAATAAGCTGACATATCTTTAACATTTAGCTTGATGTGTTAAATGTCGGTGTTATCATTAATTCAGATCATTGTTACCAAAGTAGCTAAGGCATCAATAATCAAATTGTCTTCACGAGATAAATGATCAAACTGAATATCTTTAAACTGCTTGATCAACTCTAGGATATATTTATGATATAGAATAAATTTTAAATCTCTCATTTTCTATTTTTTTTTCAACTGATATATAACTAAGCTGAGTTTTCAAACATTTTCAATACCCTAATCCTTCTATTTATAGCAGCTTATAAACTTATGACATAGGCCTTATATTCAGTGATGTTATTTATGCAATTGAAATTCAACATTGCTGTTATAGGATAATAGTGTTATTTTGGAGAAATTAAAATTACCCCAATTCCATATCCCAAGGCATTGGTAGCTTAATCAAAATACATTCACCAACACTTCTCATCATGGCCCTCTTTTTCAAGTTGGGAAATAATCATCAAATTTTCATATGAAAATTTAAACCTCATTGGTAGCATGAAACTTGTTTATAACACTTTTTTTTTATTATCTTTTGGCTCACATACATGATGTCATTTTTTGAGAGCATTACTTGCCATCTCATAATTCTTTCATACGATGAAGGCTTTTTAAAGATATATCTGATTGGATCCAGTTTTACTATAAACCAGGTAGTATGATAGAGCATGCACTGTCTGAGTCTTTTAGTTATCCAAGCTAATGCATGACACATTTTCTCTAAAAAAAAAATACTTGAACTCATATTTTGTGAACTTTTTACTTAGGTAGTAAATAGCTCTCTTTTTTTTGCTAGACTCATCTTGTTGTCTTGCATATATCTTATTAACTTTTTACACGCTGTTAGATATAAGATCAAAGGTATCCCTAGAGCAAGTGGCACCGATACTGAAAGATTTGACAAGTATTACTTAATTTTATCAAAAGCTTTTTAGCATTTTTTGTTTCATTCTCTAAGATTATTCTTGCAAAGAAGCTTAAAAATGGGATCACACTTATAGGTAAGCTGAGAAATGAATCGAGAAATATAATTCAATCTACCTAGAAAACCTCAAACTTTTTTCAATGTGCTTAGAGGCGACAAATTTTGAATAACTTGTATTCTATTTAAATCGACTTCAATCCCTCTTTTACTGACCACGAGGCCTAACAACTTTTTTGAATTTGTCCCAAATGTACATTTGGCTAGATTCAACTTGAGTTGAAATTTTTTCAACCTTTCAAACAACTTCTTAATGTTGATGATATGATCTTCTTTTTTATGAGATTTTGTAATTATATCATTTATGTATATCTCAATCTCTTTATGCATCATATCATGAAAAAGTATCATCATGACTTTTTGATAAGTTGCTTCAGCATTCTTTAAACCAAAAGGCATAACTTTATAGCAAAATGTATTTCATATAGTTATGAAAGTGGTCTTTTCTCTGTCATCTTGAGCTATTTTTATCTAATTATACCTTGAAAACCCATCTTTTAAAGAAAACATAGAATAGCTAGTCGTATTATCCATCAATGTGTCAATATGAGGCAAAAAAAATTTATCTTTTAGGGTAGTCCTACTTAAGTCATGTTAATCCACACATATTCTCACCTTTCTATCTTTTTTAAAGACTAGTACTATATTGGTTACCCATTTTGAATACTTGGTCACTTACAAAAAACCTACATCAAATTTCTTCTTTACATCTTTTTTAATTTTTAACAGCATTTCATGCTTCATTCACCTTAATTTCTATTGGATTGGTTTATATTCTGGCTTTAGGCGTAATTTATGTTTCACTATTTTTGTGTTAAGTCCAGGCATATCCTGATGAGACCAACCAAATATATCTATGAATTCTTAAAATTGATAGTCTAATATTTACCTGTCTGTCAATGAAAGTGAGGCACTAATTTTAACCTCATTCTTATTCTCTTTATTTTCTAAGTTCACCAATTCAATTATTTTTTGATGAGACTCAATTGATTTGTTTTCTGGCTCAATTATTCTTATTAAGTCTAGAGAGAGGGCATATTCTTCAAAATCATCTTTGTTATCAAGTTCATCAGCATTAATTAAACTTTTAAAATTATCCCTTGATCATTATCATGATTATCCTTATGTTCATTTAAAGACTTGAAATAAAATGAAATTGGATATGTTAACAAGATATGTTGAAAAAATGAAAATAATGAAAATAATAGAAAAAATGAATAAAAATGCATCTTTCCTAATTTTTGTTGAAATAATAATAGATAAATGGCCTATGCATAAAAGATCATCCTAATGTTTTTGGGCATAAACTACTAGGATGTATAATTATATTGAAATGGTTTCAAGGATAGCAGGCATTTCAATGATGCTTCAATTGTTTAGCTTGTAACCTGATGGATAAGGGTGGACCCATATTTCTTATTTATACCATTTTTTATCTTTAATTGCATGGATAGGTAACTAAGAGAATCCTTTTTCCATGCTCAGTTCAAAATCTTCGTCTGCATTTGGGTACATGAACCTTTTATGCTTGAAGATATCATAGAGGTATGGGATGACAATTGGTGCAGTCTTTGGTTCATACATTTTTGGCCCCACTATCTTTTTTTCTTTTTTATTTGCTTGTTTTCTTCTTATTTCCCATCTTTTTGCCTCATAGCCTAGGCCTAACCTCTTGTTGTTGTCAATTATTGCTAGGGGTTCTCTTATTCCTTGTAAATTTCAACCAAGTCTTGCTCTAGGATACCAACACTTATTGATGATTTGACTCACCACTATATTTGAGAATTATCAATTTTTAGATCTTTCATCTATAAAATTAACTAATTTAAAAGATCGATAAGAACATTCCAAGGCTTTTTTAGTAGTTTCCACATATGGGGTATTCAATGGTTGAGTCATAAGTATATCTTTCTTTTCAAATACTACTACCAACTGACCTTTCACATTAAACTTGATCTTTTGATGCAAGATAGAGGGAACAACATCTGTCACGTGAATCCATGATCTTTTCAACAAACAGTTATAAGATGGAAATATCCATCACCTGAAATTTTACATTAAACATGCATAGCCCAATCTATAAGAGCATTTTAATATCTCTTAAAACTTCATGCTTGGTCCCATCGAAAGCTCGAACAACTATATGGCTATTCTATATATATGAATAATCAACAAGTAGCCTTGTCAAAGTTGACATAAGCATGACATTAATAGTAGAGCCATTATTGATGATGACTTTGGCTATAATATGGCTCTTGCACTTAACAACGATATGTAGAGCTTTGATGCTTTCTTTTTTTTCTAAAAGAGTTTCATCATCGTTGAATGTTATATAGTTTGGCATAACCAGGTTTTCAACTAAGTGATTCACATACTCAATATATATGCCACATACGTCTGGTTTAACACGTTCAACAAGGCATTTTGGTGTGATTTAGAATTCAATAATAGTGATAACAATAAGATTTGTGTTGGCATCTTATTCAAATGTTCAACCACAGAGTATGTATTGTGCTTTACCAGCTTTAAGAATTCACAAGACTCTTTTTCTGGCACTATTTTTTGACATTATTCTTTAGGCACCACTTTTGGTTTATTTTGTTCTTCCCTTACCTTAGCTTTTTCCTTCCTAGCCATGTCTAATATTTTTGGAGTATAGCATCTTCCACTTTAGGTTATACCCCTTACATCGATTATATTGGCGGTATCAGACTTGGGTGTATTCTCTTTTTGTCCTTGGATTACTATATCACAGTCATATCTCTATGGCATAACTTTATTATCCTTGTAGGAAAATAAGGTAAGGACTTTAAAAGTTATTAGCCTGGAGATGTACTTGTTTATGATCAACCTTGGTTTCTCCTCATAGTTAATTGTTACTGGTTTTCAAAACAATTTCAATGGCTTATGGACCATAGACATTTTGACACTTCTTAAAGTCTCTTCCCTTCATAAAGCTCAATTTGGTAGGAATCCAAGAGCATCTATATCTTCTAGTGAAATTGCTCATAGGTTTCAATAGAGTGGCTAGTTCTGCCATTATGATATTTATAATTTTCCTTTAATACATATCCTTCACGATAATTGTGGGGATCTATCAATTGTATCATATTAGCTTCATATAAAACATTAAATAGTTGACTAAAAAGAGTCTATATTGCTTTCATTTTCTTTTTCACATGACACTCTTGATCCTTACTCAAAGCATTCACATTGTGGTTAGGTAAAAGATTATCACTAACATTTGGCGTTGTCGTTATCCCTCATATATCAAAATTTATCATTTCATCTTTGATCAATCATTGCACCTTATGCTTTAGGGTAATGCAATTCTTAGTGGAATGACTAATAATTCCATAATAGTAATCATAGTGAGCTATAGGATTATACCACTTGGGATAAGGTGGCTTGAGTGGCTCCAGATGGTTGAAAGTAATTAAGTAGTTGTAGTTTACGATATAATTTCATATAAGTCATGAGGATTAGATCTAATATGAGTTTTTCTTGAATAGTTTGTAGCTTTTGTGAACCACTTATTGTGTTAGTAGGGCAAATTTGGGCTCTTAAAGGAGGTTGAGTGTTTAGACTATATATGGGAGCTTGGGGTCTAAAAGTGGGTTAATATGTTTATGGGATTGGTTGGTATGGGTAAGGCGAGATATTATTCACAACAGGGTAGTATGGGGAGTAATTTTATGGTGAATAAGGTTGATAACTCTTGAAATGTTGTCTTTTAAAGCTCACTGCTTGAGTTTCTATCTCTTTTTCCTTTAGAGCTTTTTTAGTGAAAGCTTTTTCTCCTTCTAACTTGTCATTCTTAATAGCATTCTTAATGATTTTGCTTGAGATCATCGTGTCGATAAATTTTTTATGGTATTCCCTATCATCTTTTCATAATAAGAAAATTTGAAAGTAATAACAAATAATACTGTGATCTCTTTTTCAGTCAAAGATGGCTAAACATGAGTAGCTATGTCCTTCCACCTTTGTGCATACTCCTTGAATGATTCAGTTGCCTTCTTCTTTATATTCTATAAAAAAAGATGATCAATAGCTAAATCTATGTCGATACTGACTAATGAAGTCACGAGCTATATCACTCCAAGACTAAATATGGGTCCTATCCAACTGAACATACTATCTAGCAGTAGAGCCAATAAGATTGTCTTAGAATACGTGCATTAACAATTTCTCATTATTAGCATGGGTAGCCATTTTTCAGTAGTACATGATAATGTAGGTTATTAGACACTTTATACCATCATATTTCTCAAACTTAAATAATTTAAACTTCAGAGAAATAATAATATCTAGGACTAAACAGAGTCTAGTAGTATTCACAAAACCATAAAAACCAATTCTCTCTACTACTCATAACTTTTTTTTAAGCATATTCATCTTTTTGTTAGTTATTAAGTCCTTTAATGACTCGTCCCTTTTTGGTTTTAATTTTTTTTCTTTTGGATTATCTAAATCAGGGACCTATATTGATTCTACTACTTTCTCAGTAAAGACAAGATTTATATAGCTTTGGTAATATCATGGATTTGAAGCTGATGGCATTTTAAAGTACATATAGCTTACAGGGTATATGAATTGTTGTGGTTATGCATATTATGTAGATTACGCTTGCTATAGCCTATAACCAAGAGGATATAGAGGGTCAACTACCTCTTGTGATATATGGTCCTGCTGGTTAGTATTTCTTTTACATTCTTCTTGTTCAACTTATTCAAAGCCTTCAGAATCTTATTCAACTCCTTTCAAGTTTTC
Organism: Durio zibethinus; assembly: GCF_047325235.1. Taxonomy (NCBI): domain Eukaryota; kingdom Viridiplantae; phylum Streptophyta; class Magnoliopsida; order Malvales; family Malvaceae; genus Durio; species Durio zibethinus. The sequence continues at coordinate 3,439,031 of NC_143188.1, read as the reverse complement.
CTTGAGCTTTTTTTATCTTCTTAAGATGATTGGAATTTTTTTGTTTCATCTATCTAGCTCAAGCTCTTGTATTGTAATTGTGAGTTGATTGTATGGGTTTCTTACTTGGTGGTGCTCTCTTTGAACCTTGAGTACCACAATTACATTATTATTAGATACGACATGCTTTATGTTTAGTGTTTTAATGCATGAATGTAATGTACTAATATTTGCTGCAAAACTATCATTTTACATTAGTACATTTCCATGATGTTGGTGGAAAATATTCCCTATATGAAAATGACGCAAATGCACAATGTTAAATATGACAATGAAAAATATGCATGGAATTAAATGCAAGCACTAATTGAAATGATACAAATGCACAAAGTCAAACAAATAAAATGGTTAGATAATCAATATATCACATAAATTATTCATTCTTGTGTCTTAACTTTGGGTTAGGTCTGTCAATAGGTAAGAAGGCTCTATCTTAAGGCTGGCTTCTTAAATATGTATTATATGTTGGGCTAAGTGATTTTAACCACTAAAGGTTATCAAATTATTTCTTATGTCATTATCCATTATAGATTAGTAAGGCATTTCAATCCTCACCCATTACAGGCTACCAATGAAAAAGATTCAATTTGAGTAGGAGTATTTTGCTAGCTATTACAGAGATTATCATATCATGAGAGCATATGTACTTTACAACCTTTTAATAGGGATGGAGCCCGAGTATAGAGTTCATGTAATATAAATGCATGTGATAATGTGTGTGAAAGAACATATAATTGTCAACCCCATAAATCAAATGAGAGACAAAAAAGGAAAAACGTTAGTAAACAAATAACATAATCATTACACCTTAAAACCATTAGACCAAATGATATGATAAATTTTAAATTTTATGCCTTGACTCTCTATAGCTTATCCCTAGTAGAGTCACCCAACAGTGATAACATAAAGACTCGTAAATCTATAACTAGGCTTAACAAGAGTGTAGACATCCATTTGTATCCAGGCTTGTTTGGACCCATTTGTTTCAAGCCCATTTGGCCCATTTATGTCTAGACCCATTCGGGCCCATCTGTGTCTGAGCCCGTTTGGGTTGAATAGAATTACATTTGAAGTATGAGCTTGATTAGGCCCGCTTGTGTCCGGGTTTGATTGGGCCGATTTCTTTTACATTTTTGTTTATATTTTACTTTTTTTTTGTATATATTATAGTATAGTATTAATATCATCATCATAATCATTATTATTATTATTATTATTATTATTGTATTTTTTATTATTATTTTATTTTCATTTTTTTTCTTTCCTTTTTTCCTTTTTTGTTCTAATTCACATATGAATAGAAATTAAATTGGAATCAAAATCCTACTGGGTCAAACGTTCAATGCCAGATTGTATCAGCAGGAGATTACTAAAATTTTGGTTCAAAAATCATGCTAGACAGAATCAATCCTAAAGCTTGGGATTGATTTTGTCTGGTTCATAAAATTACTCATAAAAGCTACCTATAAATTGGATTGATTCTAATAAACAACGACATAAAAAAATAGAAAGAAAATTATTAGAAGAAGGTCTAGAAAATTTTGGGCAGAAAGGGATTTGGAATTTGATCTTGGGATTTTAGGGTTTAATTTATGGTTTTGGGTGTAATTGTGGGTTTTTGAAGGTGAATTTGAGGTTGTAAAAGGTTTGGGGAGGATTTAGAATTGACTGAAAGGTCTTCTGGATTTTTCTAGATTTTTTAAAAATTTTTTTGGATTTTTTTGTGTTTAGTTGAATTTTTTAATAGAGTATGAATTTTTCGATGAAGTTTTTGGCAATCGTTGAATTTTTTTATCACATTTCGGCCAACTTCCTAGAAATGGTTGTTTTTTCAGTTTTCATTTGAATTTTTTGGTAACTTTTTTAGAAATCGATGGATTTTTCAATCCCGGTTAAAGTTTTCAGTGGAACTTTTTAGAAAAAAAGCAAAGGGTCTTTTTGGCTAGAAAGAGAAAAACTTTAGGATTTTTGAGAAAAACGCAGAAGGGTGCCCTTTATACTACCCCAAAATCACACCGTTTTGGGTAAGTTAGGATCTGCATGCAGTCCTGGCAACCCGCGTATTAACCTGCGCTCCGATCTAACTCGATAATAGGTTTTTCTTTTTCTATTTTATTTTTATTTTTATTTTTTGATTTGATTTGATTTTATTTTTAACCCATTTTTGTTATTTTCTGGTTTTATTTAAAAATTTTTTTTTGCCACTAGTATTCCTAAAAACAAAGAAGAAAAAAAAATATAGATTTTTTGAAAAAGGAAAAAGTATAAAAAATACAAAAAAATAAAAAACCTTTGCAAATAATGTTGTCAAAATAATAAAAAATATAAACATATAAATTTTTTTTTTGAGGTTATACTATTTTCTTTATGTAATAAAGTTAATAATTCAATGTTAAATTATTTGGTAAATCATAAAAATGATTAAGGTTTGGATAATTCAAAATCAAACTGATATCATCTTTGGGATAGGCATTGTGGGGTGCTACAACCTTCTTCATGCACAACCGACTTAAGAACCTAACCTTTGTTTTACAGATCAGCTTCAATCAGGTGGCCAATCACGCCTAACCAAAAAGGATTGGTGACGACTCTTTTCATCCAAGTCTAGCGGTAGGTCCGAGAATTTATATGTTATGATAGTTTGGTGACTCCATTGGGGACAAATTAACGAGTGAAACCAGTAAAAGATTTCTTATTATCCAGGCTTTATTTAACAAATTTGAAATTATCCCTTTTTATTGCTTATATTTGCTTTATTATTTATTACATAATTATTTATTTGTTTGCCCTATTATTCATTACTTATATTTTAAATATTTGCTTATTATGTCTGTCATTCATTTGCATATGCATAACATAAGCCCTCCACCCGGGCTCTACCTTTAGGAGGGAGTGAAGTACCTATGCCATCGTGAGATTTCATGTCTCTGCATGGGCTTGTGAAACACTCTTACTTAGATTGAACCCTTTTTGTTTAAAGCCTATGATGGATAAGAATTGGGGCACCTTACTAGTCTGTAATGGACCATGATGTAGGGAATGATTTAGGAACCTTTTAAAAAGAGCCCAAACCACATATAGTTAACTTTAGAAGCCCACATATATAGAGCTTTATTTTTCCACTCTTTATAGATAATTCAAAATTCTAGGTCATGTTGTTATCTTAATTGTTATGTGATGTTTTCCCTATGTTTCATTGAAGTGACTAACCAATTTCTTTATTTTCTTTTATTTCTTTTTGTACACATTTATGAGCATGTTTGCAGATTGCATAGTATTTTACCCTGAAGCTATTTCAATAAAAACCCTTATGATTCCATAAAATGTCAGGTTTGTGCCTCATCTATGTTGTTCAAATGTGACTCCCCTATAGAGGTGAAGATAGAGTCAGAAAAGAAGCAATGGAAAGAAAAAGATTGCTTAGCACAGGGTTATGTCTCTACACTACCAAGAGAAGTCTGCCTACTCTTCAAACATAATGATTTGAAAGGTCTATCAGACATATAGAATGGCATGACCCCTTCAAGGTAAAAGGCTTTTTGTGAAAAGTTTGAACATGTTGTATATCTCTTGTCAGTAGAGGTTGACTGCTCACTTATTAAGGCAATGATATAGTTTTGGGATCCTTTCTATTGATATTTCATCTTTAATGAGGTTGATCTAGTACTAACAATAGAAGAGTACTCAATTTCAGTGGGCCTACGTCTATTATATCTAGACAGAATATACATGAAGAAATACAAATCAAAAAGTCGTAAAAAGCTAGGTCAGATGTTAGGAGTAGAAAAAAAGGCAATAGACTCATACATTCAAGAGAAATGAGATTACAAGGGTATTTCATCGAAGGTGCTTCGAAATTTTATTGTTAAGCATCAAGATGATGATCAGAGAATGAATGTATTTGCTTTTGCCATATATAGGTTAGTCATATTTCCTAAGGTTTTAGGCTGCATTGAGGTAGAAATGGTGGATTTTGTTTGAGCAAATTGAAAGAGGGTGTAATCCTTCACCAGTTATCCTAGTAGAAACCATTAGGTCTCTGAATTTTTGCAAGCAAAATGACAAAACACATTTTATAGGTTGCATACCCTTATTATATGTATAGATGAAAAGCCACTTTAAGTGCAGGAAAAATACTTTTATCAAACGTTATTTCCATACTCAAAATCCAATGAGGGAGTTCTGTCAGAGTATTTGGCCAGATGCAAAGACTTAGAAAGAGTGGAAGTATTTATTGCAAAGGCTCACAGTTGGTCAGGTAAAATGGTTAGCCTCATGGATGGATAGGAAACCTATGCTATATCAATGTGGAGAGAAGATAGGGTTCCATTTTTAGGTCAATAAGAGTCAATGAGTTATGCACCATTGATGGTAAAGAGACAGCATATGGCTAAACAATTTACTCTAATGACCTCCAAGCTCAACCAATTTGACTGTTAATATGGGGATCTTGAAGCTTTTAGAAGATTGATAGCATGATTAAGACTTAGAAAGAGCCCAAAAAAATAAGCCTGAGGTCATTCACTGATAAAGTCCCTCAGGGATATCTGATTTGAAAAAAATAAAAGGGATCAAAAGATTACATTTATGCCTCAAGATCATCACTTGTCATTGAGCCAATAGTCAAACAATAAGCTTTTTAAGTTAGAGCATGAAATAAAGAAAAAGAAACTAAAGCAAAAAATTTTGAAGCTGTAAGAAGAAAAGGACCAGTGGTAAAATAAAGCTGAAAAATTAGAAATCCAAGTCCATAGGGTTTTCAAGGAATACAACAAGGCCTAAAAAGTTGCTAGAGAATAAATGATGCCCTTAAGGAGCTAAAAGAGCTGTGATAAGAATATAAGAGATTACGCATATAGGTGTAAACCAAAGAAATGAACAACACCGATTTGGTTCATGAAAATGAAGCATTGAAAAAAGAGCAAGCCCGAATGGAAGATATTTTTATAAATGTTGAACAAGAGAATCAGTGGCTTTCATACCACATTATGACTCTAACATTATAGTAAAATGAGTAAAAAATCATGTTAAAATCCTCACAAAAAGGCATAGAGGTTATCCTATCAAGTATGGTGAGATAAAAGAGAATGGTTAGGAAGACAAAGATATATAAAATACCTCACAGCTCAAATAGGCAAGGCCATGATCAAAGTAGGTGAGATGATAAAAAAGGCTGAAGCACTAAGAGTTTAGGTTACACTAGCAGAGGAGCATGGACAGAAACCGTTAAACTTCACTGAGGAGTCTAAAGACCAGTATGAGTAAGTTAGGCATTTCTATAGAGGAACAATATTAGGTTTGATGTAAAATAGATTCTTGTGGAATTTTGTTGAATTTTTTTAAGGGGCAAATATTTCTTCTCTTTTCTTTTCATTTTCATGCATTTGCATCACATTCACTCATTCATTCATTACCATAACATTATCATTAAATCCTTAATTATGGTACTAAGGTGCAAGAATAGCTACACATCGATACAATACCCAGGCTCAAGCTGAAAGGATGGAACATGACAATACAAGCCACCTTAAAAGGATAAAAAAGGCTTAAGAAGCACTAGAAAATAAGTTGAGTAAGATTTTGAAAGCCCTAGAAAAAGCAAATAAAGAAAAATCGATGGAAGAAGATAGTTTATAAAAAGCCATTAAATTAGCATATCTTTTAGGCTTCGATCCACAATAGACTTAGACTACCTCAATAATCTAACCTCAACAAATAATTTTTCCAAAATACAATTATTCGGGAATGATTTATGCACCTGGTCATGAGAACATCCAAAATTATGACAGTTCTATTTATGTGAAAAAGATAGCTAAACCCATTTAGCTCCTTACTACAGATGAAGCAAAAGAGAAAAAGAAGCTATAAACAGTTATGCCTTTAAAGAGTTTTATAACTGATCAAGCAATGAATAAGCTCGAAGAAAGATTAAGGGCTATAGAAGGCATTGATTTCTACAGATCTATGTAGTAGGACTTTGCCTTGTACTAGACGTGATGATGCAACCTAAGTTTAAAGTACCAAAATTTGAGAAGTATGATGATACTAAGTGTCATATCACACATATCACCATATACTATCGTAAAATAGTGGCATATACTAGTAATAAAAAATTACTTATACATGTATTTCAAGACAATTTGACTGGATTTACAGCAAGGTAGTACATCCAATTAGATGGGACTCGTATCAAAACATGAAAAGATCTGACCATATCTTTTATTAATTAGTACCATCACATCATTAACATGGCTCTTGATTGTCTTTCCTTACAAGCAATGAAAAAGAAAATATTTGAGTTTTTCAAGTAATATACCTAAAAGTGGTTGGATGTGGCTGCCTAAGTACAATCTCTCTTAATAGAGAAGGAAACTATTGTCCTATTTATGAGCACTTTAAAGTCGCCTTATTATGAGAGGATGATTGAAAGTACGACTAAGAATTTTACTGACATGGTGATTTGGAGAGACATCATAAAATTTGCCATCAAGAATGATAAGCTTGAAAGAAGTGAGTTTTTCAAAAAAGCACCTCAGAAAAAAAAAAGTGAGACTCAATCTGTGAGTCTTGAAGGACAGTTATTCAGAAGCTACATTTGACCTACTTACCCTACATACCACCACACAGTAAATCATACTTCTTTATTTCTTTACCAATTAACTACTTGACCATCTTATCCATTATCCCTAAGATTTCCTACTCACTCAGTTAACACCACAAGTAATACTAGAGAACCGTGAACCAGAGAAAGACCAACCTTTGACCCCATACCCATAAGCTACACGAAGTTATATTAAGAGCTCCATAAAAACCATTTAATAGCCTTTGTCCTTGCAAAATAGCTTGAACCTTTTTACCCTAAATGGTATGATTCTAATGGCCATTACGACTGGCATTTTAGAGTGGTAAGACATTCTACTAAAAACTATATTCCCTTCAAACATAGGGTATAAAGTTTGATTAAAGAAGGGCTAATAAGCTTCGATACCAGTAGAAGTTTAGCACCCAATGTCAGTGGGAATCCCTTATCTAGTCATACAGTCTATGCTTTGAACACAAGTGAAAAACATGTGAAAAAGAGAATAAAAGAGCTTAAGATGCCATTTGACTAGCTATATGAAGCCTTATATAAAGTTGAAATGATACAACCGGTGGCTTTATACACTCATATGGGAAAACACATCCTAAATCAAAGATGTAAATATCATGATAGAACACTAGGTTATTTAATTAACATCTACAAACAATTCTATGATAAAGTTTAAAAGCTAATGAACTTTTACCAAATAGAGCTATATGAAAAGTTGAAAGCCTTGGAGGACATCAATGTGGCTATAATAGATAAGTGGGTGCCAAAACTTTTCACTATATGTTATAAAGAGAAGCCACAATTAGTTAAGATTAAGTTTGTTCTCAAACTAGTAGCCCTTAAAGTTTCATGCCTATTTTTTTATAAAGATAACAATGCAATGCCCTAGAATTATGAATGTGGGTGAAAATACAAAGACAATAAAAAGATATACTAAAAGGTGAAATTGCCCATATAACAGAAGTAGGAGACATAACTTAAAGTGAAAGATGTTATAATCCAGAGACTTTAGATAAAATAGAAAAAAAAAAGAAAAACAAACTAAATCAGAGATCCCATAGAAAGATATGTTAAAATCTATGCCTGAAAAGGAGGTCTATGCGTTTTTGAATCTAGTCAAGCATAATAAGTACTTTATGGTGGAATAATTGAATAAGATGCCAGCTAAAATTTCTCTATTATCACTTTTTTTTTTAACTTTGAACTGTATCGTAATGCCTTGTTAAAGGTATTAAATCAGGCTTATGTGGCCCATAATATTTTTATGGAGTATGTGAATCATCTGGTAGATAATCTAGTTGTGCCACACCATATCTCCTTTAGTGATAATGAGATTTCATCAGAAGGTAAAAGAAACACCAAGGTATTGCATGTCACTGTTAAATGTAAAGGCTATATAATAGCCTAGGTCCTTGTTGATAATAGGTCAGCCATTAACGTTATGCTCGTGTCCACTTTAGCTAAGTTACCTTTTAATATGTCTTATATCCAAGACAATCAAATAGCAGTTTGAGCATTTGATAGGTCTAGGTGAGAAGTATTGAGAGATATTAAGCTACCCGTATAGATTGGTCTATGTGTTTTCAATACAAAATTTTAAGTTATGAATATTTCTCCATCATATAGTTGCTTATTAGGAAGACCACAGATCTATAAGGCTAGCGTTGTTCATTCTTTATTGCATCAAAAGATCAAATTTAATGTATAAGGATAAATGGTGATTATAGCTAGAAAAAAAGATTTACTGGTGACCCAACCCATAAATCCCCATATGCGAAAGTGGCAGAAGAATCATTAGAGTGCTCCTACGATCTTTTGAACTTGTTAATGCAGTGGGTGAATGATTTAAGTTCAACCGAGTTATGATTAATCAGATGGTTAATAAGGGTTAGAGTATCGAATTCAGCCTAGGCAAAAACCTTCAAGGAATAAAAGAGATTCCTAAGATTAAGGATTACAGTTGCAGATTTGGATTGGGTTATGAGATTGAGGAATGGTAGAGCAACAATAGAAGGGTAAAAAAAGAATTAATGATGTTTCCTCGACGAGTCCTTTATATGGAAATCAGAGGCCAAGGGGCCGTTCCCTTGACTCGTACTGATGAGAATTTGATTCCACGAGAAATTGAGTAAAACACTGCTGAATTGGCCTATTTTTTGCGTATACCGATTGAAGTCTTTTGAAATGAATTGCAGAATAAATGCTTTCTCAGCAGGAAGAAAAAACTTAAGACAAGAAACCTCTTTTTTCTATAGCAGAACTAAACTGAAGTTTCTTAAGAATGCCCATTGGAACCAAAGAAGACATATACGGAAGAGTCATAACATAAAACAAAACTATTTTTTTTTGTCCACAAAAATTGTTTTTTATGCATTTATAAATGTAAAATCACTCAATTTAATTCAGCAACAAAACAAGCAAGAAATCAAAATAATGGATTCATCTCATATATCAAAGTATTTTGAAATAAAGACTTTCACTTTTTATTGTCAATATTTGGAGTTGATACGTTTCTAACCAATAAAATTTGTTAATTTGTTCTTTAGTCAACCTTCCAGTCTTTATTAACTTAAGGCTCTTGATTTTTTCTTCAATAAACAGATATTCATCTAATTATTGATGAATCTCTATTGATGCTGTATTACATTACTCTTTATGAGATGCTTCGTAGACCTTGCATATTGGAATCATATGTCATTTTTATTTATTGTTCTCTCTTTCTCTCATCCTTCTATTTATCTATATACTTTTTTATTTTGCTTCATAATTTAGATATATTCATAATCATATTGGTTTTTTTTTTACTTATTTGGTTGTCATAACATACTTAGATATTGGTTGTGTTCAAAAGGTTATGAATTGATCAACAAGCCCAAGCCCGATATCTTGATTTCGAATGGCAATGCATCGTAGACCCATATATATATATCATCTGTTAATACACGACCCATTAATGTTTGGATAAAAATTCTTTTAAAAAATGTCCTCTTTTGAGGACTCACAGAAATCCCTTGGGTGGTGCCACAATCTGTTCTATGTACAACAATGTGTTTAATTACTTGAACAAGTCTGTGTGCATTTGATGTTCGTATGGTGGTATCCACAACCCCATTTTAGGCTTTATAGCAAGAAATGATATATTCTATTAAAGACAGTCTTTCACGTAAATTGCTTTGAATGGGTAAATCAATCATTTGTCCTTGGGGATCTAACATTAATCCTTTTATACATCTAATTTCACAAAACCATTATCACTTAGTTTTTGACTTTTCAGAAATATATTAGCTGATGAATTAGTAGTTGTTGTTCTTGTTTCTTTAGTACCTTTAGTCGTTCCTATACCTATCATGTTCCTTGGATTATTTACAAGTGGGATTCAAGCTCTTATTTTTGCAACTTTAGCTACGGCTTATATTGGCGAATCCATGGAGGGTCATCATTGACTAGTTTTTGTTTTTGAAATAGTTTAGCCTTTTTTTTTTTAGCTTAGCTTAGTCTAATGTAATGTATGTGTAACTTAAGATAATCTATTTACTTAGGGACCATAAATATACAAATATGATGGTCTAGAGTGATAACAAAAAAGATTATGATATTAGAGAATTGTAATAAAAAAGAATTAATGATGTTTCCTCATTTGAATGAAACTTTCATTCCTGAAGGATACATGCACCGGGGAGCTACCAAAATGGGAGGAAAATTTTGCTAAGCTATCTATTCATATGGTGGATGATAGAAGCCAAAACAAGAAAGCCTTAGTTTACCCCTGCCCACCAGGATATGAATTGCGAAATTGGAAGGTCATCCCAATGCCTATGGTTTCTAATTTTTCTTTAATGTAACCATATCTCCTAATTGATTATGCCCAAAAGTATTGGGATGAATTCTTATGTTTGGGCTTTTTATTTTTCATTGTTTTAGTAAAAGTAAGAGCATGCATTTTGTTAATTTCTTCCATTCGATTCATTCCACTATCAAAATTTTTTGCCAATATTTCTTATTTTATTAACTTTCAGGTCTTCAAATGAATGCAAAAGTAATCATGACAATAATATTGGGTTTAACTTTGAAAATTCAATTAATACCGATGAACTCAATACTAAAAAAGATTTTGAAGAATATACCTTGTCTTTGGATTTAAAGAGGCTAATTGAACAGGAAGATAAATCCATCGAGCCTCATCAAGAAACAGTCGAATTGATCAATTTGGGTGATGTTGAAAATAAGAAAGAAGTTAAGATTGGTACTTCACATTCAATTGTTTATCGACAGCAGTTAGAGGATTTGCTCTGAAAATTTATGGATCTATTTGCTTGATCTTACCAAGATATGCTTAGACTCAGCACTAAAATAGTGGAGCATAAGTTACCATTGAAGCCAGAATGCAAACCGGTGTAGCAAAAGCTAAGAAGAATAAAACCAAAAATGTTATTGAAAATAAAAAAAAAAGTTAAAAAGTAATTTGATGCAGGTTTCTTGCAAGTAGATAAATATTTTGAATGGGTGGCTAATATAGTACCTATCCCCAAAAAGGATGAAAAGATACGAATGTGTGTAGACTATAGAGATCTGAATAGAGCTAGCTTTAAGGTAATTTTTCTCTGCTTCACATTGATACTTTGGTGGATAATATAGCCTGACATTTGGTATTCTCTTTCATGGATGGATTTTTTGGTTATAATCAAATAAAAATGGCTCTAGATAACATGGAAAAGACCACTTTCATCATCATATGAAGAATTTTTACTATAAAGTTATGCCTTTCGGATTAAAAAAATATTAGGGTAACTTATCAAAGGGCTATGGTAACACTCTTCCATGATATAATGCATTAAGAGTTTGAAAAGTATGTGAATGACATGATTACCAAGTCCCAAAAAGAAGAGGATCATGTAGTCATCCTCAAATAATTATTCGAAAGGTTGAGAAAGTTTCAGCTTAAATTGAATCTGGCTAAATATACATTTGAAGCTAGGTTAGGGAAGTTGCTGGGATTTATAGTTAGCGAAAGAGGGATAGAACTGGATCCAAACAAAATTTGGGCAATCCATAATTTATCTTCGTTAAGCACACAAAAGGAGGTTCATGGTTTCTTTGGCATATTAAATTATATTTTCCAGTTTATTTTTCAGCTTACTCTCAAATGTGACCCCATTTTAAAACTTCTTTGAAAGAATAATCCTAGGGAATGGAATGAACAATATCGAGAAGCTTTGAATAAAATTAAGCAATACTTATCAAACCCTCAAATATTACCACTTTCTATCCCAAAAAAACCATTGATTCTATATCTAGTGGTACATAAGGAGTCAATAGGAATGTGCTGAGCCAACAAGATAAATCTAGCAAGAAAGAGAAAGCTATTTATTACCTGAGCAAGAAATTCATAAAATATGAGTTCAAGAATTCATCACTAGAGAAAATGTGTTGTGCTTTGCTTGGACAGCTAAAAGACTTAGACAGTACATGCTCTACCATACAACTTGGCTTATAGCTAAACTGGATCCCATCAAATATATTTTCGAGAAGCTTTCATTATTAGAAAGAATTGCAAGATGGTAAGTGATGCTTTTAAAATATGACATACTATATGTAAGCCAAAAAATGATCAAAAGAAGTGTCATTGGTAAATTTTTGGCAAACAGGGTCACTAATAATTATGAGCCCATGAAGCTTGATTTTTCAGATGAAAAACTAAAAGTCATCTCAGAATTAGAAAAAAATGATGATGGAAAAGAAATATGGAAAATGTATTTTGATGGGGTTGCCAATGTTATGGGACATGAGATTAGAGCAGTGTTAATATCTCCAACAGAGCATTATTATCATATTACAGCAAGATTAAACTTCAACTGCATTAATAACGTAGCTGAATATGAGGCTTGTGTTATGGGATACATATAGCTTTGGATAGAAAAATTAAAGTATTAAAGGTGTTTGGGGATTCAGCTCTAGTCATTTATCAACTCAAAGGTGAATGAGAAATAAAAGATTCAAAATTCATCCTTTATTATAGATACATCTTAGAGCTATGCAAGCAATTTAAGACAATTCAGTTTGAACACTTCCCTCAAAAGAAAAATTAGATTGTAGATGCTTTGGCTACCCTGGCTGTAATGGTACAAATTGATGATATTATCAAAATTCAGCCTATCAAATTAGATATCAAGGACATGCCAGTGCATTGTGCCAACTTGGATGAAGAAAAAAATGGCCACTCCTAGTATCATGATATTACACAATATCTAAAGAACCAGCAGTACCCAGATTTAGCCATAAAAAATAATAAAAATTTTTGAAAAGATTGGCTATGGGATTCTTTCTTGATAAAGGAATTCTATACAAACGAGATAAGAACCAGATGTTATTACGGTGTGTAAGTGCCTTTGAGGCTAAAAAGATTATTGAGAAAATCCATGATGGCGTATGTAGAGCACATGCAAATGGACATATGATGGTAAAATAGGTCATGTGAGATGGATATTACTAGTTGATAATAGAGCATGACTGTATAAATGATGCTAAAATATCATAAATACCAGATTTATGCTGATAAGATACATGCTCCACTTAATGCTTTACATGTTATAGCTTCACCTTGGCCATTTTTTATGTGAGAGAATGGATGTCATTGGCCGTATCACACCAAAGGCTTCAAATGAGAATAGATTCATTTTTGTAATGATTGACTACTTCACCAAATGGGTTGAGGCTACCTCTTTTACAACAGTGACTAGATCAGTGGTCTATAAATTCATAAAAAGAGAAATAATTTACAAATATGAGCTTTCAAAAAGAATCATATCTGACAATGCAAAAAATTTAAATAGCAAGATGATACAAGAAGTATGTGTTTAGTTTAAGATTAAGCACCATAATTTAGCTTTATATTGCTTAAAAATGAATGGGACAGTGAAAGCTACAAACAAGAACATTAAAAGAATTCTAGAGAAGATGATTGAAACGTACAAGGATTGGCAAGAGAAATTACCTTTTGCTTTACATGCGTATTGAACTTTTATGCGCACCTCTACTAGGGCAACTCCCTTTTCTTAGTTTACAATATAGAAGCTGTATTGCCAGTAGAAGTAGAAATCTCATTTTTATATTGCCTAAAAAGTATGTGTTTAGTTCAAGATTAAGCACCATAATTTAGCTTTATATTGCCTAAAAATGAATAAGGCAGTGGAAGCTACAAACAAGAATATTAAAAGAATTCTGGAGAAGATGATTGAAACGTACAAGGATTGGCATGAGAAATTACCTTTTGCTTTACATGCGTATCGAACTTCCATGCGTACCTTTACTAGGGCAACTCCATTCTCTTTAGTTTACAGAATAGAAGCTGTACTGTTAGTAGAAGTAAATATCCCATTTTTAAAGGTTTTAAGAGAAGTGGGATTAGAAAAAGTTGAATGGATCTAAGAGCGTTATGAGCAATTGAATTTTATTGATGAGAAAATATTAATGACACTTTGCTATGATTGATTATACTAAAAGAGAATGATGAGAGCTCATGACAAAAAGGTCAGACCCTGCTATTTCTTAAAAAAAAAGCTGGTATTAAAATTTTTTTTTTTAAGTTAGCATGATGATAGAGGAAAATAGACCCTAAATTAGAAGGGACCATATGTTGTGAAAAGGGCCTTTTCGGGGGGAACTTTAATTTTGTCAGAAATGAATAGAGATGAACTTTTTAGTTCTATTAATTTTGATGCAGTAAAAAAGTATTTTGCTTGATTCAAAAGAGTTCAAGTTGAAAACTTGAAAAGGCAGGTTGAACCATAAAAAAAAAGAGAAAAATTCAAGTTGAAAACCCAAAAGGGCGGCTTGAATCCAAATGAAAGAGGTTCAAGTTGAAAACCTTGAAAGGCAGCATGAATGAAATACGACATCACTTGGAAGAAACACCAAGGATAGTGAATTTGAAAGAGCTTTGAGGTGTCGAGGCACCATATTTTGATTGAGTCTTTAAAGCAGATGTAAGATTTGTTGTCATGATTATCTTGTCATTTGTTTTAGAGCATGACTACCTTCAATAGTTGCCTTTGTACACTCTTTTTTCATATTTATACCATCATTTATAAATTCTTGCTTATCCCAATAAATGAAAGCTGTCTTATCGTTCTTTCCTTAGTTCTATACATTGCCAATATATTTGACCTTTCTCTTTATACCTTACCATGAATAAAAAAAATGCATGATTTGCATCCCATACTTTGAAATTGGGATAATGATTAATAATTAAACAAAGTCATAAGAAGTTGTATGTTGCCTTGAAGAATTAAAGGAGACAAGAACAAATGATGAATGCTTTTTTAAAAAAAAGGGGGAATTAATTTCCATAGCTTTCCTTGGGGTAAAGATAAATAGTCAAATTGATTTTTATGCCAATGATATGCATTCAGATGATTTTTTCATCGAAGATGTGCATTTAAGTTAATAATGGTTTCTTCACTAAAGTGTGTAGTAAAGATAAGTATTCAGACTAACAGAAGAAAGTTTTTTTGCCAAAAAATATACCAAAATAAAAAGGCAGAAGCCTTAATACCACAATTAATGATTCATTTGTATCATAGATAAGGCATGCATTTACATTATTCACTCATGTGATCTTGGCTCAATCCAAATCATTTCTTATGATTCATGGTTTTGTTTCGATCATTTATTCTCGACCTCGACTTGATCCTAGTTACTTTATTTTGACTAGTGATTTTGTCTCAGTCACTTGATCTTGGCTTAATCTAGATCATTTCTTGTGATTTGTGGTTCTATCTCGATCATTTATTCTCAACCTTTACTCGATCCTGGTTGTTTCATTTTGACTCGTGATTTTGTCCTAATTAATTAGTCTTGGCTCAGTTCAAATCATCTCTGATGATTTGTGGTTTCATCCAAGTCATCTATTTTTGACCTCGACTTGGTCCTGATCGCTTTATTTTGACTAGCGGTTTCATTCCAGTCACTTGATCTTGGCTCAATTCAAATCATTTATGATGATTCATGTTTTCATCTTAGTCATCTATTTTTGACATTGACTTGATCCTAGTCGCTTTATTTTGACTAGTGGTTTCATCTTGGTTACTTGATCTTGGCTCAATTTATATCATTTCTTATGATTCATGGTTATATCCCAATCATTTATTCTCGATCTTGACTCAGTCCTGGTCGCTTCATTTTGACTCGTGATTTCATTTCAGTCACTTGATCTTGGTTTAGTCCAGATCATCTCTGATGATTAGTGGTTTCGTGTTGATTATCTATTTTTGACCTCAACCCGATCCTAGTTGCTTTATTTTGATTAAAGGTTTTATCTTGGTCACTTGATCTTGGCTCAGTT
Source organism: Durio zibethinus (assembly GCF_047325235.1). Lineage (NCBI taxonomy): Eukaryota > Viridiplantae > Streptophyta > Magnoliopsida > Malvales > Malvaceae > Durio > Durio zibethinus. The sequence continues at coordinate 3,423,063 of NC_143188.1, read as the reverse complement.
AAGATCATTTTTTATGATTCATGGTTTCATCTCGGTCATCTATTTTTGACCTCGACGTAATTCTGGTCGTTTTATTTTGACTAGTGATTGCATCTCGGTCACTTAATCTTGGCTCAATCTAGATCATTTCTTATGATTCATGGTTTCATCTCGGTAATCTATTTTTGACTTCGACTTAGTCTTGGTCACTTTATTTTGACTCATAGTTTTAACGCAATCACTTAATCTTGGCTTAGTCCAGATTATTTTCATGATTCATGATTGTGTCTTGATCATTTTCGACTTCGACTCAATTGCCTTTTATCTAGACCTATGGGTTCATCCCAGTCGTTGGATCTTAGCTTAGTCCAAATCATTTTTTAGATTCATGAATCATTTCTGATTTGATTTGGATGGAATGAGTATCTAGGTCTTTGCAACATCCCTGTCTAGTAAAGATGTGTAAAGAGGGGTAGTTATAAACACCCATTTGTGTTTGAACCCGTTCAAGCTGATATGTGTCTGAGCCCGTTCGAGCCTATCTGTGTTTGGGCCTGTTTGGGATTGGATCGAGTTATATTTAAAGTATGATCTTGATTAGGCCCGTCTGTGTTCAGGTTTGATTGGGCCAACATCTTTTACATTTTTTATTTATATTTTACTTTACTTTTCTTTTTTGTATATATTATAGTATAGTATTAGTATAATTATTATTACTATTTTTTGATGAAGTTTCTGGCGATCGGTTAAATTTTTCGATCACATTTTGACCAATTTCCTAGAAACCAATGGTTTTTTAGTTTTCGATTGAATTTTTTGACAACTTTTTCAGAAACAGATGGATTTTTTAGTCTTGATTGAAGTTTTCGGTGAAACTTTTTAGAGAAAAGGCAGAGGTTTTTTTACTAGAGAGAGAAAAGCTCTAAGATTTTTGAAGAGAAACTCGGAATGGTGCCTCTTATACTGCTCTGAAAAGATATCGTTTTGGGTAAGCTAGGATCCACGTCCAGACCTGGTAACCCGCATTTTAACCCGCACTCCAACCCGACCCGATCGCAGGTTTTTCTTTTTCTATTTTATTTTTATTTTTGATTTGATTTGATTTTATTTTATTTTTAACCCATTTTTGTTATTTTTTTGGTTTTATTTAAAAAACAAAGAAAAAAAAATAATTCTACCACTGGTATTCCTAAAAAAAATAAAAAAAAAATAAAAAATATATCTTTTTTTCAAAAAGGAAAAAGTATAAAAAATACAAAAAAATAAAAATAACCTTTGTAAATAATGTTGTCAAAATAATAAAAAATATAAAAATATAATTTTTTTTGAGATTTTACTAATTTTTTTATGTAATAAAATTAATAATTCAATGTTAAATTATTTGGTAAATTATAAATATGATCAAGGCTTGGATAATTCGAAATCAAACTGGTATCATCCTTAAAATGGGTGTTGTGGGGGTGTTACAACATTCCTCATCCGTAACCAACTTTCGAACCTAACTTTTACAAATTAGCTTCAATTAGGTGGTCAATCATATCTAATAAAAAAAGATTAGTGATGACACATTTCATCCAAGTCTAACGGTAGGTCCACGGATCTATACATTAAGATAAAGAAAAGTCACCACTAATCTTTTGTTAAAGTGTGATTGGTCACCGAATGAATCTATCTTTTTAAAGAGCTCTTAAGCTTGACTAAGAGTCCTCAAAAGGATAAGTTCTGATCTACTAATTATAATAGGGTTCGGGAGTTAGGTTACATACAGAAAATGTTATAGCACCCCCATATGCCTATTCAAATGATGGTACTATTTTATTTTAAATTATCCTAAGTCTTGATTCTAATGGTCTTAAATTATATATTGGAGATAATTCTTAAGATTTTTTAATTAATGTGGTAAAATTTTTAAAAATATTTTCTCATCTCAAGAATATTCAAGAATCTCATTTATTTTCTTGAAGATGTTTTGTCATAAAAAAAAAGTTTAATCATTGTTTTATTTTATTTTTTATTGAAAATATATATATATATATATATATATATATATTTCATCCACTATGTAGGCCAAATTAGAAATATCTTTTTACCTAGAAATATCTTAGATAATCATCTATTTGTGATTACTAAGAATTTCATCCTCGAAATTTATTCTTTATTTTACAAGTTTTATTTCTAAATTTTTCACCATTTAGATCAATTTAGAAAAAACTTTTGTTAGTTTCCTAGTCTTTGGAAAGAAAATAATATGACAATTATTTTTGAAGCTTCATTTGATTTTTTCACCATTTGAGATAAATTTAAAGAAATTCCTCACCTAGAGATTTTTTAAAAAATTTACCATTTGAAATTTCTAAGATTTTCATCCTTGGATAATTGTCAAATATTTTTTCCTAACGATTTTTTTTAAGTTAAAATTTTTTATTTCGAAAAGAATATAATTACTTTTATTAAAATTTCATCTAAATTATCTCTCTATTTGGGACAAATTTAGAGAAATTCCTTACCTACTGATTTCTTAGAAAAGTTACCATTTGAAATTTTTATGAATCTCATCATTGGGTAATTAGTATTTAATTCTAAAATTTTTATTAAAATTTTTGATTTTTGTAAAATTGAAAATAAATATTAATTATTATTGAAACTTTATTTAAATTATTCTACCATTTGAGACAAATTTAGAAAAATTTTCTCACTTAGAAATTTTATAGAAATTAACGTTTTGCAATCTCTAAAAATTTCATCATTTGATAATTAGTATTTATTTAAAAAAATTATTAATATTTTATTTTGTTCTATTTTTTAATTTTCTTCTCTAATTTTTTAAAAATTTAATCATATAAAACTACTTAAAAATAAAATAAATAAATAAATAAAATTAAAAAAAACCAAAACAAAAAAAAAACCTCAACTCAACGATTAGAAGGCTCAATTGGAGACACAGGTGAAAGCTTCTGAGGCGGCTCAACTGGTTAATGGCTTGGCTCTGTAGCGATTTAAAAGGGATGAGTCCTAGGTTAAGGTGCTGTGAATCGGATCAAGTATTTGGGGCAACGTGCAGATCTTGGACATTTTAAAATCTTCAAAACAATGCCATTTTACGCTTATATAAAAGGTCTAAATCTTTTTTTTTTTAAAGATTTCCTTTCTTCCTCTCTCTCTCTTCTTTCTCTTTTCTCTCCCTCTCTCTAGAAATAGATGAATGCCGATTGAATAGCTTATCAAATTCTGAAAAACAGCATTAGAGTCTGGGTTGACTCATCGAAATCTTCAACTTTCATCAAAAACTTCATCGAAAATTGGAAAACTCATTAGAATCTTTAAATTTCACAGGAATATTAGGCCACAATTGGAAAATTTCACTAGAATCTAGAAATTTTTTAGATTTTTTCAAAAAAAAAAATATAGATTTTCTCTAAAAATTTTCATACTTTTTAACTGCTTTTGTGTGATTTTTTCTCTTTGATAATTTGTCTTTTGTTGCTTGGTGTGGGTCTGTATTTATAGAGTTTAAATCTAGAGAACCCTAAACCAAAAAGAGTTTTAATTTCTTTTAAATTTCAACTCTAAATTTAAGGTCCAATTCAAACTCTTCAATTCAACTCAAACTCTTCAATCCAAATAAATAGGTTTCACATAAATTCAACCTCTTGATTTTTCCTTTTTCCTTATTTTTTTTTATTTTTATTAACAATAACAATTAGAACCTCAAACAAATTGGGTGTCTAATATCAAATTAGTTTTTTCATTTTTCCGTATATTTTTCCTCTGTTCTAGAACTTTCAATTGATATTAGAGTCTCTATATCTATAAGGTCTTAGAAAGCCTGTATGCTATGAAAATGAATGAAAAACCATTAAACATTTCCAGCTAGCTTTTGTCAACTTCAAAAGGCCTCAAGTAATTACTTCTTGCCTTATTCTCTTATTCTTTTTTATGAGAACTCTTAGATATAGGTTGTTAAAATAAAATCCTATTTAAGTGCTTTTGATTTGTTAAAAGTAGTGAAAAATGAGAAAGAACCACTACAATTTTTTATAAATCCAAGAATAATTTAAATGAAAAATTATATTGAAGAAAAAACAAAGAGGTACAAGACTAAGCGTTGTATTGAGTTATTAGTTTTCGATTACATTTTCATCATAGTCATGACTTGTGATATTACAAAACAAGTTTTGGACATGCTCAAGGAAGAATTCTAAGGTAATGATAAGACAAGATAAATATAAATGTTGAATCTTAGAAGAGAGTTCGAAGTCTTAAAGATGGATGAATTAGAAAATTTAAAAGAGTAAAATGATAGACTCATAAAGATTATGAACAAAATCATATTACTTAGGGAAGAAACACAAGAAGCATGGAGACAAAAGGAATAAAAATTTTAAAAACAATGAGAACAAAGGTAAGTTTTCACCTTTTTCTCATTGTAAAAAAACCACTAACTTGAAAAAATTTTGCTGGTACAAACCAACATACAATGCAGGTCTTGTAAACAACTTGGTCACATTGAAAATGTGTGTAAAAATAAAAACCAGAAGCAATCAGTCTAACTAGCCAAAATTGCTGACAACTAATAAAAGCAAGAAGAACAAACTTGTATTGCATCTCTCTCTATGCAATAAAAAATTCCTCAAATGCATAGTTCATTGACAGTGGATGCACTTATAGAATGGCTTATGACTAACACATTCAAATTGTTCAATAAGACATGTACATTAAAGGTGAGAATTAGAAATTGTGAGTTCATATAAGTAAAAAGAAATGGTATAGTGGCAATTGAGACATCAACAAATATTAAACTCTTTTCTATATGTGTTATATGTATCTAAAATTGATCAAAATATTTTGAGTGTAGAACAACTACTTAAGAAGAACTACTCTTAAGTTTTCAAAGATAAAGTAACCATAATTCATAATCCTAGTGGCTTTGAGCTTTTTACTATCAAACATGAAAGGGAAGTGTTTTTCTTTAGATTGGCAAGACCAGAATTCATTAGTATATTCATTTTCATATGATGAATAAGCTTTACGGTATAAAAGAATGGGCATTTTAACTATAATACATTAAACTACATGCATAAAAATGATCTTATATTAAATATACCTACGATTGAAGTGTGTGTTGGTGTGTGAAATTTATCAATTGGGAAAACTAAACAAATTGTCATTCCTAATCAACAAAGCATTGGGAGCAATAAACAAACTCCAACTTGTTCATATTGATGTTTGTGGTCCTATGAGAACTTTATCTTTGGATGTGAGTAAATACTTTGTAGCATTCATTGATGATTTTACTTGAAAGTGTGGGATTTATTTTATGAAACAAAAGTCTAAAGCTACAATTGTATTTTAGAAGTTCAAGGCTTAGATTAAAAATCAAAATGGTCACAAAATTAAAATCATAAGGTCAGGCAATGATACTGAGTACACTTTTAACAAATTTAATTAATTTTGTAAAGTTATAGGTATTGAACATCAACTTACACTCCACAACAAAATGGTGTGAGTGAGAGGAAGAACAAAACCATTCTTGAAATGGCCAGGTGCATGTTATTTTAGAAGAAACTTCGCAAGATGTTTTCAGCAAAGGCAACCAATACCTTTATTTATTTACTTAACAGGTTACCAACAAAAGCCTTAAAAGGAAAAGCTCATTTTGAAGCTTGGTATAGTAGCAAACCATCTATTTAGCATTTTAAAGTCTTTGAAAGCATTTATTATATCTTATTCATGAAGTCAAAAGGGACAAGCTTGATGACAAACTTAAAAATTGTATTTTTCTAGGCTATAGCAACATAACTAAAGGCTATAAAACTTACAGTCCTCTTACAAACAAGGTAATTGTAAGAATGTAAGATTCAATGAGTAAGTTGCTTGGAATTAGGAAAAATCAGAGGAAGATTCAGTCATGCAAATTGTAATAAGCATGATAAGCTTTCAAGAACAAGAAGGTTACTTATTGCATGATGAGAATATTGATCATAAACTAGGTAAAGGTACTAGACCACTTATTAATATCTATAAAATGTTAAACATGGCTATTTTTGAACTAACAAGCTTTGAAAAAGTTGTTAAATTGAAAGAATGGAAAGATGCAATGAAAGAGAAGATTTAAATGATTGAGAACAATCAGATCTAGCTATTAGTTGGTAGACCTAGCAACATGAATATCATCGGAGTTAAATGGATCTATAAAACCAATATAAATATAGATGGCAGCATTTATAAACTTAAGGCCAAACTAATTTCAATGGCTACTTTTAACATCAAGGTGTTGATTTTTTAGAAACCTTTGCTCAAATTGTAAGGTTGGACATTATAAGACAATTATTAGCCTTAGCAGCTTAGAAGTTGAAATATATACAAACTTGATGTCAAATCTCCATTTTGAATGGTTGCCTTGAAGAGTAGATTTTTGTTAAGCAACCAAAAGGATTTGTTGTTAAAGAAAATGAAAACAAAGTCTATATACTTAGGAAAGCTTTGTCTAAATTAAAACAAGCTCCAAGGGTTTAGAATTCTAAAATTGATGAGCATTTGTTGAAGTTGAGATTCAAAAAGTCTTAGAAAAGTAACATTATACACTAAAATTTTTGTAAAAAATGATTTGTTGGTTGTTTCATTATATGTTAACAATTTGTTAGTGACAAAATAATTCTAAACTTCTGCAATAATTCAAAGAATAAATGATAAAGGTCTTTAAATAGACTTGGGAGAGATGTCATACTTTTTTAGCATAGAAATTAAATAAAAATAACAAGAAATTTTTGTTTCACAGTAAAAGTATGCTAAGAAATTGTCGAAGAAATGTGATATGGAGAATTGCAAACCAATTTGCACTTTCTTGGTTCAGAATGAAAAGCTTCGTAAAGATGATAAGTCAAATAAGGCTGATGAAAGAAATTATAAAAGCATAATTGGTTGTTTGATGCACTTAACAGCAACAAAACCAGACATACCATTTGTTGTCAATCTTTTTTCAAGATTTATGCATTGTCTTAGCGAAAATCATGTTTGGGTAGCCAAAAGAGTGCTAAGATATATTAGAAGTTCACTTGATTTTGGGGTTAAGTTTCAAAAATTTAAAAATATGAAACTGTTAGGCTATATTAGCAATGACTAAGTAAGGTCTTGTGATGATATAAAGAGCATTGCAAGATATTTAAGAAAGCAAGCAATAATGACTCAGTCAATAACAGATGCTGAGTATATTACTATAGTAGTCACTATGAATTAATTAATTTAGCTAAGAAAATTATGCTAGCAGATTTAAATTTGACTTAGTCTTATGCAATTGAGATTAGATTTGATAATCAATCAGTAATGACTAAGGTAAAAAATCTTATGTTCCATTGAAGGACTAAGCACATCAAGATAAAGTTTCACTTTGTTAAAAAAGTTGAAGTTAAGAATGAAGTGAAATTGATTCATTGTAAGTCTTATGATCAAATTACAGATATTCTAACCAAGGCCTTACCAAAGACAAGGTTTGAAACATTAAGAAAAAGTATTGGTGTTTCCAGCTGAAATGCTAGGAATGATTGTTGGTAATTGAAGCAATTTATTATGGCATTTCTATTGCAGCAATTTGTTTTGCCATTTTATTTTCTTTTACTTTGTCAGATTTTAGGAAGCATGATAGATAAGTTTTTGGTGATCCAAATTGTTAGGTAGATAAATTTATGAAGTAGTTAGAAGTTGTTGAATCAATATTTTATATTTTGAAGTTTATAAATGAATGAAATGTAGCCTATGTTAAATAGAAGGCAATTGTTGCAATACCAAATTAGGTTTTTCATTTTTCCTTATTTTATTCCTCTGGTCTAAATCCTTCAGGTTTTTTTGAAAGTAATAGCTTATGCTATTTTTAGCTATAGCATATACTGTCATAAACTTTCATAGAAATTGTGTGTTGATATGAATAATGTTATGGTAAGGTAATGGTGAAGGCAGAAAGAAGATGAAAGAAGGATAAATTAGAAAAGTTGTGAAGTATTGACAATAGGAAAATAAATGGATGGCATAGGATTTAAAGTTATAGCCTTTTAGCAAAACAATGTTAGCCATTATTACAAGAGCTTGATGCTTTGTGGTCTAGGTGTTGATAGGTTTGTTCTTTACACACTGTTTAGTATTGAAAGTAAAAAATGGTGTTCATGCAATATAAGGTTGGAGTAGCATGTTGAATGAAAGAAACTTTTTTAAGGAAAGAATTATCGGGCAAGTTAAAGGTAAAAAATCAGTTTTAATATGATAGGATCATTGGACTCTAGAATCTAAAAGGGAACTATTAGTGCCAGTTGCCATAGTTCATACTTATTTTCTAAAAAGAATGGCAAAATAGATAAATAAGGAGTAAAAGAAATTGGATGAAAGAGCTACAGGGAACTAGATTTACAAAAAATTTTAGTTTGTCAACATGGTGGTTGTGATCGTATTATTTAGCTTATTGATAGGAAATGAATCTACACTACAAAATCTAGACACAAAAGTAAGAGAAGAAATGAATCTAATGTGTTTGAATGATCCATCATCATCACGGTCACATTACTATACTGATCACAAGCTGTAAAAGGAGATTTGAAGGTTAACTATTCAAAGTAAGATCAAACATTTCATTTGGAGACTTTGTATTAATTCAATTGCTACCTACAACAATTTGTATAAGAAGAAATTGGTTAATAATCCATTATATCCTATTTGTAAGGTTGAGAAGAATTAGTGGAACATCATTGTTTACTATGTGAATGGATAAAAAGGTGTCTTGCTTAAAGCTTGCAATAGGTTAAAAATTAAAATGATAGCATGGTGAGGTTTGATAAATGGTTATTGGAAATCTTTTCCCAAAATGAAGTACAAAATGAAGGAAAATGTGTTAGTGGCCTTTACATGCTGGAATATTTGGAAAGGGAGATTTTAAGTAACTTTTGGGAGAAAAAATCTATACGTATTTGAAACCATTGCAAAGTTGAAAAGTGCAATAGGGGAGATTGTAGATTTGAGCTTGAAGGATTTTGGAATGAATGATATAAAAAAGACAAATGAAAAAGTTAAAAGTCAAGATCCAAAATGGGGTGGGTTAAAATAAATTGTGATGGAGTATTTTGCAAAAATACTAAAAGAAGAGCAATTAGGGTGGTGGTGTGTGACATTTTTGGCAAACTTGTTAGGGTTAAAGAGCAAACGGTAACATGGATAGTATGTGACACGCTAATCTAGGGTGTAAATGAATAGAAATTTTGGCAAATCATACATGAACATGTTTGATTTCTATATTAAGCTTAACAAATGATCTTAAATAGTATTTTTATGTTAGTTTATTAAATGAATTGAACATGAATATCGGTTTGTTTGGTTTGTTTATATTTGCAAATAAGCTCATTTTAGGATCATTTAAAACTTGATCATTTATGGTTCGTTTAGAGTTCATTTATCTTCATTTATTGTTTAGTAATAAAAATAGCAATAACAAAATTACATATTTATCTTTTACCTAATCCTATTTTATGTTTTGTTTATGTTCTTTTATATTCGTTTAAGGTCTGTTTGTTTAAATTTATTTGGTTATGGTTTGTTTATTATTTATGAACATATATATATATATTCATGAACATGTTTATTTAATATTCATGAACAAGTTCATTTAACTTAATTAAGCTGAACAAAATTGAATACGAACATTTTACCATTTCAATGAATCGAATTTTAACAAATAAAGCAAATTTCTTATCGAACACGAATTGAATCCAAAAAGCTCTAAAAATAAATGAACAAACAACAAACATATGTTCGTTCATTCATGTTCGGGTCGTTTATATACTTATTTTAATCCTATATTGTGAGATTGTGAGAATCTATAGATATATAAGTTAAGATTTAAATCCATACTCATGAGGTGCCTTGAGGTGTGAATTTTCACAAATGATATCAAAGCGGTCATTAGTCGAATAATGAGCTAAGTGCCATATAATGGGAAGTATTTTTAGAATATTGAGGAAGCTAAGTGCTACAGGTGGGCCACCTCTAGAATCCCAATATTTGATGTAATCCTAGTTCTATGTGTGCTTTAGGTTAGGCTTGATGAGGACCTCAAGTTTTCATGGATAGTTTTTGATACATCAATCTCACATTAAAATGTTTTGAGGATCCGCTATGATATATAAGTTGATACTTAAAACTATACTTGTGAGGTGCTTTTTGTGAGACCTTTATGTCAAAATGGACAATACCTAACAAGTTGGATGCAGGTCTCTACAAATAATAACAAAGCGGTCACTAATTGAAGTGAGCTAAGTGCTACATGATGGGAGCTACCTTTAGAATCCCAACATCTAGTGTGATTTTTGATTCTATAGTTCTGTGTGTTATGTGTTGGGCTTGACAGGGACATTAATTTTTAATAGGAAGAATTTGTAACACCTCAATCTTACATTGAGAGATTATGAGAATCTGCTACAATAGATACATTGAGACTATAAAATATATTGATGAGATACTTTTTGTAGAATAAAATCATGATACCATTGAGTCAGAGTTTATTGCAGGTTTCTAACAATGGTATTAGAATAGTTACTAGTCAAACGAGAGCTAAGTGTTATATAATGAAAACCATCTCTAGAATCCTAATATCTGATGCAATTCTGGTTCTATATATGTTTTGTGTTGAGCTTGTTGAGGATATCAAGCTTTAGTGAGGAATTTGTGATACTCCAATACTATATCGAGATGTTATGAGAATTTACTATCTGGAATGCCCACAGCCAGTTTGACTGTAGGTGCTTGCAAGCATGCTGACAGTTACTTCCTCACGGTGCTTCTACAAGAACATGTTGGTGGCCTCCAAGTTTTTTATGAAAATCAGTGGATTGATGTACCTTCAACTCTTGGGGCTTTAGTAGTTAACATTGGAGATCTGTTACAGGCAAGCCTGATAGATTTCTGTTACTAGAAATTAGTATGGAAAGTGCATTACAAACTCAACAATCAGCTTCATAACTATGCGAGTGATCGATTTATTTTGTGTTTGCTCGTTTTTTTCAGCTTATATCAAATGACAAGCTTATAAGCGTGGAGCATAGAGTGCTGGTGAATTGTATAAGACCTAGAGTATCAGTGGCATTCTTTTTCGTAACAAGTTTTCAGCCAAACTCAAGATTACATGGACCTATCAAAGAGTTGTTATCAGAAGATAATCCAGCAAAATACAGGAAAACTATTGTGGTAGAATATCTTACCCACTTCAATAGAAAAGGCCTTGATGGAACTTCTGCCCTGCAACATTTCAGGCTATGAAATAGCCCCGTGAAGACAAAAAGGAGCATTTGCATAATCAATAGTTTGTGATGGAATACTTTGGCACTTCTCTGTAATATTTTTGATTATGTATAACTAGAATTAGAAAATGGAAGTGGTGGTTATTTATCCTATCTATAAACTTATGAAGTGATGGTTATATATCCTATCTATAAACATAAGTATTGTTGATTGTTGAAATTGGTGTCTTTCTGATTTGGCCATTGAAACTATTGCTCCAGGAATCTGGAAAGCTTGAAAATATAATCTTGAGAGATACAGAAATGAATAACTGCATCAGATAATAAAAAAAAATCTGAATTTTATTAATATCTGTCAATCATTTAGTTATTGAACAATGAGATGTAATCATTTGCACTCTCAAATTTCACCTTTTAATACCACCTACGCATCTCAAAGCCATTCAATTTTGGTCCTGGAAATGTGTTGACAAGAAGGGGGCGTAAATTTAAGGCAAGCATCATACACAGCAAGCAAAGGGTAGACATTCAAATTAAGGAATGGGGACATGGTCCATCAGAGTTGAACTTGAGGTGGAAGCTGGTGGCAAGCGGCAAGTGGCAAGTGCCATTAAATCTTAGGTGGTTGTGATAATAAACTCTGGCCATTTTTGTATCATTTTTCAAGGCCATGGGTCCCAGAAGAGATAATAACATGATATTATTCATAAAATCCTCTTAGTCAACTCTTTAAAATTTTAAAAAGGAAAACAATCTTTTCATTTACAAAAAGAAGATAGATCTCCATTCTCCTCTTTGTTGGGCTAAAAGCCTCCAATCTAATCACACCAATGGAAGTGAAATCAAACACACAAGAGACAATAATTTAACGTGGTTCAGTCCAACTGACTTACATCCACGGATGAGAAACAAGATCCACTAGTTGTAGAGAATTACAAACATACATCATATCATCAACCTCACTCAACAATCAATACTCATAAGACACTCTCAATCTCCTCTAGTCTTATGAAGTATTCTCTACCCAAACAAACACAAACCCTTGTGCACCTTTTCAACATAACCAAACACATACCCATATGCTCCCATACATCATACCTATGTGAACTCTCTCAGTCTCCTCTAGTCCACTCACAAACAAACATACACACCCATAAGACGTAGAGCCCCAATACTCCTATGGGGTGTCTATCCCACAAAACCATACAACTCTCTTACATCTTTTTCTCATACTTAACCCTGTAGAGACTTCACCTATTTATAACCATACAAACTTGCCCATTAAGAATCCCTCTCTTCTTAGAATTCTTCTCTTGTAAGTCAAACTTGCCTATTAAGAATCCCTTTCCCCTTAGAATTCTTCTCTTGCAAGTCAAACTTACCTATTAAGAATCCTCTTTCTCTTAGAATTCTTCTTTTGTAAGTCTTCTTATCCATCAAGCAATATCTGACAAATCTCAAACAAATCTCTAACAAATCCCAAACAAATCTCTTATGGGATTTGAGTCAATATTCCCAACAATTTTCACCTTGACTCAAATTACATTAATCATCTGTCTTCATGCTAGACATCTTGGCTCCACTTGCAATGAAAGTCTCACAATCATCTTCTCTTGTGTCTTCACGCTTCATACAAACCAATCTTCAATCTTAAACTTGAATTCTTCTCTTGAATCGAGCTCTTTTAAGCTTACTTCTTCTCATGTCTCAAACCAAGCTCTTCCCATATCTCGAATTGTCAACTCTTACCATGTCTTAAACCATCGGCTCTTTCCACATCTCGAACCTTCAGCTCTAATACCACTTGTTGGGGATCACCACAGCTCTGATACCATTTGTTGGGCTAAAAGCCTCCAATCCAATCACACCAACGGAAGCGAAATCAAATAATAAATCAAACACACAAGAGACAATAATTTAACGTGGTTCGGTCCAACTGACCTACATCCACGGATGAGAAACAAGATCCACTAGTTGTAGAGAATTACAAACATACATCATATCATCAACCTCACTCAACAATCAATACTCATAAGACACTCTCAATCTCCTCTAGTCCTATGAAGTATTCTCTACCCAAACAAACACAAACCCTTGTGCACCCTCTCAACATAACCAAACACATACCCATATGCTCCCATACATCATACTTATGTGGACCCTCTCAGTCTCCTCTAGTCCACTCACAAACAAACATACACACCCATAAGACGTAGAGCCCCAATACTCCTATAGGGTGTCTATCCTACAAAATCCTACAACTCTCTTACATCTTTTTCTCATACCTAACCCTGTAAAGACTTCACCTATTTATAACCATACAAACTTGCCCATTAAGAATCCCTCTCTTCTTAGAATTCTTCTCTTGTAAGTCAAACTTGCCTATTAAGAATCCCTTTCCCCTTAGAATTCTTCTCTTGCAAGTCAAACTTACCTATTAAGAATCCTCTTTCTCTTAGAATTCTTCTTTTGTAAGTCTTCTTATCCATCAAGCAATATCTGACAAATCTCAAACAAATCTCAAACAAATCCCAAACAAATCTCTTATGGGATTTGAGTCAATATTCCCAACACTTTTCCTATCCTAATTATCTAATTTGTCTGTAAAAGAACAAGAAATGGTGACAGCCTTCACATCAAACCCTGATTATGATAGAACAAGTGAACTGAAAGCTTTTGATGACACAAAAGCTGGAGTGAAAGGCCTTGTTGATGCTAAAATCACAGAGGTTCCTAGAATGTTTCATCAACCACCTTATAAAATTCAGAAAACCTCAGTTTCAGGTGATACTTACTTCAGTATTCCTGTTATAGACCTTGAGGGAGTGAAGAAAGATTCAATTACTAGAAAGGATATGGTGGACAAAGTTGGGAAGGCATCAGGGAAATGGGGATTTTTTCAAGTGATCAATCATGGAATTCCAGTAAGTGTTTTAGAAGAGATGAAGGATGGTATAAGGAGCTTTTACGAGCAAGATCTTGAAGTGAAAAAGCAATATTATACTCGTGTTATACGAAACCGGTGGTCTATAATAACAATTTTGATTTGTATACTGGTGTAGCAGTCAATTGGAGAGATACATTTCTCAGCCTTATGGCTCCTAATCCTCCTAAGACGGAAGACTTGCCAGCAGTTTGCAGATATGTTTTATTGTACAGTTTACAAATGGTATGGGTATGTTAAGATTTTTCTTTTGCTTATATTCACTTTTTCCATTTTAAGTGTAGCTTATGCATCTGTGGTATTGGATGACATTGTAACTCACATTTCAAGTGGTTGCTATATTAAACATTAACCAATATGATAAATTTATGGACTATATATTGTCTTTTTGTTTTTTTTTTAATCAAGCGGCAAGAGAGTTTTGGTTTGCCTAATAGATCCCTCTTTGAGCCGGTCCAAACAGGTTTATTTATGCTGGTGTTTTATTTGTAATCCTATTTAGATGGCCTTTTTTCCATCTTCTCTTACATTATTCAATAATGCCTTAGAACCACTAGCTCACATACAAATAGTTCACAGTTTAGAGGTGAAACTAAGTGAGATGAAGAAATGATCACTGATATGCCTAATTCATTTGCAGGGATATAATGGTGGAGTACTCAAAGCAAGTGCAGAATTTGGGTAATTTACTGCTGGAGTTACTTTCTGAGGCACTTGGGCTGAAACCTGACCACCTGAAAGACATGGATTGTGGCAGGGGGCTGGCTATGCTATGCCATTACTACACAAGTGTCCACAGCCAGAATTGGATCTGGGAACAAGTAAACATGCGGATAATGGCTTTGTCACGGTGCTTCTACAAGATCATATTGGTGGCCTCCAAGTACTTCATGAAGATAAGTGGATTGATGTACCTCCTACTCCTGGGGCTCTAGTAGTCAACATTGGAGATCTTTTACAGGTAAGCCCTTCAGTTTTAAATTTTGCTATTTATATGTTTGTAACACTCAAATCTCATATTGGAATATCAAGAGGATCCGCTATCATATATAGCTAGATATCTAACCCACATTTGTGAGATTTTTTTAGGACAAAACCATGAGACTTTTAGATCAAAACAGATATTGTAGATTGGGTGTGGGTTTCCATAATATTGTAAATAATAGGTTGTTTCATCTTTTAGTTGCAATTTCTTCTGGCAATTCTTTAAATTGTTATTCTACTGATCCTGGATGATCATAACGTACGAAAATAAGCCATAACCCTTCTCAATTCTCATACTCTAAAGGGATCAGCTAAACCAAATTAAGTGAATAAAATACATGAAACTGAAGTGGTTGCAATGAATTTCTTTTTTCATCTCTTTTTAGAGTGATTTTATAAGTTAGATGATCATCTTGGAATGATTCCTTTATTCTTGAAAGTTTCTGTTTACCGCTGAGAACATGTTGCATTTTATTGAATGGTTTATACGTGTTTTGGCTAATTTCAAATTTCTTTTTGCCTATTTTTTCAGCTTATATCAAGTGACACATTTATAAGCGTGGAGCATAGAGTGTTGGCAAATTCAGTTGGACCTAGAGTATCAGTGGCATGTTTTTTCAGCACTAATATAATGCCAGACTCGAGGCTATACGGACCTATTAAGGAATTGTTATCAGAAGAGAATCCTACAAAATACAGGCAAACCACAGTGAGGGACTATGTGCTTTTCTCCAATGGAAGAGGCCTTGATGTTGATGGTACTTCTCCCTTGCTGCATTTCAGGCTATGAATTTGCCCATGGGAGATGCAAGGAAGCCATGATAGAAAAGATAGTTTATGAACTGAATAATTTGGTCAATGCCTTATCATTGAACTGTGTATCATATTGGAGGTATCTTGCTGCCTCCATGAATTATAAGGATTTTCAAGTTAATGTATATCGCTAGATATTCAATCATGTTGAATAACTTTTTTCCCCCATTGTAATACTATCCCAGAAGAGTCCAATGCCAAAGTTTTGCATTCCTAATTGGACAAATATATATGTTGTTTGGCCAGAGGACAAATACATTTATGGGCAAAAATTCCAGTTATTGAAAAGTTGGGTTCGAAAATGCCTCTTGTAGGGACAAAACGCTGGAATATTCAATGCAAGTAATGAATTTGGGCTATTTGCTGTTTGAGTTACTCTGGAATTGTGCCAAGGGACTTGTCATGCTGTCGCATTATTACCCGATCTGTCGGCAGCCAGAACTGACCCTAGGCTCAAGCAATCGTGCTGAGTCCTTGCCACGTTTCAGGTTCTGAACGTGGCCATGGATCAGATAAAAACAGCAGCAGCATGACAAATAGTTTACACAAATAATATAATTCATATGATCTTTCTAAAATATTCTTGGTCCTGATGAATTTGATCCTTGACCAAGTTGATTTAAGGAAATGAGTGATGTCCGTGTATCTTATTTATAAACCTAAGCAATGTGTTGTAGCTACAAATTGTTCATAATTTGTGAAAAAATTGTAAATAAAAGAATTTATGTGAAGTTGAAGTGATGTTAAATTGAATGGTGTTACATTAATATTGAATTTTCAGCACTCTTCACAGTTATAGTGTTTCCGACTCACTATCAAGAGGCTAAACTCAAATATATAAGTCAAAAGCTTCTTCTATCATTGCCTTATTTTTCACTTTCATCACTATCTAAGAGCATCACGCTTCCTCTTCTTTTTGTTGAAACTTGCTAACGGAGGAAGAAAATAGTGATCACCAAACTAAAGCCTGAATATGATCGAACAAGTGAACTGAAAGCTTTTGATGAAACAAAAGCTGGTGTTAAAGGACTTGTTGATGTTGGAGTCAAAGAGGTTCTTCGGATATTCCACCACCTTCCAGGCCAGTTTGAGAAGAACTCAGTTTCAGGTGGCATCCAGGTTAGTATTCCTGTTATAGACCTTGAGGGAGTGAAGAAAGATCCAGGTGCTGGTCAGAAGATTGTTGAGAAAGTTCGGAATGCATCAAGATCATGACGATTCTTCCAAGTTGTGAATCATGGAATTCCTTTGAGTGTCTTGGAGGAGATGAATGTGTTGGGTCTGGAGCAATAAACACAATAAGTAAAAGCAATATATCGTAATAAATTCATAATAATAGATAACAATAAAAAATCAACAATCAACAACGTTGAAAAAATAAAATATAATAAAATTTATGTGAAAAGCCTTCAAGTGTAAAGAAAAAAATCACGAATCACAAAAAAAATTGTAACTATCAAATAATAGATATACAAAATTCTTTTCTAGCTAAAACTAAAGCTAATCAATGAGATAATTAAAGAAATGTCATCAAATAAGTGATTAAACAAATATATCTTGAATTTATTTTTAGAGAGCTTCAAACATGATTGTTACCTTTTAAAATGTAAAACTTTAAATCATAAACTTACTGATAAAATTTTAGTTCAATCGGATCACGGATCAATTTTTGCTCAACCAACTTTCCTTTCTTCTTCTTCTTTTTATTTTTTCTGGCTTTTCTTTTTGTTCTTTTTGATTTGCGACACCACTTTAAAACAATTCTGTCTCTTTTTATTAAGTAGCTAGAGTTTTGTGTAAAAAAAAAAAAAAATACCGCCCATGACCTTTAATCGGTCCAAAACCAATTAGGCTGGATCCCATTTTCCTAACAGAAGGATGGTGTAAGAAGGTTTTTTGAGCAAGATTTGGAGATGAAAAAGCAGTTCTACACTCGGGATTATACCAAAAGGGTGGCCTACAATTGCAATTTTGATCTGTATAGTTCACCAGCAGCCAACTGGAGAGATACACTTTTCAGCTTAATCCCGATCCTCCCATGCCAGAAGAGTTAGCGGAGGTATCCCGGTATACATGTGCCATGTTCTGTATAATTCACAAGGAGATAGCACTGTTAACTGCTAAGGAGAAAATATGCCAAAAAAAAAAAAAAAAAGAAAGAGTAATTGAAGGAGTGCCAGAATGTGTGTGGAATAAAGTGTCCACATCTGTCTTGCTGAGGAGTTGATTTGTAGCCACTGCTCGTGCTAGGCTTTCATTCCGTTGGTCTGTCGCAATCTGATTTACACAGCCACAATTCTGAGTTAAATTAGAGCCACACTCCTAATTTAGCAACTTAAATTGGAAAATCTTATGATATCTCGATGTTTTACCGACAGCTATGTAATCTGTTGGCAGAATGTTGAACTCTTAGTTTTTGTGACTAGAGTTCCACTGGTGATAACCTCAAATACCAAAAAAAAAAACTTGATGATTAATCTGCAGCAGTTGTAGTTACTGCACATTGTAATTAACCACCTCAAATCACCATGATTTACCACTCTGTAGTTAAACAAATGAAGGACCAAGGGATGAATGTACCGTGAAAAAAGAGTAAGGGAAGAGATTAGGACGTAGAATTGCTTTTCTAACCATAAGATCTCTTATCTCATTTCTTTATTTTCAATCACAAATCTGTAACCGAAATCTACTTGCTGTCTGCCTGTATGGTTCATTGATTCGATATCTAAATTGATGTACTTAAAATGACCACTTATGTGCTTAAGTTATTTGTATTGTAGAGATATAATGATGGAGTACTCAAAGCAAGTAATGCGTTTGGGTTATTTGTTATTTGAGTTACTGTCTGAGGCTCAAGGGTTGCAGCCTGATCATTTGAAAGACATGGATTGTGCTAAAGGGCTGGTTATGCTGTCACATTATTACCCTGCATGTCCACAGCCAGAACTCACTCTGGGTACAACCAAGCACGCTGACAATGACTCCCTCACCGTGCTTCTACAAGACCATATTGGTGGCCTCCAAGTTCTTCATGACAACCAATGGGTTGATACGCCCCCAACTCCTGGAGCTCTAGTGATTACATCGGAGATCTTCTAAAGGCAAGCCTTTATTCTTTATTTTTGTTAGTTATATTTAGATATGATAATCTCTCATATAAAATATTGTCAATTCATGTATTCATATTATGTATGTTTTACACAAAATTGTGTATCAAAATTGATGTTGATATAAAAAAAAATATAAAATGCATTTTTTTTTATTTTTTAAATATATTTATGACTTTTATTAAAATTTTAATTAAGTCATCTTCAGACCGTTTTTGTTTGACCCGAAGACCGTTTTTGTTTGACCCGAATAATTATATTACTAGGAAGCCATACTTGGGCATCTTTTGCTGTTCTTGTTTTCTAACTTTGTGATACTCCGTGGCAATTCTGTTAGAATTACGCTAATTTGTAATTATTTTACTGCTTTTAGCTAAAATCAAACGATGCTTTTACAAGTGTGGAGCATAGAGTACTGGCAAATTCTGTAGGACCACGAGTATCAGTGGCATGCTTTTTCAGCACTTTTCTTCTGCCAGATTTAAGACCTTATGGACCAATCAAGGAGTTGTTATCAGAAGAAAATCCTCCAAAATGCAGGGAAACCACTGTGAGACAATATGTTGCTTACTTCAATGCAAAGGGCCTTGATGGTACTTCTGCCCTGCTGCATTTCAAGCTCTAAACTTGGCCATGGAGATACATCAGTAGCAGCATATGATATTAATAGTATAATTTGGATTTTTTTTTGTCAGAAAAAGTTGGTCATGTTAACTTTGATTCTTGACCAATTAAAAGGAATTGATGTTTATTTATAGAACTGATGAACCTTTTATAGTTAAAATCTGTGCTCTTTCCAGTATTTTTTGAGTGTTAAAGCTATAATTCCTCATAAATTCAAGTCTACATAGATTGCAAGGAATGAAAATTTTAAAGTTAAATATATGCAACTAATTTGCTAATAATACTAACTTAATTGCACTGAAAAAGTATATTCAAGTAATCGAATTGAATTAAACTAGAAAAAGGTTGAAGAAATTTTATGGCAAAAAGCCGGTTTAAGCTTTGCTTTCTTTTCCTGCATATGTTGAAAGTTGTCATTTTATTGTATCTCTCACTTTGTTTTTATTTTTGTTTTGTTATTAACCAATACTTAGGATATTATTATTATTATTATTATTATTTTTACTTTTAATAAGATTAAAATAAAAACGTTCATGGATTGAGCTGCCCATTAAGCTCGTGAGACCAAGCCTGATCGAGGTAGAGCGAAGAATATGAATTTTTAAATTTCATTCTAATTTGATTCGATATGAATCACTATTTTATTAATAGAAACTAAAATTTATTTATATTTAAAAATATTAAAATATTATCATATTTTGGCTTAAATGGATGGATCAGATTGGCCTTGATGAAACTTTAAAATTGATATTTGAGTTTAATCTGATCTTATTTATGAACACTTCTAAGCTAAAATGAACAAATTAGTAAAATAAAAAAAGGAAAATAAGCAGGTAATTATGTACATATTTGGGGAGAAAGTGTAGGATAGGGTGATTTGATAATTACCCTAAGATAATAAAAACACAACAAAGGACAAAGAGAGGGAGAAGAGTTTTCTTTGCTCGGGAAAGCAAGCACACACACTAATTTTAATTCAAAGTGAATATATATGCATTACAAATATAAAGTTTCCTAAGTAATTTCCTATTCCAATTACTACAAAATACAATTTGTCTCCACTAAATTTCTTAACAACATGAACAACCCGTAAATCAATCAAAGTAACAAACATCATGATTTAAAACAAAAAAGTCATAATGAGATCTCACAATAGTCATGGATGCGATTTCCTAGCAGCATGGCTGCAAATTCATCCCTCTTGGATGAGTTACATGCATATATTCTTTGTATGGATCCATGCATGATCAGACTGATAATTTAGGTAGACATAAGGATATTATTGGTTAATAATGACTACTTTGACTAGTCAAGGCAAGGAAAATGTGGTCGTGGACTTTGTGGAACGGTTGTTGCCTTCTTATCTGACCAGTAATATAGAGAGTTCATTATGATTTAAAGCAGATTAACAATTTCACAGACAAACACAAAAAAAAATTATGGGCACAAAAACTGGAGAAGTTCAGGGAGATTCTAACCCTGATTATGACCGCCAAAGTGAAGTGAAGGCTTTTGATGATACAAAAGCCGGTGTCAAGGGAATAGTAGATTCCGGGATGACCAAAATTCCTCGTATGTTCATTGATCAGAACTTTATCCTCGAGAACAACTCGAGTTGTGTCATTTTTCATCAGTTAAGTGTCCCACTCATAGATCTCCAAGGTATCAGGGAGGACTTAACTCTGCGTGCTGAGGTAATTGAGCAAGTTCAGATTGCTTGTGAGAAGTGGGGTTTCTTTCAGGTGGTTAACCATGGAATTGCTGGAAGTGTTTTGGATGAGATGATTGATGGGATACGTAGATTTCATGAACAAGACACTGAGGTGAAGAAAGAGTTCTATACCCGTGACACAACTCGCAGAAAGGTGTTGTATCTAAGCAACTTTGTACAAGTCAAAAGCTGCTAACTGGAGTGACAGTTTGGGTTGTTTGATGGCTCCTAATCCACCTAACCCTTCAGAATAGCCTGAAGTTTGCAGGTATGTGTTAGTCATTTATCATATAAGAATGGTTTCATTCCATCCCTGTGCTAGCTCTTGCTAAAATTTTCTTTTACAAATCACCTTGCAGAGACATAGTGATGGATTACTCCAAGCGAGTGACGACATTGGGGTGTAAACTGTTTGAAATGCTGTCTGAGGCCCTTGGGCTAAGATCTGGATTGTGCTGATGTACTGCTCCTCATGGGCCATTATTATCCTAAATGCCCTGAACCAGAATTAACATTGGGAACTAGCAATCACAAAGATAGTAGCCTCATCACCATACTTCTGCAATTATTATGCTAAATGCCCTGAACCAGAATTAACATTGGGAACTAGCAATCACAAAGATAGTAGCCTCTTCACCATACTTCTGCAAGATCAAATGGGCGGCCTACAAATTCTTCATGAGAATCAGTGGGTTGATGTTGCATGCATTCCTGGCGCTTTGGTAGTAAATATTGGAGATTTTCTACAGGCAAGTCTATCTCCAGAATCTTGAATATTGTATCTGATGATGTGCCTTTTCATTGTGAACATAATTAGAGTAAAGAATTTGATATTTGTATAGTTTTGGTTTTAATTATTGGAATTGAGCCAATGCAGAATGTATCAGAAAATATAAACAGATTTATTTCTTGTTTGAATGCAGCTTCTTTCCAATGACCAGTTCAAAAGCATTAATCACAGGGTCTTGGCGAAAAATGAAGGCCCAAGAATATCGGTGGCATGCTTTTTGACAATAGAAGATAATGCTGGAAAGGCATCAAGACTTTATGGGCCAATCAAGGATTTAAAAAAATCACATGGCATTTTAAAATTAAAAAAAATTTCACATCAACAAAATTAATGTTATGTCATCAAATCAATATCCAAGTCAGTCGGTTTAACAGAAAAAATTAGACGCCATTAATGATTGAACCAAAATTACAAATCTCAAAAAGTATAAATAATGCCAATATTAAAATCATTATAAAAGGATTAAATCTACATTTTTAATCTGAGTAGATGACTAATATAATATATATATATATTTTAATCTGCAGTAATATTAATGCTTAAGTGCTGAACGAGGTTTATAAGTTAAACCTTCTCTTTTAAGTTCTAGATCTCATGGATGCCATAAATTTTATAATGATTGGTGTTGGGTAGCGGTTACTATGTTGTGTAAAGGATAAATAAAGAGTGTTAGGAGTATGCACTCGAGCATTTGGCCCAAGTGGCTGGTGCATGATTCTTAGCTCAAAGATCAGGGTTTGAATCTCCTGTTTTCCCGCATCCAAAAGAATGTTTTTAGTATAGATTTTTGTTGATTGAAACATTCTTATTTGTAGCCGTATTAGTAAGTTTATTTGTTTATATTTTGCACCATAATACGGTTTTGAGATTGTTATCCTATCTATTGATGGTGGAGTTTGAAATTCCAAAAGGGTTTTAAAAATTTTCCATGTCCTGGTTAATATGTAAATAAGGAAATCAATATTGAATTTTGAAATTAATATGGTGTGTTTTCTTGAGACAATGAAATCAATATGTTTAACTAGAAGGACACATGGAAATCATTCAAAGTTGCTAGAGACTTTTTTTTCAAAATTGAATGTCTGTCTATGGAATGATAATCTGTAATTCTGTTCACCTAAGTGGGGTTTTCGGAAAGCTATGGCCTATGTGAATATGATGTAAATTTTTAACATTATCCTTGTGTTTGAAGGTAATTTTTTGTCTGCACATATAATTTTCCATAAAACTTAGATTAGCTAAAACATATGTACGTATGTATGTATGTCATGCTTGTGTCTACTCTTACGTTATGTGTTCATGTGTATAGGTTTAATAAATTTGGTGTTGATGGAGGGCCAGCAGCCGAGGTATTGAAACCAAAACTCAATGTCTTCTCAAAGATCGTGTCAGCTCATACAGGGGTGCGAGTGCCAGAATTTGATGTAAGAATTGCTATATTTCGCCACTGAGAGAAACCTCTTTGTTCTCTGCTCATATCATGTTTTTCTAATGTCATGACTCTTGGACTTGTTATTTACAGATTAAGTATCTAGTTGCTGCTGCTGGTGCCTTTAAGGGTGTTGGAGGTATTCTTTTTATCTTTGGCAGCAGTGTCGGAGCTTATCTTCTGGTTTGTTTTATGGTCTTATGTGTTATTTTCTGGTAGTAGTTCAATTATCAACTAAGTCAACTGATAAAAGTATTACACTATTCTTCTTTTGTAGGTTCTGCAACAGGTCATTCTTACTCCTATATTGTATGACTTCTACAACTATGACATGGAAAAGAAAGAATTTGGTCTACTTTTCACAAAGTTCTCACAGGTTAGTATTTGATAGTATTTATTTTTCCATAAGGAATAAGGGTTGATTGGTGTTTCCATTTCTTCCTTCTGATTGTACATTTCTTCTTGATGATTCTTTTTAAACTATAGATGTAGATGATGAAAATTTCAATGTATTGTTTCTAACTGAATTTCCTTTACTTCTTAGAACTTGGCGCTGTTAGGGGCATTGTTCTTCTTCATTGGCATGAAGAACTCAATCCCCAGGAGACAACTCAAGAAAAAGACTCCAAAAACCAAAACAGTTTGAAGAGGAACATCTGGTAAACCAAGGGTGTACTTTCTTGTTCAATATCTGCTTACTTGATGAATCCAGATCTATTTTTTATGCTTATATCAAGGTTTTGTTCCTTCAAGATTAGGGGAAAAAGGGCATATTACTTTGACGGTCTGATACTGATAAATACCAAGTTAAGTTCATGTCTATTAATTGAGTTTCAGAAAGAATTTGATAATTTTGCTTTTGAATCTGCTGCTTTTGTTTTTTTTTTCTGGTTTTGCCCTTTTTCAGAGAATTTTTAATCATGGATTCATGGTGCTTGTTGATGTTATATATGAGGAAACATACTTATTAGGTAACTTTGGGGTCATGTGCAAAGTGTGACAAGTGACACTGATTTTAAGAACCTTCAACTGTTGAGAAGTAGAACGGAGAGCAACTAATTAATTTTAGTTGAACTGCACTCTGCTAGTCATCTATCATAGGACATTGTTTCTATTTGCTACTACATAAAGTCCTGAATCACTTCCTGCAGGTTAAAGGGTTCTTATTACCTTTGATATTCCCTTAGGATCTGAGAAGTCATAGATTTATTTGATTTATTTGGATGGTGATCAGACTAGTTTCTGAGAGATTGAAAATAACGATAGTAGTAAGATTGAATATTATAACGGTGAGATTAAAATGAGTAATGGGGATTTGTTCTTAGATCGGGGCCAAAATCCCATTCAATTCCATTACACAAATGGAATATTCCTAGATTGCGCTTCTGCATTGAGAAGCATTTGAGATGAACATAGCTTGGATGAGTGCATGAACCGACTGCTACATTTTTTCCTTTGCTACAAGAGGAAAGATATATGTTACGCTTCCTCAATAGTCAAGATGGCTCTCTCTCTGAAAGTGATTGGCTGGATCAGGAATTGCTAATGTATGGTCAATGATAATATAGGTCTAAAATGAGCCCTTGCAGCACACGAAAAGAGATTCGTTTGAAATTTGTGTATCATAACGAGAGAAAACGAGGTATCCATGAGGAATGTCATTAGCTAAGCTTGTCGTCAGTTAATTTCTACACGAAACTGTGAAAATTGTTACTGTTATCATTAAGAAATCAAACAGCCGGGCGAAGTGTTGCTATTAGCCTCGTGTCTAGGCAAATTCGTTGGCCTAATTCTCAATTTCATAATATTTTTATTTTTGTGAATTTGAGTTGAAATTGGTTTTGATGGAAATAAAAATAAAAATAGAAGTAAGATTAATTAAAAATTATTTTTATGTTAAATAATACCTGTGTTAATAAATAATTAAAAACTAATCAAATTATAATAATATATTAAATAATATATTTTTTTATCTTCTTTATTATTTATGTAATCTAATTTTTTATTTAACTCATATTAATTATATAATAATTTATTTATTTATATTATATAATAATAAGTTTATTTATTTATTAGTTAATTATTATATAATAAAATTATTTATTATATTAAATCAATGAAATTATATCATAATTTTTAAGTAAAAAAAATTAAAATATAAAACTAGATGAGAGAGACTTCTTAACACTATAACCCAATAGCAACAAAAAAAAAAGAGTATACTGTTATCCAAATGGATTGTGATGACTAGGGGTGTAAACGAGCCGAGCCGAGCCGAGTAGTGAGAAGTTCGAGCTCGAGCTCGACTCATAACTCGGGACTCGATACTCGACTCGAGCTCGATCGAGTTTTATTTTTAAGCTCGAGCTCGATTCGTGATCGAATTCGAGCTACTCGAGCTCGCTCGATTAAGCTCGATTAATATGTAAAAATAAGCTCGATTCGTATATTCGACAAGAGTTCGATTATTCATGCTCGAATTCGAACTCGAACTCGAACTCGAAATATTTTATTAATTAAAATAATAAAAATATATTTAAATATAAAAGCTTGATTAGGCTCGCGAGCTACTCGAATCAGATATAAGAATACTCGAATTCGACTCGATCGATAAGTCGAGCTACTCGAGCTCGAGCTCGACTCGACAATAATCGAATCGAATTCGAGTTTTTTTCGAATCGAATCCGAATAGCTTACGAGTATTAATATATCATTTACATCTCTAGTGATGAGATTATTGAGCAAGAAAGTTCTCCAATTGTACAGTGCTTTGGTTTTGTTTGAATCCAAATGAGTCTTAAATAGCAAAATCAGTGGCACAATTTTACAGTATCAAAATGAATTCAAATATGAAATTTCTCAAAAAACTTTAATCCCATTTTCGAATTATTTAGACTTGAATTGACAAAAAATAATGAAAACTTAAATTCGAAATGATTTTAACTAGAAATGATTCAAAATCAAAATTCACTTTATCAAAATTCGTAATAACCTAAACTTAATACTAAAATTGCAAAATTTGATTATCAATTTTTTTTTTTAAACTTAAAATCAAATTGAATCTAAAATGACACATATTCATGGTGATATGAAATCGAGATAATTGAATTCAAAAAAAAAATTATAAGCATATAAAAATACTTACATTTATGTACATATAATTTATTTTTCTCATATCAACTTTGTAATCTAATAAAAGAGTTATCTCTTTTTTAATTTTTCAAAAATATTATTAGAAAATAATTATGTGTATGTTTCTAATGTGTATGAATATTTAGTAATGTTATTCCACATTTGTTAAGTTTTAGAATCCATTTGAATGAACGATAAAATTGAAAATAATGGTGGATGTGAAAATGGTTACTGTAACAGTAAGATTAAAATTAATGGTGGGATTATAAATTTGAATATAAATACAATAGTGACAGTAAATTAAATTATGATGAGGAGAGAAATGATTATTAAGAATGTTAAATTAAAATTTATAGGTAATAAAAAATTTAAATTATTTACTATTTATAAAATAAATAAATAAATATATTAATAATTATTAAACTATTTTTATGATAAATAATAATTTTATTAATAAAAATAATTTAAAAATATAATATTTTTATTACATTAATTAACAAAATTATTTTATATTTTTAAATAAAAATTAAAATAAAAAATTAAATTATAAAAAGATTTTTATCTCTTCAATATAATTGAAAGGGTAAAAATACAAAAAAGAACAAAGGCAATCCAACGTTTGATCACTGGACCCAAAACAACCAGTGAAAAAAAAAAACAGATTTTCTCACCACAGCTTAAACATCCAAACTAAACTCAATGCGATCTGCACAAATTTTCATAGTAAACTTAACCCCACTGGAGGTAGTTTGAATCCAAATAAAACCTTAGTTTATATGTGATCTTATATGTTAAGTTCATCCTCTCCATCAGTTATCATTTGGCTTACATTCAGTAGTAATATTCAGCAAGCAATTAATGATCATATCGTGAAAATTTTTATTAAAAATAAATAAATAAAAATTAAAAATAATAGATTAAAAAATTTTATTACATAGATCAAACATATAAGATTTTAAAAATTTTAATGAATTTTGATATACTTATTAAATATATATTTTTAATAAAATTGTTGATAAAATTTTTATTATTGAATAAGTATCGATTAAATTTTTATTATAAATAATATTATAAATAATTTTTATATATTATTTATTTTCATATTAAATTTTATCAACTTAAAATTTTTTTTATTAAATTATTTAAAAAAATCTTATAAATTTTATCTACATAACTTCACTTAAGATTTATCTTAAGGTACATACATTGATCTATCAATGGCAATTCTTATCTGGAAGCTGCCTGCTATTACAAGTCAAAAGCCTCGATCAGTTGCCATGTCTCCATAAAAAAGAACCCCACTTAAAGACTTTTCTCTGGTCACTTTCATCACTTTTTGTTGTCATCCCAAAACTCTTGTTTCCCCCTCTATTTATTCTAATTGCCTTGATTGTTAGTTACCAAGATTGTGTTGAGCAAAGGGGCAACCTCCCGAAACAAGAAAAGAAAATGGTGGTAGCCAACACAGGTGAGGTCCAGACTACATCGCAACCTGAATATGATAGAGCAAGTGAAGTTAAAGCTTTTGATGACACAAAAGCTGGTGTCAAAGGACTTGCGGATGATGGAATTACTGAGGTTCCTCGAATCTTTCGTCAACCACCAGATAAGTTTGAGAAAACCTCAGTTCCAGGTGGCACCCAGTTTACTCTTCCTCTTATAGACCTTGAAGGAGTGAAGAAGAATCCAATTACTCGAAAGGAGATTGTTGATGAGGTCCGTAATTCATCAAAGCAATGGGGATTTTTTCAAGTTATTAACCATGGAATTCCAGTGAGTCTTCTAGAGGAGATGAAGGATCGTGTACGGAGGTTTTACGAACTAGATGCTGAAGTCAAAAAACAGTTCTACACGTGATAATTTGAAAAAAGTGGTCTACAATTGCAATTTTGATCTGCATACTGCCCCGGCAGCTAACTGGAGAGATTCTATTTTTTGCTTAATGGCTCCAGATCCTCCTAAGCCGGAAGAGTTGCCAGAACCATTCAGGTAACTATTAGGGTAAAAGTTAACCTAAAAAAAAATTAACTCTCCCTCACTCACCCGCATAATTTACCTGCAGGGATATAATGGTGGAGTACTCAAACCAATTAATGAGTTTGGGTTGTTTGCTCTTTGAGTTAATATCAGAAGCTCTTGGATTGAATCCTGACCACCTGCTGAAGATAGATTGTGTAAAGGGTCTAGGTCTGCTGTGCCATTACTATCCGGCGTGTCCACAGCCAGAATTGACTCTAGGTGCTAGCAAGCATGCTGACAGTGACTTCTTCACGGTGCTTCTACAAGACCATGTTGGTGGCCTCCAAGTTCTTCATGAAAATCAGTGGATTGATGTACCTCCAACTCCTGGGGCTTTAGTAGTTAACATTGGAGATCTGTTACAGGCAAGCCCGATAGATTTCTGTTATTAGAAATTAGTATGGAGAGTGCATTACAAAGTCAACATCAGCTTCATAGCTATGCAAGTGATCCATTTATTTTGTGTTTGCTTGTTTTTACAGCTTATATCAAATGACAATCTTATAAGCGTGGAGCATAGAGTGCTGGCGAATTGTATAGGACCCAGAGTATCAGTGGCATGCTTTTTCGTAACAAGTTTTCAGCCAAACTCAAGATTATATGGACCTATCAAGGAGTTGTTATCAGAAGATAATCCAGCAAAATACAGGGAAACTACTGTGATAGAATATCTTACCCACTTCAATGGAAAAGGCCTCGATGGAACTTCTGCCCTGCAACATTTCAGGCTATGAAATAGCCCCTTGAAGACAAAAGGGAGCATTTGCATAATCGATAGTTTGTGATGGAAGACTTTGGCACATCTCTGTAATATTTTTGATCATGTATAACTAGAATTAGAAAATGGAAGTGGTGGTTATATATCCTATCTATAAACACAAGTATTGTTGATTGTTGAAATTGGTGTCTTTCTGATTTGGCCATTGAAACTATTGCTCCAGGAATCTGGAAAGCTTGAAAATATAATCTTGACAGATACAGAAATGAATACCTGCATCAGATAATTAAAAAAATCTGAAATTTACTATTATGTGTCAATCATTTAGTTATTGAACAATGAGATATAATCATTTGCACTCTCAATTTTCACCTTTTGATACCACTTACTATCTCAAAGCCGTTCAATTTTGGACCAGGAAATGTGTTGACAAGAAGAGGGTGTAAATTTTAAGCCAAGCATCATACTCAGCAAGCAAAGTATAGACATTCAAATTAAGGAATGGGGACGTGGTCCATCAGAGTTGAACTTGAGGTGGACGCTGGTGGCAAGTGACAAGTGGCAAGTGGCATTAAATCTTAGGCGGCTGCGATAATAAATGTCATTACGTGTAGTTCTGTGGATTTACTATTAAATATAGATTAGAGGAGTTTTTATCAAATTTTTTTTGTTAAGATATGATTGGTGACTTAATTAGATTTGATCCATGAAATTAGATTTTAATTTTGAGAATACGATTACATGTAAGGAATGTTATAGCACTTCTACGATATTTATTTAAAGGATGAGACTAGTTTGATTTCAAATTATCAAAGCCGTAAAAATGTTTATGTTTTATGAAAATATTTAATATTAAAAATTAATATTAAGATTATCCTAATAATTTGGTAGTAATTTAAGATAATTTTTTCACTTCAAGAGTATTTATGGAGACTGGTGTCTCATTCTAAAGAAGCTCCGTCATCGGATTTATTAATATATTTTATTCAAAAAAATTAGTAAAGCCCTTCAATAGTTTGGTAAGATTTACTTTGAAGTAGATCTTCCAATAATTTGGTGAGATTTTGTTGAAAAGATATTTATAAAATTTTATTTTCTTAAGAAAATTTATTAAATTTTTTAATAGTTTGATAAGACTTAATTTAAAAAATAATCTTTCAATCGTTTGGAAAATAAAACTATTTTTATTTTTTTAAAATTGATTTATAAAATTTTTCAATAGTTTGGTGAATTCTATAAAATTTAATTGAATGAAAAACCCTAGAATAGTTTGGCGGGATTCGAAAATATTTTTTTACTTTATTTTTTATTTTTTATTTTCTTGTTTTTATCTTTATCTTTTTTTTTGTTTTCAAAAATAAAATAACAAAAAGAATTTTTACAAATAATAGAACTATTCAAATAAAAATAAAGTCAGCAAAATAGAATAAATAATAAAAGAAAATTGAAAATAAACTTAAAATAATAAATAAAATAAAAATATATAAATAAAATTGAAAAAAGAAAACTTGTGATTCGAGTTAGGTTAGCGATCTGGTCAGCACGTAGGTCAACGGGTTACGCATAAGTTTGAGGGCCTCTAAAATGCTGCTATTTTGGGTTGCTATATAAGCCACCATTCAGCATTTTGCCTTAGAAGATCTCCATTCTCTCTCTTTTTACCCATAAAATGCTCTCGCCTCTCTCTAAAACCTAGCCAAGAACATTACCAAAAACTAAAAAAGTTCACCGATTTATGAAAAAATCATCAAAATTCCATGGAAAAATTTAAACTTTCGTCGAAAAATTCATCAAAAAATTCAAGTGTTTGTCCAAAAAACTCAAATTTTCCAAAATAAAAACCTAGAAAATTTCTAGATTTTTTAGATTTCCTTATAACCCTTTCAAAGCCTTAATCTTAATCCTAAAAACTTAAATCTAAACCTAAAAACTTAAATCAAAGCCCAAAAACTTTAAACCCTACCGAGAATCAAAATCCCATAAACTCTCTATCACCCAAAAACTGTTTCTAGAGTAATAGCCAAGCTTTTCCACCAAAATTTTCATATGTCCTATTATCTGGAATCTTAATTCAATTTATAGGCATACATATGATAGATTTTAGGAAATGGACAGAACCAATCCCAAGCTTGAATCCTAGGATTGAATTTTACCTGAACCTCAATTTAGGTCTAGGTTCTTTACTGATTTCCTGAATTGATTAAAATTTCCTGAATTGATTAAAATTCCCTTGATTTGGGTTCTGATTGACCCTTTGACTAAATTTAATTCCAAGTTTCAGTTTTTTTGATTGTCGATTAGGAAAGAAAATAAAAAAGAAATAAATAATAATATAATATAATAATAATAATAACATATAATATAATACTGTACTATAATAATATACTATGCATAAAGAATAATAACAATAATAATAATAACAAAAATTGACCCTGTATATAAATGAGTGTTTATAACTGCCTCTTTTTACACATCCCTGTTAGACAATGGTGATACAAAGATGTAGATACCCATGTTGTCCTAATCTAAGAATATGAGTTAAATTAATAAGCAAGAATGACTGGGACTGAGCCATAAGTCAAAAAAATGATTTGGACTTAACCGAGATCAAATAGTTGAGAAAATGATATGGACTGAACCAAGATCCAAAAGTCAAAAAAATAATCTGGATTGAGTCGAGATAAAAAAGTTAAAAAAATAATCTAGATCGAGCCAAGATCGAGAAGTCAGAAAAATAATATGGACTAAGCCAAGATCGAAAAGTCAAAAAAATGATCTAGATTGAGCCAAGGTCGAATGACTGAGACTGAACCATAAGTCTAAAAATTGAAGTGACTAGGGTCGAGTTAAAGTCAAAGCGATCGAGATTGAACCTCAAGTCTAAAAAAATGATTTAGACTGAGTCAAGGTCGAATGATTGGGATGAAACCACAAGTTAAAAAATTGAAGTGACCAGGACCAATCGAGGTCGAAGTGACTGGGAATGAATCACAAGTCTAAAAAAAATGATCTTGATTGAGCCAAGATCGAATGATTGGGACAAAATCGTGAGTCTAAAAGATAAAGTGACCAGGATCGAGTCGAGGTTGAAAATAAATGACCAAGATAAAATCATGAGTTAGAAAAATGATTTAGATTGAACCAAGATCGAATGACCGAAAAGAAACTATGAGTCAGAAAAATGATTTGGACTAAGCCAAGATTGAATCATCGAGACGAAATTACGAGTTTAAAAGATAAAGTAATCAGGATTGAGTTAAAGTAAAAAATGAATGATCGAGATGAAAATATCAAGTCTGAAAATTGATCTAGATTAGGCCAAGATCGAAAATGATTAGGATAAAATCATAAGTTTAAAAGATAAAGTGACCAAGATCGAGTCAAGGTCAAAAATAAATGATAAGGATGAAACCGTGAGCCAGAAAAATGATCTGAACTTAACTAAGATCAAATAATCGGGACAAAACTATGAGTCCAAAAGATAAAGTGACGAAGATTGAGTTGAAGTAAAAAATAAATAACCGGGACTAAATCACGAGTCCAAAAAATGATATGGATTAAGTTAAGATCAAATGACTAAGATAAAATCATGAGTCTAAAAGATAAAATGACCAGGACCTAGTTGAGGTAAAAAATGAATGACCAGGACGAAATCACAAGTCAAGAAAATGATATGGACTGAGCCAAGATCGAATGATTAGAATGAAACTGTAAGTTTAAAAGATAAAATGATCAGGATTGAGTTGAGGTCAAATATGAATGATTAGGATGAAACCACGAGTCTAAAAAATAATCTAGATGAAGCCAAGATAAAAAATGATCGAGATGAAATTGTGAGTCCAAAAGATAAAACGACTAGGATTGAATCGAGGTTGAAAATGAATGACCAAGACAAAATCACGAGTTAAAAAAATAATCTGAACTGAGCCAAGATCGAATAACTGGTATGAAATTACAAGTTTAAAAGATAAAGTGACTAGGATTGAGTTAAGGTAAAAAATGAATGATCGGGATGAAATCATTAGTCTAAAAAATAATCTAAACTGAGCTAAGATAAAAAATGATAGGGAAAAAATTACGAGTCTAAAAGATAAAGTGACTAGGATTGAGTCAAAGTAAAAAATGAATGATTGGGATAAAACTATGAGTCAAGAGAATGATATGGACTGAGCCAAGATCGAAATAAGTGATAAATGATGATGCGACGATACAAATGCATGTCCTATTTAGTATACAAATATGAACACAATGTGTGTAATGTAGATGTTACTAAATCATGCCATGAAGTTTCAATTGTAATAACAAGGTTCTCAAGATTCCACCATCTCATGTATTCTTTCCCAGCTTCTTAGCATCTAAGAACAAATTCTGTCAATCAATCCATGTCATTCTTCTTATCTGGTCATAACTTATAGGTTATGTTAAACAATCTATTATTGAATTTATCATTGAGTCACCCTGTTTGCCCCATTGTAAATTATTTTCTCATGCATATTTCATTTATCTTATCTTAGATTTCTTTAAAAAAAAATAGAAAACTCTTTGTGAAAAATGTCATTTATTTATTTATCATCATTCAAATCAGTGACAGACATGATACATTTTCTTGGTTCATTCAAAGAATGTTCATTTGATGAAGAATAAGAAAAATGGGTCTTTATTATTGAAAGAATAAAAAGTATGGTCAAGAACAACTCAAAGGTGAACAAAGATAAAATGCTGGGATATTAACATCCAAAACAATGATTATTCAGACAATTTTGAACTCAAATTTAGAATCATCTTTCAGAAACACATTTATCAATATCTTTAATCTTTAAGTCAATCATCCTTATTCCTAGGACATTCACATGAAGTTATTTTTTCAAGTTTTCATTTTTACTTAAACTATCCCTTTGAGTTTTTCATTTAAGTTTTTTTTTTTTTTTTTTTACCTTTTTTTTTTTTGTATTTTCTTGTTTTTTTTTGGCACACCTCTTTCCTGTTTATCCTTTGATCCATTAGTGATATTTTGATCAAAACTTCAACCAATCCAATGGTAAATTTGCCTTAACTTAATTCATGATTCTTCAAATCAAGTATTCACATTTAATCAAAATGGACTCTTAAGAGATGTAACGTAGGCTAGGTAAGGGATTATGAAAGAAATGGATAAAACAAGCTCAAATTGTATTTAAAAGGTTATCAAACCAATGATCATTTCTTTATATAGAACACATTGGCATTTTACCCTATCAATTTCTTCTTTATTTTTTTTATCACTTTTCAAGAAAATTTTGAGCACCATAGGGCTTTACCCCTAAAATCACTAAGAATAGACAAGCTTTTCAAACTTTGCCCCTCAGTGTGGAGATGATCCTTGGTTAAGGCTTTTCGAAAGAAATTTTCAACAGGCTCAAATTACCCTTGAAATCACTGAGGATAAACATGTTTCTCAAACTTTGTCCTTTAGTGTGGGTGTGATTATTAATTAGGACTTTTCAAATGAAATTTTTAATAGGCTTAAATGGGGTAACAAAGGATAATTTTACTTTTTTTTTTTTTTAGGATAGAAAAAAGATAGCCATTTTTCATTTTGAATAGGAATACTCTCAATGAAGAATATTTACCAAAAGTAGATTTATGAATTAACAATTACAAAGAACATGTGTTGCATCCCTTTTGAGATTTTTCACTAGATTTATCTTCTTTTTATTCAACAATCTTAATAAGTTAACATTCCCTATCTCTCAATCAAATCATCATAAATAATATTTTTAAAATCGAATCTTGAATTATCATCTTATTTGAACATTCATTATTTGAAATTAAAGAATGGATATGAGAAGGTAAAAGTAAATAATAGTGATTCATACAAAAGAGAAAAGTCATGAAATGTATCATATCTATCACTTTTATTAAAATGATGAAAAATAAGATAAAATTCAAGTATAAAAAAGAGATCTATATTCTCAAAAAATTTTAAGATGATAAATAATTTCAATCAACCTTCTCAAAATTATTCCTCTTGGTGATTAAGCAATGGGCTACCATTGCATTAGATGCCATATTTCTACCGGTATCAAAATTTATTAGTCTTTTTTTGATCAAACTTTGTACCTTATATTTCAAAGGGATACAATTTTTGATGGAATGGCTAGCCATCCCATAATGATAGTCACAGTGAGCAGTGAAATCATACCATTTGGGATAGGAAGATTCAAGTTATTTTATAGGAATGAGAGCAATCAGGTGGTTTTTTTAAAGTTCTTGGTACAAATCTGTGTAACTCATAGAAATAGGGTCAAATGTAGGTTTTTTTAGTTTCATGATTTCCACACACCACTTATTTAGGGTAGTTAGATAAATAGAGGGCCTAGCTATGGATGGATAAGAAAGTTTTATAGTTGATTGGTAGATTGCAATAGAAGCATGACTCACAATAAGATGATATGTGGGATAGACCGGCTAAGGGTAATTTTTGAA
The DNA here is from genome assembly GCF_047325235.1 of Durio zibethinus. Lineage (NCBI taxonomy): Eukaryota > Viridiplantae > Streptophyta > Magnoliopsida > Malvales > Malvaceae > Durio > Durio zibethinus. The sequence goes on along the minus strand of NC_143188.1, from coordinate 3,387,075 downwards.
TTACTGTCTTTTGAAACTCATAGTTTGAGTCTCATTTTTTTTTCTTGGACGTATTTTTAGCAATAGATGACTCTTTTTTTTCTAATTTACCACTTTTGATTACATTTTCAATGATCTCCCTTGAAATCACCATATCGATAAAATTGTTAGTCACATTTCTTATCATTTTCTTATAGTATGACGACATTAAAGTGCTTGCAAATAGCATTGTCATTTTTTTCTCTATTAGGGGAGGTTATACCTAAGCAGTGATATCCCGTCATCTTTGGACATACTTCTTGAAAGATTTAGATGCTTTCTTATCCATTCCTTGCAATAAAAGGCGATGAAGAGCCATATCTATGATGTGGTGATATTGGTTAATAAAGGATCGAGTCAAATCTTTTCATGATCTTATGCGAGTTTTATCGAACTAAATATACTATCTTGTAATAGACTTGGGCAAGCTATTTTGAAACACATGCATGAATAGTTTCTCATTGTTGGCATATGCTGTCATCTTACAACAATACATTATGAGGTGTGTAATGGGTTATTTAGTACCATTGTACTTTTTAAATTTTGGTACCTTAAATTTTGAAGGAATTACAACATCTAACACCAAACAAAAGTTGACAGTATCCATTGATTCATAGAAATCAGTGTTTTTTACAGCTTGCAATATTTTTTCAATCATGTTCATAGCTTGATTAGTCTTAGAGTCTTTTAAGGGTACAGTTATTTACAACTTCACTTATTCTTTTGTCTCATCCAATTTGGGGATTTGAATAGGCTCTTTTGTCTTTTCAATGAAGACAAGATTGGTGTAACTCTGAACATTCCTTTGATCGGGTATATAAGGCATTCTTAGGTAACTGTACTTTGAAAACGTGGTTTGTTATGGCTGAAGGCTTGGAATGGTTTAGGTTTGATGTGGATTGAAATCTAGAGGATACTGTGACTTAGTAATTTCATGTGAAGTATTTTCTTCCACATCTTTTTCTTTATTCATCTTATCTAGAGCTTCAAGGATCTTATTTAACTTTTCTTCCATTATTTTTGAGCTTTTTCCAACTTTTTGAAACAATTTGCATTATCCTGATCCATTTTTTTTGTTTTTAGCTCAGGTATAACATTGGTGTTGAGCTATCTTCGAACCTTGATTTTCATAATATGCAAATTTAAAATGATGTTTATGAAACCTTCAAATTTTGTATGAGAATGAAAGCAAAAAAAAAAAAAAAATGCATAAATACAATAAGGAGAATTTACTATATAACAATTGTTATTAAGGAAAATTTTTATTAAATTAAAAGTCATTTTTAACCAAATATAATATTTCATCCACGAAAAGTCTAAAACTACAGAAAAAAGAAACCCATAACCCATCGATACTGGCTTTCCACTTATTAAGGAAATCCATCAATTTTTGACCATGTGCTCCTACTAGTGGCATTCTTGCCTTTCATTTTTTAATTATTTCTACCATGTATTTGGCTTTGTAAATAACCACAATGATTTAATCAAGCAAAGACTTCAACTAGTTATGTTTCTTCACATATGGTTATTTCATTTGCTGACATTCTTTAGTCATAGCCTTCATTTGCTTTTTGATTCCTATCACTACTCCATTTAGCATCAGATGTGCTTTTAGGCTTCAAAGAGCATTGTATCCTTTTTTTGTAGTTTTGCTTGCAACTATCTATTTTTTTGTAAAAGTTGAGCCAATTCTTGATTAGTGGATGACCTTGTTGTATTAAGATCAATGCACAAACTCTTCCATTCATCATTTTCTTGTTCTAGTGTTTGGACTTCTTTTTTTAGCTTCTTGTTTGCAAGCTTCAACTCCTCGAACTCTTTTTTTAGGCTAGTAGAGAACTTTGCTAGGCTTTTCATTAATGTAATTGAGATTTTCCTTGTTAAAAATTATTTTGTGGCAAACACTCCTTAATGATATGAATGCATGATAAAAGAAAAGTGTTAGCAAAAAAAAAAAAAAAATACAAAGACCAATATATAAGTTAATAGAAAAAAAATGTATAATCTTATAAGTAAAACAAACATCCAATCATGTATCTTATTTAAGATTTTCTAACAGAAGGGAAGGCATAGCTTTACCAAGGTTCGGACCCTTAGGGGTTAACTATATGTGGCTTGGATTACTTATAGAAGGTTTATAAATTGTTTTTTACATCATTGTTTATTACAGACTAGTAAGGCACCTCAATCCTCACCCATTATAGGCTACAAGCAAAAATGGTTCAATTTGAGTGGGAGTGTTTCGCAGGCCTATGTAGAGACATGAAATCTTACGAGGGCATAGGTACTTCACTCCATTCTAAGAGTATAGCTCGGGTGGAGAGCTTTATGTTATGCCTATGTAAATGAATGACAGATATATATATAGATGAATAACTAAACAAAATATAAACAATGAAAAGAAAGAAATAGGAAAGAAAGAAAATAATCTCAAATTTATTAAGTAAGGCTTTGATAATAAGAAATCATTTACTAGCCTAACTTTCGATGTCCCCAATGAAGTCGCCAAACTATCGTAATTTATAGATCTGTAGACCTACCACTATACATGGATTAGAGGAGTCGCCTTTAATCCTTTTTTGTTAAGGTGTGATTGGTCACTTGATTAGATTTGATGCAAATTTTAGGTTCGAGAGTACGATTACGTGTAGTGAAGGTTATAGCACCCACATGACACCCATTTAGAGGATGGTACTAGTTTAATTTCAGATTATCCAAGCGTTGAAAATGTTTATGTTTTATCAAAATATTTAATATTGAAAATTAATCTTAAGATCACCCTAATAGTTTGGTAGCAATTTAAGATAATTATCTCACCTTAAAAGTATTTATGGAGACTAATATTCCATTATAAAGAGGCTCCGTTATCGAATTTATTAATGTATTTTATTCAAAAAAATTAATAAAATGGCCCTCCACTTGTTTGGTAAGATTTACTTTGAAGTAGATCTCTCAATAGTTTAGTGAGATTTTGTTGGAAAGATATTTATAAAATTTTATTTTCTTGAAAAAATTCATCAAATCTCCAAATAATTTGATAAGACTTAATTTAAAAAGCAATCCTTAAATCGTTTGAAGGATAAAACTATTTTTATTGTTTTGAAATTGATTTATGAAAATTTTCAATAGTTTAGTGAATTTCATAAAATTTAATTCAATGAAAAATTTTCCAATAGTTTGGTGGGATTCGAAAATATTTTTTTACTTTATTTTTTATTTTCTTGTTTTTATCTTTATCATTTTTTTTTGTTTTAAAAAAAATAACAAAAAGAATTTTTACAAATAATAGAACTACTTAAATAAAAATAAAGTTAGTAAAATAAAATAAATAATAAAAGAAAATTGAACATAAACTTAAAATAATTAAAAATAAATAAAATCATGAAATAGAAATAAAATAAAAAAAAAGAAAACCTGCAATTCATGTTGGATCAACGCGTAAGTTAGCATGCGAGTTAACGGGTTACGTGCGGGTCTGAGGGCCTCTAAAATGTTGTTGTTTTGGGTTGCTATATAAGCCACCTTTCAATGTTTTGCCTTAGAAGATCTCTCCTCTCTCTTTTTACCTAGAAAATGCTAAGACCTCTCTCTATAACCTAGCCAAGAAAATTATCAAAAACTGAAAAAATTCATCAATTTTTGGAAAAATCATCAAAATCCCATCAAAAAATTCAAACTTTCATAAAAAAATTCATTGAAAAATTCTAATGTTTGTCTAAAAAACCCATATTTCCCAAAAAAAAACCCAAAAATTTCCCAGATTTTTCAGATTTCCTCAAAACCCTTCTAAAAGCTTAGTCTTAATCCCAGATACTTAAATCTAAACTTAGAAACTTAAATCTAAACCCATAAACTTCAAACCCAACCCATAATTAAAATCCCAAAAACTCGTTATTGCTTAAAAACTGTTTCATGGTAACAACCAAGCTTTTTCACCAATTTTTTCGTATGTCCTATTATCTGAAATCTTAATTTAATTTATAGGCATCCATAAAACAAATTTTAAGAAATGGATAAAACTAATCCCAGGCTTGAATCATGAGATTGGATTCTACCCAAACCTTAATTTAGGTTTAGGTTCCTTGCTGATTTCCTAGATTGATTAAAAATCCCTTGATTTGGATTCTGATTGACCCTTTGATTGAATTCAATTCTAAGTTTCAGTTCTTTAGTCACAGTTAGGAAAGAAAATAAAAAAAAAATAAATAAAAAAATACTAAAAATAACACTAATAAACTATAATAATAATAATATAATAACATACAATATAATACTATACTATAATAATACACCATGCATAAAGAATAACAACAATAATAATAATAACAAAAATCGATGTCGAACATATATGGGTGTCTACAATAAACTCTGACCATATGCTCATTTACTAAAAGAAGATAGATTTCCATCATCCTGTTCCTATCATAATTATCTAATTTGTTTGTAAAAGAACAAGAAATGGTGACAACCAACACATCAAACCCTGATTATGATAGAACAAGTGAACTGAAAGCTTTTAATGATACAAAAGTTGGAGTGAAAAGCCTTGTTGATGTTGGAATCACAGAGGTTCCTAGAATGTTTCATCAACCACCTTATAAAATTCAAAAAACCTCAATTTCAGGTGATACTCACTTTAGTATTCCTGTTATAGACCTTAAGGAGCAAAAAAAGATCCAATTACTAGAAAAAATAAGGTGGACAAAGTTAGGAAGGCATAAAGGAAATGGGGATTTTTTCAAGTAATCAATCCTGGAATTCTAGTAAGTGTTTTAGAAGATATGAAAGATGTTATAAGGAGGTTTTATGAGCAAGTCTTTAAAGTGAAAAAGTAATATTATGCTTTTGATTATACGAAACTGGTGGTCTATAATAGCAATTTTGATTTGTATACTGGTTTAGCAATCAATTAGAGAGATACATTTTTTAGCCCTATGGCTCTTAATCCTTCTAAGAAGGAAGACTTGCCAGCAGTTTGTAGGTATGTTTTATTATATAGTTTACAAATGGTATGGGTATGTTAAGATTTTTCCTTTGCTTATTATATTCACTTTTTCCATTTTAAGTGTAGTTTATGCATCTGTGGTGTTGGATGACATTGTAACTCATATTTCAAGTGGTTGCTATATTAAACATTAACCAATATGATAAATTTATGGATTGTATATGTAATATATATATATATATATTTATCAAGCGACAAGAGATTTTTGTTTTGCCTAATACATCCCTCTTTGAGCTAGTCCAAATAGGTTTATTTACGCTGGTGTTTTATATGTAATCCTATTTAGATGGCATTTTTCCCATATTCTCTTACATACACAAAGTTCATAGTTTAGAGGTGAAACCAAGTGAGATGAAGAAATGATCACTGACATGCCTAATTAATTTCACTAGAGGGGTTTAGGTTTTTAGTGGTATTTTTTTTAAAGTTTAGTAGCGTTTATAAATGTTACTAAAAGATTTGCGACGTTTATGAAAAACGCTACTCAAAGCGCTGGCTATACACGCATTGTGAAAAATAATGGCGTTTTCAAAAAAACACCCCCATTTTAATGACGTTTCTATATTTGAAACATTGCTAAATTAGTTGCATTTTTATGAGAAAAGCGTTGTTGCTTTGATGGTATTTGTAGCTGAAAACATCACTACTTTAAAGGTGTTTGTATTTGAAAATGCCTTTATATTAACAGCGTTTGTATCTTTCAGACGCTGTTAATTTAGTGACATTTTTATGAGAAAAACATCGTTGCTCTGGTGGCGTTTGTAACTTAAACCATCACTACTTTAGAGGCGTTTGTATATAAAAATACCTCTATATTAGTCGCGTTTGTATCTTTGAGACGCCACTAATTTAGTGACATTTTTTTGAGAAAAACGTCATTGATTTTGTGGTGTTTGTATAAAAAATGTCACTTACTAGTGGCATTTGTTGGTAAGAGCGCCACTACTTTTAGTGGCATTTTACGATACAAGCACCACTAAATTATTCATTTAGCGACATTGTTAAACATAAACGCCGCTATTATATAAATATATATATTTTTAATTTCTGTTACTAACTTTTAATTTCATTAAAGAACTTAAATTCAGAAAGTGAAATTAATATAAACTTAATTCATGTTTAAATATGCATATAATTAATAGAAAGTTTAATAAATAGTATAATAATATTCAAATATTTTTAATACATTAAGAAAATAAAAATTAAAATGTATGAAATGGATGATTACATACATTTTGCTAGCTGCCAATTGATGAAGAAAATTTTTTACTTTGGTCACTAGCGTGCTCAAGAACCTACTGAATAATACCATGCAATTTTTAACACTTCATTGTATGCCTTTTTTATATTTAAAAATTTAAATATTTACTAAATATAATACTTGAGTTGGTGGAGCACCAAGATCATTTCCTGAAAATTGTTGTTGCAAAAAATTCAAAAGATGATCAAATCAATCATGCAACTGCTAAAATTTAGCACGCTCTTGCTCCATTCTAGCACGTTTTTCCTCAATTTTGGCACGCTTCATTTCTCTTTTTGCTTCCATTTGCTAAAAAAGTTGTTGCATAATTTGTAACTCCCCTCTCAATATTGAAATGTCTCGCGAAGATTGACTTGCTGAAGATGTAAATTGCTGAGAGCTATGTCCATAGTAGGCAGATGGTGTTGGACCCAATCCAAGGCCTCGAACCCGTCCATGCCTTTCTTTTCCAGTAACTTTTATGAATATATGATTTTTCATTTCTTGCATGTTAAGATAACCATCAGATGCTATTTCAATCTCAACAACCATTTTTTCTTTCGCTTTCTCCTATGAGTTTGTCATATACAACTATCAAGTTTTCTTACTTAATTGATAATATGTTAAAAAGAGTAAATATTTACTTTCTGTTAAAATAGATGATACAAATTACCATAATTTCTTATGTTTTGACATTCATGTAAGATCCTTTTTTTTTGTGTGTTATGAAAAAAAGTTTCACACGTCCAATTGTACTGCCTGTCTCATTCTCCTATACATAAACATATGTTATTTGATAGGATACATATCAACTGAAACTTATTCATGAATATCAAGCCTGTCAATCAAGTATTAACATTTAGAATAATTTTAATCTCATGTATTTATATTTTGGCCTCGTAACAACACAATACTCTTAAACATACGCAAACAGTAAAAACATTTTGGGTTTTCGCACATATCGATCATGGAAACCATATTCAATTATTTTTTCCCCGTTTAATATCAATGATTGAAGCCATTCAATATGTTGAACGCCATCCAAAAGTTTATTTTGTATATTTGCCTTTTATATGCAAAAATAGTCCAAAATAGACATAAACGATAATTTTTTCTCCCATATCAACTGTAGAAACTAAGTTCAATCAATCAGACAAGTTTAATATTAAGTATTGAAGCTATTCAAACTGTTAAAATACAACAATAACAACAAACTTGTATTTTTACCTAAACACACGTAAACAAAAATTTTTTCATACATATCATCCGTGTCAACTAAGTTTAAAACTTTCGATAAGTTTAATATATATATTGAAACTATCAAAACTATTAAATCAGAACAATAACTATTAATTTGCATATTTACCTTTTAACGGTAAAAAAAGTTCATTCGTTGGAAAAAGTTTATTATCATAAACTTACTATTTCTTTTTGCTTTCTTGCAAAACTTTTGATCCACTTGTATGGTTATATTTCTGTTGCTTTCTGCTACCAATCTCAATCTATTTTTTTCCTATCATAAAAAATAATTGTGTATATGATAGAAATACAAATATTACCAACTTAAACCATGAAAGACTTTCATCATTTCATTCTACTATGCAAAGTTATAAACTAGTACCTCTCTTTTTCTTGGGAACCAAAATCTAACTAATTGTTCATATTGCCACCTAATCACATTACGGGGTAGATTTCTCATTATTGTCTCTACAGAATTATTTCAATCGAAATACTTATTCTTCAAACTATGCTTATAATCTTTTCACTTCTTTCCTAATGACTTAAGAACAAATAAAGTTGGCATTTCAAGTACAAATTTTGACTGTAATAATACAATAAGAAAAGTTAGAATAAGTAAACAAAATGTTAAATACAAATTTTTTTATTTCTAATTAATTATACTAATACCTTAATAAAGTTTAAAGTGTCAGCCTTAACTTTTTCTGAAACTTTATACCATGTTTCATGATGAATAGGCAATTTCATTCCATTACGCGCTAGCACGCCTAGAAATCCAGCCAATAGTTGAGCCTATTCACCAATTGGTTGCCTATCAGAGTTTGTAGATACTATAATACGCTTGTTAGGAGGTAATGCAAACAATTCCTTCAAAGTTGTCCGGCCTCTGGTTTTTCGTTGACCATTATTATCAATTGCAACAAATAAAAAATAATTTTGTAAAATCACAATACTTTTATCATTATACTCGAATTCTAAAATTGGAATATATCATACCTGCATTCAAATTTAAAGCATAATCAATTGATGGGGTACTATCTAAACCTAGACCTCTCGTATTGTCATATCTAATATTAGTTGAAGGGTTAGAAGTGACGGAGTTAGATCTTACAGTACATTCATTTTCTTTCAAATGATTCAGTCCATTGCCAATATCTACAGGTGTTGCAGACAGTTCTGAATTGATATCTCTGATATGTTTTTCTTTCAACTTACTCATCCGTATTGTAGCTTACCTACATCATAAAAGCAAATATAAAAAAGATATTAGTTTAGAACATATATGAAGCCATTAAGAAGTTAAGAAATCAAAACCTATGATATATAAAGAACATATCTATTTAATTAAATCATAAGATAATGTATGATTTAGAATACAATAATTATATAATAGCGAATGTGACATTAATTATATACAATCATTTACTACATTATGTCTTAAACACTCGAATTACAAATAGATACACCATTTCATGGTTCATAAATGTCTTCAGTAACATCGTCGCAGAACCACTGAGCGTATGTACTGGAGATATTTTCATCCAAGTTTTGTTCAATAAAAGGAAAACATTCAGTCTCATGTTCAACATCGTCTTTGCTATTTAACCCCATATCAAATAAGTCTCTAGGTGTGTTTCGAAAAACAATAAACTAACCCAATTCTTCAGGATCTTCAGAGTAAAATACTTGTTTGACTTGAGATGAAAAAAGATAAGGTTCATTGATGAGTTGTTGTCTAGTGTGAATGAATCGAGAAAAATTCATAAGTGTAAATCTATACTGATCTTTCTTAATACCCATCATACTATTCACATCAGCCCAATCACACCGAAATAAGATAACTTTTCACTTGCCATAATAATCCAACTCAATGATGTCATTAATCATACCATAATAGTCAACATTTCCCTCTAAAAGGTTTGTGTCCATAGTAGTAGCATAGCTAGTAGTTGTTAAAGTTACAACAATGCCTGAATTTTGTGTACTTCTAAATCTCTCACGGGATTTAGTGTGAAATCTAAATTCATTAATGATGAAACCTTTATATCATTTCACAATCCGATTCGGACTGTGTGAAAGACACTTCACCTCTTCACTAGCAAGCTTTCCACTCCAAACCTATAAAAGTGAAATAAATATATATATGTTATTAATGCTATTTATACCATAAGCATTCTATGTAGATTTCTCATAATGGGAAGTATATCATTACTTACAGGTGCTCCTAACCATTCATAAAAGTTTTCAGTGAACAACTTATCAAGCTTTCGAAGGTTTGATCGTTGATAATGCGCAAGATCTTTCAAATTATTTTTATACTCACTATAAAGCATCATGATAAAGTATTAACAAAAAAAAAGACAATAATTTATGCTTAATGTAATGAATAATTTTTGTGCTAAAAAACTTACGTGCGAAACGATTCAATTGAGTCATGATGAAAAAGAACATATCGATATGCTTGTGCCCAAGATTTATCATCTAACTTCACCAATTCAGCTTTGCCTATTGGTTGTCCAAAACTTTGAAAAAGATAATTGTAGGCAGAGTCTGTATGCTGCATACCAATATTTCTTGATGGTCTATTAAATCTCATTTCAATATTTTTCAAATAACGAGAATAAAATGTCATATACTCTTCTGCTAAATATTCTTCAGCAATAGAACCTTTCAGATAATGTTTGTTGTGACAATAAGACTTTAACCTACCTAAAAACCTATAGCATAAAATATTAGTCATATGTTATTTTAAGTAGAATGGCTTGATCATCAATAAAAAACATAATCAATCTATTAACAAATAATACCTTTCAATAAGATACATCCATCGATAATAAACTGGCCCACCGACTTTTGCTTTACATGGAAGGTGGATAACCAAATGCATCATAATAGTGAAAAAGTTTGGAGGAAAGATCTTCTCTAAATGGCATAAAATAATCACAGCTTAATCTTGAAGTTTGTCAAGCTCTTTCATATTAATATATTTTTGACATAGAGATTTAAATATATTACTCAATTCAATTACCACAGAAGTGACTTGGTTTGACATTGATAAACATAAAGTAATCAAAAGTAAGTCTTGCATCAAAATGTGATAATCATGTGACTTCAATGAAGAAAGTTTTCGCTCTTTTAGATTCACACATCTCGATATATTTGATGCATAGCCATCCAAAATTTTGACATTTTTTAAAACCTTGCAAAACACATCTTTTTCAGCTTTAGAAATCCCAAAACAAGTAACAGACGATCAATATTTTTCATTAGAAAGTAACTTCGGATAAAGGTTTGGGCGAATCCCTATTTCAACTAGGTTAAGCTAACTTTTTAAGTCATCCTTAGATCTTCTATTCACATTGAGAATTGTCCTAATAAAATTTTCGTAAACATTCTTCTCTATGTGCATCAAATCAAAGTTATGGCATAATAAATTATATTCTCAATAAGGTAACTCAAAAAAGATACTTTTTTTTTTACAACTCAGACTCATTGGGGTCATTTACTTCATCGTATTCTTCATCATTTTAAACATCAAGATCATCAACTTGAGTATAAGTATCACTAAATTACATAATATGAGACCATACACCTTCAAAGATATCTCTCATTCTTTTTCTTGATAGAGTCATTTTTTCATAAGTGAAATTGATATCTTTTAACTTTGACAAGATATTAGACCTACTGATGGGTAAAGGTAATCTCCTCAACTCTTCAGTTTTATCAAAAAGATATTTTTAGAATCTAAATCGATGATTATCATCTAACCATCGACGATGTCCCATATAACAGAACTTTCTACCATTAGGTAACCATGTTGAACATGTTTGTGTAGCATAATATGGACAAGCATAATGACCTTTTATACTCCAACCGGATAAATTCGTATAAGCAGAAAAATCATTGATAGTCCATAATAAAGCATCATGCATATTAAAGTTCTCTTTTTTTGATGCATCATAGGTCTTAACTCCTTCCCATAATTGCTTTAACTCTTTAATAAAAGGTTATAAGTAGATATCTATATCATTATCTAGATCTTTTTTTTCAAAAATTATCATAGACAATATAAATGACTGTTGCTTCATAGTAATCCATGCTGGTAAATTGTAAGAAATCAATACAACTGGCTAAGTACTATAAAAAGTACTTATCATTTTGAACGGGTTGAATCCATCAGATGCTAGTCCAAGCATAACATTTCAAGGATCAGATGCAAAGTCTAGAAACCTAGAATGAAATGATTTCCATGCCAATAAATCTGCAGGATGCCTTAATGATCCATCATCCATTCACTTCTCATGATGCCATCTCATTAAATTTGCAATTTTGAAAGACATGAAGAGTCATTAAAATCTTGTTATTAATGAAAAATAGCGCAAAACCTTAACATGTTTCTTTTTGACACATACCTCATCACCATCCTCATTCAACCTTTCATCAGGGTTTTTATCAACTCAACAAGAAATACCACACCAATGATAAGATTTTTGATTTTTTCTATCCCTCAAGATAACATGCAATCATTGGGACAACTATGAATTTTCTCATATCTGAGACTTAAATCCTTGATCATCTTCTTTGATTCCTGATAAGAATTAAGAATTTTTGCAAAAGAAAACATTTCTTTCATAAACTCTAATAATAAAGTCAAGGAGTTTTTCATCCATCCACATAGGCATTTCAAGTGAAAAAGATGAATACAAAAAGATAACTTTGAATGTTTCAATCCCTCAAAAAGTTCTTCATTCATATCCTCAAGCAACCTATAAAACTTTGATGCTTCTTCTCTAGATTGTTGGTTACGTACACCTATCATAAGTTCACCAAATTCATTCATTTCAACATTGAATTGATTAAATCCTTATTTTAGGGAGAAAGATTACGAAAATATTAGTTATGAATGTTAAAAGCATCTTGCAACATGCCTTTAATGTCATATATTATAAAAAGATCATGTTGGTGTAGGAAAGCCTTTGAAGTTGAAAGAACTCTAGTGGAAGACCTTGACAGTACAGACTCTTCATGAAAATACCAATTAACATATCCTGAAAGAAATTCAATACAAATTAAATGTTCAAAAATAACTTGACGTATTTGCTACTTGATATTAGCACACTTCACACATAGGCATAATATCATATTATCTTCATTTGTATTCTCAAATGCAAAATTAAGAAAAATTTTTCACTTCATCTCTGTACTCTTAACTTAATCTTGACTTTTGCATCCAACTCTTATCCATTTAGTACTTGCTACATTATTAAACCAAATGTATATAAATAATTTATATGAAAATGATCATGTACAATAATACTTAAGTTTACTATGTTTTAAACAAAAGATAATAACAAGACTAGTACTTACATAAAACGAGAACTCCTTGTTGTGAAGTAATTTATCAGTTACCAAATATTATCAATGTTAAAACTCTGTTGCTAATGTAGATAGTACCTAAGAGTATTTATAGTTAGGGTTGAAATAAGATGAAATAAGGTGGTTTTTAGAGAAAATTGTTCACACGAAAAAGAAAATCGTGAATTACAAAAGCTAAAAGAATAGTCGATTGAAGTAAAAGCTAAATTAAATAAGTAATGAATAGTCAAAATAGGGTTCTAAAAGAGAATGCTCGAATACTAAGAGCTGAAGGAAAGGGAAAGTAAATTGTATTTAGTCTGAAAAGAGAAATAGTATAATAATAAAGATTAAGCTTGAAGTTGGTGATTAGATACGCTAAGTTTGAGAATATTTTAATTGGACTAGATTATGTAAGGTGTTTACTAACCAAAACGCCTACAATAATTCTCTCATAAATATTTTTTGAATATATTATAGGCGCCTTCAACAGAGTTGTAGTAGACTTGTTTGGGATTATTAAAGGCATCTTCTGTTAAAAATGTCATCATTATTACATGAATTTAAATTCTAAGCGGTTATTGAAGGCTTTTATTCCAGAAAAATGCCTTGACTAATTTATTTTATTTTTTGAAGCAATTTAATAAAGGTATTTTCTACTGTAAAATACCTTCAATATTTCACTGCTTAAATTTTAGGATGGATAGTTAAGGCATTTATTGTAGAAAAATGCCATTGCTAGATGCTTTTATTTTATTTTAAGTACAAACGTATTAAACAATTTCCAATTAAAATTATTGGTATTAGTAATGGTGTCTTTTAGGGAAAAATGCCTTCAATAATCGATAACTTTAAATTTGTAACGATTAGTGAAGGCGTTTATTTCGAAACACTGCCTTCAATAATTTCCCTCTAAAAACTTTTGGGATTACTAAAATCGTCTTCTATTGACAAAAGCATTCAATAATTTCATTTAAATTATTCATATAAATATTGAAGGTGTTTTTTGAAAATAAATGCCTTCTATAAATTTTAGGATTATTAAAGACGTCTTTTACTGAAAAAAACCATCAATATAGAATGCGTTTATTCTAGAAAAATACCTTTACTAATTCATTTAAACTTAGTACTTAATTATTAAAGGCGTTTGTTAATAACACACGCCTTCAATAATTTCCCTCAAAAAATATTTTAGAATTATTAAAGGCATCTTCCACTAACAAACACCTTCAATAATTTCTTTTAAATTATCTTCATAAAAATTAAAGGCATTTCTTGATAATAAACGCCTTCAATAATTTTCTTGTAGAATTTTTTGGGATTAATAAAGGCGTCTTCTACTGTTAAATGCCTTAAATAATTTTCTTCTATTGAAGGCTTTTATTCCAAAAAAATGCCTTAACTAATTCATTTTATTTTTTGAATCAATTTATTGAAGGTGTCTTCTACTGCAAAATGCCTTCAATATTCCACTGCTCAAATTTTGGGATGGATAGTAAATGCGTTTATTGTAAAAAAACACCATTACTAGATGCTTTTATTTTATTTTAAGTACAAACACATTGAACAATTTTCAATTAAAATTATTGGTATTAGTAATGGCATCTTCTAGCAAAAAACACCTTTAATAATCGAGAATTTAAATTTTTAATGGTTAGTGAAGGCATTTATTCCAGAACACCGCCTTCAATAATTTCCCTCTAAAAAATTTTAGGATTACTAAAATTGTCTTCTACGAACAAAGGCTTTCAATAATTTCATTTAAATTATCTACATAAATATTGAAGGCGTTTATTCTAGAAAAATGCCTTTACTAATTCATTTAAAAGTATTACTTAATTATTGAAGGCATTTGTTAATAAAACACGCCTTTAATAATTTCCTTTTAAAAAATATTTTGGAATTATTGAAGGCGTCTTCTACTAACAAACACCTTCAATAATTCTTTTTAAATTATCTTTATAAAAATTGAAGGCATTTCTTGATTATAAATGCCTTTAATAATTTTCTTGTAGAATTTGTTGGGATTATTAAAGACATATTCTACTATAAAATGCCTTCAATAAAATGCCACACAAATTTTAACACGGTTATTGAAGGCATATATTGAAGAAAATACCTTTAATAATTCATTTTTAATTTTGTAGATAATTAGTTAAGGCATTTTCTGTTAACAATCACCTTCAATAATTTTCTTTAAAAAAAATTTTTGTGGTTATTAAATGCGTCTTTTATTATTAAATGCCTTTAATAATTTTTTATAAACTTTTAAAGTCCATAATTAGTGAAGGCATTTTGTACATAATATACCATCAATAATTTCCTTTATCCTTATCACGAGCATATCAGTAAAGGCGATTTTCTACTCAAAACACCTTCAATAATTTTTAAGAATTATCAAAGGCATTTTTTGAATATAAACGCCTTGAATATTTTCATTGTAAAAATTAATTTTTGGATTACTAAAGGTATCTTTTTGTAAAAAACACCTTCAATAATCTCTAATGAAATTTTAAGGGGCTTATTAAGGGCGTTGTTTCAAGAAAAATGCCTTTAATAATAATTTATATGTTCATTTCCCTGCCTTGAACTTCGCTATCACAAACTGCTAGTAGACAGAATGATTAAAAGTTGTGTTATTCAACCAAACCAAACCCTTAAACACATTTCTATCAAACCATTAGTCTCTTTATCCCTATCGTCGTCACCTACCTTCAACAAATCAATGATGCGCACCTTTCTTTTTACCAGTAAGTTTTTTTTATTTTACTGTATTATAATATTCGATAAAGATTTTTTTTTTTCGTTTCCTTAATATTTACATATGCGTTTATATATTTTCATTAACTTTACCCTAAGCATAATCGTCCAAGCAACTTTAATTGCGTGTATGCTATTTCTATGTAATATGCCTTAAATATTATGGTTTGTTGAACCTTGTTGTCCGATATTTTTTTGCTAAATGGTATTGTATGGTATTGGGGGGTTGAATCGTATGCTGAATGGTTTGCTGAACCTTATTGTATGAGATTGTATTGTCAAATGGTATTGTATGATATTGGGGGGTTGAATCATATGCTGAATTGTTTGCTGAACCTTGTTGTCTGATATTATTTTGTTGAATGGTTTTGTATCATATTGGGGGGTTGAATCGCATGCTGAATGGTGTTTCTGAATGGTTTACTGAAAGGTGTGTCTGAGCACATTGCTGATTGGCGTGTTGAATGGTATTTCTGTACATAGTATGATATTGGTTGTATTTAATAATGTATAGTGTTAAATTTAGATGGTCATATTGTGTAATTCGTATAATTATGATCAATATTATAGGTATCATGGATTTCAAAAAACATAATTCTCCTTTTAATGAACATGCAAAAGACATTGCTGTAGGCTAAAAAAGAAAGGGAAGGACCCTAAATAAATAAATTAAAATGAGTGACACAAAAATTCATGTTCATTTCAATCAAAGTGGGCAGCTTGTGTTTGAAGGAGCTGCTAAGATGGCTACTCATATTAGAGCCATTGTTCATCATAAGGTTTCCATTACGTACACCAATTGATGATGAGTTTCTGATGATCTAAAGAATGAGATATGACAATCGATTGTGGTATGTTTGTTCAACTATTTCATAAAATTTGTTAAATGATCATTTAATTAAAATTCAATGTGTTCATACTAATTATGTTAACTTATTTAGGAATAGTTCGATGTCCCAATTGATTATAAAAAGATTGTGTTGCAATCTGTTAGAAAAGTATTCGGGGACTTTAAAAGCAGATTGATAACCCAATATATTTTACCGTTGGCTGATGCTGGTGAAGGTGATGTATTAGCTATTTCACCTGTGACATATACAGATGTGATAAGTGTCTAAGATTGGATAAATTTTGTTCAAAATTGATTTTCAGAAGATTTCTCAGTACGCAAACCTATTACCAAAAAAATTGTTTGTAAGTCTTTATGCAATATAGCTTTTGATCTTCATATGTGATTGACATAATTTCTTGATTTTGTAGAAAATCAAAGAATAGCAACGAGACATTCGGGCCAAACAACAATATCATAATCAAACAATGAGAAAGGGATATCCAAATGTGAAGTATGAGCTATTGTGTATTTGTACACTTGTTTTATACTCATTAATGAATATTTATGAACATTCATTTCATACATTCTGATTTTTTTATTATAATAATTTAATAGGAATCAACGAGTTTTGACACAAAAATTTTCAGATGGGATGTTTGAAAATAAGGACACCTACGAAAGGATGGATCCTTTACAGATGAAGGAACCGAGAAAATGGTAAAAAAGATTGTATGTATAATTATTTTTTTAATATAATATATGACTGGTATTGTGATTGTATGCATGAATGTATACTAGCTTGTATAGATTTGTTGTTACAACCTATCTTATTATTATCCTTTAAAACGATTATGCTGCTAAAGTCTAATATGGTGAACTGGCAACCCAGTATGGCAAAGATCCATTATCTTTAGTATTAGGCGCTAAAGAAAGGCCTAGTCAAGTTCGTGGGGTTGGTAAATTTGTCTTGCCATCAAAGTTTTTTAGTAATCAACAAAAAACCTCGTGAATGAGAAATACACAATATGAAGCAATCATTAAGCAATCACAGTAACGAATTGATGATTGGGAGTAATGTCTCAGTGACCAACAGCAAATACTCACTGCTTTGGAGTCCATGTTGGAAGAAATGCAGCATAACATGCCAGTACACCGGTCTAATAGCATCGTCCTCGTAGGAGAAGCTTCTGTTGCAAGTAAGGAAGTAGTTCCATCCTCCGCTACCACTCAAGAAGTATGATATTGTTTATAAATTTAATATTAATTTGTTTATTATATTGATTGATTTGGTTTTAATACTTATATTTCATTAAATATTGTAGCAGGATGTTCGAACTTATAGTATAACCCTTGCTTAGGCTTCCATGGATGAGTTATCCAAATATTCACTGGAACCTTTTTCCAGAGGAAACTTCTTAACTATTGAGTAGGAGGAAGGGTTATTTGATAACCATCATTTTCTTTTATTGGTGTGGAGGAGGTTAAAGAATTTTATGAACTGGATGAATTATCAGCTGCTGAGATCGTTGCTTATATGAGGTTAGCTTATAAATACAAATATGCACATTCAATATGTAGTAATCTATATTAGGTTGTAATACTAACTAGTAGTGTCGATTGTTATCGTGCAGCTTCCTATATAAAGAGCTCAAGGGGAGACAGTTGAGCAATTGATTTAGATTCATTGACCCCAACTTTATTAGTGAACAGAGTGGGATAGTCGTTTATCATGCTAATCATGTGATCCTATGCATGAAAACACTGGTTGATTATTATTTGCTCCCGTATAATACACAGTAAGCTATATTCCAACCTTAATTACTCTAATTTTTCCCAAATATGATCTGATACGTAATTTGAGTATATTATTGTTATTATTTTGTAATCGTCATTGGGTGTTTATTGTGATTGACATCAAATCCTTAACGCCATACTTACTTAATTCAGATAATCCAACGATGATGCCTAACACCGATATTCAAACTTTTATAAAGAGGTATTACACTTTATTATATTATATATCTTCTGTTTGTTCATAAGTAATTTTATTTATGTATTAAGTAATTTTTTTTCTTTTCAATTTAGGATAATATCTGTATTTGATAAGAAGATAAAAAAATCAAAATGAGTGTCATTACCGATAAATATGAAATATATTTTTTTATGCTGAGTTTATGTAGATAAATATTTTTTAAACCCACTTACTTTAATTTTTAGGTACCTCATCAACTCGGTAATATTGAATGTGAATATTATGTCCTTTGTTTTATGCGAGAGATAGTGTTACATGATTTTATGACCACACCATTCAAGGTTAGTATAAATCTCATAAACTTGTTATATCTTCAAAAAAATAAAAAGGTACATTATGTTTTCATTTCTCAGCATTTATTTCTGATTTTTTTTAATGGGAGAGTAAAGAAAGCTTCATGGAAGAGGAAGTGGATGAAGTCCGTAAAGAATGGTGTGATTATATATTATCATTTATCAATGTTGATAAACCTTTAAGTTAGACATTATTGGTTGAATATGAATATATAAGGAACAAAGTGTTGTAATGTTTTGAACATGCCATGTTGAATGGAAACTTTAAGTTTGTACATTGGGGTATTGGTTTAATATTATTGTTATATTTATTATGAATGCACTGTGTACTTAATAAATTATTGAGTATGATTATTGCAAAAAGGTATATTAATATGGCAACGTTATCAGTTTTAATTTCAGATGTGTGGTCAATTTATTGAAATACAATAATGTTCATTATGTAAATTCTAAAATGTAATTTGTAGAATCACATATAAAAATTAAATGTTTTTTGGGCATTAATATACAACTAAAAGCAAACATTTTATGGGCATAAACCTACAACTGACTTGACATGTACAATATCAATTATGTTTTTTTTATCAGATTAGTGAATGTGTTTTTAGCAAGAAAATGCCTTGAATAATTCATAACAAAAAATTTTGAAGGCGTTTTTAACCAAAATCGCCTTCGATAATCACTTAAAAAATTAATTTTATAGAATATTAAAGGCGTTTTGAGAAAAAAAATACCTTCAAGAATCTGTCGTGCCTTTTTTGTATGGATTATTGAAGGTGTTTTAGAAAAACATCTTTAATAAAACCAACTAAAAATTAATCGAATAGATTATGAAGGGCGTTTTCCTACGGGTAACGCCTTTAATAATCCTTCACAAAAAGTTATGGAAGGCGTTTCTAGATATAACTGCCTTTAATAATCTGACCATCAAAATTTAGCGTCTCTCATATTAATGGCACTTTTGACCAAAACCACCTTCAATAATCCCACAAAAACTTTATTGTGTGAAATATTAAAGGTGTTTTCGGCAAAAAACGCCTTCAAGAATCCGTCGAGTCTTTTTTGTATAAATTATTGAAGGCATTTTAAAAAAATGCCTTCAATAATACCAACTATAATCGAATGGATTATGAAGGACGTTTTCCTACGGGTAACGCCTTGAATAATCACTAACAAATTTTTATTGGAGGCGTTTATGGATATAACCGCCTTCAATAATCTGACCATTAAAAGTTTTGTCTAGAATATTATGGGCGTTTTGAGCCAAAAAAGCCTTAAATCATCGGTTTAAACTTTTGGCTATGGATTATGGATGTCATTTTTGACAAAAATCGCATTTAAAAATCACAACAAAAATTTATTGATTGGAGTATAGAAGGTGATTTCACAAAAAACGCCTTCAAGAATTGGCTCCATATTTGTTCTATCAATTATTAAGGGCGTTTCTCTACTAAAAACGCCTTCAATATTCTCTGTAAAATTTTTTAAAGCAATTGGTGAAGGCATTTTTCCTAAGAAAGTGCCTACAATAATCAATTGCAAATAATCTTTGCAAGAACCCAAAAAAAGGCTAAATGGAGGGATTGAACGTACAACCTTATGGTTAACATTCGTACGATCGAAACATTTTGATATGATATTTATTGAAACTGTTTTTTAACAAAAACGACTTCAATAAGCTAGTGGCATTTTTTGATCCAATTATTAAAGGCGTTTCTTGTATAAAAATGCCTTCAATAATCTCATACAATTTTTTTTTTATAAATTATTATTAAAGGCATTATCTGCCAAAAATATGCCTTTAGTATTCACTGAAATTTTTAAGAAAAGATTATTCAAGGCGTTTTAGTCGAGAAATGTCGCTAATATCAAGTATTGGGTGGCGTTTATAAGTAACAACGTCGCTATTTGAATATTTAATGGGGTTTTGATAATAAACGCCTAAAGTTTTATAAAAACATGGAAGCTAGCGGCATTTGTAAGTGAACGACTGCTACAAAACTACCACTAATACATCATTTTCTTGTAATGTTTGCAGGCATATAATGGTGGAGTACTCAAAGCAAGTGCAGAATTTGGGTAATTTACTACTGAAGTTACTTTCTGAGGCACTTGGCCTGAAACCTGACCACCTGAAAGACATGGATTGTGGCAGGGGGCTTACTATGCTATGCCATTACTAGGGTTGGCAGCCCAATCCGAGCTCGGCGGGTTTCGACCCGATCTAACCTTATAAGATCAATTTTTTTTTATAAAAAAAATAAGATTTTGGGTCAGGTTGGATCGAGTTTTGTTAAAAAAAACTCGGGGTTAGGTCAGGTTTGGGTTTTAGGCAAACCCAACCTGACTCGACCTGTAATTATATTAAGAATTATTTTTTAATTTTTTATTTATATATAATTATATATTTATATTTTAAAAATATTATTTTATATTTTAAAAAATAATATTTTATTAATTTCGGGTCAAATATGATTTATACAAAATCAGATCGAATTAGATTCGAGTATAAAAAATAATAAAAGATTTTCAGGTCAGGTCGAGTTCAAGTTTTATAATCATAAAAATTGAGTCGGATTCGAGACGAGCAAAAACTTGCCCTGACCCGACCCATTGCCAACCCTAGCCATTACTATCCCGCGTGTCCACAGCCAGAATTGGCTATGGGAACAAGTAGACATGCAGGTAATGACTTTGTCACGGTGCTTCTACAAGTGGCCTCCAAGTACTTCATGAAGATAAGTGGATTGATGTACCTCCTACTCCTCGGGCTCTAGTAATTAACGTGGGAGATCTTTTACAGGTAAGCCCTTCAGTTTTAAATATTGCTATTTTTATATTTGTAACACTTAAATCTCACTTTGGAATATCAAGAGCATCCGTTAAAATATATAGCTAGAGATCTAATCTATACTTGTAAGAATTTTTTTGAGATAAAATTATGAAATTTTTAGATCAAAACAGATAATACATTATAGGTTGGGTGTGGATTTCCATAATATTGTAAATAATAGCTTGTTTCATCTTCTAGTTGCAATTTCTTCTAGCAATTCTTTAAATTGTAATTCTACTGATCCTTGATGATCATAACGTACGAAAATAAGCCGTAACCCTTCTCAATTCTCATACTCTAAAGGGATCAACAAAACCAAATTAAGTGAATGAAATACATGAAACTGAAGTGGTTGCAATGAATTTCTTTTTTCATCTCTTTTTAGAGTGATTTTATAAGTTAGATGATCATCTTGGAAGGATTCCTTTATTCTTGAAAGTTTCTGTTTACTGCTGAGAACATGTTGCATTTTATTGAATGGTTTATACATGTTTTGGCTAATTTCAAATTTCTTTTTTCTATTTTTTCAGCTTTTATCAAATGACACATTTATAAGCGTGGAGCATAGAGTGTTGGCAAATTCAGTTGGACCTAGAGTATCAGTAGCATGTTTTCAGCACTTCTATTATGTCAGACTCAAGGCTAGATGGACCTATAAAGGAATTGTTATCAGAAGAGAATCCTCCAAAATGCAGGGAAACCACAGTGAGGGACTATGTGCTATAGTCCAATGGAAGAGGCCTTGATGTTGATGTTACTTCTCCCTTAATGCATTTCAGGCTATGAATTTGCCTCTGGGAGATGCAAGGAAGCCATGATAGAAAAGATAGTTTATGAACTGAATAATTTGGTCAATGTATTATCATTGAACTGTGTATCATATTGGAGGTATCTGGGTGCCTCCATGAATTATAAGGATTTCCAAGATACCGCTAGATATTCAATCATGTTGAATAACTTTTTTCCCCCCATTGTAATACCATCCCAGAAGAGTCCAATGCCAAAGTTTTGCATTCCTAATTGGACAAATATATATGTTGTTTGGCCAGAGGACAAATACATTTATGGGCAAAAATTCCAGTTATTGAAAAGTTGGGTTTGAAAATGCCTCTTGTAAGGACATAACGCTGGAATATTCAATGCAAGTGATGAATGTGGGCTATTTGCTGTTTGAGTTACTCTGGAATGGTCTGAACCCTGATTACCTGACAGACATAGATTGTGCCAAGGGACTTGTCATGCTGTCCCATTATTACCCGATCTTTCCGCAGCCAGAACTGACCCTAGGCTCAAGCAATCGTGCTGAGTCCTTGCCACATTTCAGGTTCTGAACTTGGCCAAGGATCAGATAAAAACAGCAGCAGCATGACAAATAGTTTACGCAAATAATATAATTCATATGATCTTTCTAAAATATTCTTGGTCGTGATGAATTTGATCCTTGACCAAGTTGATTTAAGGAATGAGTTATGCCTGTGTGTCTTATTTGTAAACCTAAGCAATGTGTGCTCTTTGTCTTCTTCTTTGGGTGTTGTAGCTACAAATTGTTCATAATTTGTGAAAAAATTGTAAATAAAAGAATTTACGTAAAGTTGAAGTGAAGTTAAATTGAGTGGTGTTACATTAATATTGAATTTTCAGCACTCTTCACAGTTACAGTGTTTCCAATGTTAGAAAAGTGGGTCCAGTCCAACGGGTTATTTCACTATTAGAAGGTCATGGATCTTTTGTTTTTAGGCTTTCTTAAGAGAGTCTTGCATAATAAAAGGTGAGGGTTGGTTTTTGATGAAAAAGAAAGGAGAAACAGAGGAGGCACCGCAGAGAGAAAAAAGTAAAGCTAGAAAATAGAGAGAAAGAAAAAAAAAAGAAAGAATTAATTAAATAGAAATTGATTCGTGATTCGATTAAATTAAAATTTTATCAATAAATTTATGATTCAAAATTTTATATTTTAAAAAATAAAAATCAAATTAAAGTCCTTTAAGAATAAATTTAAAGTGTATTTATTGAGTTTTTTATTTGATAAATTTTTTTTAATTGTCTCTTTAATTATTGATCAACTCTAATTTTAATTAGAGAAGAATTTTATATATTAATTATTTGATAGTACAAATTTTTTTAACAGTTTTATAATTTTTTTTCTATATTAAAAAGTTTTTTTTACGTAAATTTTAATATATTTTTTTAAATTATTAATTATTATCTATTATTATGTGAGTTATCCATTAATATAAGTTTATTATGATATTTACTTCTACATTGTTTTAATTATTACTTCATACCCAACATCCAACTCAATATCAAAAGGCTAAACTCAAATATACAAGTCAACAGCTTCTTCTATCATCGCCTTATTTTTCACTTTCATCACTATCTAAAAGCATCACGCTTCCTCTTCTCTTTGTTGAAACTTGCTAACGGGGGAAGAAAATGGTGATCACCAAACTAAAGCCTGAATATGATCGAACAAGTGAATTGAAAGCTTTTGATGAAACAAAAGCTGGTGTTAAAGGACTTGTTGATGCTGGAGTTAAAGAGGTTCCTCGGATATTCCACCACCTTCCAGACCAGTTTGAGAAGAACTCAGTTTCAAGTGGCATCCAGGTTACTATTCCTGTTATAGACCTTGAGGGAGTGAAGAAAGATCCAGGTGCTCGTCAGAAGATTGTTGAGAAAGTTCGGGATGCATCAAGATCATGGGGATTTTTCCAAGTTGTGAATAGTGGAATTCCTCTGAGTGTCCTGGAGGAGATGAAGGACGGTGTACGAAGGTTTTTTGAGCAAGATTTGGAGATGAAAAAGCAGTTCTACACTCGGGATTATACCAAAAGGGTGGCCTACAATTGCAATTTTGATCTGTATAGTTCACCATCAGCCAACTGGAGAGATACACTTTTCAGCTTAATGGCTCCCGATCCTCCCATGCCTGAAGAGTTACCGGAGGTATCCAGGTATACATGTGCCATATTCTGTATAATTCATAAGGAGTTGCACTGTTAATGTAAAGGTGAAAATATGCCAAAAAAAAAAAAATGAAAAAGAAAGAGTAAATGAAGGAGTGCCAGAATGTGTGTAGAATAAAGTGTCCACATCTGTCTTGCTGAGGAGTTGATTTGTAGTCACTGGTCGTGCTAGGCTTTCATTCCATTGGTCTGTCGCAATCTGATTTACTCAGCCACAATTCTGAGTTAAATTAGAGCCACACTCCTAATTTAGCAACTTAAATTGAAAAATCTTATGATATCCCGATGTTTTGTCAATAGTCATGTGATTTGTTGATAGAATGTTGAACTCTTAATTTTGTTACCAGAATTCCACTGCTGATAACCTCAAATACCAAAAAAAAAAAAACTTGATGTTTAATCTTCAGCAGTTGTAGTTACTGCACATTATAATTAACCACCTCAAATCACCATGATTTACTACTCTGTAGTTAAACAAATGAAGGACCAAGGAATGAATGTACCATGGAAAAAGAGTAAGGGATGAGATTATAGGAGGTAGAATTGATTTCCTAACCATAAGTGCTCTCATCTCATTTCTTTATTTTCAATCACCAATCAGTAACTGAAATCTACTTGCTGTCCGCCTGTGTGGTTCATTGATTCGATATCTCAATTGCTGTACTTAAAATGACCATTTATGTGCTTAAGTTATTTGTATTGTAGGGATATAATGATGGAGTACTCGAAGCAAGTAATGCATTTGGGTTATTTGTTGTTTGAGTTACTGTCTGAGGCTCTAGGGTTGCAGCCTGATCACCTGAAGGACATGGATTGTGCTAAAGGGCTGGTTATGCTGTCACATTATTACCCTGCATGTCCACAGCCAGAACTCACTCTGGGTACAACCAAGCACGCTGACAATGACTTCCTCACGGTGCTTCTACAAGACCATATTGGTGGCCTCCAAGTTCTTCATGGCCACCAATGGGTTGATATACCCCCAACTCCTGGAGCTCTAGTGATTAACATCGGAGATCTTCTACAGGCAAGCCTTCATTCTTTTTTGTTGTTAGTTATATTTAGATATAACAAGTCATCATGTAAAATACTGATAACTTATGTATTCATATTATACATGTTTTACACAAAATTGTGTGCCACAATTGATATTGATAAAAAAACATAAAATGAATTCTTTTTTATTTTTTAAATATATATAATTTTTATTAAGATTTTAATCATGTCATTTTCAGATCGTATCTATCTTACCAGTATAGTTATATTACTAAGAATTCATACTCTAGCATCTTTTGCTGTTCTTGTTTTCTAACTTTGTGATACTCCGTGGCAATTCTGTCAGAACTACCGGGTTTTGCAGCTAATTTGTAATTATTTTACTGCTTTTAGCTAATATCAAATGATGCTTTTACAAGTGTGGAGCATAGAGTACTGGCAAATTCTGTAGGACCAAGAGTATCAGTGGCATGCTTTTTCAGCACTTCTCTTCTGCCAGATTTAAGACCTTATGGACCAATTAAGGAGTTGTTATCAGAAGAAAATCCTCCAAAATACAGGGAAACCACTGTGAGAGAATATGTCGCTTACTTCAATGCAAAAGGCCTTGATGGTACTTCTGCCCTGCTGCATTTCAACCTCTAAACTTGGCCATGGAGATAACATCAGCAGCAGCAGCATATGATATTAGTTTTGTAATTTAGATTTTTTTCGGTAAATGTTGGTCATGGTGGCTTTGATTCTTGACCAATTAAAAGTGTCGTTTATTTGTTGAACTGACGAACCTTACATGTTTCCAATCTGTGCTCTTTCTAGTATTCTTTGGGTGTTAAAGCTATATAATTCCTTATAAATTCAAGTCGACAAAAATTGCATGAAATGAAAAATTTGAACTTAAATGCTACTAATTTGCTAATAAAACTAATTTAATTACACTGAAAAGTATATTTAAGTAATCAAATTAAATTAAACTAAAAATTAGAAGGTTGAAGAAACTTTTATGGCAAAAAGGGAGTTTTAGCCTTTTTTTTTTCCCTGCGTATGTTGCAATTTGTCATTTTATTCTGTCTCAACGTGTTTTTATTTTTGTTTTGTTATTTAACGAAAGCATAGAATATTATTATTATTTTATTTTTTTTACTTTTAATAAAGATGAAATAGACATGTTCATAGATCAAGTTGCCCATTAAGCTCTTGGCCCTAGCCTGCTGTAGGTGGAGCCCTGAACTTGAATTTTTAAATTCAGCTTCAATTTTATCTCATAAAAATTATTATTTTATTAATAAAAATTAATTTTACTTTATATTTAATTTTAAAATATATTTAAAAATATTAACATATTAATATAATTTTTAAATTTTATTATGAATAATATCATGTCTATTCAGGCTTAAATGAATGGATCATATCAATCTTGACAAAACTTTAAAATTGACATTTGAGATTAGTCTGACATTATTCATGAACACTTTTAAATTGAAATGAATAAATAAATAAAAAATAAAAAATGAATAGGTAATTATGTACATATTTAGCGAGAAAATGTAGGATTTGACGATTTGATAATTACCCCAAAATAATGAAAGAAAACGCAACAGAGGACAAAGAGGGGGAAGAGTTTTCTTTGCCAGGGAAAGTACACACTAATTTTAATTCAAAGTGAAAATAAATATACAGTACATAGATAAAGTTTCCTATATTTCCTATTCCAACAACTACAAAGTACAATTTGTCTCCGCTCAATTTCTTAACATGGACAACCCGTAAATCAATCAAAGTAACAACATCATGATTTAAAACCAAAAAGTCATAATGATATCTCACAAAAGTAATGGATGCAATTTCCTAGCAGCATGGCTGCAAATTCATCCCTCTTGGATGAGTTACATGCATATATTCTTTGTAAGGACCCATGTATGATCAGACTGATAATTTAGGTTGACATATGGATTTTTTTGGTTAATAATGACTACTTTGACTAGTCAAGTCAAGGAAAATGTGGTTGTGGACTTTGTGGAATGGTTGTTGTCTTCTTATCTGACTGGCAATGGAGAGAGTTCATTACGATTTAAAGCAGCTTAACAATTTCACACAGACAAACACAAAAAAAATTATGGGCACAAAAACTGGAGAAGTTCAGGGAGATTCTAACCCTGATTATGACCGCCAAAGTGAAGTGAAGGCTTTTGATGATACAAAAGCCGGTGTCAAGGGAATAGTGATTCCGGGATGACCAAAATTCCTCGTATGTTCATTGATCAGAACTTTATCCTCGAGAACAACTCGAGTTGTATCATTTCTCACCCGTTCAGTGTCCCAATCATAGATCTCCAAGGTATCAGGGAGGACTTAACTCTGCGTGCTGAGGTAATTGAGCAAGTTCAGATTGCTTGTGAGAAGTGGGGTTTCTTTCAGGTGGTTAACCATGGAATTCCTGGAAGTGTTTTGGATGAGATGATTGATGGGATACGTAGATTTCATGAACAAGACACTGAGGTGAAGAAAGAGTTCTATACCCGTGACACAACTCGCAGAAAGGTGTTGTATCTAAGCAACTATGATTTGTTCATGTCAAAAGCTGCTAACTGGAGGGACAGTTTGGGTTGTTTGATGGCTCATAATCCACCTGACCCTTCAGAATTGCCTGAAGTTTGCAGGTATGCGTCAGTCATTTATCATATGAGAAAGGTTTCATTCCATCCCTGTGCTAGCTCTTGCTAGAATTTTCTTTTACAAATCACCTTGCAGAGACATAGTGATGGATTACTCCAAGCGATATGACATTGGGGTTTATACTGTTTGAACTCCTGTCTGAGGCTCCTGGGCTCAACCTTAGCTGCCTTAAAGATCTGGATTGTGCTGATGTACTGCTCCTCATGGGCCATTATTATCCTAAATGCCCTGAACCAGAATTAACATTGGGAACTAGCCATCACAAAGATAGTAGCCTTATCACCATACTTCTGCAACATCAAATGGGCGGCCTACAAATTCTTCATGAGAATCAGTGGGTTTATGTTCCATGCATTCCTGGAGCTTTAGTAGTAAATATTGGAGATTTTCTACAGGCAAGTCTATCTCCAGAATCTTGAATATTGTATCTGATGATGTGCCTTACCATTGTGAACATAATTAGAGTAAACAATTTGATATTTGTATAGCTTCTGTTTTAATTATTGGAATTGAGCCAATGCAGATGGAATGTATCAGAAAATATAAACAGATTTATTTCTTGTTTGAATGCAGCTTCTTTCCAATGACAAGTTCAAAAGCGTTAATCACGGGGTCTTGGCGAAAAATGAAGGCCCAAGAATATCGGTGGCATGCTTTCTGACAATAGAAGATAATCCTGGAAAGGCATCAAGACGTTATGGACCAATCAAGGATTTGATATCAGGAGAAAACCCCCCAATCTACAGAGATGTCTTGGTTAAGGACTATCTGTCAAACTACTACTCAAAAGCGCTTAATGGTAACTCTTCACTATCACCTTTCAAGCTGTAAAATTAATCTACTGAAGATAATTGGGGTCAAAATTTGAGGCTTGCAGAATAAACAATGGTTTCTTTCTTTCTTTGAAACCTTTTGTCATCATAGACTCATTTTCATCAAATAACTTTTAACTTCAACTGTGTTTTATCAATGATAAGGTGATCAATTCATGCATATGTATTTTGTGGACTGTTGTTCATGCTGAAGCTATAGTCTGGACCTTTTGATACCCGACTCTTTAGAATTTTTTTTTCCAGCATTCTAGTTTTAATGGGTTTTCAGCACTATATTAATTTTTTGGATTAATGTCTTGAATTATAATGAAATGTTAAAAATCTATAATATGATATATGAATTATAGATCTTTTAACTAACAAATAATTTGAAACTGTGCTGTGATTGTTTTTAGGAAGGCCAAGAGTCAGGGTCCTTCTCAGTCATTATGCTGATAAAAGGAATAGCTTTTTATCTGGAGAATATCCCACGATGGCTTCCACGGAAAAAATAATATATCTGGATCCTAAAAATAACAATACCTTCGAATAAGCATGAGTACTCAAATGAAATAAAGCAGCTAGATAGGACCCCATAGTTGAGCTAACATCATATAACGTTGTTGGGACATGTAGCGTAAGCTACATCCCTCTTAACATCTTTTTTATAAAGAGCTAAAGGAGCACTTAATAATTCTGATATTATACCTATAAAAGATATTAAGGTTAAATACATATTTGGTTTATGAATTTTTTAATTTTTATCATATTATTATTAAATTTTTTTTTGTCATATTAGTACATGAATATTCTAATATGTTATTACGTTGGTATGGAAGACTAATACCGTTAGTTAATTTTACTAACGTAGTATGAATATTCAATAAAATATTAACACGTGTAAAAAAAAAATTTAGTTAGTATCATATCATTAATGTCATGTCATCCTTAAAAGCAAATTTTAAAAAAATAAAAAAAATGCAAAATTTTTTTTCAAAATTCAAAAAATTTTACAAAATTCTAAAACATTTAAAAACTTTAAAAAAATTTAAAATTATTCTAAAAAATTATAAAAAATATGAAAAAATTTTAAAAAATTTTTAATTTCAAAACATTATAAAAATACAAAACTAATTTAATTTTTTTTAATATTGAAAAAGTTTGTAAAATTTCTCAAAAGATTTAAAAAATTCTAAAATATTCAAAACAATTCTAAAACATTCTAAAAAATTTTGAAAATTTAAAAAAATTTAAAATTTGTAAAAAAATAAAAAAATAAGAAATATTTTATAAATTAAAAAAATTAACATAATTTGAAAAATTTTAAAAACTCTAAAAACTTTTTAAAAAATAAAAAAATTCAAGAAAAATAAAAATTTATAAAAATAGTTTTTTTTTTTAAATTTAAAATATAAAAAAAAAACTTATAAAACTTAAAATAAGAAAAAATTATAAAATTATAAAAAATTTTGAACAATTAAATAATTTCAAAATTTTGAAACATTCTTTAAAATTAAAAAAATCTAAAAAAAACTTAAAAATTTAATAAAAACTCAAAAATTTTAAAAAAATTTCAAAATTAAAAATATATATATATAAAAATTGAAATTGTACTATTAAAAAATAAGAATAAAATTTAGAAGTTTTTTTAATTTTTTTAAAAATTATTATATTTTTTTAAATTTTTTTAAATTTTTAATTTTTGATTTGATTTTGAATTTTTTTGTTTTTGTTAACTTTTTTTTGAACTCTAAAAAAAATTTAAATTTTAATAAGGTCCTCATTTTTTGTTTTTTGTTTTTTGTTTTTAATTTTTCCAAAAATCTAGCATTTCGTTAAAATTTGTTAAAATTTTGATCAATTTTATGTATCCATAAGTCTTTTTTGAATTTTAAAAATTTTATGGAATTTTTAGAAATTTTTTAATTTTTAAATGCAAAATTTTAAAAAAATTTTGAAATTATTTTAGTGTTTTTGAAAAATTGTTACACTTTAAAAAAAAGTTTTAAAATTTTTTTGATTTTTTTTAATTTTTAATAATTTTTTGTAATTCTTTTAGAACTTTCTAGAACTTTTTAGATTTTTTATTTGAATTTATTAATTTATTTGAATTTTTAAAAAATATTTTAGAATTTTTAAAAAAAATTTAGAATTTTTTAAATTTTTTAAATTTTGTAGATTTTTTAATTTTTAGATTTTTTAACAATTTTTTAGCATTTTTTTTTCAAATTTTTATATTTTTTTCTAAAATTTTCTTTTAAAAATGATATGCCATTGATTATGTGGAGCTGATTGGACTATTTTGACACATGTCAACATTTTATTATATGTTCATGTTACATTAGCAAAGTTGTCGTTAGTTGTAGATACTAACATGATAATTGATATGAATGTTCATTTATTAATGTGACAGAAAAATTTTTTAGATATCGATATGACAAAAATTTTAAAGTTAAGTGGTCAAATATGTATTGAACTCAAGATATTAGATTCATTGTGTAAGGATAGTATAATTAATCAATTATGATTCAATATTATATAAGATTCATAAAAAAATTATATGGAATCTACATTTTTAAATGATAAATTCTTATATAAGTTTTTATTATAATTGGTTAATTATAATATTTTAATAAAGAAAATTTTAAGTGATATGCTTCTTTTTTTCAAGCTCAGTATATTCAATAGTATATTAAATAGATTCAATTTTTATTTTTTATTTTTACTTTTTTTAAAAAAGAAAGTGGTATCTCTTAAATAAATTTAGGTTTGAATTTTTGATTAATTTAAGTATTTTATTTGAATAAGATGCTTTAATTTTGTACTAAACTTGTATTTAGTATAATATTATAAAAGGGATTAAAAAATAAAAAAAAATTGTGGGATCAATCCAAAACATGCCACATGACCAAAAAACCACTTGGCATTTTAAAATTAAAAAAAGTTTTACATCAACAAATCAATGTTATGTCGTCGAATTAATATCCAAGTTAGTTTGCTTAACAAAAAAAATTAGACTCTATTAATGATTGTTCTAAAATTTCAAATCTCAACAAGTATAAATAATGCTAATATTGAAATCATTGTCAAACGATTAAGTTTACATTTTTAATTTAAGTAAAGGATTGATAATATAATTTGACCAAACAAATAAAAGAAGAGGAAAATGAGTAGAAAAATATAAGTCAAATAAAGAGTCTCCATTGTCTAACAAGACAAAAGTTAAGGTTACAACTATTATGTATGAAGTGTGTTAATAATTTGTTGAACTCTTAATTTTAATTTTTAGAACCTTGAATATAGAAAACATTGAGGTAATGGACGTGAAAAAATTTGTTACTTGGTATTTAGGTTATTATCATCTAAAACTATAATGTTATTTTATTCTCACAAGAGACCATGGATTGAAGGAAAAAAATGTCATATGTTGTCACAACTTGAGTGAAGCAACTTTTTGGTACAAATTTTTTTTTTTAATTTTTTCCTTCAAAGAAAAATACAACAATTATGTTTTTGGCTTATTCTATTGAATTTTTTTTATAAAACACTGTCCCTAACTATCACATGCTATATCTAAAAGAGTCATTTTTTTGTCTTTTTTATTTTAAAATTTTTTTTGGATTTCTTTAAAATTTGTAAAATTTTTGAAAAATTTTAAGTTTCCATAATTCTTTTTGAAATTTTAAAATTTTCTAGAATTTTTTAATTTTTAAAATTTTTTAAAAGTTTTTAGAATTTTTAATTTTTTTGGGAATTTTGAAAATTTTTTGGAATTTTTAAACATTTTTTGAAATTATTTTAGAATTTTTGAATAATTTTTAGAATTTTAAGATTAAAAAAAAAATTTTTATAATTTTTTGAAATTTTTTTAAAATTTTTTAGAATTTTTAGAAAATTTTTGAAATTTTTAAGAATTTCTTAAAAATTTTTAATTTTGTATTTTTTTTATTCTTAAAATTTTTAGAATTAAAAAAAAATTTATAATTTTTTAAATATTTAGAAAATTTTTTTGAAACTTTCTTTTAAAAATGACGTAACATTGATGATGTGGAGCTAATTGGACTATTTTAAGGTGTGTCAACATCTTTTTATATGTTCTTGCTACATCAGCAAAGTTATCGTTTGTCGTAGGTACCAACATGATAATGGATTTGAACAATCAGGTATGAAAAATTTTTAGATATCAATATGACAAAAAATATAAAGTTTAGGAGCTAAATATGTATTTAACTTAAGATATTAGATTCATTGTGTAAGGATATTACAACTAGTTAATCTTGATTCAGTATTACGTAGGATTCATAAAATAATTATGTAGAATCTACACTTTTAAATGGTGGATTTTTATATAATTTTTATTATAATTGATTAATTATAGTAATTTAATAAAGAGAATTTTAAGTGATATGCTTCTTTTCTCAAGTTCAGCATATTCAATAGATTCAATATTTATTTTTTATTTTTACTTTTTTTTTTAAGAAAAAAAGAGGTATCTATTAAATAAATTTAGGTTTGAATTTTTGATTAATTTAAGTATTTCATTTGAATAAGATGCTTTAATTTTGTACTAAATTTGTATTTAATATAATATTATAAAAGGGATTAAAAAATAAAAAAAAATTATGGGATCAATCCAAAACATACCACAAGACAAAAAAACCCACATGGCATTTTAAAATTGAAAAAAGTTTTACATCAACAAATCAATGTTATGTCATCAAATTAATATCCAAGTTAGTTTGCTTAAAAAAAATTAAACACTATTATCGATTGTTCTAAAATTTCAAATCTCGAAAAGTGTAAATAATGCTAATATTGAAATAATTGTCAAACGATTAAATTTACATTTTTAATCTAAGTAAAGGATTGATAATATAATTTGACCAAATAAATAAAAGGAGAGGAAAATGAGAAAGAAAAATATAAGTCAAATGTAGAGTCTCCATTATCTAACACGACGAAAGTTGAGTTTACAACTATTATATATGAAGCTAGGTAATAATTAGTTGAACTTTTAATTTAAATTTTTACAACCTTGAATATAAAAAAAGTTGAGGTAACAAACATGAGAAAATTTGTTACTTGGTCTTTAGTCTGCTATCATCTAAAACTATAATATCATTTTATTCTTTCAAGAGACCAACAATTAAGGGAAAAAAAATCATCTGTTGTCACAACTTGAGTGAAGCAACTTCTCGGTATAAAAAAATTTTCTAAGTTTTTCCTTTAGAGAAAAATACAACAATTAGTTTTTTGGCTTATTCTATTGATTTTTTTTTTCTAGAAAACATTGTTCTTAGCTATCACAGGTTATCTGAAGGAGACATATTAGGACTCTTGTCATTTATTTATACTTTATTTGGATGATTGGTAAAAGAATTCCTTCATTTTGTCATTGAACCTTTAGGGCTTCCAAAAATATTTAAAAAAAAAAAACCTAAAATGGTACTTATGAAAGTTGAACACGAATTCTAGAGTATAAATCATTTATTTATGTCTTGGAGATTCCAAAGATAATTAAAGGGTAATGAGACTGATGCAAAGATAATGCTAACAATGCCACCAATCTTACCTAACTTAATTGTTGGCCCAATTAATTTGTGTCGTTGCACATGGGACCAATTAAATATTGGAAAGAATACCTTAAAAAGAAAAAGTTAATTGGAAAGATGATGATCAGTAGAGATTCAAGAAATTATAGGATTTTTTTTTAATCATAATTGCTTAAACCAAACGCAAAGATTTTTTACCCTTATTTTTCATTGAGGCTAATATTTTGAATTGTCAAAAACTACTAACCATTATCCAACATTTTTGTTTGACATCAAGACAGCAGATGAATTTAGGAAAATCAAGTTTAGTTTTTAGCTGTAATACTGACATTGCAAGTAGGAAAGAAGTTGTTGATAAGATGGGGGATTTTTGAAGCTGATGTCCAAGTACATATTTGGGAATCCCATCTTTTAGGGGAAAGACTAAATGTGAAGCGATGGGCTATAATAGAGATAGAATCTTAAGTCAGTTGCAAAACCAAAAAACATAAGCCCTGTTTTTGGGTGGAAGAGAGGTTCTGTTAGCAGTTGAAGCAATTAAATAGGGCATTTTTGCTATTATAGCAACTTGGTTTGCCATTTTTTTTTATTTTGTCAAACTTTAGGTAACATGATAGATAAATTTGTAGTGATTCAAATTGTTAGGCACACAAATTTGTGAACTAGCTAAAAGTAGTTGAACCATTTTTTGTATTTCAAAGGTTATAAATGAATGAAATGTAGCCTGTGTTAAACAGAAGGGAATTTACTATAATGTGATAACATATAGATTTGTAAATTTATAACTAGACTTAACAAGAGGAGTCGTCACCAATATTTTATTAAAGTGTGATTGGCCACCTAATGAATCTATCATTTTAAGTAGCTCCTAAGCTTGACTAAGAGTTCCTAAAAGAATAGGTTTAGATATACTAAATAGAACAGGGTTCGAGAGTTTGGTTACATATGGGAAAGGTTATAGCATTCCCACATGCCTATTCAAAGGATGGTACCATTTTATTTTAAATTATCTTAAGATCTTGATTCTAATAGTTTTAAATTATATATTAAAAATAATCCTTAAGATTTCTCCATCAATTTGGTAGAATTCTTAAAAATATTTTCTCACCTCAAGAGTATTCAAGAATCTCATTTGTTTTCTTGAAGAGGCTCTATCATCGTAAAAAGGTTTAATCATTTTTTTTTATTTTGGTTTTTTATTGAAAATATATCTAATTCATCTACCATTTGAGCTAAATTAGAAATATTTTCTTACCTAGAAATGTTTTGATAATCATCCATTTGTCATTACTAAGAATTTAATTCTCGAAATTTATTCTTTATTCTACAAGTTTTATTTTTAGAATTTTCACCATTTGGGTCAATTTAGAAAAAAAAAAACTCTTGTTAGTTTTCTAATTTTTGGAAAGAAAATAATATGACAATTATTTTTGAAGCTTCATTTAAATTCTTCCACCATTTGGGAGAAATTTTAAAAAATTCCTCACCTAGTGATTTCTTAGAAAATTTACCAGTTGAAATTTTTAAAATTCTCATCCTTGAATAATTGTCAAATATTTTTTCCCCATAATTTTTTTAAGTTATATATTTTTTTATTTGGAAAAGAATATAATTACTTTTATTGAAATTTCATTTAAATTATTTAACTATTTGGGACAAATTTAGAGATATTCCTTACTTAAAGATTTCTTAGGAAATTTGCCATTTGAAATTTTTAAGAATCTCATCATTGGGTAATCAATATTTAACTCCAAAATTTTTATTTTTTAAAATTGAAAATAACTATTAATTATTAATGAAATTTTATTTAAATTATTCCAACATTTGAGACAAATTTAGAAAAATTTATCACTTAGAAATTTTATAGAAATTAACCTTTTGCAATTTAAAAACAAATTTCATCGTTGGACAATTAGTATTTATTTTTAAAAAATTTATTAATTTTTATTTTGTTTTTTTTTTTAATTTTCTTCTCTAATTTTCTTAAAAGTTAATCATGCAAAAATTCTTAATAAAATAAATAAATAAATAAAATTAAAAAAAATACCAAAATAGGAAAATGGCTCGGCTGGAGACATAGGTGAAGGCTCCTGAAGCAGCTTATCTGGCTAACAGCTTGGTTCCATAGCGATTTAAAAAGGACGAGTCCTGAGTTAAGGCACTATGAATCAGATCGGATATTCGGGATGACATACGGATCCTGGACACATTTAAATTTTCAAAATGACGCTATTTTACGTTTATATAAAAGGCTTGAATGTTTTTTTTTTTTCAAATTTTTTTTCTTCCTCTTTCTCTATCTTTAGAAATCGATAAATGTAAGTTGAACAGCTCATCAGATTTTGGAAAACAGCACCAGAATCTGTGTTTAGTCACAAGAATCTTTAAGTTTCACTGAAAACTAAAAAACTCACCTAAATCTTCAAATTTCACCATAAACTAGAAAAGTTCATCGAAATTTGAAAATTTTTTAGATTTTTTTCAAAAAAAAACTTGCAAACTTTTTATAAAAATTTTCATATTTTTTGACTACTTTTGTGTGTTTTTTCCTCTATGATAATCTATTTTTTGTTGCATGGTATGTGTCTGTATTTATAGAGTTTAAATTTAGAAAATCCTAAACCAACAAGGGTTTTAAGTTTTTTTAAATTTCGACTCCAAATTTTAAGTCAAATTCAAACTCTTTAGTTCAACCTAAACTTTTCAATCCAAACAAATAATTTTTACACAAACTCAACCTCTTGATTTTTCCTTTTTCCTTTCCCTTTTTATTTTATTTTTTATTTTATTTTTTATTAACAAAAACAATTAAAACCCTAGACAGATTGAGGTTTCTATAGTTGCTTTTTTTTGCATTTTTTTCTGTGAGATAAAAATTATGCAAAGACGTAAACACCCTTTATATCCAAATAATCAATTCGACATATTTTTTGATTTTTTAAATGGATACTCAAACCTTTTGAATAACATAAAAACTCCTCTAAACAGAGGCTCAGTGACTTTGAAAAATAAATAAAGCTCCTCTAAATAGAGGCTCAACGACTTTGAAAAATAAAAAATATTCCCCTAAACAGAGGCTCAATGACTTTTGAAATAATTAAGGCTCTTCCAAATAGAGGCTCAATGACTTTTGATAAAGGTTTTCTAAATAGTGGCTTAACGACTTTTGAAAAATATAGAATGTTACTCTAAATAGAGGTTCAACAACTTTGAAAAATAAATAAAATTCTTCGACAATCATGTCCAAAGGTCTTATAAATCATTAGAAAAAATTATAGGAGATTATGTTCAGAGGTCTTACAAATCGTGCATAATATTGAGAAATATCATTTTTCAAGGATCTGAATCTTTCCTCAGATGTTTTTTTTTTTTTTCAAAATGAGAATTTAAAATTCTTTCATTGGAAAGTTTTCATATCTATATTCTCCATGTAAGATCTCGAAATATCCCTGCTTCTTAAATTCATGCACTAAACACTCTTAAATGCAATGTATGCTATGTACTAAACATTCAAAAATGTAATGCATGCTATGCAAATGTCAATTAATTAATTTCTTTTAATTGTGGTACTCAAATTTCTTAAGCTTTTTTTTCTTGGATCTCGAACTCTTTAATTTTCAAGTACTAAGATCAAATCGATTTAATTCTCAATCATCCCTCTCATTCAATTCCTATATTCTCCTTTTAAAGAAATCTTTTTTTCTCTAAATTCAATGTCTTTGCCAAGAACTAAATATTTCATATTTGCCTTTATCACTATCAACCTTTCCAAGGTAATGTAGAAATCTTTCATGCTATTATTCATGTATCAATCATTATTTTAATTTCAAAAAGTAAAAATGCAATCACACTTTTTTTCCATTGCAAGGTATTAAAAGGAAAAGCCAAGGGATAGAGACACAAGGAATGAAATGAAATGGTAGAACAACTTTGGCCATTAACAAGAAAGAACGGTTACAAAAATAGGTATGGGGTAACAATGCCTAAAATAAACAATCAAATAATCATGATAACATATCTTGAAGTCTTTTCCCAAAACTCAACCACCTGATGCACCTAACAACTCATAGCTGATCAAAACATGCTAGCCTCAATGTTGGTGAATTCTCAAATTCAATGCTGCACCCTTTTCATTTAAGCAGCCTTTTCAAGTTTTTAACTTAGATGAGCCACTTTTGACTGAAATCATCCTTTGGGGTTTTTAATTTGGGTTTTTTTTATTTTTTTATTTTTTTAAGCATCAGAGTTTATAGGAATGGGAAAATCATCTCCATTCATCTTTGCTAATATTAATGCTCTGCTTGAGAAAGCTCCATTCACTACATATGATCCTTCCCAATTTGGAGTCTACTTTCCTCTATTATCGTACTGACTTGGAAGAGTTTTTTTCAAAATCAACTCTCTTTTTCAAAAATAATGAGGTTAGACATTTTTATCATAAGTTCTCATCATTCTTTTCTAATATAACTAACCATGACACAATGTTATTAATATCTTATTTTCAATGAAATTTAACTGCTCATAGAGCTCTCGAATCTATTCAGCATTTTCCAATCCAACTTTCTTTAAAACTCTCAATGATGGGATTTTCGCTTTCATTGGCAATATGACTTCCATCCCATAAACCAAAAAAAATAAGGTTGCCCTAGTAGAGGTACACACTGATATTCGATAAGTATGAAAGGCAAACGGTAACGTTTTATACCAATTTTTATAGGTCTCGATCATCTTCTCAAGAATTCTTTTTATGTTTTTATTTGTCGCCTTCACTGTCTCATTCATTTTTAGGTTGTATGGCATCAATTGTGATGTTTGATCTTATAATAAGCACATATTTACTTCATCATTTTACTATTTATGTTCTTGGTATTATTTGAAATAATTTTTTTTTAAAAGTCCATATCTACAAATGATCTCTCTTTTTATGAATTTACGGACTACAGATCATTTCACACTTCCAAATGAAGTTGTTTCTACCTATTTTGTGAAATAATCTATCATTATGAAAATAAACTTATACCCATTAGGAGCTTTTGGAGTAATAGGACTAATGACATCCATGTCCCATATGGAGAATGGCCAGGGTGGTGTCAAAATATGTAAAGCCTTATCAGTATAGATCTTTCACTTATGACATTTTTAAGCATTGTCAATGCAATTGCTTTCTATTGTCAACCAATAGTATCCAGTTTTCATGATCTGTCTTGCCATCATATGTCCATTTGTATGTACGTTACATATCCTATCATACACCTCTTCAATAATCTTTCTCGCCTTAGTTGCATTTACATATCTCAATAATACTTGATCACAATTTTTTTTACACAAGATATCACCATCTAAAAAGAAACTCATAACTCATCTTCGAATAACTCTTTTATCATTCTCAGTTGCTTAGTCTAGATATTACTGATTCTTAATGTACTGCAAGATATCATAATTTCATGGTTTCTCATTTTTCTCCTTCTCTACATTAGAATAATAAGCTGGCATATCCTTAACATTTATCTTGATATGCTAAATGTCGATATTATCATTAATTTGAATCATTGCTGCCAAAGTAGCTAAGGTATCAATAATTAGATTCTTCTCACGAGGCAAATGATTGAACTGAATATCTTTAAATTACTTAATCAACTCTAAATTATACTTATGATATGGAATAAGTTTCAAATCTCTCGTTTCCAAATTTTTTTTCAACTGATATATAACTAGAGCTGAATTTTCAAACACTTTCAATACTCTAATCCTTCTATTTATAACAACTTGTAAACCCATGACACAAGTCTCATATTCAGTGATGTTATTTATGTAATTGAAATTCAACCTTGCTATTATAGGATAATAGTATTTTTTGAAGAAATCAAAATTACCCCAATTTCATGTCCCAAGGTATTGGTAGCTCAATCAAAATACATTCTCCAACACTTTTCATCATGCCCCCCATTTTCAAGTTAGAAAATAGTCATCAAATCTTCATATGAAAATTTTAACCTTATTGGCTCATAATCTTCGGTGGCATGATCTGCGAGAACTCTGCTATAACACTTCCTTTGATTGTCTTCTAGCTCACATACATGATGTCATATTTTGAGAGCATAACTTGCCATTTCATAATTCTTTCAGACAATTATGGCTTTTTAAATATATATTTGATTGGATTTCATTTTGCTAAAAGTTAGGTAGTATGATAGAGCATGTACTATTTGAGTCTTTTGGCTATCCAAGCTAATGTACAATAAATTTTCTCTAAAGAAAAATACTTGGACTCATATTCTGTGAACTTTTTACTCAGGTAGTAAATAGCTTTCTCTGTTTTGCTAGACTCATCTTATTGTCCTAGCATACATTTTATGGACTTTATGTAAACTATCAGATATAAGATCAAAGGTTTTTTTAGAATAAGTGGCACTAACACTGAAGGATTTGACAAGTATTACTTAATTTTATCAAAAGCCTTTTGGCATTTCTTGTTCTATTCTTTAAGATTATTCTTGTAAAAAAGCTTAAAAATAGGATCACACTTGTAGGTAAGCTGAGAAATGAATCAAAAAATATAGTTTAATCTACCCAGAAAACCTTGAATTTCTTTCACTATGTTTGGAGGTGACAAAATTTGAATAGCTCATATTTTGTCTAAATTAACTTCAATCTCTCTTTCACTGATCACGAAGCTTAACAACTTTTCTGACTTTGTCCTAAATGTACATTTGGCTGGATTCAACTTGAGTTAGAAATTTTCAGCCTTCTAAACAACTTTCTAAGGTTGATGACATGATCTTTTCCTTCATGAGATTTCGTAACCATATCATCTACATATACCTCAATCTCTTTGTGTATCATATCATGAAAAAACGTTACCATGGCTCTTTGATAAGTTGCTCTAGCATTTTTTAGACCAAAAGACATAACTTTGTAGCAAAATATACCTTACATAGTCATAAAAGTGGTATTTTCCCAGTCATCTTAAGCCATTTTTATCTGATTATACCTTGAAAACCCATCCATGAAGAAAAATATAGAATGGTTAGTTATATTATCCATCAGTGTGTCAATTTAAGGCAAAGGAAAGTTATCCTTTGGGCTAGCCCTATTCAAGTCATGGTAATCACACACATTAACACCTTTTCATCTTTTTTAGAGACTGGTACTATGTTAGCTACCCATTCTAGATACTTGGCCACTCACAAGAATCTTGCATTAAACTGCTTCTTCATATCTTTTTTAATCTTTAATAGCATTTTAGGATTCATTCACCTTAGTTTCCATTAGATTGGTTTATATTCTGGCTTTAGGCATAATTTATGTTCCACTATTTCTGTGATAAGCTCAAGTATATCCTAATAAGACTAAGCAAACATAGTTATGAATTCTCAAAGTAGATTTTCCAATATTTTCCTGTTTATCAATGAAAGCGAGGTGTCAATTTTAACCTTTTTCTTATTCTTCTCATTTTCTAAGTTCACAAATTCAGTTATCTCCTGATGATGCTTAATTGTTTATTTTCTTGCTCAATTAATCTCATTAAGTTTAGAGGGAGGGCATATTCCTCAAAATCATCTTCATTATCAAGTTCATCAGTATTAATTAAAATTTTAAAATTAACTCTTTGATCGTTATCATGATTATCCTTATGTTCATTTAAAGACCTAAAATTGAATGAAATTGGATATGTTGGCAAAATGTGTTGGAAAAATGAAAAAATGAGAGCAATAGAAAAAAATGAATGAAAATGCATCATTTCTAATTTTTACTAAAATAATAATAGATAAATGGCCCATGCATAAAAGATCATCCAAATGTTTTTGGGCATAAACTATATTTGTGAACTGTTGATTTTTAGATCTTTTACCCGTATAATTAAGTAATTCAAAAGATTGGTAAGAACATTCCAAGGCTTCTTCAAAAGCTTCCATATATATGGCATTCAATGGCTGAGTTATAAATGTATTTTTCTCTTTAAATACTACTATCAATTGACCTTTTATATTAAACTTGATCTTTTGATGCAAGGTAAAGGGAACATCACCTGCCATATGAATCCATGATCTTCTCAATAAATAGCTATAAGATGGGAATAAACATAATTTGAAATTTTACATTAAACGTGCATAGCCTAATCTTTAAGGGCATTTCAATATCTCTTAAAACTTTATGCTTGGTCCTATTGAAAGCTTTGGATGACCATATGCCTACTCTGCATATATGAATAATTAATAGGTAGCTTTGCCAAAGTTGACATTGGTATGATGTTAATAGTAGAGCCATTGTCGATGAGGACCTTAGCCATATGCCTACTCTGCATATATGAATAATTAATAGGTAGCTTTGCCAAAGTTGACATTGGTATGATGTTAATAGTAGAGCCATTGTCGATGAGGACTTTAGCTATAATATGGTTTTTGCACTTGATAGTGATATACAGAGCCTTGGTCCTTCCCCTTTCTTTTGGAAGAATTTCATCATTACTGAATGCTATATAGTTTGGCATAACTAGGTTTTTATCTAAGTGATTTACATACTCAACAGACACAGTATATGCCACATATACTGGGTTTAACACCTTCATCAAGGCATTTTGGTGTGATTCAAAATTCAATAACAATGATAGCAATAAGATTCGTATTGGTATCTTATTCAATTATTCAACCACAAAGTATTCATTATGCTTTACCAGCTTCAAGAATTCATAAGCTTTTTTTTTTACACTGGCTTTTGACATTTTTCTTCAGGTACCATTTCTAGTTTATTCTGTTCTTCCCTTATGGTAGCCCCTTACACTAGTTATATTGGCAGCATTGCATCTTATGCTTTAAGGCAGTGCAATTCTCAGTGGAATGACCAGTAATTCCATAGTAGTAGTCACAGTAAGCTGTAGATCATACAACTTAGGATAAAATGGCTTGAGCAGCTCCAGACGGCTGGGATCAATTAAGTGGTTGTTATGGAGTTTTCAGTATAATTCCATAT
The DNA here is from genome assembly GCF_047325235.1 of Durio zibethinus. NCBI lineage: Eukaryota > Viridiplantae > Streptophyta > Magnoliopsida > Malvales > Malvaceae > Durio > Durio zibethinus. Next base: position 3,343,502 of record NC_143188.1, on the reverse strand, counting down.
AAGTCATGGGGATTGGGTCTAATACGAGTTTTTCTCGAGTAATTTGTAGCTCTAGTGAACCATTTATTAAGTTAATAGGATGAATTTAGGGTCTAATAGAAGGTTGAATGTTTAGACTGTATATAGGAGGTTAGGGTCTAAAAGTGGGTTGATATGTTTATGGGTAAGATGGCTATGGGATTGGCGGGTATGGGTAAGGTCAGGTATTATTCATAGCAAGGTAGTATGGGGAGTAACCTTGTAGTGAATAAGGTTGATAACCCCTAAATTATTGTCTTTCAAAGTTCACAACTTGAGCTTCAGTCTCTTTTTTCTTTGGGGCTTTTTTGGTGGAAGTTTTTCTTCTTCTAACTTGCCATTCTTAATGACATTTTCAATGATTTCACCCGAGATTATTATGTCAACAAAAGTTTTTATGGCATTCCCTATCATTTTTTCATCATAAAAAAATTTTAAAGTGCTTATAAACAATACTATGATTTTGTTTTTTAGTCAGAGGTGACTGAACTTAAGTAGTTATGTTCCTCCACCTCTAGGCATACTCGTTGAATGATTCAATTGCCTTCTTCTCCATATTCTACAAAGAAATGCGATCAATAGCTAAATCTATGATATGTCGATATTGACTAATAAAGTCACAAGCTATGTCACTCCAGGACTAAATGTAGGTCTTGTCCAGCTAAACATACAATCTAGCATCAAAGCCAGTAAGATTTCTTAAAATACATGCAGTAACAGCTTCTAATTATTGTCATGGGTAGTCATTTTTCAGTAGTATATGATAATGTGGGTCTTTAGACATTTTGTATCATCATAGTTTTTAAATTTTAGTACTTTGAATTTTAGAAGAATAACAACATTTGAGACTAAACAGAGTCTAGTAACATCCATGGAACCATAAAAATCAATTCCCTCTACCGCTCGTAACCTTTCTTCAAGCATATTCATTTTTTGGTCAACTATTGAGTCCCATTGAGACTTGTCCCATTTTGGTTTAAATTTTTTTTCTTTTGGATCATCTGAATCAGGGACTTGGATTAGTTCTATTTTCTTTTTAGTAAAGACAGGATTTATATAGCTTTGGTAAAATCTTGGATTTGAAGCTAATGATATTCCAGAGTATGTATACCCTACAGGGTATATGAACTGCTGTGGTGGTGCATCTTATGTGGATTGGGCTTGATGCGGCTCATACCCAGAAGGATATAGAGGGTCAACCACCTTTTATGATAGATGGTCTTACTGGCTAGTATTTGTTTTTACATTCTTCCCCTTATTCAACTTATTCAAAGCCTTTAGAATTTTATTCAACTTCCCTCAAGTTTCTCTTAAGGTCTTTTTATCTTCTTAAAATGATTGAAATTTTCTTGTTTCATTTATCTAGCTAGAGTTCTTGTATTGTAATGGTGAGTTAATTGTGTGGGGTTCTTACTTGGTGGAGCTATCTTTGAACTTTGAGTACCACAATTGCATTATTATTAGAAATGACATGCTTTATGTTTGGTGTTTTAATGCATGAATGAATGTACTAATATTTGTCGTATAATTATCATTTTACATTAGTAAATTTCCATGGATGTAGGTGGCAAATATTCCCTATATGAAAATGATGCAAATGCACCATGTTAAAAATGACAATGAAAAAGATGTATGAAATTAAATGCAAGCACTGATTGAAATGATGCAAATGTATAAAGTCAAACAAATAAAATGGTTAGATAATTAATATATCACATAAATTGTTCATTCTTAAGTCCTAACTTTGGGTTAGGTTTATCAATAGGAAGGGAATGCTCTATCTTATGGTTGATATCATAACGTATAGATTCGTGGACCTACCGCTAGATATGAATGAAAAAGAGTTACCACCAATCTTTTTTTATTTAGGTGTGATTGGCCACTTAAAGTAAATTCTGATCCATAAAATTAGAGTTTAAGTTCGAGAGTACGATTACGCATGGAGAAGGTTATAGCACCCCCGTAATGCCTATCCAAAGGATGGTATCAGTTTGAATTTCATATTATCCAAGCTTTTATTAGTTTTATAATTTACCAAATTGTTTAATATTGAAAATTAGTCTTAAAATCATTATAATAGTTTGGTAGCAATTTTAAGATAATTCTCTCACCTCGAGAATGTTTATGGAGACTAGTGTCCCACTCTGAAGAGGCTTCGTCATTGAATTTATTAATTTATTTTATTTTAAAAAAATTAGTAAAGTTTTTCAATAGTTTGGTATGACCTACTTTGAAACAATCATCCAATAGTTTGGAGGATAAAATTATCTTTTATTTATATATATATATATATTTTTAGAATTGATTTATGAAATTTCTCAATAGTTTGGTGGATTTCATTTTAAAAATTAATCCATGAAAATTCCCCAATTGCTTGGTAGAATTCATGAATTTATTTTATAGAGATATTTATTTGAAAAAGATTTTTATTTTTTCATTTTGTTTTTTATTTATTAAAAACATTTTTTTGTTCTTATACACTTTTGTTAAAAACTTATTTGAAAAGATTTTTTTATTCTTTTTTTTGACTTATTTGAAATGGTCTTTTTTCTTTTTTATTTAAAAAGTAGAGGTAATTTTTACAAAATAATAAAATTTTTCAAAAATAAAACCAAAGAAACAATAATAAAAAAACTAAAAACAAAATGAGTTAAAAAATAAAATAAAAAATAATGAAAAAAAGAAACCTTACGATTGGGTTGGGTTGAAGTGCGGGTCGATGCACGGGTCACCTAGTGAATATGCGAATCCTGGGTTGTCTAAAACGACGTCATTCTGGGTCAGTATATAAGCCAAGCCCTAACATCTTTGCTTCTAAAATCCTCGAGCCTCTCTCTCTAACCATAAATTCTCTCCTTTCTCTTTAAACACTTCTAAAAAATTCAATCGAAAAATTGGGTTTTTCATTGGGTTCTAAAAATTTGGCCAAAATCTGGCCTAAAAATTCAAACTTTCACATAAAAATTCATAGGCAAATTCAAATGTTCTTAAAAAAAAACCTAGATTTTTAGGAAATCCCAGAAACCTCCAAATCAACCCAAATCACTTCAGAAACTTCCTAGAAGCCTGAACTTAACCCCTAAAAGCCTAAATCAAACCAAGAATCCTTAAATCACACCCAAAAACCTCAATTTGATCCTAGAATTCCAAAACCTAGTGTTACCTAGAAAGTTTCGCCAAAGTTGCAATATTTTCACCAATCCCTTAGTCCACCATGATTAATCCTCTTTTCTAAAAAATCCAATTCTCCCTTAAAAATATCCATTACGTTGATTCAATTTATAGGTTTTTTTTGGGATCGGACAAAATCCAATCCCAAGGTTCAAGCCTGGATTAGTTCTGTCGAAGCATGATTCCTGGTTATATTTTGGTGAAACTAAAATCCTTTGACCAAAATAATTGAATTCAACCCAAATCAATTTTCTTGATCACCGGCAATTAAGAAAAAAAAAGAAAAAAAACAATAATAATAATAATAATAATATGATATAATACTATACAATATACTAATACTAATAATAATATAATATAATATAATAAAAATAATAAAATAGGGTCTGATTGACCCCGAATATAAATGGGTGTCTACAATTACCCTTATTTGCATATTCTTATTAGACATGGATAATGCAAAGACTTGGACACCCACTTTGTTCTAAGAGTCAAAGCAACAAATTGAAATGGTAAGGACAAAGCCACAAGTTAGGAAATTGATCGAAATTAAAAAGTCAAAAAGAAGATTTAGACTGAGCCGAAATCAAGAAGTTAGGAAGATGATTTGGACTAAGCCAAGATTGAATGATTAGGATGATGTCGTGAGTTTGAAAGCAACCAAGACTGAGTTGAGGTCAAAGATGAATGACCGGGATGATACCACTGGTCAAGAAAATGGTCTGGCCTAAGTCGAGATCAGATGACTGGGATGATGTTGCAAGTTTAAAAGCCACCAAGATCGAGTCGATGTCAAAGATAAATGACCAAGATGATGTCGTGGGTTAAGAAAATGATCTAGCCTAAGTTGAGATCGAATGATTGGGATGTTGCCTTGAGTCTAAAAGTGACCAAGACCAAGTCGAGGTCAAAAATGAATGATCGAGATGATGTCATGGGTTAAAAATGTGATTTAGCCTGAGCCAAGATCGAATAACTTAGACGATGCCGTGAGTGTAAAAGTGACTATGATCAAGTCGATGTCAAAGATGAATGATCGAGACGATATCATAGGTCAAGAAAATGATATGATTTGAGCTAAGATCAGATGACTGAAATGATGTCATAAGTTTAAAAGTGAACAAGATTAAGTTAAGATCGAAGATAAATGATCAAAATGATGTTGCGGATCAAGAAAATAATCTAGCCTAAGTCGAGATTGGATGACTAAGATAATGTCGCAAGTCTGAAAGTGACCAAGATCAAGTTGAGGTCAAAGATGAATGATTGGAATGATGCCACGAGTCAAGAAATTGATCTCCAAAGTTTCACTTTAAATCCAAAAATTTACAATTTGGACATTCAAAAATTTGTGAGGTTCCATAACAGAAGTTGAAAGATCCCAATATTCCAAGTTTTATAAAATTTTAAAGATTTAAGATTTGCAAAAATGTTCAGGTTCGTAAGAATGAAATATTCACAAGGTTTCAAGTTTCGTAGAGGCCCTAGATTCGAAAAGGTCTCAGGTTCTCAAGAGGAAAAAATTTACAAGATTTCAAGTTACGCAAAGGTCTTAAATTCGTAAAAGTTTTTATAACAAACTAGAAAGAGTCAAAATGGTAAAGTGACCAAGACTTAGTTGAGATCGAAGATGAATGACCGGGACGATGTCACGAGTCATAAAATGAAGAGATCGAAACTGAGTCAAGGTCAAAAATAAATGAGTGATAAGTGTAATGTGACAATGCAAATGCATGTCCTATCTTGCATATAAACACAATGTGTGACAATGCAAATGCATGTCCTATCTTCGATATAAACACAATGTATGTAATATTGATGTCATGAAATTTCAATTATGATGATAAGGTTTTTAAGATTCCACCAATCCTTCTTGGCTTCTCGGTATTGATAATCTCAGAGTAAAATTTTTTTAGCTGATCTATGTCTTTGTTCTCATATGGTCACGAGTCATAGGTCATGTCAACCAATCTATCACTAGATTCATCATTAGGTCACTTTGTTTGACCCCTTGTAAATCATTTTCTCATGCTTCTTTCATTTATTTCATCTTAGCTTTCTTTCAAAAGAATGGAAAACTCTTTATAAAAAATTTCATTCATTTATTTGCCATCATTCAAATAAGTGGCAGACGTGATACACTTCTTTGATTCATTTCGAGAATGTTTGTTTGGTGAAGGTTAAGAAAAATAGGTTTTTATTATTGAAAGAACAAAAAGAATGGTTAAGAACAACTCAAAGGGTGAATAAAGGCAAAATGTTGTGATTCATTCAAATAAGATATTAGCATTCAAAATAACAATCATTCAGATAATTTTGAGCTCCAATTCAAAATTTTTCTTCAAAACGTGATTCCAATATCATCTTTATTCTTGGGACTTTCATATGGAGTTAGATTTTCAAGTTTTTATCTTTACTTAAATTGTCCTTTTAGATTTACAGTCTAAGTATCCTTTTTTCTTCCTCTTTTTCATTTTTTTTTGTTTTTTTTTCTCTTTTTTTTTGGTTTTTTTATTTCAATTTTTACAATTTTTCTCTTTTCTTTTAGCATATCTTTTTCCTGTTTATCTTTTGATCCATTAGTGATACTTCGATCAAAGCTTTAAATAATCCAAAGGCAAGCTCACCCTAATTCAATTCGTGATTCTCCAAATTAAATATTCACGTTCGATCAAAGCAGACTTTAAGGGACGTAATGTAGGGTAGGGTAAAGGTTGCCAAAGAAATGGATAAAACAAGCCCAAATTGTATTTGGAGGATAATCAAACCAGTGATCATTTCTTCATGTAGAGTATATTGACATTTTGTTTTATCAATTTCTCTTTCATTTTCATTTTTTTTTTTTTTAGATGGGGCACGCTGGCATTTTACCCCATCAATTTTTTTTCTTTTTTTTCCAAGAAAAAAAAAAAGGCTTTGTCCCCTGAAATTACTAAGGGTAAATAGACTTTCCAACTTTACCTTCCAATATGAGGGTGATCCTTAGTTAGGGTTCTTTAAGAGAAATTTTTAATAGGCTCAAATGGGGTAGCAAAGGATAATTTTTTTTTTTGTTTTAGAAGGAAGGAAGAAAGATGGCCATTTCTCATTTATGAATACTCTCAATGAAGAACATTCAGTGACTAGGAACAGACTTGGGAGTAAATAATTGTGAAGATCATTTGTTGCATCACTTTTACATTTTCATAAGCCTAACTTTCACCAGAGTTATATTTCTTTTAGTAGTCAAATTTCTCAATCCAACCATCATGAATGGTATTGAATCCTAAATTATCGTCATTATTGTCTGAACATTCATTATTAGAAATAAAAAAAAGGTATGGAAATAGGTAAGAAAAGGTAAAAGTAAACAATGGGTATTCATACAAAAGAAAATGTATCAAGCATGTCACTTTATTAAAATGATGAAAGATAAAATGAAATCCAAGTACATAAAAAAAGATCCATAATTTTAAAAAATCCAAGATGATAAGCAATTTTAATCAACCTCCCTTAAAATTATGTCCTTGGGTGATTGGATGACGAGTCACCATTGACATTGGATGCCATGTTTCCACCAGTATCGAAATTTATTAGCCCTCTTTTGATCAAATTTTGCATCATATGTTTCAAAGGGATATAATTTTAAGTGGAATGGCCTACCACCCCAAAATGATAGTCATAGTGAGTAGTGGGGTCATACTATTTGTGATAGGGAGGTATAGGTTATTTTGCAAGAACAGAAGCAATCAAATAGTTTTTGTAGAGCTCTTGGTACAAATCCATGTAGCTCATAGGAATAGGGTCAAATGTGGTTTTTTCCCGATTTTGTGATTCTTGTGCACCACTTGTTAAGGTAGTTGAACGAATAGAGGGCCTAATTATGGATGGATAAGAAAGTCATGGAGTTGATTGGTACACTGTAGTAGAAGCATGACTCACAATAGGATAATATGTGGGATAAATCGGTTGAGGGTGATTTCTGAATTTTTGCCTATCAAGACTTATAGCTTGAGTATCACTTTCCTTTTTCTTGAGTATCTTTCTAGCAATAGAAGATTCTTTTTTTCCAATTTACCGCTCTTGATTGCATTTTTAATGATCTCCCCTGAAATCACCATGTCAACAAAATTCTTAGTCGCATTTCCTATCATCTTCTCATAGTACTATGATTTTAAAGTGCTTACAAATAGTACTATCATTTCTTTCTTTGTTAGGGGAGGTTATACTTGGGTAGCGACATCTCGCCACCTTTGGACATAATTTTTAAAGGATTCATATGCTTTCTTCTTCATTCCTTATAATGAAAAGCAATCAGGGGCCATGTCTATAATATGGTGGTATTGGTTGATAAATGATCGGGTCAAATCCTTCCATGGTTTAATGCAAATCATATCTAATTGGACATACCATCTTGCAGCAGACCTTATCAAGTTGTCTTTAAAAATATGCATGATTAGTTTCTTATTATTAGTATGTGCCATCATCTTATGATAATACATTATGATGTGTATAATGGGGCATTTGGTATCGTCATACTTTTCAAATTCTGGTACCTTGAATTTTGAAGAAATCACAACATTTAAAACCAGAAAAAGTTGGCAGCATCCATGGATCCATAAAAATCAATGCCTTCTATAGCTCATTATCTTTTTTCAAGCCTGTTTATGGTTTGATCAATCTTAGAATTTTCTAAGGGCGCAATTGCCTGTAGCTTTTCTTTCTCTTTTGTCTCATCTAGAGTAAGGAGTTGAATGGGTTCGACTGTCTTTTCAATGAAAATAAAATTATTATAATTTTGGACATTTTCATAACCAGGTGTATAAGTCATCCTAGGTAGTTGTAATTTAGAAACGCAGCCTACTGTAGTTGAAAGCTTGGGGTGATTTGAGTATGATGTGGGCCAAAACCTGAAAGATATATTGATTTAGTAGCTTTAGGTGAGGTGTTTTCCTCTATTGCCTTTCCTTTGCCTATCTTTTCTAGAGCTTATAAAATTTTGCTTAATTTTCCTTCCAGTATCTCTTGGGCTTTTCCTATCCTTTCAAAATGATTTACATTATCCTATTCCATTTTTTTGGCTTTAGCCCGAGTGTAATACTGGTGTTGAGCTATCATCGAACCTTGATTTCCCCAATCATGGTGCAAATTTAGAATGATGTTTATGAAACTTTCAAATTTTGCATGAGAATGAATGCAGTGATGCATGAATATATGCATACGAAAGAAAAGGTTAGTACGCATAACATATAACTAGCATGTATGTTTATGAATATGTACTAAAAAGAAAAGAAATAAAATGAAGACAAGAAAATCGGTTAGTCACCTAAAAAAAAAATACTATAAAGCAAGTAAAATAACAACATGACCCTAGATTTTAGGTTAACTATAAAAGATGGAAGCACATGGCTCTATCTATGGTTAGGCTCTTTAAGTTAACTATATGCGATTTGGATTACTTTTAAAGGTTCTCAAATTGTTCTTTACATCATAGTCCATTACAAACTAGTAAGGCACTTCGATCCTTACCCATCATAGGCTTACAAGTGAAAAGGATTCAATTTGAATGGGATTGTTTCACAAGCCCATGCGGAGACATGAAATCTCATGAAGGCATAGGTATTTCACTCCCTCCTAAGGGTATAGCTCGGGTAGAGAGCTTTATGTTATGCATATGTGAATGAATTATAGATATATATAACAAATAAATGAATAACTAAAATAAACATAAGTAATGAGAAGAAATAAAATAAAAAGAAAATAAATTTCAAATTTATTATACAAGGTTTTGATAATAAAAAATTGTTTACTGGCTTGACTCTTAGTGTCCCCAGTGAAATCGTCAAACTATCATAATGTATAGATCCGTGGACTTACCGTTAGATATAGATGAAAGGGAGTCGCCACCAATCTTTTTTTGTTTAGGTATGATTGGCCACTTGAAGCAAATTTTGATCCATGAAATCAGAGTTTAAGTTCGGGAGTACAGTTATGCATGGGGAAGGTTATAATATCCTCATAATGCCCATCCAAAGGATGGTACCAGTTTGAATTTTAGATTATCCAAGCCTTGATCAGTTTTATAATTTACCAAATTGTTTAATATTGAAAATTAGTCTTAAAATCATCCTAATATTTCAGTAGCAATTTTAAGATAATTCTCTCACTTCAAGAGTATTCATTGAGATTAGTGTTCCACTCTAAAGAGGCTCCGTCGTAAGATTTATTAATTAATTTTATTTCAGAAAAGTTAGTGAAGTCTCCCAATAGTTTGGTAGGACTTACTTTGAAACAATCCTCAAATAGTTTAGAGGATAAAATTATCTTTTATTTCTTTATATATATATATTTTATGAAAACTGATTTATGAAATTTCTCAATAGTTTGGTAGATTTCATTTTAAAAATTAAATCCATGAAAATTTCCCAATAGCTTGGTAGAATTTATGAATTTATTTTATGGAGATTTTTATTTGAAAAAAATTTCATTTTTTCATTTTATTTTTTATTTATTGAATTTTTTTTTGTTCTTATACACTTTTTTTGAAAACTTATTTGAAAATATTTTTTTTTGTTCTTTTTTTTTACTTATTTGAAAAGGTCTTTTTTTTTTTAACAGAAAAAATTTTTACAAAATAATAAAATTTCTAAAAAATAAAACCAGAAAAACAATAATAAAAAATTAAAAACTAAATGAGTTAAAAAATAAAATCAAAAATTAAAAAAAAATGGAAAAAGAAAATCTTGCGATCGGGTTGGGTCGAAATACAGGTCGACGCGTAGGTCACTGGGTCAATATATAGATCTTAGGTTGTCCAAAATGATGTCGTTTTGGGTCATTATATAAGCCAAACCCTAGCATCTTTGCTTCAGAAATCCCCAAGCCTCTCTCTCTAGCCTTAAATTCTCTCATTTATCTCTAAACACTTCTTAAAAATTCAATCGAAAACTGGTTTTGAAAATTTGGCTGAAATTTGGTTGAAAAATTCAAACTTTCACCAAAAAATTCATCGACAAATTCAAATGTTCTTAAAGAATGAAACCAATTTTTCAGGAAATCCCAGAAACCTCTAAATCAACCCAAATCACTTTAGAAACTTCCTAAAAGCTTGAACCTAACCCCTAAAAGCCTAAATCAAACCCAGAATCCTTAAATCACATAAAGAAACCTCAAATTAATTGTAGAATCCCAAAACCTAGTATTGCCTAGAAAGTTTTGCCAGAGTTGCAATATTTTCACCAATCCCCTAGTCCACATGATTAATCCTCTTTTCTAAAAAATCCAATTCCCCCTTAAAAAAATCCATTGCGTTGATTCAATTTATAGGTGTCTTTAGGAATCAAACAAAATCCAATCCCAGGGTTCAAGCCTGGATCGGTTCTATCCAAGCTAGATTTTGGTGAAATTGAAATCCTTTAACCAAAAGAATTGAATTCAATCCAAATCGATTTCCTTGATCACCGGCAATTAAGAAAAAAAGAAAGAAAATAATAATAATAATAATAATAATAATAATAATATGATATAATACTATACAATATACTAATAATAATAATACTATAATATAATATAATAAAAGTAATAAAATAGGGTTCGATTGACCTCGAACAAGGTTTGATTGACTCCAGACATAGATGGGTGTCTACAGCTGGCCTTTTAAATGTATATTATATGCTGGGCTAAGTGATTTTGACTACTAAAGGTTCTCAAATTGTTCCTCACGTGATTGTCCATTATAGACTAGTAAGGCATTCTAATCTTCACTCATCACAGGCTACCAATGGAAATGATTCAATTTGAGTAAGAGTATTTCGTTAGCCATTGTAGAGATTATCATCTCATGAGAGTGTAGATACTTTACTCCCTTTTAAGAGGGATGAAGCATGGGTATAGAGCTTATGTAACACAAATATATGTGATAATTTATGTGAAGGAACATATAATTGTCAACCCCATAAATTAAATGAGAGACTAAAAAAGAAAAATGTTAGTAAATAAATAACATTATCATTACACTTTAAAACCATTAGACCAAAGGATAGGTTAAATTTAAAATTTTATGGCCTAACTCTCTATAGCTCATCCCTAGTAGAGTCGCCAAACTATGATAACATATAGATCCATAAATCTATAACTAGACATAACAAGAGGAGTCGCCACCAATCTTTTATTAAGGTGTGATTGGCCACCTAATGAATTTATCCTTTTAAGGAGCTCATAAGCTTGACTGATGGTTCCCAAAAAAATAAGTTCTGATCTACTAATCAGAACAGAGTTTGAGAATTCAATTACATATGGAAAAGATTATAGCATTCCCATATGACCATTTAAATGACGGTACTATTTTATTTTAAATTATCCTTAGGTCTTGATTCTAATGGTCTTAAATTATATATTGAAAATAATCCTTAAGATTTCTCCATTAGTTTGGTAGAATTCTTAAAAATATTTCTTCATCTCAAGAGTATTCAAGAATCCCATTTATTTTCTTAAGGAAGTTTTGTCATCGAAAAAAGGTTTAATAATTTTTTTATTTTAGTTTTTTATTGAAAATATATCTAATTCATCTACCATTTGTGTCAAATTAGAAATATCTTTTCACCTAAAACTATTTTAGATAATCATCCATTTGTTATTACTAAGAATTTTATCCTTGGAATTTATTCTTTATTTTACAAGTTTTATTTCTAAATTTTTCATCATTTGGGTCAATTCAGAAAAAAACTCTTGTTAGTTTCCTAATCTTTGGAAAGAAAATAATATAACAATTATTTTTGAATCTTCATTTAAATTCTTCCATCATTTGGGACAAATTTAAAGAAATTTTTTACTTATAATTTTTTTAAAAAATTTACTATTTGATATTTCTAAGATTCTCATTCTTAGATAATTGTCAAATATTTTTTCTTACAATTTTTTTAAGTTATTTTTTTATTTGAAAGCAAATATAATTACTTTTATTGAAATTTTATCTAAATTATTTCACAATTTGGGATAAATTTAGAGAAATTTCTCACTTAGATATTTCTTAGTAAATTTGCTATTTGAAATTTTTAAGAATCTCATTATTAGATAATTAGTATTTAATTCCAAAATTTTTATTTTTTTAAAATTAAAAATAAATATTAATTATTATGAAAATTTTATCTAAATTATTCTAACATTTGAGACAAATTTAAAAAAATTTCTTACCTAGGAATTTTATAGAAATTAACCTTTTGCAATTTCTAAAAATTTTATCATTGGACAATTAATATTTATTTTGAAAAAAATTATTAATTTTTTATTTTGTTCTATTTTTTAGTTTTCTTCTCTAATTTTCCTAAAATTTAATCATGCAAGAATACTTAAATAAATAAATAAATAAAATTAAAAAAACCAAAACAAAAAATGGCTCGGCTCGACGGTTGGAAGACTTGGCCAGAGACATAGGTGAAGGCTTCTAAAGTGACTCAATTGGCTAATGGCTCGGCTCTACAGCGATTTAAAAAGGATGGGTTCTGGGTTAAGGCACTACGAATCGAATCAGGTATTTGGGGCTACATGTGGATCTTGGACACTTTAAAATCTTCAAAACTACGCCCTTTTATGCTTTTATAAAAGGCCTAAATCTTTTTTTTTTTTAGATTTCTTTTCTGCTTCTCTTTCTTTTATCTTTCTTTCTCTAAAAACATATGAATGCCAATTGAATGGCTCATCAGATTCCATAAAATAGTGTCAGAAACTGGGTCGAGTCATTAAAATCTTTAAGTTTCGTTGAAAACTTCACTGAAAACTAAAAACTCATTAGAAGCTTTAAATTTTATCGGAATCTTCATTGAAAACTAGAAAAATTCACTGCAATCTAAAAATTTTCTAGATTTTTTCAAGAAAAAAATTATAGATTTTTTCTTAAAATTTTTGTACTTTTTAACTGCTTTTGTGTGTTTTTTTTCTTCTTTGATAATCTATCTTTTGCTGCTTTATGTGGGTCTATATTTATAAAGTTTAAATCAAGAGAACCCTAAAACCAAAAGGGGTTTTAATTTCTTTTAAATTTTAACTCCAAATTTTAAGTCGAATTCAAACTCTTCTATTTAACTCAAACTCTTCAATCCAAACAAATAGGTTTCACACAAACTCAACTTCTTGATTTTTTATTTTTTATTTTTATTAACAAAAACAATTAGAACCCCAGACAGATTGAGGTGTCTACATGTAATATAAAATTAGTTTTTCATTTTTTCCTATGTTTTTCCTCTTCTTTAGATCTTTTAATTGATATTAGAGTCTCTATATTTATAAGGTCTTAAAGAGCCTATAAGCTATGAAAATGAATGAAAAACCATCAAACATTTCTAGCCAGCTTTTGTCAACTTCAAAAAGCTTCAAGCAATTGCTTTTTGCCTCTACCTTTTATTTTTTTGTGAGAACTATTAGATATGGGCTGCGAAAAGAAAGTCCTATTTAAGTGCTTTTGATTTGTTAAAAGTGGTGAAAAATGAGAAAGAACCACCACAATTTCTTACAAATCCAAGAGTAATTTAAATGAAAAATTATAATGAAGTAAAAACAAAAAGGTACAAGACTAAGCATCGTATTGAGTCATTAGTTTCTAATTACATTTTCATCATAATCATGACTTATGATATGACAAAACAAGTATCGGATATGCTCAAGAAAGAATTATAAGGTAATGACAAGACAAGATAAATATAAGTGTTAAATCTTAAAAGGGAGTTCAAAGTTTTAAAGATGGATGAATTAGAAAATTTAAAAGAGTAAAATGATAGACTCATAAAGATTGTGAACAAAATCATATTGCTTAGGAAAGAAATACAAAAAGCATGGAGACAAAAGGAATAAAAATTTTGGAAACAGTGGGAACAAAGGGAAATTTCCACCTTCTTCTCAATGTAAAAATATATTTCATTTAAAAAAATTTTACTGGTACAGACCTAACATACAATGTAGGTTTTGTAAACAACTTGGTCACATTGAAAAGGTGTGTAAAAATAAAAACCAGAAGCAATCAGACTAACAAGCCAGAGTTGCAAACAACCAATAAGAGTAAAATGAACAAGCATTTATTGCATCTTTCTATGCAATAAATAATTCCTTAAATGCATGGTTCATTGACAGTGGATGCACTTACAAAATGGCTTATGATATCAACACATTCAAAATGTTGGATAAGAATTATATATCAAAAGAGAGAATTTGAAATGGTGAGTTCATAGAAGTAAAAAGAAATGGCATAATGGTAATTAAGACATCAATAGGTATTAAACTATTTTCTATTTGTGTTATATGTGCCTAAAATTGATTAAAATCTTTTAAGTATGGGACAACAACTCGAGAAGAACTCTCTTAAATTTTTAAAGATAAAGCATGCATCATTCGTGATCTTAATGGCTCTAAGCTTTTTACTATCAAACATGAAAAGAAAGTGCTTTTCTTTAGATTGGCAAGACTAGAATTCATCAGTATATTCAATTTCATACGATGAATCAGATTCATGGCATAAAAGAATGGGCCATTTAAAATACAAGACATTAAACTACATGTATAAAAATGATCTTATGCTAAATATGCCTATGATTGAAGTATGTGCTGGTTTGTGAAATTTATCAATTAGGAAAACTAAGCAAATTGCCATTCCCAATCAACAAAGCATTGAGAGGAATAAACAAACTTCAACTTGTTCATATTGATGTTTGTGGTTTTATAAGAGCTTTATCTTTAGATATGAGTAAATACTTTATAGCATTCATTGATGATTTTACTTGAATATGTAGGATTTACTTTATGAAACAAAAGTCTGAATAACTGTGTTTTGAAAGTTCAAGGATTAGATTAAAAATCAAAATGGTCATAAAATCAAGATCCTAAGGTTAGATAATGGTACTGAGTATACTTTTGATAAATTTAATGAGTTTTGTAAAGTTATAGGTCTTGAACATCAACTTGCACTCTACAACAAAATGGTGTAAGTGATAGGAAAAACAAAACCATTCTTGAAATGGCCAGGTGCATGTTATTTGAGAAGAAACTTCCTAAGAAGTTTTGGGCAAAGATAACCAATATCTCTTTTTATTTATTTAACAGGTTACCTACAAAAGCCTTAAAAAGAAAAACTCATTTTGAAGCTTGGTATGGCAGCAAACCATTTGTTTAGCACTTTAAAGTCTTTGGAAGCATTTATTATGTGCTTGTTCATGAAGTCAAAAGGGACAAGCTTGATCACTAAGCTAAAATTTGTATTTTTCTAGGCTATAACGACATAATGAAAGGTTATAAAGCTTATAGTCCTCTTACAGGCAAGGTGATTGTAAGAAGGAATGTAAGATTCAATGAGCAAGCTACTTGAAATTCAAAAAAGTCAGAGGAAGATTCAATCATGCAAATTGTAATAAACATGATAAGCTTTTAAGAACAAGAAGGTTACTTGTTGCATGATGAGAATATTAATCATGAATTAGTTAGAGGTACTAGACCATTTATTAATATTTATAAAAGGTTAAATATGGTTATTTTTGAACTAACAAGTTTTGAAAAAGCTGTCAAATTAAAAAAAATGGAGAGATGCAATGAAAGAGAAGATTTAAATGATTAAGAACAATTAAATCTAGTTGTTAATGGGTAGACCAAGCAACATGAATATCATTAGAGTTAAATGGATTTACAAAACCAATATAAATATAGATGGCACCATTTATAAACTCAAGGCTAAACTAGTTCCAAAAGGCTACTTTCAACAACCAGGTGTTGATTTTTTAGAAACCTTTGCTCAAATTGTAAGGTTGGACATTATAAGGCAATTATTAGCCTTAGCAGCTTAAAAGTTGAAATATATACAAACTTGATGTCAAATTTTCATTTTGAATAATTAGTTTAAGGAGTAGATTTTTATTAAGCAACCGAAAAGATTTGTTGTTACAAAAAATGAAAACAAAGTCTATATACTTAAGAAAGCTTTGTATAGATTAAAACAAGCCCGAAGAGTTTGAAATTCCAAAATTGATGAGTATTTGTTGAAGTTGAGATTCAAAAAGTCTTAGAGAAGTAACATTATACACTAAAATTTTTGTCAAAAATGATTTGCTAGTTGTCTCATTATATGTTGACAATTTATTGGTGACAGGAAACAATTCTAAACTTATGCAGTAATTCAAAGAATAAACGATAAAGGTCTTTGAGACGATAGACTTGGGAGAGATGTCATACTTTCTTAGCATAGAAATTAAAACTAATAAGGAATTTTTGTTTTATAATAAAAGTATGCTAAGAAAGTGTCGAAAAAATATGATACGGAGAATTGCAAACCAATTTGCACTTTCTTGGTTCAGAATGAAAAGCTTTGCAAAGATGATAAGTCAAATAAGGCTGACAAAAGAAATTATAGAAGCATAATTGGTTGTTTGATGTACCTAACAGCAACAAAATCAGACATAGTATTTGTTGTCAATCTTTTCTCAAGATTTATACATTGTCTTAGCAAAAATCATGTTTAGGCAACCAAAAGAGTGCTAAGATATATTAGAGGTTCACTTGATTTTGGGATTAAATTTAAAAAATCTAAAAATATAAAGCTGTTATGCTATATTGGCAATGACTAGGTAAGGTCTTGTGATGATATAAAAAGCATTTCAAGATACTTAAGAAAGCAAGAAATAACAATTCAATCAATAGCAAAAACTGAGTACATTGCTATAGTAGCCATTATGAATCAAGTGATTTGGCTAAGAAAATTATGCTAGTAGATTTAAATTTGACTTAGTCTTATGCAATTGAGATCAGATTTGATAATTAATTTACGATGGTTAAGGTAAAAAATCTTATGTTCCATGGAAAAACAAAACACAACAAGATAACATTTCATTTTGTTAAAAAAGTTGATGCTAAGAATGAAGTGAGCTAATTCATTGTAAGTCAGAAGATCAAATTATAGATATTCTATCTAAGGCCTTACCAAAGGTAATGTTTGAAACATTAAGGAAAAGTATTGGTTTTTCAGCTGAAATGCCAAGAAAGATTGTTAGCAATTAAGGCAACTTAGTATGGCATTTCTATTACAGTAATTTTTTTTACCGTTTTGTTTTCTTTTATTTTGTAAAACTTTAGAAAGCATGATAAATAAGTTTTTGGTGATCCAAATTGTTAGGTAGATAAATTTGTGAAGCAGTTAGAAATTGTTGAATCAATATTTTGTATTTTGAAGTTCGTAAATGAATGAAATGTAGCCTATGTTAAATAAAAGGCAATTTGTTGCAATACCAAATTAGTTTTCTTATTTTTTCTTGTGTTCTTCCTCTAGTCTAGATCCTTCAGGTTCTTTTGAAAGCAATAACTTGTGCTGTTCTTAGCTATAACATGTCCTATTATAAACTTCTATAAAAATTGTATGTTGATATGAGTAATGTTATGGTAAGGTAGTGGTAATGGTAGAAAGAAGATGAAAGAAGGATAAATTGAAAAAGTTGTGAAGTATTAACAACATAAAAAGAAATGGATAGGATAGGATTTAAGTGTATGAAATTATTCAATGTAGCCCTTTTAGCAAAATAATGTTAGTGGTTATTACAAGAGCCTGATGCTTTATGGTCTA
Source organism: Durio zibethinus (assembly GCF_047325235.1). Taxonomy (NCBI): domain Eukaryota; kingdom Viridiplantae; phylum Streptophyta; class Magnoliopsida; order Malvales; family Malvaceae; genus Durio; species Durio zibethinus. Next base: position 3,325,747 of record NC_143188.1, on the reverse strand, counting down.
GGTGTTGAAAGATTTATTCTTTCCACACTGTTTAGTATTGAAAGAGGTGTTTATGCATTATAAGGCTGGAGTGGCATGTTAAATGGAAGGGACTTTTTTAAGGGAAGAATTACCTTGTAAGTTAAGGATAAAAAATCAATTCTAATAAGATAGGATCATTGGATTGCAGAATGTAAAGGGGAACTATTAGTGACAATTACCATGGTTGATACTTATTTTCCAAAAAAAATGGCAAAATAGATAAATAAAGAGGAAAAGAAATGGATAAAAGAACTATAGGGAACTGGATTTACAAAAAATTCCAGTTTGTCAACATGGTGGTAGTGATCGTATTATTTGGCTTATTGATAGGAAATGAATTTACACTATAAAATCTAAACATAAAAGTAAAAGAAGAAATGAAGCCAATGTGTTTGAATGATCCATCATCATCACTTTACTGTACTGATCACAAGTTGAAAAGAGAGATTTGAGGGTTAAGTATTCAAAGTAAGATCCAACATTTTCATTTGAAGACTTTGTACTGATTCAATTGCCACATACAACAATTTGTATAAGAAGAAAGTGGTTAATAATCCATTTTATCCTATTTGTAAGGTAGAGAAGAGTCAATGGAAATCATTGTTTACTATGTGAATGGATAAAAAGATGTCTTGATTGCAGCTTGCAATGGGTTAATAATTAAAATGGATAGCATGGTGAGGTTTGATAAATGGTTACTGGAAATTTTTTCCCAAAATGAAATACAAATGAAGGAAATTATGTTACTGGCCTTGACATGCCAGAATATTTGGAAAGGGAGATTTTAAGTAACTCTTGGAAGAAAAAATCTATGTGTATTTGGAACCATTGCAAAGTTGAAGAGTGCAATAGGGGAGATTGTAGATTTGAGCTTGAAGGAGTCTAGAATGAATGATATAGAAAAGAAAAATGAATAAGTTAAATGTGAAGAAATGGGGTGGGTTAAAATAAACTGTGATGGATTATTTTGTAAAAACACTAAAAGAGGAGCAATTGGGGTGGTGGTGTGTGACTTTTTTGGCAGAGTTGCTGGAAGCAAGGAGCAAGAGGTAACTTGGATAGTGTGTGACACCCTAATCTAGGGGTATAAACCAATAGAGCTTTTGGCAAATCATTCATGAACATGTTCAGTTTCTATATTAAGCTTAACAAATAATCTTTAATAGCATTTTTACATTAGTTTATTAAACAAATTAACATGAATATAGGTCTGGTTGGTTTGTTTATATTCGCAAATAAGCATATTTTAGGATCGTTTAAAACTTATTCATTTATGGTTCATTTAAAGTTCATTTATCTTCATTTATTATTCAGTAACAAAAATAAAAATAACAAAATAACATATTTATCTTTTACCTAATCCTATTTTAGGTTTTGTTTATGTTCGTTTATATTCGTTTAAGGTCTGTTTGTTTAAATTTGTTTGGTTATGATTTGTTTATTATTTATGAATATGCTCATATATATTTATGAACATGTTTGTTTAATATTCACGAAGGAGTTCGTTTAACTTAATCAAGCTAAACAAAACTGAATACAAACATTTTGCCATTTAAATGAACCAAATTTTAACAAATAAAGAAATTTTCTTTTCAAACATGAATTGAATCCAAAAAGCTCTAAGAATAAATGAACAAATAACGAATATACGTTCGTTCATTCATGTTCGGTTCGTTTATGTACCTACTTTAATCATATATCATGAGATTGTGAGACTTTGTAGATATATAAGTTAAAACTTAAATCCATACTTATAAGGTGCCTTGAGGTGTGGGTTTCCACAAATGATATTAAAGCGGTCACTAGTCGGATAGAGAGCTAAGTGATATGTAGTGGGAGGTACTTTAAGAATACCGGGGAAGCTATGTGCTACAGGTGGGAGCTACCTCTAAAATCTCAACATTTGATATAATACTAGTTCTAAGTGTGCTTTAGGCTGGGCTTGATAAGAGCCTCAAGTTTTAACGAGGGAATTTTTGACACATCAAGATGTTTTGAAGATCTGCTATAATATATAAATTAATACTTAAAACTACATTTGTGAGGTACCTTTTGTGAGATCTTCATGTAAAAATGGACAATACCTAACATGTTGGATGTGGGTCTCCACAAATGATATCAAAATGGTTACTAGTTGAAGTGAGCTAAGTGCTATATGATGGGAGCCACCTTTAGAATCTTAACGTCTAGTGTAATATTTGATTCTATGGTTTTGTGTGTTATGTGTTGGACTTGACAAGGACATTAATTTTTAATAGAGGGAGTTTGTGACAATTCAATCACATCGAAAAATTATGAGGATCTGCTACGATATATACATTGAGACTATTAAATACTTATAAAATACTTTTTGTAGAACAAAATCATGATACATCGAGTCAAAGTTTAGTGCGGGTTTCTAACAAATGGTATTAGAATAGTTACTAGTCGGACCAGAGCTAAGTGTTGTACGATGAGAGCTGTGTTTAGAATCTTAATGCCTAATTTGATTTTGATTCTATGTATATTTTGTGTTGAGCTTGTTGGGGATGTCAAACTTTAATGAGGAATTTGTGATATTCCAATACTACATCGAGATGTTAGGAGAATTTACTATCCGGCATGCCCACAACCAGAATTGACTCTACGTGCTAGCAAGCACGCTGACAAGGACTTCCTCACGGTGCTTGTACAAGACCGTGTTGGTGGCCTCCAAGTTCTTCATGAAAATCAGTGGATTAATGTACCTCCAACTCCTGGGGTTTTAGTAGTTAACATTGGAGATCTGTTACAGGCAAGCCTGATAGATTTCTTTTATTAGAAATTAGTATGGAAAGTGCATTACAAACTCAACAATCAGCTTCATAACTATGCGAGTGATCGATTTATTTTGTGTTTGCTTGTTTTTTTCAGCTTATATCAAATGACAATCTTATAAGCGTGGAGCATAGAGTGCTGGCGAATTGTATAGGACCCAGAGTATCAGTGGCATGCTTTTTCGTAACAAGTTTTCAGCCAAACTCAAGATTATATGGACCTATCAAGCAGTTGTTATCAGAAGATAATCCAGCAAAATACACGGAAACTACTGTGATAGAATATCTTACCCACTTCAAAGGAAAAGGCCTTGATGGAACTTCTGCCCTGCAACATTTCAGGCTATGAAATAGCCCCGTAACGACAAAAAGGAGCATTTGCATAATCAATAGTTTGTGATGGAATACTTTGTCACTTCTCTGTAATATTTTTGATCATGTATAACTAGAATTAGAAAACGGAAGTGGTGGTTATATATCCTATCTATAAACATAAATATTGTTGATTGTTGAAATTGGTGTCTTTCTGATTTGGCCATTGAAACTATTGCTCCAAGAATCTGGAAAGCTTGAAAATATAATCTTGAGAGATACAGAAATGAATAACTGCATCAGATAATTAAAAAAAATCTGAATTTTATTAATATCTGTCAATCATTTAGTTATTGAACAATGTGATATAATCATTTGCACTCTCAATTTTTACCTTTTAATACCACCTGCCCATCTCAAAGCCATTCAATTTTGGTCCTGGAAATGTGTTGACAAGACGGGGGCGTAAATTTTAAGGCAAGCGTCACACTCAGCAAGCAAGGGATAGACATTCAAATTAACATTCAAATTAAGGATGTTAAATTGAATATTAATATTGAATTTTCAGCACTCTTCATAGTTATAGTGTTTCCAGCTCACTATCAAGAGGCTAAACTCAAATATATAAGTCAAAAGTTTCTTCTATCATTGCCTTACTTTTCACTTTCATCACTATCTAAAAGCATCACGCTTCCTTTTCTTTTTGTTGAAACTTGCAAACGGAGGAAGAAAATGGAGTTCACCAAACTTAAGCCTGAATATGATCGAACAAGTGAATTGAAAGCTTTAGATGAAACCAAAGCTGGAGTTAAAGGACTTGTTGATGCTGGAGTTAAAGAGGTTCCTCCGATATTCCACCCACTTCCAGACCATTTTGAGAAGAACTCAGTTTCAGGTGGCATCCAGGTTAGTATTCCTGTTATAGACCTTGAGGGAGTGAAGAAAGATCAAGGTGCTCGTCAGAAGATTGTTGAGAAAGTTCGGAATGCATCAAGATCATGGGGATTCTTCCAAGTTGTGAACCATGGAATTCCTCTGAGTGTCTTGGAGGAGATGAAGGATGGTGTACGAAGGTTTTTTGAGCAAGATTTGGAGATGAAAAAGCAGTTCTACGCTCGGGATTATACCAAAAGGGTGGCCTACAATTGCAATTTTGATCTGTATAGTTCACCAGCAGCCAACTGGAGAGATACACTTTATAGCTTAATGGCTCCCGATCCTCCCATGCCAGAAGAGTTACCAGAGGTATCCAGGTATACAAGTCCTATGTTCTGTATAATTTACAGGGAGATAGCACTGTTAACTGTTAAGGTGAAAATATGCCAAGAAAAAAAAAAGAAAGAGCAATTGAAGGAGTGCCAGAATGTGTGTAGAATAAAATGTCGACATCTGTCTTGCTGAGGAGTTGATTTGTTGTATCCTCTGGTCGTGCTAGGCTTTCATTCCATTGGTCTGTCGCAATCTAATTCACGCAGCCACAATTCCGAGTTAAATTAGAGCTACACTCCTAATTTACCAACTGGAAAATCTTATGATATCTTGATGTTTAGTTGACAGTCGTGTGATCTGTTGATAGAATGTTAAACTTTTAGTTTCAGTTATTAGAATTTCACTAGTGATAACCTCAAATACTAAAAGGAAAAAAATTTGATGTTTAATCTGCAGCAGTTGTAGTTACTGCAGATTATAATTAAACACCTCAACTCACCATGATTTTACTACTCTGTAGTTAAACAAATGAAGGACCAAGGGATGAATGTACCATGAAAAAAGAGTAAGGGATGAGATTATGCGGTAGAATTGCTTTCCTAACCATAAGAACTCTCATCTCATTTCTTTATTTTCAATCACAAATCTGTAACCGAAATCTACATGCTGTCTGCCTGTGTGGTTCATTGATTCGATATCTAAATTGATGTATTTAAAGTGACCACTTATGTGCTTAAGTTATTGGTATTGTAGAGATATAATGATGGAGTACTCAAAGCATGTAATGCATTTGGGTTATTTGTTGTTTGAGTTACTGTCTGAGGCTCTAGGGTTGCAGCCTGATCATTTGAAAGACATGGACTGTGCTAAAGGGCTGACTATGCTGTCACATTATTACCCCGCATGTCCACAGCCAGAACTCACTCTGGGTGCAACCAAGCACTCTGACGATGACTTCCTCACGGTGCTTCTGCAAGACCATATTGGTGGCCTCCAAGTTCTTCATGACAACCAATGGGTTGATATACCCCCAACTCCTCGGGCTCTAGTGATTAACATCGGAGATCTTCTACAGGCAAGCCTTTATTCTTTATTTTTGTTAGTTATATTTAGATACGACAATCCCTCAAGTAAAATACTGACAATTTGTGTATTTATATTATGCATGTTTTACACAAAATTATATGTCACAATTGATGTTGATATAAAAAACAAAAAATGCATTTTTAAAATTTTTTTAAATATATATGATTTTTATTAAAATTTTAATCATTTCTTTTTCAGATCGGATGTGTCTGACCGGTATAGTTATATTACCGGGAATCCATACATGGGCATCTTTTGCTGTTCTTGTTTTCTAATTTTGTGATGCTCGGCAATTCTGTCAGAATTACCAGGTTTTGCAGCTAATTTGTAATTGTTTTACTTCTTTTAGCTAATATCAAACGATGCTTTTACAAGTGCGGAGCATAGAGTACTGGCAAATTCTGTAGGACCAAGAGTATCAGTAGCATGCTTTTTCAGCACTTCTCTTCTGCCAGATTTAAGACCTTATGGACCAATTAAGGAGTTGTTATCAGAAGAAAATCCTCCAAAATACAGGGAAACCACTGTGAGAGAATATGTTACTTACTTCATGGCAAAAGGCCTTGATGGTACTTCTGCCCTGCTGCATTTCAAGCTCTAAACTTCGCCATGGAGGTACATCAGCAGCAGCATATGATATTAGTTCAATAATTTTCATCTTTTTTGGTAAAAGTTGGTCATGAAAACTTTGTTGAACTGATGAACCTTAAATGTTTGAAATCTGTGCTCTTTCTGGTATCCTTTGGGTGTTAAAGCTATATAATTTCTCATAAATTCAAGTCTACATAGATTGCATGAAATGAAAAATTTGAACTTAAATGCTACTAATTTGTTAATAACACTAATTTAATTACACTGAAAATTATATTTAATAAATCAAATTAAATTAAACTAAAAATAAGAAAGTTGAAGAAATTTTTATGGCAGAAAGGAGGCTTTACCTTTTTTTTTTTTTTTTCCTGCGTATGTTGAAATTTGTCATTTTATTCTATCTCTCAATGTGTTTTTATTTTTGATTTGTTATTTAATGAAAACATAGAATCTTATTATTATTTTTTATTTTATTTTATTTTTTTACTTTTAATAAAGATGAAATAGACATGTCCATAAATCAAGTTGTCCGTTAAACTCTTGGCCCAAGCCTGATGTAGGTGGAGCACTGCACATGAATTTTTAAATTCAGCTTCAATTTTATCTCATATGAATTATTATTTTATTAATAAAAAGTAATTTTACTTTATAGTTAATTTTAAAATATATTTAAAAATATAAAAATATTAATATAATTTTTTAATTTTATTATGAATAATATCATGTCTATTCAGACTTAAATGAACGGATCATATCAATTTTAGTAAAATTTAAAAATTGACATTTAAGATTAGTCTGACATTATTCATGAACACTTCTAAATTGAAATGAATAAATAAGAAAAAAAATAGAAAATGAATAAGTAATTATGTAATATTTTCGAGAAAGTGTAGGATACGGTGATTTGATAATTACCCTAAAATAATGAAAGAAAACGGAACAAAGGGCACAGAGAGGGAGAAGAATTTTCTTTGCCAGGGAAAGTACACACCATTTTTTTTTTTTGAGCAAAAAGTACACACTAATTTTAATTCAAAGTGAAAATAAATATACAGTACATAGATAAAGTTTCCTAAATTTCCTATCCAACAACAACAAAGTACAATTTGTCTCCGCTAAATTTCTTAACACGGACAACCCATAAATTAATCAAAGTAACATCATCATGATTTAAAACAAAAAAAGTCATAATGAGATCTCACAAAAGTCATGGATGCAATTTCCTAGAAGGATGGCTGCAAATTCATACCTCTTGGATGAGTTACATGCATATATTCTTTGTATGGACCCGTGAATGATCAGACTGATAATTTAGGTAGCCATATGGATTTTTTTGGTTAATAATGACCACTTTGACTAGTCAAGGCAAGGAAAATGTGGTTGTGGACTTTGTGGAACGGTTGTTGTCTTCTTATCTGACTGGCACTGGAGAGAGTTCATTATGTTTTAAAGCAGATTCACAATTTCACACAGACAAACAAAAAAAATTATGGGCACAAAAACTGGAGAAGTTCAAGGAGATTCTAACCCTGATTACGACCGCCAAAGTGAAGTGAAGGCTTTTGATGATACAAAAGCCGGTGTCAAGGGAATAGTAGATTCCGGGATGACCAAAATTCCTTTTATGTTCATTGATCAGAACTTTATCCTCGAAAACAACTCGAGTTGTGTCATTTCTCATCAGTTCAGTGTCCCAATCATAGATCTCCAAGGTATCAGGGAGGACTTAACTCTGCGTGCTGAGGTAATTGAGCAAGTTCAGATTGCTTGTGAGAAGTGGGGTTTCTTTCAGGTGGTTAACCATGGAATTCCTGGAAGTGTTTTGGATGAGATGATTGATGGGATACGTAGATTTCATGAACAAGAGACCGAGGTGAAGAAAGAGTTCTATACCCGTGACACAACTCGCAGAAAGGCGTTGTATCTAAGCAACTATGATTTGTACAAGTCAAAAGCTGCTAACTGGAGGGACAGTTTGGGTTGTTTGATGGCTCCTAATCCACCTGACCCTTCAGAATTGCCTGAAGTTTGCAGGTAAGCGTTAGTCATTTATCATATGAGAAAGGTTTCATTCGATCCCTGTGCTAGCTCTTGCTAGAATTTTCTTTTACAAATCACCTTGCAGAGACATAGTGATGGATTACTCCAAGCGAGTGACGACATTGGGGTTTATACTGTTTGAACTGCTATCTGAGGCTCTTGGGCTCAACCCTGGCTGCCTTAAAGATCTGGATTGTGCTGATGTACTGCTCCTCATGGGCCATTATTATCCTAAATGCCCTGAACCAGAATTAACATTGGGAACTAGCAATCACAAAGATAGTAGCCTTATCACCATACTTCTGCAAGATCAAATGAGCGGCCTACAAATTCTTCATGAGAATCAGTGGGTTTATGTTCCATGCATTCCTGGAGCTTTGGTAGTAAATATTGGAGATTTTCTACAGGCAAGTCCATCTCCAGAATCTTGGATATTGTATCTGATGATGTGCCTTACCATTGTGAACATAATTAGAGTAAACAATTTGATATTTGTATAGCTTCTGTTTTAATTATTGGAATTGAGCCAATGCAGATGGAATGTATCAGAAAATATAAACAGATCTATTTCTTGTTTGAGTGCAGCTTCTTTCCAATGACAAGTTCAAAAGCGTTAATCACAGGGTCTTGGCGAAAAATGAAGGCCCAAGAATATCCGTGGCATGCTTTTTGACAATAGAAGATAATCCTGGAAAGGCATCAAGACTTTATGGACCAATCAAGGATTTGATATCAGAAGAAAACCCTCCAATCTACAGAGATGTCTTGGTTAAGGACTATCTGTCAAACTACTATTCAAAAGGGCTTAATGGTAACTCTTCACTATCACCTTTCAAGCTGTGAAATTAATCTACTGAAGATAATTGGGGGCAAAACTGGAGGCTTGCAGAATAAACAATGGTTTCTTTCTTTCTTTTTAAACCTTCGGTCATCATGGACTCGTTTTGATCAAGTAACCTTCTAACTTCAACTATGTTTTATCAATGATAAGGTGATCAATTCATGCATATGTATGTTGTGGACTGTTGTTCAAGCTGAAGCTATAGTCTGGACTTTTTGATACCTGACTCTTTAGAATTTTTTTTCCAGTATTCTAGTTTTTATGGGTTTTCTGCACTATATTAATTTTTTGGATTAATGTCTTGAATTATAATGAAATGTTAAAAATCTATAATATGATCTATGAGTTATAAATCTTTTAACTAACTAATAGATTGGAACCGTGCTGTGATTGTTTTTAGGAAGGCCAAGTCCGGGTCCTTCTCAGTCATTATGCTGATAAAAGGAATTGACTTTTATCTGGAGAATATCCCAGAATAGCTTCCATGGAATAAATAATGAATCTGGATCCTAAAAATAACAATACCTTCGAATAAGCATGAGTACTCAAATGAAATAAAGCAGCTAGATAATTCCCCATACTTAGAGCTAACATCATAAAACGTTGTTGGGACATGTAGAGTAAGCTAAATCCCTCTTAACATCTTTTTCCTAAAGAGCTAAAGTAGCACTTAATAATTCTGATATTATACTTATAAAAGATATTAGGGTTAAATACATATTTAGTTTATGAATTTTATAACTTTTATCATATTAGTATTTAAATTTTTTTTTTATCACATTGGTACTTGAACATTCAAATCTATTATTACGTTAGTATCAGAAACTAATACCGTTAATTAATTTTTCTAACGTAGTATGAGCATCCAATAAAATATTAACACTTGCAAAAAAAAGTCTATGTAGACACCCATTTTTTTTTTCTCTTTCTTTTCCTTTTTTTGAACCAAGTTTTTCGATGAATTGATAAAGGTAGAGTTTCAATCTTATTAGAACTCTAAGATAAAGGAATTTCAATTTTGAAATTGAGATAAAAAAGTTTTTTTAAAAAAAGGGATATCAAATAAAAAAATAAGATGATTTTGATTTGAACCATCAAAGAGCCTTATATAAGAGCCAACAATCACAAAGCAAAGACACGGAGAAATACAAAAAAGGAAACAGAGAGAAGTGGCAGGAATCGGAGGCTAAAATTTTTTGAGGAGGATTAGTTTTCTGAAGTAGTTTATGGTGATTTTATTGTTGTGGTTGGAAGATTAATTTTTTTTTTTGAGATTTTTCTGTCATTTTTTGAAAATTTTTTGGAAATTCCAGAATCAGATTGAATTTTTTGACAATAATTCAAGTTTTCCAATGATACTTCGGCCAAAACCCAGTTTTTCGATGGTAAAGATCTATAAATTGGCAAGTTTCACTGGAGTTCTTTACGTCCTAGAGAGAGACACAGAGAAAATAAAGAGAAGAGAGAGAGACTGTAGGGAAGCATCTGAGGGAAAGAAAAATTTTTGCCTTTTTTACGTAAGCTAAATGATGTCATTTTGAGTCAGCAATTAGGCAGGGTCTACGTGTTTTGCCAAGATTCAACTCGACCTGCAGCTTTCTGACCCGTCAACCTATGTCATTCAACTGTTGTTGAGCCATTAAGCTGAGCTGCTTCTAAGCCGTTCTAGCCGAGTTCGTTTCTGGAGCCATGTCCCTGTTGAGTCGCTCAGCTGAGCCGCCAAAGGTTTTTTTTTTTCCTTCTCTCTATTATTTATTTATTGATTATTATTATTATTTTTTCTTTTATTTATTTATTAACTAAATTGAGCTAATTTGTTTATTTAATTAAACATCCTTAAATTTTCAATAATTTGTTTTAATAAAATTCTAAATTTTTTTTTAAGAAAGTTGAAAGTATTAATTTTTCTTAAAATTAAATTTTCAAGAAAAAGAAATATTTTTGAGGAAAAGTTAAAAGTATTAATTTTTCTTAAAAATAAAATTTCGAAGAGCATTTTGAAGAAAAGTTGAAAGTATCAATTTTTCTTGAAAATAAAAATTTCAAAAAAAGTAATTTTAAGGAAAAGTTGAAAGTATCAATTTTCCTTGAAAATAAAACTTTCAAAAATATATTTTGAGAAAAAGTTGAAAGTATCAATTTTTCTTAAAATAAAATTTTTAAAAAGGTATATTTTGGAGGGAAAGTTGAGAGTATCAACTTTCCTTTAAAATAAAACTTTCAAGAAATGTCTGTTCAAGGAAAAATTGAAAGTCCCAATACTTCTTGAAAATTTTTAGTGTAAAATAATCCGACAATGGAGCTTCTGCAAGTGAAACAATAGTTTTTTTGTATACTCTTGAAGTGAGAGAATTTTCTTAATTTTTTGCCAAAAGTATTAGAGTCAATTAAGAATAATTTTCAATAATTAAATACTTGATAAAATTTTTAAGACCTAATAGATAACACGAAATTGAACTAGTATCATATTTTGATGGGTGTTGTGAAGGTGCTGTAACATTTCTCATTGTAACTGAACTCCCAAACTTAGTTCTAGTTTCATAGATATTGAATTTACCTTTTAGAAATACTTAAGTCGAACTTAGGAATCCTCTTTAAAGGGGACAAATTCAATGAGGTAACCAATCGCACCTAAATAAAAAGATTGGTGGAAATTCCTTAAGTTAATGTTTAGTTATAAATTTATGGATTTATATATTATAACAGTTTGACGACTTTGCTGGGGATAAGTTGAGAGTCAGGCAGCAAATAAATTTATGTGTTCCAAAAGCCTAATAAAATTGAACTTTTTGTAGAGATTTTTCATTCATTCATTCTATTTATTTACTTTGCTAATTATGTCATTCATATGCATATGCATAACATGAGCTCTATACCCGAGCTCTATCCTTTTAGGAAGGAGTAAAGTACCTATGCTTTCATGAGGTTCTAATGCCTCTGTAGTGGCTAGTGAAATACTTTTACTCAAATTGAATCTTTTCCACTTGTAGCCTGTAATGGGTGAGGATTGGGGTGCCTACTAGTCTGTGATAGATAATGATGTAAGGAGCAATTTGAGAACCTTTAGACTACAGCCTTAAACCACATATAGTGAGCATAAGGAACCTAACCTGTAGTTAAAGCCTTACCTTTCCGTTTCATAGAAAAATCCAACAGCTAAGTTACATTTTTACAATGATTGATTTTTCTTGAGTGAAAATTAGTTGTTGTTGTCATGTTGTATGAATTGTCTTTCATCTATTTTTTTTTTTATTTAAAGCAAGATAACATTAGGCTGCATATATTTTTGGCATTCATTTCACAGGTGTTAACTTGAAATCATGTTAAAATTATTTTTATAGTCCTACTTTCATGACATGAGCATGTAGTAATACAAGCATCTTAATTTGTGGTAATCAAAGGTTCAAGGGTAGCTCGACCATCGACAAATTCAAGTCAACCTGCATGTTATCCATATAATACTCAATCACAGACAAGGTAAATGGAACATGAACAAAATACTCATATGGATAAAATTGAGAAGGCTCAGGAAGAAATAAAGGAGAAGTTGACAAAGATGATGAAAATGTTAAAAAAACTGGATAAGGGTAAGACAGTAGAAGAGACCCCTTATTTGAATGAAAGGTAAGATATTGTGGATCTTCTACACTTTTCTAGGCTTGACCTAAATTAAGGCCAATCTCCTCAAAATACATAAGCCCTACAGATGCCATTTTTTTAGGCATATCCTGAAGTGCCATTTCATAGCTACACTAACCTTACCTTTAGGGCCAAGGCACGTGATCCAATTAAAGACCCTAATTTTGATGATCTTAAAGAGAAAAAGAGATTAAAGATGAAAACTTCTAAGGTGATGGAAGACCCGAGTATACAACAAATGAACCTTTTAGAAGAGAGAGTGTGAGCTATCGAAGGAATGGATTATTTTGGCTCTGTAGATGCCACCGAACTATGCTTAGTGCCAGATGTGGTCATCCCACCAAAAATTAAAGTCTTCGAATTTGAAAAATACGATGGGATAAAATGCCCAATAAGTCATGTTACCATGTATTGCTGTAAAATGACTACCTATGCTCATGATGAGAAACTATTGATGCATATATTTCAAGATAGTCTCACTGGCTCAGCCGTGAGGTGGTATGTCCAGTTAGATCGAATTCGCATCCAATCCTGGAACAATTTGGCAAAGGCATTCATCACTCAATATCGACACATTATAGACTTAGCTCCAGATCATCTATCTCTACAAAAGTATGGAAAAAAAACCTTCTGAAAGCTTCAAAGAGTATGTACAGAGATGGAAAGATGTAGCTACTCAAGTTCAACCACCTCTCACTGAAAAAAATAATCATTTTATTTGTGAGTACTCTAAAGCCTCAATATTATGAGAAAATGATTGGGAATGTCATAAAAAATTTTATCGATATAGTGATCTCTGAAGAAATGATAGATAATGCCATTAAGAGTAACAAGCTTAAAGAGGGAGAGACCTTAAATACAAAGAAGGGTGGGATGTCTAAAAGAAAAGAAAGTGAAGCTCAAGTTATGAGTTTTGAAGGATAACAGTTCAAAAGTTATGCCCTATACCTACAGTCAGTATATCTTGCCTATTATCCAACCATTAATCATGTTGCACCAGTCTCTTACCATCCTGTTCCACACCTAGTCTTTTGACCAACTTTTCAAACACCCACGTATAGGCCCAGTCCTATTACTACACCAGATTCAATGCCTAATAACCAAGCGGATGGTTTAAAGAGATCCTAAAATAATTAAGAAATGGCACACATTGACCCTTTCCCCATGACTTACATTGAGTTATTCTCAGAATTGGTTAAAAATAACTTAGTATCTCCTCTTATTCTAGAACCATTAAAGCAATCTTATCCCCAATCGTATGATGCTAATGCCACATGCGATTACCAAAATGAGAATGTAGGCAATTCTATAGAAACTTGCCCTACTTTCAAGCACAAGATGCAAAGTTTGATCTAAAAAGGCTTGGTAAGCTTCGATGAATTAGAAAAATCTAATAGCAGTAAAAATCCTTTACTTGATCATACAGGGACATAGTCTTAGGGAAGACAAAGATGTTGGTACTGGCTAAAAGTTGCTTGGATTTCTTTTAGAGAAATGCTAAGATTTTTTTTATGTAATAAGATTTCGCTTTTTATCATTTTAATAAAGGGCAAGTTGATGCATTTCATTACATTTTCTCTTGCATCCAAGTCATTATTTTTGTTACCTTTCATACCCATTTTATTCTCATTCTCAAATTTCAAATGGTAAATGTTTGGACAATGATAAACAATAATTTTGGGATTTAATTTTAAAAACTCATTCATATTCATCTATAGAGATTATTTGAGCAAAAAAGGTAATTTGTGAGCAGAAATCATTCATGAAAAATATGCATGTCTTAAAGGCATTTAATCAGTTTATCTTTGTTCAAAATATGATCTTCAAAGAAAGCATTCACATTTGAGATAAAAATTGGCCATCTTTCTTTTACCATTAGAAAAACCATTCATTGTTACCCCTTTGAGCTTGTTATAATTTTTTTTCTAAAAAACCCTGACTAAGGATCACTTTTCATACTAGGGGCAAAAATCATAAAAGGTCTCAAATAGAAATAAAAAAGAAAAGTAAAACAAAGAAAAAAATAAGAAAAAAAAAATGAATGCTACACATGATTTGGGATAAATTAATGAGAGTCATTTTGTAAGGGATCAGATGAAAAAATAAAAAAGTAATGAAATGATGTGAAATGGGGCAAAATGACAAATTGCATTGCATGATGAAAAATGATCCTTTGGTTTTGAACCCTTTAAACATATGTTTGGAGCCTATTTTATCCATTTCTTTCTTGACCATTTACCATTGCCTACATTATAACCTTTAAAAGTCCATTTAGATCAAATGTGAATGCTCGAATTGAATGATCATATGTTAAACTAAGGCATGCTCATGATGGAACAACCAAATCATGCTTCGTTATTCTAGAGATCGATGTAGAATAGATATCAATAATGGGTAAAAGAAAAAAGAAAGAGAAAAAAAAAAGAGAAAATGAAAGAATAAGAAAATTGAAAAATGAAAAATGAAAGATGAAAATAGAGACTCAAATTGAAAACCTGAAAGGGTGATTTGGGTAGAAAGACATTTGAGCTGAAAACTAGAACAACAACTCATTATATGAAAGAGCAATGTTATCTGAAGATCTTTTGAAACTGGAGCAAAGTGCGAGAGCTCAAAATGATTTTAAAAATCAATGGAATGAGTTTTTAAAAAATAATCCTGGATTAATGTTAGAAATTATCTGAATATTCATTATTTATATATTATTAAACCATTCAAACACTTACCCCAGTGACATGTTTTGAATTTGTTCCTTGATCTATTTATTTTTGTACCAAACTTATTCTTGTATTGATTTCTTTTTCTCTCAATTCACCTTATCCTCCTCACTCATCCTTAGAATAAATCAAGAAAATATATGATTGCGTTGTGCTGAATTGAAATGATAATCAATGAATGATAATATTCATAAAAGATTCATGCATTCGTTTGAAAAGAAATCCAAGATGATAGGGGTAAAAAGTGAAAAAGATTATTTGAAAAGGCAAATGTGGTACCCAAGTGGTGAATATGGTGATGGATCAACCAAAATAATATGTGAGTTGTGACCAAATTCTGAAAATAACATGGATCAGTTAGCAAAATTGGTGAATTACTTCTGAAAATGTTACTACTAGAAAGTTAATGTGAGATGGTGGAATCTTGAGAACCTTATTACCACAATTAATTAGAATGTCATTTTAGGGACATTTTCATTACATTGCATTTGCATCATGGTTTAATCATGCATTTGAATCATGTAATGAACATGTGAATCATGGTTTAGAGTATGGTATCTACATTGTTGTGAGAATTTGGGTTATTGCATTGGCATCATTAAGAAAGCATTTGCATCTTTATTTTGACTTTGGTAGGGGAATTTTTAACTTTGAAACTTCAAAAATTTTTCATGATGAGATTTTTTACGAGGAAAACATCCCAACTTTTAAAGTTGTGAAACCTTTTCAATGATAAGGATGATTTGTAAAACCTCAAGATTAATCTTTAATAATTCAAATGAGAATCTTTGAGTTTAAAATTTTTTTTGATGTGAATACCTAGAGTTTTTTAATCAGAATCTTGAAAATTTTGGATGAAATTCTAAAATTTTTGAATGAGAACCATTAAAATTCTAGTTGTGAATCTTTAAAAGTTTTTTGCAAATGTGAATATTTGAAATTTGTGAATCTTCAATTCTTGTGAACTAAAAATTTTGAAAATCTTGAATTTTTACGAATCTTCAATTCTTGTGAATATAAAGATCTTACGAATCTCCAATTTTTGCAAATCTCTGATGAATTTAAAAATCTTGTGAATCTTCAATTTTTGTGAATTTTATGAATCTTTGAACCTTGTGAACTTTGAATTACGAACCTTTGAATTTTGATTTTTTGAAACTCAAATTGTGAATTTTTGAGTTTCAAACTTATATTGTGGATTTGTTATTATGAAAATTTTAAATGCTTCAAATCGTGATCCTTTGAAGTTTTGAAATTTCATAATTGAAGTCATGACTTTGGCGTAGTCCAAGTCAGTCATTTTAGACTTCGGTTCAATCTAAGTCATTTTATTTTGGGTTTCGGCCTATGCCAGATCCTTCTTTGGCTCCGTCTAAGTTATTCATTTCAGAGTTCAGTTCAATTTAGGTCATTTTGTTTTTAGGTTTCGACCTAAGCTAAATCTTTTTTCGACTAAGTCCAAGTTGTTTATTTCAGACTTCATTCAATCTAGGTAATTTTGTTTTTGGTTTTAGCCTAGGCCAGATCTTTCTTCGGTTGAGTCTAAGTTTTTTATTTTAGACTTCAATTTAATCCAGGTCATTTTGTTTTTGGGTTTCGACCTACGCTAGATCTTTCTTTGGCTTAGTCCAAGTTATTCATTTCAGACTATGGTTCAATCTAGGTCATCTTATGTTGGATTTTGACTTATGTCATATCTATTTTTGGGTCATTTCATTTCGGACTCGATCCAATCTATGCTAAAGTGTTGTCTCCCTTGAATAAGGTCATGATGGGTGTCTATGTCTTTGCATAATTTTTGTTTTACAAAAAATATGCAAATAGGGGCAACTATAGACACCTTTTTTTTTTTTTTTTTTTTTTTTTGAACTAAGTTTTTTTATGAATTGATAAAGGCAAAGTTTCAATCTTATTAGAACTCTAGGACAAAGAAATTTCAATTTTGAAATTGAGATAAAAAAGTTTTTTTTTTAAAAGGGATATCAGATGAAAAGATAAGAGGATTCTGACTTAAACCCTTAAAGAACCTTATATAAGAGCCAACAATCACAAAGTAAAAACACGGAGAAAGACAGGAAAGGAAACAGAGAGAAGTGGAAGGAATCAGAGGCTTAAATTTTTTGAGGAGGATTAGTCTCTGATGTAGTTTCTGGTGATTTTATTGTTATGGTTGGAAGATTAGTTTTTTTTTTAGAGATTTTTCTGTCATTTTTTGGAAATTTTTTGAAATTCTAGAATCAGATTGAATTTTTCGGTGATAATTCAAGTTTTTCGATAATACTTCGACCAAAAACCTAGTTTTTTGACAGTAAAGATCCAAAAATCGATGAGTTTCATCGGTGTTCTCTATGTCCTAAAGAGAGATGCAGGAAAAAAAAGAGAAGATAGAGAGAGCGTAGGGAAGCATCTGAGGGAAAGAAAAATTTTTGCCTTTTATATGCAAGCTAAACAACGTCATTTTGGGTCAGCAATTAGGCAGGGTCCGCGTGTTTTGTGAAGATCCGACCCGACCCGCAGCTCACTAACCTGTCAACCCATGTCATCAAACTACTGTTGAGCCATCAAGCCGAGCCGTTTCCAAGCCGTTCCAATTGAGTTCATTTCTGGAGCCACGTCTCTGTTGAGCCACTTGATCGAGCCTCCAAAGGTTTTTTTTTTCCTTCTCTCTATTTTTTATTTATTGATTATTATTATTATTATTGTTTCCTTTATTTATTTATTGACTAAATTGAGCTAATTTATTTATTTAATTAAACATCCTTAAATTTTCAATAATTTTTTTAATAAAATTCTAAAATTGTTTTGAGGAAAATTGAAAGTATTAATTTTCCTTAAAATAAAATTTTTAAGAAAAAGAAATATTTTTGAGGAAAAGTTAAAAGTATCAATTTTTCTTAAAAATAAAATTTCGAAGAGCGTTTTGAGGAAAAGTGAAAAATATCAATTTTCTTCGAAAATAAAATTTTCGAAAAAAATAATTTTAAGGAAAGGTTGAAAGTATCAATTTTCGTTGAAAATAAAACTTTCAAAAAAAATATTTTGATGAAAAGTTGAAAGTGTCAATTTTTCTTGAAAATAAAAATTTTAAAAAAATATATTTTAGAGGGAGTGTTGAGAGTATCAACTTTCTTTTAAAATAAAACTTTCAGGAAATGTCTGTTTGAGGAAAAATTGAAAGTCCCAATATTTCTCGAAAATTTTTAGTGTAAAATAATCCGACGATGGAGCCTTTGTAAGTGAAACAATAGTTTTCTTATATACTCTTGAGGTGTGGAAATTTTTTTAATTTTCTGCCAAAAATATTGGAGTCAATTAAAGATATTTTTCAATAATTAAATTAATTGGTAAAATTTTTAAGGTTTAATGGATAACACAAAATTGAGCTGGTACCATTTTTTAATTGGTGTTGTGAGGGTGCTGTAACTTTTCTCATTCATAATCGAACTCTTGAACCTATTTCTGGTTTCGCAAAAATTGAATTTACCTTTTAGAGATACTTAAGTCGAACTTAGGAATCCTCTTTAAAAGGGACAGATTCAGTGAGGTGGCCAATCACACCCAAATAAAAATATTGGTGGTGACTCCTAAGTCAATGTTTAGATATAAATTTACGGATTTATATGTTATAACAGTCTAGTCAGTACCATATTATCAATGTCACGTCATCCTTAAAAGCAAATTTAAAAAAAAATAAAAAAAATACAAAAAAAATTTTAAAAAATTCAAAACATTTTAAAAATTTCTAAAACATTTAAAAAACTTCAAAAAAAAAAAATTATTCTAAAAAAATATAAAAATATGAAAAAATTTAAAAAATTTTAAAAATTTATAATTTTAAAAGATTATAAAACACTAAACTAATGTAATTTTTTAATTTTGAAAAAGTTTAAAAAATTTTGAAAAATTCAAAGCAATTCTAAAACATTCTAAAAAATTTTGAAAATTTATAATAATTTAAAATTTGTAAAAAATAAAAAATATGAAATACTGTTATAAATGAAAAAATTATCATAATTTGAAAAATTTTAAAAACTCTGAAAACTTTTTAAAAAATAAAAAAATTCAAGAAAAATTAAAATTTATAAAAATTAAATTGTCTTAAGATTTAAAAAATACAAAAAGTTAAAAAACTAAAAATAAAAATAAAAAAAATTAAAAATTTTTAACGAATTTTGAAAAATTAAATAATTTCAAAATTTTGAAACATTCTTTAAAATTAAAAAAATCTAAAAAAACTCAAAAATTTAATAAAAACTCAAAAAAATTTAAAAATTTTTCAAAATTAAAAAAAAAAAAAAATATATATATATATATATATATGAAAATTGAAATTGTAAGTTTAATAAATTGGAATAATTTTAGAAATTTTTTAAATTTTTTAAATTTTTTTAAAAATTATTATATTTTTTCAAAAAATTTTTTATTATAGTTTTTTGAGTTTTTGTTAACTTTTTTTTTTGAATTCTAAAAAAAAATTTAAATTTTAATAAAATTGTCATTTTTTGTCTTTTTTTTTTTTAAATTTGGATTTCTTTAAAATTTGTAAAATTGTTGAAAAATCTTATGTTTCCATAATTCTTTTTTGAATTTTTTGAAATTTTTTAATTTTTGTAAAATTTTTAGAATTTTAAAAATATTTTTGAAAATTTTAAAATTTTGAAATTATTGTACAATTTTTGAGAAATTGTTAGAATTTTAAAAGAATTTTGAGAATCTTTTAGGTTTTTTTAAATTTTTAATAATTTTTAAAAATTTTTGGAATTCTTTTAAAAGTTTTTAGAATTGTTTAGATTTTTCATTTGAATTTTTGTAATTTTTTTGAATTTTCATAAAAATAATTTTTTTAAATTATTTTAGAATTTTAGGAAAATTTTTAGAATTTTTAGAATTTCTTAATTTTTAGAATTTTTAATTTTTGAATTTTTTTAGAATTTTTCTTTTAAAGATGACGTGCCATTGATGATGTGGAGTTGATTGGGTTACTTTAATATATGTTAGCATTTTATTATATGTTCAAGTTACATTAGCAAAGTTGTCATTATTCACGAGTACCCATATGATAATTGATTTGAACGTTCAGATATTAATGTGATAGAAAAATGTTTTAGACATCAATATGACAACAATTGTAAAGTTAAGTGGCCAAATATGTATTTAACTTAAGATATTAGATTCATTGTGTAAGGATAGTACAATTAATCAATTATGATTTGGTGTTATGTAAGATTCATAAAAAAATTATATGGAATCTACATTTTTAAATGATAAATTCTTGTATAATTTTTTTATTATAATTGATTAAGTTTAGTATTTTTAATAAAAAGAATTTCAAGTGATACACTCCTCTTCTCAAGCTCAGCATATTCAATAGATTCAATTTTTATTTTTTATTTTTATTTTTTTTAAGAGAGAAAAAGGTATCTCTTAAATAAATTTAGGTTTGAATTTTTGATTAATTTAAGTATTTTATTTGAATAAGATGCTTTAATTTTGTACTAAATTTGTATTTAATACAATATTATAAAATGGTTAAAAAATAAAAAAAAATTGTGGGATCAATCCAAAACATGCCACATGACCAAAAATACCACATGGCATTTTAAAATTAAAAAAAGTTTTACATCAACAAATCAATGTTATGTCATCAAATTAATATCCAAGTTAGTTTGCTTAACAAAAAAAATTAGACACTATTAACGATTGTTCTAAAATTTCAAATTTCAAAATGTATAAATAATGCCAATATTGAAACCATTGTCAAATGATTAAATTTTAACTTTTAATCTAAGTAAAGGAATGATAATATAATTTGACCAAATAAATAAAAGGAGAGGAAAATGAGAAAGAAAAATATAAGTCAAATGAAGGGTCTCTATTGTCTAACAAAACAAAAGTTGAGTTTACATCTATTATATGTGAAGTCAAGTAATAATTTGTTGAACTTTTAATTTCAATTTTTACAATCTTGAATATAAAAAAAGTTGAGGTAACAGACATGAGAAAATTTGTTACTTGGTATTTAGTCTGTTATCATCTAAAACTATAATATCATTTTATTCTTTCAAGAGACCAATGATTGAGGGAAAAAACATATCTTTTTTTTTCTATTTCATGATAGTTAGGTTTTCTTTCATATAATACTTCATCCCTTTTTCTTTTACTAAACAATGTCTTAATAAACTGATGGGCTTTAGTATTAGTCTAGCCCAATTATTATTTGGGCTGGGGTATTACAACCTTACGAAAGTCAAGATTTGAAACATTAAGAAAAAGTATTGGCATTTCCAACTGAAATGCTAGAAAGGATTGTTGGCAATTGAAACAACTTAGTATAGCATTTCTACTGTAGTAATTTGTTTTGCCATTTTGTTTTCTTTTATTTTATCAGACTTTAGAAAGCATGATAGATAAGTTTTTGGTGAACCAAATTGTTAGGTAAACAAATTTTTGAAGTAGTTAGAAGTTGTTGAATCAATATTTTGTATTTTGAAGTTTATAAATGAATGAAATGTAGCCTATGTTAAATAAAAGGCAATTTGTTGCAATACCACATTAGGTTTTTTATTTTTTCTTGTGTTCTTATTGTGGTTTAAATCTTTCAGGTTCTTTTGAAAACAATAGCTTGTGTTCTTCTTAGCTATAACATGTCTTATTATAAACTTCATAGAAATTGTGTGTTGATATGAATAAAGTTATGGTAAAGTAGTGGTGATGGTAGGAAGAAGATGAAAGAAGGATAAATTGGAAAAGTTGTGAAGTATTGACAGCAAGAAAAGAAATTGATGGCATCAGATTTAAAGGTATGGAGATATTTAATATAGCCCTTTTAGCAAATCAATGTTAATGGTTATTACAAGAGCCTGTTGCTTTGTGGTCTAGGGTTTCTTCTTTCTACACAATTTAGTATTGAAAGCAAAAAGGGTGTTTATGCATTATAAGGCTAGAGTAGCATGTTGAATGGAAGAGACCTTTTTAAGGAAAGAATTACTTGGTAAGTTAAAGATAAAAAATCAATTCTAATATGATAGGATCATTACTCTAGAATCTAAAAGGGAACTATTAGTGCCAGTTGCCATAGTTGATACTTATTTTCTAAAAAAAATGAAGAAATACATAAATAAGGAGGAAAAGAAATTGGATGAAAGAGCTATAGGAAACTAGATTTATAAAAAATTTTAGTTTATCAACATGATGGTAGTGATTGCATTATTTGGCTACATTACAAAATCTAGACATAAATGTAAGAGAAAAAATGAAGACAATGTGTTTGAATGATCCATCATCATCATTGTACTGTATTGATCACAAGCTGCGAAAGGAGATTTAAGGGTTAAATATTTAAAGTAAGATCAAGCATTTCATTTAAAGACTTTGTATTGATTCAATTGCTACCTACAACAATTTGTATAAGAAGAAAGTGGTTAATAATCCATTATATCCTATTTGTAAGGTAAAGAAGAATTAGTGGAACATCATTGTTTACTATGTGAATAGATAAAAGGTGTCTTGTTTGAAACTTGCACTGGGTTAAGAATTAAAATGGATAGTGTTGTGAGGTTTGATAAATGGTTATTGGAAATCTTTCCCTAAAATGAAATACAAATGAAGGAAAATGTGTTAGTGGCCCTTACATGCTAGAATATTTGGAAAGGGAGATTTTAAGAAACTTTTGGGAGAAAAAATCTATGCATATTTGGAACCATTGTAAAGTTGAAGAGTGCAATATGAGAGGTTGCAGATTTGAGCTTGAAAGATTTTGGACTGAATGATATAGGAAAAAAAAAAAAACAAGTTAAAAGTGAAGATCCAAAATAGGGTGGGTTAAAATAAACTATGATGGAGTATTTTGTAAAAATACTAAAAGAGGAGCAATTAGGGTAGTGGTGTGTGACATTTTTGGTAGACTTGTTGGAGACAAGGAGGAAGAGGTAACATGGATAATGTATGACACCCTAATCTAGGGGTGTAAGCCAATAGAGCTTTTGGCAAATCATATGTGAACATGTTCGGTTTTTATATTAAGCTTAACAAACGATTTTGAACAGTATTTTTATGTTAGTTTATTAAACAAATTAAAGATGGATATAAGTTTGTTTGGTTTGTTTATATTAGCAAATAAGCTCATTTTAGGACTGTTTAAAACTTGTTTATTTATGATTCATTAGAGTTCATTTATCTTCATTTATTGTTCAATAATAAAAATACAATAACAAAATTACATATTTATCTTTTACCTAATCCTATTTTAGGTGTTATTTATGTTTGTTTATATTCATTTAAGGTTTGTTTGTTTAAATTTGTTTAAATTTGTTTAGTTATAGTTTGTTTATTATTTATGAACATGTTTATATATATATATGCATGAACATGTTCGTTTAATGTTCACAAACGAGTTCGTTTAACTTAATCAAGCTGAACAAAACTGAATACGAACATTTTACCGATTAAATGAACCGAATTTTAACAAATAAATAATTTTTTTATCGAACACGAACTGAGTCCAAGAAGCTCTAAAAATAAATGAACAAACAATAAACATGCGTTCGTTCATTCATATTCAGTTCATTTACATACTTACCTTAATCCTATAGCATGAGATTTTAAGAATCTATAGATATATAAGTTAAGACTTAAATCCATACTTATGAGGTGCCTCGGTGTGTGGATTTTCACAATTGATATCAAAGAGGTTACTAGTCGAACAGGGAGTTAAGTGCCACATAGTGGGAGGTATGTTTAGAATACCGAGGGAGCTAAGTGTTACAGGTAGGAGCCACTTCTAGAATCCCAACATCTAATGTAATCCTAGTTTTGTGTGTGCTTTAGGTTAGGCTTGACAAGGATCTTAAGTTTTAACAGAGGAGTTTTTGATACATCAATCTCACATTAAGATGTTTGAAAATTTGCTATGATATATAAGTTGATACTTATACTTGTGAGGTGCCTTTTGTGATACCTTCATTTCAATGCAGACAATACCTAATAGATTGGATGTGAGTCTCCACAAATGATATCAAAATGGTCACTAGTTGAAGTGAGCTAAGTGCTACATGATTGGAGTCACCTCAGAATCCCAACGTCTGATGTGATCTTTATTCTATGGTTCTGTGTGTTATGTGTTAGGCTTGATAGGGACATTAATTTTTAATAGGAGGAGTTTGTGACACCTTAATCCCACATCAAGAGATTATGAGGATCTATTATGATATATATATTGAGACTATAAAATATACTTATGAGATACTTTTTGTAGAACAAAATCATGATACCATCGAGTCAAAGTTTAATGCAGGTTTCTAACAAATGGTATTAGAACAGTTATTAGTCAGATGGGAGCCAAGTACTATATGATAAAAGTCATATCTAGAATTCTAATATCTGATGTGATTCTGGTTCTATGTATATTTTGTGTTGAGCTTGTTAGGGATATCAAGCTTTAATGAGGAATTTGTGATACTCCAATACTACATCGAGATGTTATGAGAATTTACTATCCGGCATGCCCACAGCCAGAATTGACTCTAGATGGTAGCAAGCATGCTAACAGTGACTTCCTCACGGTGCTTCTACAAGACCATGTTGGTGGCCTCCAAGTTTTTCATGAAAATCAGTGGATTGATATACCTCCAACTCCTGGGGCTTTGGTAGCTAACATTGGAGATCCGTTACAGGCAAGCCTGATAGATTTCTGTTACTAGAAATTAGTATGGAAAGTGCATTACAAACTCAACAATCAACTTCATAACTATGCGAGTGATCGATTTATTTCATGTTTGCGTGTTTTTTTCAGCTTATATCAAATGACAATCTTATAAGCGTGGAGCATAGAGTGCTGGTGAATTGTATAGGACCCAGAGTATCAGTGGCATGCTTTTTCGTAACAAGTTTTCAGCCAAACTCAAGATTATATGGACCTATCAAGGAGTTGTTATCAGAAGATAATCCAGCAAAATACAGGGAAACTACTGTGATAGAATATCTTACCCACTTCAATGGAAAAGGTCTTGATGGAACTTGTGCCCCGCAACATTTCAGGCTATGAAATAGCCCCGTGAAGACAAAAAGGAGCATTTGCATAATCAATAGTTTGTGATGGAATACTTTGGCACATCTCTGTAATATTTTTGATCATGTATAACTAGAATTAGAAAATGGAAGTGGTGGTTATATATCCGATCTATAAACTTATGAAGTGATGGTTATATATCCTATCTATAAACATAAATATTGTTGATTGTTGAAATTGGTGTCTTTCTGATTTGGCCATTGAAACTATTGCTCCAGGAATCTGGAAAGCTTGAAAGTATAATCTTGAGAGATACAGAAATGAGTAACTGCATCAGATAATTAAAAAAAATCTGAATTTTATTAATATCTGTCAATCATTTAGTTATTGAACAATGAGATATAATCATTTGCACTCTCAATTTTCACCTTTTAATACCATCTACGCATCTCAAAGCCATTCAATTTTGGTCCCGGAAATGTGTTGACAAGAAGGGGCGTAAATTTGAAGGCAAGCATCATACTCAGCAAGCAAGGGATAGACATTCAAATTAAGGAATGGGGACATGGTCCATCAGAGTTGAGCTTGAGGTGGAAACTGGTGGCAAGCGGCAAGTGGCAAGTGGCATTAAATCTTAGGCGGCATAAACTCTGGCCATTTTTGTATCATTTTTCAAGGCCATGGGTCCCAGAAGAGATAATAACATTGATATTATTCATAAAATCCTCTTTAGTCAACTCTTTAAAATTTTAAAAAGGAAAATAATCTTTTCATTAGCGAAAAGAAGATAGATCTCCATCCTCCTCTTCCTATCCTAATTATCTAATTTGTCTGTAAAAGAAAAAGAAATGGTGACAGCCAACACATCAAACCCTGATTATGATAGAAAAAGTTAACTAAAAGCTTTTGATGACACAAAAGCTGGAGTGAAAGGCCTTGTTGATGCTGGAATCACAGAGGTTCCTAGAGTGTTTCATCAACCACCTTATAAAATTCAGAAAACCTCAGTTTCAGGTGATGCTCACTTCAGTATTCCTGTTATAGACCTTGAGGGAGTGAAGAAAGATCCAATTACTGGAAAGGATATGGTGGACAAAGTTGGGAAGGCATCAAGGAAATGGGGATTTTTTCAAGTGATCAATCATGGAATTCCAGTAAGTATTTTAGAAGAGATGAAGGATGGTGTAAGAAGGTTTTATGAGCAAGACCTTGAAGTGAAAAAGCAATATTATACTCGTGAGTATACGAAACCGCTGGTCTATAATAGCAATTTTGATTTGTATACTGGTTTAGCAGTCAATTGGAGAGATACATTTCTCAGCCTTATGGCTCCTAATCCTCCTAAGATGGAAGACTTGCCAGCACTTTGCAGGTATGTTTTATTATACCGTTTACAAATGGTATGGGTATGTTAAGATTTTTCGTTTGCTTATATTCACTTTTTCCATTTTAAGTATGGCTTATGCATCTGTGGTATTGGATGACATTGTAACTCACCTTTCAAGTGGTTGCTATATTAAACATTAACCAATGCGATAAATTTATGGACCATATATGTAGTCTTTTTTTTTTTTTCTTATCAAGCGGCAAGAGATTTTTGGTTTGCTTAATAGATCCCTCTTTGAGCCGGTCCAAATAGGTTTATTTGCGCTGGTGTTTTATACGTAATCCTATTTAGATGGCCTTTTTTCCATCTTCTCTTACATTATTCAATAATGCCTTAGAAACACTAGCTCACATACAAATAGTTCACAGTTTAGAGGTGAAACCAAGTGAGATGAAGAAATGATCACTGACATGCCTAATTCATTTGCAGGGATATAATGGTGGAGTACTCAAAGCAAGTGCAGAATTTGGGTAATTTACTGCTGGAGTTACTTTCTGAGGCACTTGGGCTGAAACCTGACCACCTGAAAGACATGGATTGTGGCAGGGGGCTTGCTATGCTATGCCATTACTATCCCGCGTGTCCACAGCCAGAATTGGCTCTGGGAACAAGTAAACATGCAGATAATGGCTTTGTCACGGTGCTTCTACAAGATCATATTGGTGGCCTCCAAGTACTTCATGAAGATAAGTGGATTGATGTACCTCCTACACCTGGGGCTCTAGTAATTAATGTGGGAGATCTTTTACAGGTAAGCCCTTCAGTTTTAAATTTTGCTGTTTTTATGTTTGTAACACTCAAAACTCATATTGGAATATCAAGAGGATCTGCTATAATATATAGCTAGAGATCTAACCCATACTTGAGAGATTTTTTTAGGATAAAATCATTAAAATTTTAGATCAAAACAGACATAGTAGATTGGGTGTGGGTTTCCATAATTTTGTAAATAATAGGTTGTTTCATCTTTTAGTTGCAATTTCTTCTGGCAATTCTTTAAATTGTTATTCTACTGATCCTGTATGATCATAACGTACGAAAATAAGCCATAATTCTTCTCAATTCTCATACTCTAAAGGGATCGGCTAAACCAAATTAAGTGAATGAAATAAATGAAACTGAAGTGGTTGCAATGAATTTCTTTTTTCATCTCTTTTTAGAGTGATTTTATAAGTTAGATGATCATCTTGGAATGATTCCTTTATTCTTGAACGTTTCTGTTTACTGCTGAGAACATGTTGCATTTTATTGAATGGGTTATACGTGTTTTGGCCAATTTCAAATTTCTTTTTTTCCTATTTTTTCAGCTTATATCAAATGACACATTTATAAGCGTGGAGCATAGAGTGTTGGCAAATTCAGTTGGACCTAGAGTATCAGTGGCATGTTTTTTCAGCACTAATATAATGCCAGACTCGAGGCTATATGGACCTATTAAGGAATTGTTATCAGAAGAGAATCCTCCAAAATACAGGGAAACCACAGTGAGGGACTATGTGCTATTCTCCAATGGAAGAGGCCTTGATGTTGATGGTACTTCTCCCTTGCTGCATTTCAGGCTATGAATTTGCAGCTGGGAGGTGCAAAGAAGCCATGATAGGAAAGATAATTTATGAACTGAATAATTTGGTCAATGTCTGATCATTGAACTGTGTATCATATTAGAGGTATCTCGGTGCCTCCATGAATTATAAGGATTTCCAAGTTAATGTATACCGCTAGATATTCAATCATGTTGAATAACTTTTTTTCCCCATTGTAATACTATCCCGGAAGAGTCCAATGCCAAAGTTTTGCATTCCTAATTGGACAAATATATTAGTTGTTTGGCTAGAGGACAAATACATTTATGGGCAAAAATTCCAGTTATTGAAAAATTGGGTTTGGAAATGCCTCTTATATGGACATGTGGGAAAACATTTATTTTATAACTGGTTGTAATATTGTATTCTGTATATTTATATTTATATCTCTAGAATTAAGTATTTGTATCCCTAGAGTTAAGGACAAAAAATTAGGATAGACAATCGGTCAATTATAGGATTAGTTTTTAGGAAGATTTAGTTTCTTAGTTTAACCTCTAGTTAGTTGTATATAAACCTAAGGTTCTTGTATAATTCTTAATGAGCAATTTTTCAATATACATTCAGTTTTTACTCTTAGTTTTTCACACAGATTTATTTCTTAGTTTTTTCACATGGTATCAAAGCTTTAGGCTTTTCTTGGAAAGTAAAATTTTCAGCCTTCATTACCGACTTCTATTTTAGGCTTTTATTGCCGAACCTTATTAAGACCTTCATAGCCATTTTCCCATCTTTAGCCTTTATTGCTAAGAGTCATTTCTAGTTATATCTTAAGACTTGTTTCAGTTTAAAGAAAGATATCACCAATATTTAGTTTGAGGAAGTGTCAATTGTGAAAATCATCAGATTACTACAAATGTCTCGAAAACAATGAGAGTTGAACAGAGAAGAGATTGAGAAGCTGAGAAGCTTATTAAAAACCCTTAAAAAGCCTATTAGGGTATGTTCCTTGGGTAAGGTCTCTAGTCAAGTAAAACTTTTAGTTCTCATGGATTAAATGTCTCAATTAAGCCTATTAAGAGTTCTTGGGTTATTGACTCAGGAGCCACAGACCGTATGACACATTCCTCACAAAAGTTTAGTACATATACCCTATATCCTAGTAATAAGAAAATTGTTGTTGCAGATGGTTCATTTACTTCAATGACAGGATTAGGAGATGTTCAAATTAATCCCTCATTTGTTCTTAAAAATGTTTTTCATGTTCTTAGATTGTCTACTAATCTAACATATATTCAAAAACTTATCAAAGATATGAACTGCAAAGTGACTTTTTATCATTCTTATTGTGAATTTTAGGATCAAAGTTTGGGGAAGAGGATTGGACTTGCTAAGGAAAATGATGGACTATACTATCTTGAGACACCACACAAATAATATCAAGAATAGTTTACCTTTGTCATTTCTTTATGAAAAATTTTCTAATAAAGATAAAATCTGGCTTTATCATTTTCGTCTTGGATATCCTTCTTTTGAAACTTTGAAAAACATGTTTCCTTCTTTGTTCAATGGATTAAACGTCGAAGATTTTCATTGTGATGTTTGTGAACTTGCAAAGCACAGACGTGTATCTTTTTCAATAGTAACAAAAAAAGTTCTACTCCCTTTTACTTGATTTATAGTGATATTTGGGGTCCTTCTACAATTCCTAATATTTCTGGTGCAAGATGATTTGTTTCATTCATAGATAATTGTACCATGGTTCTTGGGTTTTTTTTACTTAAATCCAAATCGAATGTGAATAGTGTGTTTTTAAGCTTTCAAACACCATTCAAAATCAATTTGGAGTGAGAATCAAGAGATTTAGGTCTGATAATGCAATAGACTATTTCAACAAGAATCTATCCACCTATTTCCAAAAGGAAGAGATTATCCATGAGTCATTTTGTGTTAATACTCTATAGCAGAATGCAGTGATAGAAAGAAAAAATAACGATTTACTAGCCACAACTCGAGCCTTCCTTTTTCAAGCAAATATACCCAAATCTTACTGAAGGGAAGCTATTCTCACTATCACACACATTATAAATAGGTTACTTTTAAGGGTTTTAGGATTTAAAACTCTTATGGAATACTCTCACAATTCTATCCCAACCTTAATACCACAAACAACCTTACACCTAGAAAATTTGATTGTACATCATTTGTTCATATTCACAGTCATAATAAGGGAAAGTTGGATCCAAAAGCAATTAAGTGTATCTTTGTGGGGTATTCATCAAGTCAAAAAGGGTATAAGTGATATCATCCTTCTACCAAAAAATTTTTATGTGTCTGTAGATGTTACTTTTGAAGAAAGTAAACCATTTTTTCCTCAACCTTATCTTCAAGGGGAGCTTTATTCATGGAAGATAAGGATAAAGACTTCTTTTTGCTTGATTTGTCCTCTTCTTCAACATTTTCACCCATTAATTCTTTTGAGTCAAAACTTGTTTCTGCGAGCCAAAGTCAAACACTAAATTTGATTATGAACCCATTTTAAACACAAAAAATGTGACAAAGGATAATATTATTCTTGATTCTATGAAGGAATTACAAATGTACTCAAAAAGGAAAGTTTCAGATCCTGAGCCAGTGCCAGTCCAAAAACCTAATCCTAACTTTGAAAATGAGGTAACTATAGTTTTTTACTCTGTTTCTCAAAATGAGCATGAATCTCTTAAAATTATAACTAGCGATTATGATCTACCTATTGCCATTAGAAAAGAAACTAGAGAATGTACCAAGCATCCACTATACCCAATCTCTAATTTTGTGTCATTTGAAAAATTCTCACTATCCCACAAAAATTTTCTTATGAGCCAAAACGCTATTTCTGTTTCAACTACATTATCCAAGGCATTATCTAGTGAAAAATGGAGGCAAGCCATGGTAATAGAAATTGAGGCCTTAGAGAAAAATAAGACATGGGAACTGGTAGAGTTGCCTAAAGGAAAAAATCTAGTGGGGTATAAATGGGTTTTCACTATAAAATACAAGGTGGATGATACTGTTAAAACGCATAAAGCCATGTTAGTGGCTAAGGGCTATACTCAAACCTATGGAGTGGATTATTAGGAAACCTTTGCTCCAGTTGCCAAGATGAATACAGTTAGGATTTTGTTATCATTGGCTACAAATTACAATTGACAGTTTCAACAATTTGATGTAAAGAATGTTTTTCTACATGGTGATTTGGAAGAAGAAATATATGTGAAGGTTCCACTGAGATTTGGAGGTCATCTAGAAGCAAACGAAATATACAAGCTGAAAAAAAGGCTTTATATGGCCTTAAATAGTCTCCTAAGGCTTGGTTCGAGAAATTTGCCAAAGTGATGCTAGCAATGGAATATAAACAAAGTCAAAGAGATCATACATTATTTATCAAACATTTTGATTTAAAGAGAGTCATAGTTCTATTAGTATATATTGATGATATAATTATAACTAGAGATGATGAAAAATAGAGAAAATCTCTAAAATAGTGTTTGGCTAGAGAATTTGAGATAAAAGAGCTAGAAAGATTGAAGTACTTCCTAGGAATTGAAGTACCTCACTCACGACATGGTATTTTCATCTTACAATAGAAATACGTGATGGATCTTCTAAAGAAAATTAGGAAGCTCACATGTAAACTTGCAAATAACCTTATAGATCCTAATCATAAAATTAGAGAAGCTAATGAAAATGCTACTGTAGATAGAGAGATGTACTAAAGATTAGTTGGAAGACTCATTTATCTCTCACGTACTAAACCTGATATAGCATATGCTGTGAGTGTGGTAAGTCAATTTATGCATAGTCCTAAAGAAGTGCACTTACAGGCTATCTACCATATATTGCACTATTTGAAGGCCAATCTTGAGAGAGGTATCTTATTCAAAAGAAATTTGGGGCTAGTTCTAGAAGCATATACAGATGCTGATTATGCAGGTTTAGTAATTGATAGAAGATCCACCTCAGGCTATTGCACTTTCTTAGGTGATAATCTTGAAGGAGTAAAAAATAGAATGTGGTGGCAAGATCAAGTGTTGAAGCAGAGTTCAGAGTAATGGCTCAAGGAATTTGTGAACTACTATAGTTAAAGATTATCTTAAAAGACTTGAAGATCAAGTGGGATGGACCAATGAGACTTTACTTGATACCAAGTCTACAATAAGCATTGCACATAATCCTGTGCAACATGACAGAACAAAACACATTGAAATAGACCGGCATTTTATAAAAGAGAAACTAGATAGTGGGTTGATTTGTACATCTTATGTATCGACCAAGGGTCAACTTACAGATGTATTGACTAAAGGTCTCAGCAGTGCAACACTTCAAGAAATTATTTTCAAGCTAGGAATGAAAAACATCTATTCACCAGCTTGAGGGGGAGTATGGGAAAATACTTATTTTATAACTGATTGTAATCTTGTAATCTATATATATTTATATTTGTATCTCTAGAATTAAGGATAAAAAATTAGGATAGATAATCGCTCAATTATAGGATCAGTTTTTAAGAATATTTAGTTTCCTAATTTAACCCCTAGTTAGTTGTATGTAAACCTAAGGTTTTTATATAATTCTTAATGAGTAGTTTTTAAATATACGTTAAGCTTTTATTCTTAGTTTTCACACAAATTTATTTTTTAGTTTTTTCACATGACATAACGCTGGAATATTCAATGCAAGTAATGAATGTGGGCTATTTGCTGTATGAGTTGCTCTGGAATGGTCTGAACCCTGATTACCTAACAGACATAGATTGTGCCAAGGGACTTGTCATGCTGTCCCATTATTACCCGATCTGTCCGCAGCCAGAACCGACCCTAGGCTCAAGCAATCGCGCTGAGTCCTTGCCACATTTCAGGTTCTGAACTTGGCCATGGATCAGATATAAACAGCAGCAGCGTGACAAATAGTTTACACAAATAATATAATTCATATGATCTTTCTCAAATGTTCATGGTCCTGATGAATTTGATCCTTGACCAAGTTGATTTAAGGAAATGAGTTATGTCTTTGTATCTTATTTATAAACCTAAGCAATGTGTGCTCTTTGTCGTCTTCTTTGGGTGTTGTGGCTACAAATTGTTCATAATTTGTGAAAAAATTGTAAATAAAAGAATTTATGTGTAAGTTGAAGTGATATTAAATTGAATGGTGTTACGTTAATATTGAATTTTCAGCACTCTTCACAGTTATAGTGTTTCCAACTCACTATTAAGAGGCTAAGCTCAAATATTTAAGTCAAAAGTTTCTTCTATCATTGCCTTATTTTTCACTTTCATCACTATCTAAGAGCATCACGCTTCCTCTTCTTTTTGTTGAAACTTGCTAACGGAGGAAGAAAATAGTGATCACCAAACTAAAGCCTGAATATGATCGAACAAGTGAATTGAAAGCTTTTGATGAAACAAAAGCTGGTGTTAAAGGACTTGTTGATGCTGGAGTTAAAGGGGTTCCTCGGACATTGCACCACCTTCCAGACCAGTTTGAGAAGAACTCAGTTTCAGGTGGCATCCAGTTAGTATTCCTGTTATAGACCTTGAGGGAGTGAAGAAAGATCCAGGTGCTCGTCAGAAGATTGTTGAGAAAGTTCGGAATGCATCAAGATCATGGCGATTCTTCCAAGTTGTGAATCATTGAATTCCTCTGAATGTCCTGAAGGAGATGAAGGATGGTGTACGAAGGTTTTTTGAGCAAGATTTGGAGATGAAAAAGCAGTTCTACACTCGGGATTATACCAAAAGGGTGGCCTACAATTGCAATTTTGATCTGTATAGTTCACCAGCAGCCAACTGGAGAGATACACTTTTCAGCTTAATGGCTCCCGATCCTCCCATGCCAGAAGAGTTACCGGAGGTATCCAGGTATACATGTGCCATGTTCTGGATAATTCACAAGGAGATAGCACTGTTAACTGTTAAGGTGAAAATATGCCAAAAAAAAAGAAAAAAAGAAAAAGAAAGAGTAATTGAAGGAGTGTCAGAATGTGTGTAGAATAAAGTGTCCACATCTGTCTTGCTGAGGATTGATTTGTAGCCACTGGTCGTGCTAGGCTTTCATTCCGTTGGTCTGTCGCAATCTGATTTACACAGCCACAATTCTGAGTTAAATTAGAGCCACACTCCTAATTTAGCAACTTAAATTGGAAAATCTTATGATATCCCGATGTTTTGTCGATAGTCATGTGATTTGTTGGTAGAATATTGAACTTTTAATTTTTGTGACCAGAGTTCCACTGATGATAACCTCAAATACCAAAAAAAAAAAAAAATTGATGTTTAATCTGCAGCAGTTGTAGTTACTGCACATTATAATTAACCACCTCAAATCACCATGATTTACTACTCTGTAGTTAAACAAATGAAGGACCAAGGGATGAATGTACCATGAAAAAAGAGTAAGGGATAAGATTAGGAAGTAGAATTGCTTTTCTAACCATAAGTACTCTCATCACATTTCTTTATTTTCAATCACAAATCTGTAACCGAAATCTACTTGCTGTCCGCCTGTGTGGTTCATTGATTCGATATCTAAATTTATGTGCTTAAAATGACCACTTATGTGCTTAAGTTATTTGTATTGTAGAGATATAATGATGGAGTACTGAAAGCAAATAATGCATTTGGGTTATTTGTTGTTTGAGTAACTGTCTGAGGCTCTAGGGTTGCAGCCTGATCATTTGAAAGACATGGATTGTGCTAAGGGGCTAGTCATGCTGTCACATTATTACCCTGCATGTCCACAGCCAGAACTCGTTCCGGGTACAACCAAGCACGCTGACAATGACTTCCTCACGGTGCTTCTACAGGACCATATTGGTGGCCTCCAAGTTCTTCATGACAACCAATGGGTTGATATACCCCCAACTCATGGAGCTCTAGTGCTTAACATCGGAGATCTTCTACAGGCAAGCCTTTAGTCTTTATTTTTGTTAGTTATATTTAGATACGACAACCTGTCATGTAAAATATTGATAATTCGTGCATTAATATTATGTATATTTTACACAAAATTGTATGTCAAAATTGATGTTGATATAAAAAATATAAAATATATATTTTTATTTTTTTAAATATATATGATTTTTATTAAAATTTTAATTATGTTATCTTCATATCATATCTGTCTAATCATTATAATTATATTACTAGGAATCCATACTTGGGCATCCTTTGCTGTTCTTGTTTTCTAACTTTGTGATACTCCGTGGCAATTCTGTCAGAATCACCGGGTTTTGCAGCTAATTTGTAATTATTTTACTGCTTTTAGCTAATATCAAACGATGCTTTTACAGTGTGGAGCATTGAGTACTGGCAAATTCTGTAGGACCAAGAGTATCAGTGGCATGCTTTTTCAGCACTTCTGTTCTGCCAGATTTAAGACCTTATGGACCAATCAAGGAGTTGTTATCAGAAGTACCGCCTCGCCCCGGACCGTCGCAAGGAATATAACCGAAGTCCTTTTTATCATCAAATTCATAGAAAAAATATGGAAAGCAAAATAACTGATTTAGCGATAGATGCTATGGAGATACATCAGCAGCAGCATATGATATTAATAGTATAATTTGGATTTTTTTTTCAGCAAAAGTTGGCCATGATAACTTTGATTCTTGACCAATTAAAAGGAAGTGATGTTTATTTATAGAACTGATGAACCTTTTATTGTTAAAATCTGTGCTCTTTCTAGTATTTTTTGAGTGTTAAGCTATAATTCCTCATAAATTCAAGTCTATATGGATTTCAAGAAATGAAAATTTTAAAGTTAAATGCTACTAATTTGCTAATAATAATAACTTAATTACACTTAAAAAGGTATATTCAAATAATCGAATTGAATTAAACTAAAAAAAGATTGAAAAAATTTCATGGCAAAAAGCCAGTTTAATCTTTGCTTTCTTTTCCAGCACATGTTGAAAGTTGTCATTTTATTATATCTCTCACTTTGTTTTTATTTTTGTTTTGTTACTAACCAATACTTAGGATATTATTATTATTATTTTTTTACTTTTAATAAAGTTAAAATAGAAACGTTCATGGATTGAGCTGCCCATTAATGTCGTGAACCAAGTTTGATTGAGGTGGAGCGAGGAACATGAAATTTTAAATTTCGTTCTAATTTGATTCTATATGAATCACTATTTTATTAATAAAAATAAAAATTTATTTATATTTAAAAATATTAAAATATTAGCATATTTTGGCTTAAATGGATGGACCAGATCGATTTTGGATGAAACTTTAAAACTGACATTTGAGCTTGGTTTGATTTTATTTATGAATACCTCTAAGCTAAAATGAACAAATTAGTAAAATAAAAGAAAGGAAAATAAACAGGTAATTATGTACATATTTGGGGAGAAAGTGTAGGATATGGTGATTTGATAATTACCCCAAAAAAATAAAACACAACAAAGGACAAAGAGAGGGAGAAGAGTTTTCTTTACTAGGGAAAGCAAGCACACACACTAATTTTAATTCAAAGTGAATATATATATATATATATATGCATTACAAATACAAAGTTTCCTAGGTAATTTCCTATTCCAATAACTACAAAGTACAATTTGTCTCCACTAAATTTCTTAACAACATGAACAACCCGTAAAGCAATCAAACTAACAAACATCATTATTTAAAACAAAAAAGTCATAATGAGATCTCGCAAAAGTCATGAATGCGATTTCTTAGCAGCATGGCTGCAAATTCATCCCTCTTGGATGAGTTACATGTATATATTCTTTGTATGGATCCATGTATGACCAGACTGATACTTTAAGTAGACATAAGGATTTTTTTGGTTAATAATGACTACTTTGACTAGTCAAGGCAAAGAAAATGTGGCTGTGGACTTTGTGGAACGGTTTTTGCCTGATAATAGAGAGAGTACATTATGATTTAAAGCAGATTAACAATTTCACACAGACAAACACAAAAAATAATAATAATAATAATGGGCACAAAAACTGGAAAAGTTCAGGGAGATTCTAACCCTGATTATGACCGCCAAAGTGAAGTGAAGGCTTTTGATGATACAAAAGTTGGAGTCAAGGGAATAGTAGATGCCGGGATGACCAAAATTCCTCGTATGTTCATTGATCAGAACTTTATCCTCGAGAACAACTCGAGTTGTCATTTCTCATCAGTTCGGTGTCCCAATCTTAGATCTCCAAGGTATCAGGGAGGACATAACTCTGCGTGCAGAGGTAGTTGAGCAAGTTCAGATTGCTTGTGAGAAGTGGGGTTTCTTTCAGGTGGTTAACCATGGAATTCCTGGAAGTGGTTTGGATGAGATGATTGATGGGATACGTAGATTTCATGAACAAGACACTGAGGTGAAGAAAGAGTTCCATACCCGTGACACAACTCGCAGAAAGGTGTTGTATCTAAGCAACTACGATTTGTACAAGTCAAAAAATGCTAACTGGAGGGACAGTTTGAGTTGTTTGTGTTGGGCTTGGAGTAATAAATACAACAATATATAAGCAATATATCGCAATAAACTTAACGTAATAGATAGCAATCAATAATTAATAACATAGGAAAAATAAAACACACTAAGATTTATATAGAAAACCCTCCAGTGTAGATGAAAAAATCATGGACCACAAAAAAAAAATCTCCACTATCAAATAATAAATATACAAAGTTCTTCTCTTGCTAAAATTAAAGCTAATCAACAATTAGAGAGACAATTAAAGAAATTTTACAAAATAAGTGACTCAACAAATACACTATAAATTTGCTTCTAGTGAACTTCAAACCCAATTTTCACCATTCAGAATGTAGAACTCTAAATCAAAAACTTGTTGACAAAGTTTTAACTTAATCGGACCATGGATTGATTCTGTTCAACTAACTATCCCTTCTCCCTTTTCTCTCTATTTTCTTGGCTTTTTTTTTTCTTGGTTTTTCAGCACCACCTTCTTTTTTCCACCTTAAAACAGCTTCGCCTTTTTTTATTAAGTAGTTAGGGCTCCATGTAAAAAGAAAGATCAAGGCCTATGGCCATTGATTAGTCTAAACCCAATTACATGGGGTTGGACCCCATTTTCCTAACAATCTCTCCCTCTAGCCCCATTAGGAGGGGATTCATAATCATAGCAGTTTCATTTAGAATTTACCTTGGCCAAAGAACTCATTTTGGTTAAGTTAATGCAGAGCTCAAGCTTCTCCCTAGGAAGTGTCTTAGTCAATATATCTGTTATATTCTTATCAATATGGACTTTTTTATATAGTATCTGCTGTTTCTCAATCACTAAACATAACTAGTGATATCTAACATCAATATACTTCGTTCTAACATGATCATGGCATTCTTACTCAAATCTAAAGCACTTTAGCTATCACAAAACACCATATTCTCTTTCCGATTCAATCCTAATTCAAGAAAAAAAAGTTTCATCCAAAGCATTTATTTACCTGCTTCGGTTACTACAATATATTCAACTTCTGTAGTTGACAAAGCAACACACTTCTACAACTTAAACTACCAAGACACAGCTCTCTTATAAAAGTGAACAAATACCCTAAAGTAGATTTTCTACCATCAAGATTACTTGCCATGTCAGCATCAGTAAACTCTTTTAGAATTGGTTGTGAAACTTCATAACTCTAGCATGTTTTTGAAGTGTCTCTCAAATATCTAAAAATCTATTTTACTACTTCCTAATAAACCTTTCTCGAATTAGAAAGAAATTTGCTCACTAAACCAATTTCATGAGTAATGTCAGGCCCTATGCAAATCATAAGATACATTAAAGAATAAATTGCCGAAGAATAAAAAATAATAGACATAGCTAGTTGCTCTTTATTCGTCACTAGACAAGATTTCTTACTCAGATAAAAATGGTTGGTAAGTGGATTGCTAACTGATTTAGCATGTTACATGTTGAATCTACTAAACACCCATTCAACATACTTTTCCTATGACAACCACAGCTTTTTTAGCTCTCTTATCCCAGATAATGTTTATACCAAGAATCTATTTTGCTGGACCTAAATCCTTCATGTCAAAAGACTTAGACAATTGTTCTTTCAACCTGTGAACCATACCAGCATCTTGTCTCGCAATCAACATATCATCAATATATAATAAGAGAATAATGAAGTTACCATCAAGAAATTTTTTGACATACATACAAGGATCCACTATCATTCTTTTGTAGTTATGGCTCACCATAAAAGAATCAAACTTTTTGTATCATTGTCGTGGAGCTTGTTTCAAGCTATACAAGTTTTTCTTTAATTTGTAAACTAAGTGCTCTTTTCCTTTCACTTCAAAATCTTCAAGTTGATTCATATAAATGTCCTTATGCAAGTCACCATGCAGGAATGTAGTCTTGACATCAAGTTGCTCAAGCTCAAGATTCAACCTAGCTACTAATCCTAATGCCACTCAAATAGAACTCATCTTCATAACTGGAGAGAAGATCTTATCAAAATAAATGCCTGATTTTTAAGAAAAACCTTTCACCACCAATCAAGCTTTGTACCTCATTAGCTTGTCACCATTTTTTTTCAACTTGAACACCCATTTATTTTTCAATGGTCTCCTCTCTTTTGAAAGTTTAACAAGATCATATGTACCATTTTTTTGCAATGACTCTATCTCTTATTTCATTACTTTTAACCAGTGCTTTTTATTCAGAATAGCATGTACATCTTAGAAGCTCTTTAGCTCTCATTCACTGGTAACTAAAATAAAATATAAACTTAGATACCTGGTAGATGGCTTGTGTTCTCTAGTAGATCTCTTAGGCTAAGACTCTACACTACCTAATGTCGAAGGTAGCTCTTCTTACTCAACACTCTCTGATGGAGAAAACTACTCACCCTGCTCAAAACTGATTGCATTTGGCTCATCACTAACTATGACTGGCTCATTCATATCCCCAAGTTCTATTTCTTGCTCATTTTCACCATTTATGGCTCTTTCCTGTGAAACCCTTGTCGTTATTGAAACATCACACTTAATAGTAACCTGTGTAGTCTTTTCATTTTTCTCAAAATTTGCTATGATTTTTTTTTCATGAAAGATCATATCTCTACTTCTGACTATCTTTATTTTCACCAGATCCCATACCCTGTAGCTAAATTTCTCATCATCATATCCTATAAACACACATTGTGTGGTTTTATTATTAAGTTTTGACCTATACTCTTTTGGCACATACATGAATGCTTTACACCTAAAAACTTTCAAGTGAGAGTATGAAGCATCTTTTTCTGTTCATACTTTTCTGAAATGTCAAAGCCTAAAAGAATTGATGGTGATCTGTTAAGTAAATAACAAGTTGTGTTGACTGCTTCACCCCAAAATGGCTTTAGTAATTTGCCAACCTTAAAATGCATCTAACCTTTTCCACAATGGTGTGGTTCATCCTTTCAGCTACACCATTATGCTGCGGTGTTTCAAGTTCTGTCATCTAATGCCTAATCCTATGCTTTGAATAATGCTCTTCAAAGTCTTTGGCTGTGTATTGCCTACCATTATCAATCTGAATATATTTCAAGGGTAGTCCTATCATTCTTTCCACCATGGCATAAAATTTCTAAAAATACTATAATACTTGACTTTTGTTTTTCAACATGTACACCTAAGTCTTACATAAAGCATTATCAATAAAAATAATAAAATACCTGCTACCACCTAATGACTTAACCTCAGTGGGATCACATACGTCAGAATAAATTAATTCCATTCTATTTTCTTTTCTCTAAGAACTTTTATGAAAAAAAAATTCTACGATGCTTACCAAATAAATAATGATCATATGAACTAAGAGATGTATCTTTGGTAAAAAAAATGAGAGACTATCTTACCAAAACTTATAACCCCTGTTCGCTTATAAGTACTAGCCTTTTATGCCATAAGTTTACTAAAGCATCATCCTTAATGGCATTTATTTGGTTGCCATTCAATTGCATTCATGTCTTGTACATTGTGCAGCATAGTTTTCCCCTTACAACTACCATAGATCCTTTGAAAGGCTTCCACTGCCCATTCTTTTATTGACTTTCATATCCTTCCTTATCAAAAACATTAATAACAAGCAAGTTTATTTTCATATCTGGAATGTGTCTGACATTCCTTAAAGTCAACATGCAGCCCTGTACTAATTTGTACAATACTATCACCAATCTCAACAATCTACGATACACTATTATTTCTTATCTTGGTGCAACTAAAGTTTCTTACTTTGTAAGTTGTAAACAACTCCTTCTTAGGAGCACAATGATATGTCGCTCCTATGTCAACTATCACTTAATGCTGGGATCATCGATATGATTACAATCACCATATGTACAAATCAGAGTAACTAAATCACTATCTAAATTCATTGTTACAACATTGCTATCATCTAAACTCTTACATTTTTCATCTTTTCACTCTTGCTTCAAGATTTGTAGTATTGTTTTATATGACCTGCTTTACCATAATGAAAACACTTCACTTTATATATGGATTTAGATTTATGTTTAGACTTACTGCGGCCTTTTGAGTTTTAATCTTTTTTTATGTTTCAACTCATGTTTTCTGTGACCAAAGCTTGATTCTCAAGCCTGAATCTTTTTACCTTGCTTTTTCAACAAGCATACTGTCCATTACCATCTCCAATGTCACCTTATAATCAAGAGCTGAATTAAGAATAGTCACAATTAAAGTATTCCAACTGTTTGGCAATGAACCTAAAAGAAACAACGCCTTTATTTCATCATCTATCTTAAGCTCCATAGTAGTCATATGATTAAATATATCTTGAACATCATTTAAGTACTCTGTAATCGATCGTCCATCCCTTATTATGAAGTTGCAAGCTTTTTAACAATCATAACTTTATTCATACCTTTTTTTCTCTCATACAATATTGTCAATTTTTTTCAAACAGTATGGACATTTGTTTCTTACATTACATGATGGCACACGCTGATATCAACTCATTTTTTTATTGTAGCTAGCAGTTTTCTTCCTAACTTCTTTAAGCTTTTATCTTTTATATCTTCTGGTTTAACCGAATCACTTAATATCGACTTATACAAATTTTTGCAATATAAATGATCTTTCATCATAGGCTACCAAATTAAATATTTGATGCTGTTTAATTTTATCATGAAACTTATATCACCTTCCATGATTTTAAATAGAGTTTACTTTTATCTTGGGCTGTTTTTGTATCGATGTCTCAAAATTACCCTCACTTTTGTTCCACTTGTTGGGTTTGAAGCAATAAACACAACATTGTAGAAATAATAAACACAACAATGTAGAAATAATATATCTCAATAAACCTACAGTAATAGACAACAATCAACAATCAACAATGCAGGAAAAATAAAACACATTAAGATTTATGTGAAAAACCCTCCATTGTAGAGGAAAAAACCATGGATCACCAGAAAAAATTCTCTACTATCAAATAATGAATATACAAAATTTTTCTCTAGCTAAAACTAGAGCTAATCAATAACTAAAGAGAAAAGTGGAAAAATCTCACCAAATAGATGACTCAACAAATACACCTTAGATTTATTTCAAGAGAGTATCAAACCTGATCTTCACCATTTAGAATATAGAACTCTGAATCATAAACCTATTGACAAAGTTTTAGCTTAATCAGATCATGGATCAATTTTGTTTAACCAACTTTCCCTTCTTATTTTTTTCTCTATTTTTTTGGCTTTTTTCTTTTTTTCATCCTAGTTTTGTGGCACCACTTTCTTTTTTCCACCTTAAAATAGCTTCATATTTTTTTATTAAATAGCTACGACTTTTTGTAAAAAAAAAAAACTAAGGCCTAAGGCCCTTGATTAGTCCAAACCCAATTACATGAAGTTGGATCCCATTTTCCTAATAGTTTGATGGCTTTTAATCCACCTGACCCTTCAGAATTGCTTGAAGTTTGTAGGTATGTGTTAGTCATTTATCATATGAGAAAGGTTTCATTCCATCCTTATGCTAGCTCTTGCTAGAAATTTCTTTTACAATCCATTCCATCCTTGTGCTAGCTTTTGCTAGAATTGTCTTTTACAAATCATCTTGCAGAGACATAATGATAGATTACTCTAAGCGAGTAGTGACATTGGGGTTTACATTGTTTGCACTGCTATCTAAGGCTTTTGGGCTCAACCATAGTTGCCTTAAAAATCTAGATTATGCTGATGTACTACTCCTTATAGGCCATTTGTAACTCTCGAGATCAAGACGTAACACGGCCATATTACCTTGAAGAAAATCTCAAAGTAATACGAAGCCTTCTTTCTTAAACATTCTAAAATTTTTCAATAAAACAATCTACCAAGTAAAATTCATATCTTTAATCTAACTGATGATACATCTTTATATGTGCAAATCAGACCATATAAAATATAAAACTGCCTCTTAAAATCTCATTGACCAATATATTCTCCGACGATTAAGTAATCTTACCCATTTCATCTTCTAGCTTCACACAAGACTAACCAAACTTATTACTTAGTCATCTATAAAGAAAAAATAAAAGGAAAATGAGCAAACCATAGCTCAGTAAGTATAGGCTCACACACCTTACCAGATCAAGCATTGTTTTCTTACACATCATATAGATCATTCAAAACATTCATCAAATCATAATATCAAAACATTTCAAGATCATCGTTTTGTCAAATATTTCATAAATTTATAAATCAATGTCAAAATATGTCACTTCATAAATCATTGCAAAATATGCTATCATTCAAATATCATAATCAAACCAAATCATGGATCAATCATTAAAATCGTCGCAAATCATCATCATCATAAATCATCATTATCATTCAAATCGTTAGCTACGGTCACTGCTATAACCCGTGACATTGGCTGTATCGACAATTTCATTCTTATGATCATTGCTAACTATTATAACCCATTAGCCAGGGCTTACGCTAAGTACTATTACCCGTTAGCCAGGATCGTATGATCATGTCTTTGCTAACTACTACTACCCATTAGCCAGGGTCGTAGAACTAGTTCTGGTGTCGATGATCCCACTTTCTAGGGATATAAAAACATAGCTATTATAAAATTATTCTTTAAACATAAATCATTTTCTCATTTCATTCATAAGTATGATCCATTGTTTATATAAAGAAACACAAAATAATCATATGCTTGATCCTATTTTCATATATCGAAAATAAAGAAATAAAACATTATTTCATTTAGAAACATATATAAATATATACATAGATTCGAAAACAAGCAAAGTGTGTGAGATTCTACTTACCTCCATTCGATTCCACCACTTAGTTTTTTTTTTCTCTCAAAATAATTAATGGCCAAGATCATTTCAATATATCAGAATTTAATCAACCCTTTTTGAGACCATTTATATAAAAATCAACTAAGTTACACAAGGGTTAACTTAACTAATTAATATTGGCAGCCCGACCTCTTTTCATTAAAACAGTCATATTTCAATATATCCAAATTGGAACTATGATCTCTTTAATGAGTTAGAAACTAGACTTGATAAGCTTTCTAACCATATCTGGCACACATCGTAATTCCTTGTAGATTAATTATAACAATTTTTGAAATCCACGTCATATACTGCTGCCAAACAGCCTGTATACCTTCTAATAAAAATTATAT
The DNA here is from genome assembly GCF_047325235.1 of Durio zibethinus. NCBI lineage: Eukaryota > Viridiplantae > Streptophyta > Magnoliopsida > Malvales > Malvaceae > Durio > Durio zibethinus. The sequence continues at coordinate 3,280,930 of NC_143188.1, read as the reverse complement.
ATTCATTCACAGGAAACTCCAAATTCAATTCCGCTTGTTTCATTGGAAAGTAGACTCAATAAGCTTTCCAAATATATATGGCTTAATCTGTAAATCCTTGTATACAAATTAAGGAAAATTTTGAAATTCAACCCTGATGCTGCTGTCTTACAGCCTGTATATCCTTAAGTTAAAAATTAGACAATTCTTCATAGAAAACTCGGATTTGACTTTCGTTTGTTTCATTAGAAACTAGATTCAACATGCTTTCCAATGATATATAATAATCACAGAAATAATCTATCCATTAATACAAAATTCTATTTTAATTCATTATTACAGATCACAACATCTCATCCAAAAATAGAATTTCTCCTTCAATCTTTAAAATCTCAAATCCTTACTTTCAACCTTCAAACTTTATTCAATAATCATCAATAACTCTTAAGAATATGAAATAAACAAAGCCCAATAATTTACCCATATAGATCATCAAGATTAATGAAGGATTTCATGATTTTTCTTGATTTTGCTCTCAAAACTTCAACTCCAAATAATAATAATCAACTTGATATTTCTTTTCAAATAAAAAAAGGGCATGTACTCACCTTTAAGGGATTAACTTGATTGTAGCCTCTGATTGTGAATCTCCAACTTGATTTTTCATATTCTCTAACCCTAAGGAAGATGAAGAAGAAGAACTCTATTTCCTTTCTGTTTCACGATAGTTAGGTTTTCTTTCATCTAATACTTAAGCCCTTTTTCTTTTACTAAATAATGTCTTAATAAACTAATCGGCTTTAGTATTAGTCTAGCCCAATTATTATTTGGGCTTGGGTATTACACCATTATTATCCTAAATGCCTTGAACCAGAATTAACATTGGGAACTATCAATCACAAAGATAGTAGCCTCATCACCATACTTTTGTAAGATTAAATGGGCAACCTACAAATTCTTCATGAGAATCAATGGGTTGATGTTCCATGCATTCCTAGAGCATTAGCAGTAAATATTGGAGATTTTCTATAGGCAAGTCTATCTCCAGACTCTTGAATTTGGTATCCGATAATGTGCCTTACCATTGTGAACATAATTAGAGTAAACAATTTGATATTTGTATAGTTTCAGTTTTAATTATTGGAATTGAGCCAATACAGATTGAATGTATCAAAAAATATAAACAGATGTATTTCTTGTTTGAACACAGCTTATTTCCAATTACAAGTTCAAAAGTGTTAGTCACATGGTCTTGGCAAAAAATGAAGGCCTAAGAATATTGGTGGCATGCTTTTTGACAATAAAAGATAATCCTGAAAAGGCATCAAGACTTTATAGACGAATCAAGGATTTGATATCAGAAGAAAACCCCCAATATACAGAGATATCTTGGTTAAAGAGTATATGTCAAACTACTACTCAAAAAAGCTTGATAGCAACTCTTCACTATTATCTTTCAAGTTGTGAAATTAATCTACTGAAGATAATTGGGGGTAAAACTTAAGGCTTGCAGAACAAACAATGGTTTCTTTTTTTTCTTTTAAACCTTTAGTCATCGTGGACTTATTTTCATCAGATAACTTTTTAACTTCAATTGTTTTTTATCAATGATAAGGTGATCAATTCATGCATATGTATTTCATGCACTGTTGTTCATGCTGAAGCTAAAGTCTGGACTTTTTGATACCTGACTCTTAGTTTCTCTAGTATTCTAATTTTTATGGGTTTTCAACACTATATTAATTTTTTGGATTAATGTCTTGAATTATAATGAAATGTTAAAAATCTATAATATGATATTTGAATTATAAATCTTTTAAATAAGTAATAGTTTGGAACTGTGTTGTGATTGTTTTTAAGAAGGCCAAGTTGGGTCCTTCTCAGTCATTATGCAAATAAAAGGAATTGCTTTTTATCTAGAGAATATCCCATAATAGCTTCTATGGAATAAATAACAGATCTGGAGCCTAAAAATAACAAGACCTTCGAATAAGCATGAGTACTCAAATGAAATAAAACAGCTAGATAAGACCCCATACTTAGAGCTAACATCATATAACGTAGTTGGGACATGTAGAGTAAGCAAAATCCCTCTTAACATTTTTTTCAGTAAGAGATAAAGTAGCACTTAATTTTGATATTATACTTATAAAAGATATTAGGGTTAAATACATATGTGGTTTATGAATTTTATAATTTTTATCATATTGATATTTAAAATTTTTTTTCTTACATTAGTACCTGACCGTCCAAATCTATTATCACATTGGCACTGGAGACTAATGCTGTTAGTCAACTTTGCTGATGTAGTATTAACATCTAATAAAATATTGACATGTGTAAAAAAAAATCCAGTTAGTTTCATATTATCAATGTCATGTCAACCTTAAAAGCAAATTTTAGAAAAAAAATAAAAAAAATGCAAAAAAATTTTTCAAAATTTTTTAAAAATTCAAAAAATTTTAAAATTTTCTAAAACATTTTAAAAACTTAGAAAAAATTCAAGATTATTCTAAAAAATTATAAAAAATACGAAAAAATTTTAAAAATTTTATCAAAAGCTTATAAAAATACTAAACTAATTTAATTTTTTTAATATTGAAGAAGTATTGTAAAATTTTTCAAAAAATTTAAAATATTCTAAAAAAATTCAAAACAATTCTAAAGCATTCTAAAAAATTTTGAAAATTTATTCAAAATTTAAAATTTATAAAAAATAAAAGATATGAAATATTTTTATAAATTAAAAAATTATCATAATTTGAAAAATTTTAAAAACTCTAAAAATATTTTTAAAATAAGAAAATTATGAAAATTTGAAATTTAAAAAAATAAAATTTTCATAAAATTTAAAAAATCAGAAAACTTAAAAAACTGAAAATTAACAAATTAACAAATTTTAAAAAATTTTGAAAAATTTTCAAAATTAAGAAAATATATATAATTTGAAATTGTAAGATTAAAAAATAAGAATAAATTTTAGAAGTTTTTAATTTTTTTAAAATTTTTTTAAAAATTATTATATTGTTTTTCAAATTTTTTTTCATTTTTTCATTTAGTTTTTTTTTTTTTTTTTGAGTTTTTGTTAATTTTTGTGAATTCTAAAAAAAATTTAAATTTTAATGAAATCATCACTTTTTGTCTTTTTTATTTTAAACAAAAATTTGAATTTCTTTAAAATTTGTAAATTTTTTGAAAAAATTTTACATTTCCATAATTTTTTTGAATTTTTTAAAATTTTCAAGAATTTTTGGAAAATTTTTTACTTTTAAAAATTTTTATAATTTTGAAATTTTTTTTGGAATTTTTCAAAATTTTTGTATTTTTTAAACATTTTTTTGGAATTATTTTATAATTTTTGAAAAATTGTTAGAATTTTTAAAAAAATGTCAAAATTTTTTTTTTATTTTTAAAATTTTTAGTAATTTGAAAAAATGTTTGGAATTCTTTCAAAACGTTTTAGAAATTTTTAGATTTTTTATTGCAATTTTTTAGAAAAATTTTAAAATTATTTTTGAATTTTTATAAAATTTTTTAGAATTTTTAACAACTTTTTAGAGTTTTTTAAAATTTTTTGTTTTTTTTTTTTTGCATTTTTCTTTTAAAGATGAGGTGCCATTGATGATATGGAGCTGACTAGACTATTTTGACATGTGTTAGCCTCTTCTTTTATGTTCATGTTACGTTATGAAAGTTTTCGTTAGTGACAAGTATCAACATGATAATTGATTTGAATGTTTGGGTACTAATAAGGCAGAAAAATTTTTTAGATATCAATATGAAAAAAATTATAAAGTTAAGTGGCCAAATATGTATTTAACTAAAGATATTAGATTCGTTGTGTAAGGATAGTACAACTAATCAATTATGATTAAGTAATATGTAAGATTCATAAAAGAATTATATGGAATCTACATTTTTAAATGATAAATTCTTATATAATTTTTTATTATAATTGGTTAATTATCATATTTTAATTAAGAGAATTTTAAATGATACGCTCTTCTTCTCAAGCTCAGCATATTCAATAGCATATTCAATAGATTCAATTTTTATTTTTTATTTTTACTTTTTTTAGGAAAGAAAGAGGTATCTCTTAAATATATTTAGGTTTGAATTTTTTATTAATTTAAGTATTTTATTTGAATAAGATGCTCTAATTTTGTACCAAATTTATATTTAATACAATATTATAAAAGGGATTGAAAATTAAAAAGAAAATTGTGGGATCAATCCAAAACATGCCACATGACAAAAAAAACTACATGGCATTTTAAAATTGAAAAAAGTTTTACATCAACAAATCAATGTTATGTCATCGAATTAATATCCAAGTTAGTTTGCTTAACAAAAAGAATTAGACACTATTAACGATTGTTCTAAAATTTCAAATCTTAAAAAGTATAAATAATGCTAATACTGAAATCATTGTCAAATGATTAAATAATATAATTTCACCAAATAAATAAAAGGAAAGGAAAATGAGTAGAAAAATATGTCAAATAAAGAACTCCATTGTCTAGCAAGACGAAAGTTGAGGTTATAACTATTATGTGTGAAGTGTGTTAATAATTTGTTGAACTCTTAATTTTAATTTTTAGAACCTTGAATATAAAAAAAGTTGAGGTAACGCATTAGAAAATTTGTTACTTGGTTTTTAGTTTGTTATCATCTAAAACTATAATATCAATTTATTCTTTCAAGAGACCATGGATTGAAGGAAAAAAATATCATATATAGTCACAACTTGAGTAAAGCAACTTTTTAGTATAGAAAAATTTTTTAAGTTTTTCTTTCAGAGAAAAATACAATAATTATTTTTTTGGCTTATTTTATTTTTTTTTCCAAAAAACACTGTTCTTAGCTACCACAGGTCATTGATTTATACTTTATTTGGATGATTGGGTAAAAAATTCCTTCATTTTGCTATCGAACCCTTAGGGCTTCCAAAAATATTTTTAAAAAAAAACCTACAATGCTACTTGTGAAAATTGAACACCAATTCCAAAGTGTAAATCATTTATTTATGTCTTGGAGGTTCCAAAGATAATTAAAGGGCAATGAGACTGATGCAAAGATAATGCTAATCGTGCCACCAATCTTAGCTAACTCAATTGTTGGCTCAACTAATTGGTGTTGCTACACACGGGACCAATTAAATGTTGGAAAAAATACGTCAAAAAGAAAAAGTTAATTAGAAAGATGACGATAAGTAGAAATTCAAGAAATTACAGGATTTCTTCTTAATTCATAGTTGTTTAAACCAAACGTAGAGACTTTTTACTTTTAACTTTCATTGAGCATAATACTTTGAATTGTCAAAAATTACTAACCATTATCCAGCCTTTTTGTATGAAATCAAGATAGCAGATGAATTTAGGAAAATCAAGTTTGGTTTGTAGCTCTAATACTGACATTGCAAGTGGGAAAGAAGTTGTTGATAAGATGGGGATTTTTAAAGCTGATAGTCTAGGAATATATGTAGGAATCCCATCTTTTTAGGGAAAGACTAAATGTGAAGCTATGGGCTATGTTAGAGATAAAATCTTAAGTCAGCTACAAAGCCATAAAACATAGGCCCTGTTTTTGGGTGGAAGAGAGGTTTTCTTAGCAATTGAAGTAATTAAGTATGGCATTTTTGCTATTATAGCAACTTGGTTTGCCATTTTTTTATTTTGTCAAACTTTAGGTAACATGATAGATAAATTTGTAGTGATTCAAATTGTTAGGCACACAAATTTGTGAATTAGCTAAAAGTAGTTGAACCATATTTTGTATTTCCAAGGTTATAAATGAATGAAATGTTGCCGGCGTTAAATAGAAGGCAATTACTATAATGTCATAAAATATAGATCCATAAATCTATATCTAGATTTAACAAAAAGAGTAGCTATCAATCTTTTATTAAGGTGTGATTCACTATCTAATGAATCTATCCTTTTAAGGAGCTCCTAAGCTTGACTAAAGGTTCCTAAAAGCATAAAATCCGATCTACTAATCAGAATGAAGTTCGAAAGTTTGGTTACATATGGGGAAGGTTATAACACCCCCATATGCCCATCCAAATGACGATAATATTTTATTTTAAATTATCCTAAGGTCTTGATTCTAATGGTCTTAAATTATATATTAAAAATAATCTTTAAGATTTCTCCATCAATCTGATAGAATTCTTAAAAATATTTTCTCACTTCAAGAGTATTCAAGAATCCCATTTGTTTTCTTGAAGAGGCTCCATCATTGGAAAATAATTTAATCATATTTTTATTTTGGTTTTTTTATCGAAAATATATATAATTCATCCACCATTTGGGCCAAATAAATATTTTAGATAATTATCTATTTGTGATTACTAAGAATTTCATCCATGGAATTTATTCTTTATTGTACAAGTTTTATTTCTAAATTTTCACCATTTGGGTTAATTTAGAAAAAAACTCTTGTTAGTTTTCTAATTTTTAGAAAAAAAATACTATGACTATTATTTTTGAAGCTTCATTTAAATTATTCCACCATTTGGGACAAATTTAAAGAAATTCCTCACCTAAAGATTTCTTAGAAAATTTACCATTTGAAATTTTTAAAATTCTCATCCTTGGATAATTGTCAAATATTTTTTCCCACAAATTTTTAAGTTATTTTTTTTTATTTGGAAAAGAATATAATTACTTTTATTGAAATTCCATCCAAATTATTTCACCATTTAGGACAAATTTAGAGAAATTCCTAACTTAGAGATTTCTTTGGAAATTTGTCATTTGAAATTTCTAAGAATCTCATCATTAGGTAATTAGTATTTAATTTCAAAATTTTTACGAAAATTTTTTATTTTTTAAGATTGAAAATAAATATTAATTATTATTGAAACTTTATCTAAATTATTTCACCATTTGGGATAAATTTAGAAAAATTCTAACCTAAGAATTTTGTAGAAATTAATCTTTTGCAATTTTTAAAAATTCCATATTTAAATAATTAATATTTAATTTCAAAAAAAAATTATTAATGTTTTATTTTTATTCTATTTTTTCAATTTTCTTCTCTAATTTTCCTAAAATTTAATCATACAAAATACTTAAAAAATACATAAATAAAGTTAAAAAATACCAAAGTAGAAAAATGGCTCAGCTCAACAATTAAAAGGTTTGGCTGGAGACACAGGTGAAAGCTCATGAGGTGGCTCAATTGGCTAACAGCTCAGCTTCACAACGGCTTAAAAAAGGTAGTTCTTAAGTTAAGGCGTTGCGAATCGGATAAGGTATCTAGGGCGACATGCGGATCTTGGACACTTTTAAATCTTCAAAACGATGCCATTTTATGTTTGTATAATTGGCCTAAATTTTTTTTTTTTTTTTCAAATTTCCTTTCTTTCTTTCTCTGTCTCTCTTCTTTCCCTTTTCTCTCTATCTCTAGAAATTGATGAACGTTAGTTGAACAGCTCACTAGATTCTAGAAAACGACATTAAAATCAAGGTTGTGTCACTGAAATTTTCAAGTTTCATCAAAAATTTCACGAAAAACTAAAAAACTTGTCAGAATCTTCAAATTTCATCAGAAACAGGAAAAGTTCACTGAAATCTGGAAATTTTCTAGATTTTTCCAAAAAAAACTTGCAAATTTTCTCTAAAAATTTATGTACTTTCTAAATGCTTTTGTATGGTTTTTTCTCTCTGATAATTTGTCTTTTGTTGCTTGGTATGTGTCTATATTTATAAAGTTTAAATCCAAAGAACACTAAACCAAAAAAGGTTTTAATTTCCTTTCAATTTCGACTCCAAATTTTAAGTACAATTCAAACTCTTCAATTCAAACAAACAGGTTTTACACAAACTCAACCTCTTGATTTTTCCTTTTTCCTTTTTTATTATTTTTATTAACAAAAACAATTAGAACCTTAGACAGATTGGAGTGTCTACAGTTACCCTTTTTTGTATATTTTTTGTGAAATAAAAATTATGTAAAGATGTAAACACCCTTCATATCCAAATAATCAATTCGACATATTTTTTGATTTTTTAAATAGATACTCAAACCTTTTGAATAATATAAAAACTCCTCTAAACAAAGGCTCAACGACTTTAAAAATTAAAAAATGTTCCTCTAAACAGAGGCTCAATGACTTTTAAAAAATATAGAATGCTTCTCTAAATAGAGACTCAACAACTTTGAAAAATACTCCTTGACAATCATGTCCAGAGGTCTTATAGATCATCAGAAAAAAATTATAGGAGATTATGCTTAGAGGTCTTACAAATCATTCATAATATTGAAAAATATCTTTTTTCAATGATCTAAATCTTACCTTAAAATTTTTTTTTTTTTTTCAAATGAGAATTTAAAATTCTTTCATTAAAAAGTTTTCATATCTATCTTCTCCATGTAGGATATTGAAATTCCCTGCTTATTAAATTCATGCACTAGACATTCTTAAATGCAATGCATGCTATGTATTAAAGATTCAGAAATGTAATGCGTGCTATACAAATGTCAATTAATTATTTTTTTCAATTGTGGTACTCAAATTTCTCAAGCTTTTTTTCTTGGATCTCGAACTCTTCAATCTTTAAGTACTAAGACCAAATTGATTTAATTCTCAATCGTCCCTTTCATTTAATTCCCATATTCTCTTTCTAAAGAAATCTTTTTTTTTCAAATTTAATGTCCTTACCAGGAACTAAACATTTCATATTTGCCTTTATCACTATCAACTTTTCCCTGGTAATGTAGAAATCTTTTATGCTATTATTCATTTATAAATCATTATTTCAATTTCAAAAAGTAAAAATGTAATCACACATTTCTTCCATTGCAAGGTATTAAAGGGAAAAGCCAAGGGATATATTAGGAATAAATGGGAAATAGTCAACAAAAGAGAGACATAAGGAATGAAATAAAATGGTAGAACAACTTTGGCCTTTAATAAGAAAGAATGGTTACAAAAATGGGTATAGGGTAACAATGCCCAAAATAAATAATCAAATAATCATGATAACGTATCTTAAATTTTTTTTGAAAACTTAACCACCTGATGCACCTAACAACTTAAAACTCATTAGAATATGCTAGGCTCCATGCTAGTGAATTCCCAAATTCAATGCTGCACCCTTATCTAAGCCACCTTTTCAAGTTTTTAACTTAGATGAATCCATTTTGACTCAAATTGTCCTTTTGGGATTTTCGATTTGAGTCTTTATTTTTTATTTTTTATTTTTTTCTTTTTGTAAGCATAATATTTCTTCATAGCATAAGAGTTTATAGGATTAGTCAAATCATCTCCATTCATCTCTGCTAATATTAATGCATTGCTCGAGAAAGCTCTTATCACTACATATTGCCCTTTCTAATTTGAAGTCCACTTTCTTCTATTATCGTACTGGCTTGAAAGAATTTTTTTCAAAACCAACTCCCCTTCTAAAAAACAATAAGGTCAGACTTTTTTATCATAAGCTTTCATCATTTTTTTCTAATATAGTTGACCATAACATAGCGTTGTCAATCTTTTTTCTTCAATGAAATTTAACTGCTCGTAGCACTCTCGAATCCATTTAGCTTTTTCCAATCCAACTTCCTTTAATACACTTAAAGATGGGATTTTCCCTTCTATTGACAATATGGCTTCCATCCCATAAACCAAAAAAAAGGGGTGCCCCAGTAGAAGTATGCACTGATGTTTGATAAGTATGAAAGAAAAATGGTAACTTTCCATGCCAGTCTTTATAGGTTTTGATCATCTTCTCAAGAATTCTTTTTATGTTCTTGTTTTTTGCCTCTACCATCTTATTCATTTTCGGATGGTATGGCATCAAATTGTGACACTTGATCTTATACTGAGCACATATTTCTTACATCATCTTACTATTTAGGTTCTTGGCATTATTTGAAATAATTCTTTTTAAAAGTTCATATCTATAAATGATCTTTCTTTTTATGAACTTATAGACTACAGATCGTGTTACATTTCCAAATAAAGTTGCTTCCACCCATTTCATGAAATAAGGCATCATCATGAAAATGAACTTATGCCCATTAGAAGCCTTTGGAATAATATGACCAATGACATTCATGCCTCATATGAAGAATGACCAAGGTGGTACCAAAATATGTAAAGCAGTCAGTGGAGCATGGATCTTATCACCATAGATCTAGAACTTATGACATTTTTTAGTAGAGTCAATGCAATTGCTCTTTATTATCAATCAACAATACCCAGCTCTCATGATTTATCTTGCCATCATATGTCCATTTGTATGTGCCCTGTATATCCCATCATGTACTTTTAAATAATCTTTTTCATCTCAACTGCATTTATACATCTTAATAATACTTGATCATGGCTCCTTTTATACAAGACATTACCATCCAGAAAGAAACTCATAGCTAGTTTATGGATAACTCTTTTATCATTCTCAGTTACTTAGTTCGGGTATTGCTAATTTTTAATGTACTATAAGATATCATAATACTGTAGTCTCCCATTTTTCTCTTTCTCTACATTAGAATAATGAGCTGACATATCCTTAATATTGAGCTTGATATGCTAAATGTCGATGTTATTGTTAATTCGGATCATTACTGCCAGAATAGCCAAGGCATCAGCAATCAGATTATCCTCACGAGTTAAATGATCAAACTAAATATCTTTAAACTGCTTGATCAACTTTATGATATATTTATGATATGGAATAAGTTTTGAACCTCTCATTTCTCATTCTCTTTTCAATTGACATATAACTAGAGCTAAGTCTCCAAACACTTTCAATACTCTAATCTTTCTATTTATAATAGCTTATAAACCCATGACACAAGCTTCATGTTCGATCATTTTATTTGTGCAATTGAAATTCAACCTTACTATTATAGGATAATAGTGTTTTTCTAGAAAAATCAAAATTGCCCTAATTCCTTATTCCAAGGCTTTGGCAACTTAATCAAAATACATTCTCCAACACTTCTCATCATGCCCTTTTTTTTAAGTTTTGAAATAGTCATCAAATCTTCATATGGAAATTTCAACCTCATTGACTCATAATTTTAGGTAGCATGATCTGTGAGAAACTTGGCTATAGCATTTTTTTTTTATTACCTCTTAGCTCACATACACAATGTCATATTCTGAAAGCATTACTTGCCATGTCATAATTCTTTCAGACAATGAAAGCTTCTTAAAGGTATATTTGACTGAATCTAGTTTTGCTATAAGCCAGGTAGTATGATAGAGCATATATTAAGTCTTTTGGTTGTCCAAGTTAATTCACAACATATTTTCTGTAAAGAAGAATACTTAGACTCATATTTTGTGAACTTCTTACTTAGGTAGTAAATAGCTTTTTCTTTTTTGCTAGACTTATCTTATTGTTCTCACACACATCCTATTGATTTTTTACACTATCAAATATAAGATCAAAGGTCTTCTTAAAACAAGTGGCACTAATACTAAAAAATTTGATAAGTGCTGCTTAATTTTATTAAAAGCGTTTTAGCATTTCTCATTTCATTCTTCAAGATTATTCTTACGAAAAAGCTTAAAAATGGGATCATACTTGTAAGTAAGCTGCAAAATGAACAAAAAATTGTAGTTCAATCTACCTAGAAATGCTCAAACTTCTTTTGATGTGCTTGGAGGTGACAAATTTTGAATAGTTCATATTTTGTCTAAATTGACTTCAATCTTTCTTTCACTGACTACGAAGCCTAACAACTTTTCTGACTTTACCTTGAATGTATATTTGGCTAGATTCAACTTGAGTTGAAAATTTTTGAACCTTTTAAACAACTTCTTAAGGTTGATGACATGATCTTCTCTTTCATGAGATTTCGTAATCATATCATCTGTATATACCTCAATCTTTTTATGCATTATGTCATGGAAGAGCATCACTATGGCTCTTTGATAAGTTACTACAACATTCTTTAAACTAAAAGGCATAAATTTGTAGTAAAATGTACTTCACATAGTTACGAAAGTAGTTTTTTCCTTGTCATCTTGAGCCTTTTTTATTTGATTATACCTTGAAAACCCATCTATTAAGGAAAACATAGAATGATTGGTCGTATTATCTACTAGTGTGTTAATATGAGGTAAAAAAAAGTTACCCTTTAGGCTAGCCCTATTCAAATCATGATAATCCACACACATTCATACCTTTTCATCTTTTTTAGGGATTGGTACTATGTTGGCTACCCATTTTGGATACCTGGCCATTTGAAGAAAACCTGTATCAAACTATTTTTTCATATCTTTTTTAATCTTTAGCAGCATTTCAAGCTTCATTCTCCTCAGTTTCTATTGGATGGGTTTATATTTTGGCTTTAGGGGCAATTTATGTTCTATTATTTCTGTGTTAAGCTCAGGCATATCCTAATAAGACCCAGCAAACATATCTATGAATTTTCAAAGTAGATTGTCTAATATTTACCTATCTATAGATGAAAGTAAGGTGCCAATTTTAACCTCCTTCTTATTCTTTTCATTTCCTAAGTTCACCAATTCAGTTATCTCCAGATGAGGCTAAATTGGTTTGTTTTCTTGCTCATTAAGTTTAGAGAGAGGTCATATTTTTTAGAATCATCTTCATTATCAAGTTTATCAGCATTAATTGAATTTTCAAAATTAACCCTTTGATCGTTATCATGATTATCCTTATGTTCATTTAAGGACCTAAAATTAAATTAAATTAGATATGTTGGCAAGATGTGTTAGGAACATGAAAAGATGAAAGTAACAAAAGAAATGAATGAAAATGCATCTTTTTTTATTTTTATTGAAATAATAATAAATAAATGGCATATGCATAAAAGATCATCTTAATCTTTTTAGGCATAAACTATTGGGATGTATAATTACATTGAAATAGTCTCATGGATAGCATGTATTTCAATGATGCTCCAATTGTTTAGTTCATAACCTAATGGACAAGAGTAGACCCACATTTTTTATTTATACCCTTTTTCATCTTCAATTGCATGGATAGACAATGCAGAGAATGTTTCTTTTATGCTCAATTCAAAATCTTTCTCAACATCTAGGTACATGAACCCTCTAGGCCTGAAGGTATTATAGTGGTGTGGGATGGCAATTGGCATAGTTTTTGGTTCATACCTTTGTGGCCCCACCACCTTCTTTCTCTTTTGTTTGCTTGTTTTCCTTTTGTTTTCCATCTTTTTGCTTCATAGCCTAGGCCTAACCTTCATTGTTGTCAATTATTATTGAGGGTTTTCTTATGTCTTGTAAAATTTTACCTAGTCCTGCTCCAGGATACCAATCCTTATTGATGATCTGACTCACCATTATATTTGAAAACTATCAATTTTTATATCTTTCACCTATAAAATTAATTAATTCGAAAAATCGATAAGAACACTTCAAGGCTTTTTCAGTAGCTTCCACATATGGGGTATTCAATGGCTGAGTCACAAATATATCTTCATTTTTAAATACTACTACCAACTGACCTTTTATATTAAACTTGATTTTTTGATGCAAGGTAAAAGAAACAACACTTGCCATGTAAATCCATGACCTTCTCAACAAACAGCTATAAGATTGGAATATCAATCACTTGAAATTTTACATTAAATGTGCATAGCCCAATTTGCAAGGGCATTTTCATATCTCTCAAAACTTTATGCTTGGTCTCATCGAAAACTCGGAGGACCATATGGCTACTCTACATATATGAATAATCAATAAGTAGCCTTGCCAAAATTGACATAGGCATGATGTTAATAGCAGAGCCATTGTTGATAGGAACCTTGACTATAATATGGCTTTTGCATTTGGCAGTGATATGCAAAACCTTGGTGCTTCTTTTTTTTTCTTAAAGAATTTTATCATCGTTGAATGCTATATAGTTCGACATAACCGGGTTTCTAGCTAAGTGATTCACATACTCAACAAACACATTATGTGCCATATATGCCTAGTTTAACACCTTCAGCAAGGTATTTTGATGTAATTCAGAATTCAATAACAGTGATAACAATAAGATTCTTGTTGGTCTCTTATTTAATTATTCAACCATAGAGTATTCATTGTGCTTTACCAGCTTCAAGAATTCACATGCCTCTTTTTATGACATTAGCTTTTGACATTCTTTTTTAAGCACCATTTCTAGTTTATTTTGTTCTTCCCTTACCGTAGCCTTTTTTTTTTCCAGCCCTATCCAACATTTTTGGAGTATAGCATCTTTCACTTCGGATTATACCCTTTACATCGGTTATTTTGGCAGTATCAGACTTAGGTGTATTTTTCTTTTAACTCTGGACTACCATATCACAGTCATATCTCCATTGTATAACTTTATTGTCCTTTTAAGGAAATGAAGTAAGGATTTTAAAAGTTACTAACCTAGATATGTGCTTGTTTATGATTGACCTTGGTTTTTTCCTACAGTTAATTGTGACTAGTTTTGGAAACAATTTCGATGGCTTGTCGACAATAGACACTTCAGTACCTTTTAAGGTCTTCTCCTTCATAAAACTTAATTTGGTAGAAATCTAAGAGCTTATGTACCTTTTAATGAAATTGCTCATAGGTTTTAATAGAGTGGCTAGTTCTGCCATTATGATATTTGTAGTTTTCTTTTGCTACATATCCTCTATGATAATTACGAGGATCCATCGATTGTATCATATCAACTTTATACAAAACATCAAATAATTGACTAATAGGAGTTTAGATTTCTTCCACTTTTTTCTTCACATAATGCTCTCAATCTTCACTCAAAGCATTCACATTATGGTTAGGTAAGAATTATCACTAACATTTGGCATTGTCATTATCCCACATGTAACAAAATTTATCATTCCATCTTTGATCAATCGTTGCACTTTATGCTTTAGGGTAATGCAATTCTCAGTAGAATGCCATCAATTCTATAGTACTAGTCATAGTGAACTGTAGGATTATACCACTTAGGATAAGGTAGCTTGAGTGACTCCAGATGGTTGGGAGTAATTAAGTGATTGTTGTAGAGTTTTCTATATGATTTAGTATAAATTATAAGGATTGGGTCCAATATGGGTTTATTTCGAGTAGTTCATAGCTCTCGTGAACCATTTGTTGGGTTAACAAGACGAATTTAAAGTCTTACAAGAGGTGAAGTATTTAGACTTTATATGGGAGCTTGGAGTCTAAAAGTAAGTTGATATGTTTGTAGATAAGATGGCTATAGGATTGGTTAGTATGGGTAAAGTGAGGTATTATTCACAGCAGGCTAGTGTGGGGAGTAACCTTGTGATGAATAAGGTTGATAACCCCTGAATTGTTATCTTTCAAAACTCATAGCTTGAGCTTTAATCTCTCTTTTCTTTGAGGCTTTTTTGGTGAAAGCTTATTCTTTTTCCAACTTGCCATTCTTAATAACATTATTAATGATTTCGTCTGAGATCACCATGTCGACAAAATTTTTTATGGTATTCCCTATCATCTTTTCATTATAAAAAATTTTTTAAAGTGCTCACAAACAATACTATGATCTCTTTCTCAGTCAGAAGCGGCTAAACTTGAGTAGCTATGTTCTTTCACTTCTAGGCATACTCCTTAAATGATTTAGTTGCCTTCTTCTCCATATTCTGCAAAGAAAGACGATTAATAGCTAAATCTATAATATGTCAATACTAACTAATGAAGTCACAGGCTATGTCACTTTAGGACTAAATGCGAGTCCTGTCCAGTTGAACATACCATCTAGTAGCAAAGCCAGTAAGGTTATCTTACAATATGTGCATTAATAGCTTTTCATTATTAGCATAGACAATCATTTTTCAACAGTACATAATAATGTAGGTCTTTAAACACTTTGTATCATAATATTTGTTAAACTCTGGTACTTTGAACTTTAGAGAAATAACAACATCTGGGACTAAATAGAGTCCAGTAGCATTCACAGAACCATAAAAACCAATTCTCTCTACTGCTTGCAACTTTTTTCAAGCATATTCATTTTTCTATCAGCTATTGAGTCCTCTAGTGACTCGTCCCTTTATGGTTTTAATTTTTCTTTTACTTTTGGATCATTTAAATCAGGGACCTGGATTGGTTCTACTGCTTTTTCAGTAAAGACAAGATTTATATAGCTCTGGTAATTGTCTTAAATTTGAATCTAATGGCATTCTGGAATATGTATACCCTACAGGGTATGTGAACTGCTATGGTGGTACATCTTATATGTATTAAGCTTGATGTGGCCCATAACCAAGAGGATATAGAAGGTCAACCACATTTTGTGATAGCTGGTCTTACTAGCTAGTATTTTCTTTACATTCTTCCCCTTGTTCAACTTATTCAAAGCCTTCGGAATCTTATTCATCTCCCATCAAATTTCTCTTGAACTTTCTTTATCTTCTCAAGATGATTAAAATTTTCTTATTTCATCTGTCTAGCTTGAGCTTTTATATTGTAATGGTGAATTGATTGTGTGGGGTTCTTACTTAGTGGAGCTATCCTTGAACCTTGAGTACCATAATTGCATTATTATTAGAAATGACATGCTTTATGTTTGGTGTTTTAATGCATGAATGTAATGTACTAATATTTGCCGATAACTATCATTTTACATTAGTACATTTCCATGGATGTAAGTGGCAAATATTCCCCATATGAAAGTGATGCAAATGCACAATGTTAAATATGATAATGAAAAAAATGCATGGAATTAAATGCAGCACTAATTGAAATGATGCAAATGCACAAAGTCAAACAAATAAAATGGTTAGATAATTAATATATCACATAAAATTTTCATTCTTGTGTCCTAACTTTAGGTTGGTCTATCAATAGGTAGGAAGGGTTCTATCTTAAGATTGGCCTCTTAAGTGTACATTACATGCTGAACTATGTGATTTTAACCACTAAAGGTTCTCAAATTGTTCCTTACGTCTTTGTCCATTATAGACTTGTAAGACATTCCAATCTTCACCCATCACAAGCTACCAATAGAAAAAATTCAATTTGAATGAGGGTATTTCACTAGCCATTACGAAGATTATCATTTCACAAGAGTTGAGGTATTTTACTCCCTCCTAAGAGGGACAGAGCCCGAGTATAGAACTCATGTAATATAAATGCATGTGATAGTGTGTGTAAAGGAATATATAATTGTCAACCCATAAATCAAGTGAGAGATAAAAAAGGAAAAATGTTAGTAAACAAATAACATAATCATTACACTTTAAAACCATTAGACCAAAGGATATGGTAAATTTAAAATTTTATGTCCTAATTCTCTATAGTTTATCCCTAGTGGAGTCACGAATCTGTGATAACATATAGATTCATAAATCTATAGCTAGATTTAACAAAAAAAGTCACCACCAATCCTTTATTAAGGTGTGATTGCCACCTAATGAATCTATCCTTTTAAGGAGCTCCTAAGCTTGACTCATGGTCCCCAAAATAATAGGTTTTGGTCTACTAATCAGAATAGAGTTCAGGAGTTTGGTTACTTATGGAGAAGGTTATAACACTTTCACATGCCCATCCAAATGATGGTACCATTTTATTTTAAATTATCCTAAGGTCTTGATTCTAATAGACTTAAATTATTTATTGGAAATGATCCTTAAGATTTCTCTATCAATTTGGTAGAATTCTTAAAAATATTTTTTCACCTCAAGAATGTTCAAGAATCTTATTTTTTTTCTTGAAGAGGCTTTGTCATCGAAAAAAAGGTTTAATCATTTTTTTTATTTTAGTTTTTTTATTGAAAACATATCTACTCCATCCACCATTTGGGCCAAATTAAAAATATCTTCTTATCTAAAAATATCTTGGATAATAATCTATTTGTGATTATTAAGAATTTTATCCTTGAAATTTATTTTTTATTTTACAAGTTTTATTTCTAAATTTTCCACAATTTGGGTCAATTTAGAAAAAAAAAATAAAACTCTTGTTAGTTTCCTAATCTTTGGAAAAAAAATAATATGACAATTATTTTTGAAGCTTCATTTAAATTCTTCCACCATTTGGGACAAATTTAAAGAAATTCCTCACCTATATATTTTTTAAAAAATTTACCATTTGAAATTTCTTAGATTCTCATCCTTGGATAATTGTCAAATATTTTTTTGCCATAATTTTTTTAAGTTATATTTTTTTATTTGGAAAAGAATACAATTACTTTTATTGAAATTGTATCTAAATTATTTCAATATTTGAAACAAATTTAGAGAAATTCCTTACCTAGAGATTTCTTAGGGAATTTGTAATTTGAAATTTCTAAGAATTTCATCAGTGGGTAATTAGTATTTAATTCCAAAAATTTTAATAAATTTTTTTAAATTAAAAATAAATATTAATTATTATTGAAACTTTATCTAAATTATTTCACCATTTATGACAAATTTAAAAAAATTTCTCACCTAAGAATTTTATAAAAATTAACCATTTGCAGTTTCTAATAATTCCATCATTGGATAATTAGTATTTATTTTCAAAAAACAATTGCTAATGTTTTATTTTGTTCTATTTTTAAAATTTTTTTCTCTAATTTTTCCTAAAATTTAATTATGCAAAAATACGTAAAAAATAAATAAATAAATAAATAAAATTAAAAAATACCAAAACAAAAAAATGGCTTGGCTCGATGGCTAAAAGGCTCAGTTGGAGACACAGGTGAAAGCTCCTAAAGCGGCTTAACTGGCTAACAGCTTGGCTCCACATCAGCTTAAAAAAGATGGGTCTTAGGTTAAGGCTTTAAGATGTTGCCAATCAGATCAGGTATTTGGGGCAACATGCGGATCGTAAACACTTTAAAATCTTCAAAATGATGCCATTTTACTCTTATATAAAAAGCTTAAATCTTTTTTTTTTTTAGATTTCCTTTCTTCCTTTCTCTCTCTCTCTCTTTTTAGAAATAGATGAACACCAGTTGAACAGCTTATTGGACTGTATAAAACAGTGTCGGAATCTAGGTTGAGTCATCGAAATCTTTAAGTTTCATTGAAATCTTCACCAAAAATTGAAAAATTCATCGAAATCTTCAAATTTCGCCGAAATCTTCAAATTTCGCCGAAATCTTCTTTGAAAACTAGAAAAATTCACCAGAATCTAAAAAATTTTTAAATTTTTTCAAAAAAAAACTTATAGATTTTCTCTAAAAATTTTTATACTTTCTAACTGTTTTTGTCTGTTTTTTCCTTTCTGATAATCTGTTTTTTGCTACTTAGTATGGGTCTGTATTTATAGAGTTTAAATCCAAAGAACCCTAAACCAAAAAGGGTTTTTATTTTTTTTTAAATTTTAACTCCAAATTTTAAGTCCAATTCAAACTCTTTAGTTTAATTGAAACTTTTCAATCCAAACAAATAAGTTTCACACAAATTCAACCTCTTGATTTTTTTTTTATTTTTTATTAACAAAAATAATTAGAATCCTAGACAGATTGGAGTGTTTACATGTAATATCAAATTAGTTTCTTCATTTTTACCTATGTTTTTCCTCTACTCTAGATCTTACAATTGATATTAGAGTATTTATATCTAGAAGGTCTTAGAGAGCCTATAAGCTATGAAAATGAGTGAAAAACCATCAAACATTTTCAGCTAGCTTTTGTTAACTTTAAAAGGCCTCATGTAATTATTTCTTACCTCCACTTTTTATTCTTTTTTTATGGGAACTATTAGATATGAGCTATCAAAATGAAGTCCTATATAAGTGCTTTTGATTTGTTAAAAGTAATGAAAAAGGAAAAGGAACCACCATAACTTTTTACAAATCTAAGAGTAACTCAAATGAAAAATCACAGAAAAAGTACAAGACTAAACATTGTATTGAATCATTAGTTTCTAATTACATTTTCATCATAATAATGACTTGTGATATTGTAAAACAAGTTTTGGATATGCTCAAAGAAAAATTCTACGATAATGACAAGATAAGATAAATGCAAATGTTGAATCTTAAAAAAGAGTTCGAAGTCTTAAAGATGGATGAATTAGAAAATTTAAACGAGTAAAATGATAGACTCATAAAGATTATGAACAAAATCATACTATTTAGGGAAGAAACACAAGATGGAGACAAAAAGAATAAAAATTTTGGAAACAATGGGAACAAAGGTAAATTTCCACTTTTTTCTCATTGTAAAAAGATCACTCACTTGAAAAAAATTTTGATGGTGCAGAGCTAACATATAATGCAGGTCTTGTAAACAACTTGGTCACATTGAAAATGTGTGTAAAAATAAAAACCAGAAGCAATTAGACTAACAAGCCAAAGTTACTGACAACTAATAAGAGCAAGAAGAACAAGCTTTTATTGCATCTCTCTATGCAATATAGAATTCCTCAAATGCATGGTTCATTGACAGTGGATGCACTTACAAAATGGCTTATGATATCAATACATTCAAAGTGTTGGACAAGACCTATACATCAAAAGTGAGAATTAGAAATGGTGAGTTCATAGAAGTAAAAGAAAATGGCATAATGGTAATTAAAACATCAATAGGTATTAAACTCTTTTCTATATGTGTTATATGTGCTTAAAATTGATTAAAATCTTTTGAGTGTGGGAAAACAACTTGAGAAGAACTATTCTTAAGTTTTCAAAGATAAAACATGCATAATTCATAATTCTAGTGGATCTGAGCTTTTTACTATCACATATGAAAATAAAGTGTTTTTCTTTAGATTGGCAAGACCAAAATTCATCAGTATATTCAATTTCATGTGATGAATCAACTTTACGACATAAAAGAATGGGGCATTTTAACAACAAGACATTAAACTACATGCATAAAATTGATCTTATGTTAAATATGCCTATGATTGAAGTATGTGTTAATGTGTGATATTTATCAATTAGGAAACTTAAGCAAATTGCCATTCCCAATCAACAAAGCATTGAGAGCAATAAACAAACCTCAACTTGTTCATATTGATGTTTGTGGTCCTATGAGAAATTTATCTTTGGATGGAAGTAAATACTTGATAACATTCATTGATGATTTTACTTGAATGTGTATGATTTACTTTATGAAACAAAAGTCTGAAGTTACAAGGGTGTTTTGGAAGTTCAAGGCTTAGATTAAAAATCAAAATAGCTATAAAATCAAGATCTTAAGGTTAGACAATGGTTCTAACTACATTTTTAACAAATTTAATGAGTTTTGCAAAGTTATAGATATTGAACATCAACTTACAACAACTTACACTCCACAATAGAATGGTGTGAGTAAGAGGAAGAATAAAAGCATTCTTAAAATGGCCAAGTGCATGCTATTTGAGAAGAAACTTCCCAAGACATTTGGGGTAAAGGCAACCAATACCCCTTTTTATTTACTTAATAGGTTACCTACAAAAGCCTTAAAAGAAAAAACTCATTTTGAAGCTTGGAATGGCAGTAAACCATCTATTTAGCACTTTAAAGTCTTTTGAAGCATTTATTATATGTTTGTTCATGAAGTTAAAAGGGACAAGCTTGATCACAAAGCTAAAATTTGTATTTTTTTAGGCTATAGCAACATAACTAAAGGCTATAAAGCTTATAGTCCTTTTATAGGCAAGGTGATTGTAAAAAAGAATGTAAGATTCAATGAGCAAGTTGCTTGGAATTAGGAAAAGTCAAAGGAAGATTCAGTCATGCAAATTCTAATAAACATGATAAGCTTTCAAGAATAAGAAGGTTACTTGTGGCATGATGATAATATTGATTATGAACTAGTTAGAGGTGCTAGACCACTTATTAATATTTATAAAAGGTTAAATGTGGCTATTTTTGAACCAACAAGATTTGAAAAAGCTATCAAATTGAAAGAATGGAAAGATGCAATGGATAAGAGGATTTAAATAATTAAGAACAATCAGATCCAGTTGTTAGTGGGTAAACCAAGCAATATGAATATCATTGGAATTAAATGGATCTATAAAACCAATATAAACATAGATGGCACCATTTATAAACTCAAGGCCAAACTAATTCCAATGGCTACTTTCAATAGCTAGGTGTTGATTTTTTAGAAACCTTTGCTTAAATTGTAAGGTTGTACATTATAAGGCAATTATTAGCCTTAGCAACTTAGAAGTTGAAATATATACAAACTTGATGTCAAACCTGCATTTTGAATGGTTATATTAAGAAGTAGATTTTTATTAAGCAACCAAAATGATTTGTTGTTATAGAAAATGAAAACAAAGTCTATATACTTAAGAAAGCTTTGTATAGATTAAAACAAGCTCGAAGAGTTTGAAATTCCAAAATTGATGAGCATTTATTGAAGTTGAGATTCAAAAAGTCTTAGAAAAGTAACATCATACACTAAAATTTCTATAAAAAATGATTTGCTGGTTGTCTCATTATATGTTGACAATTTGTTGGTGATAGGAAACAATTCTAAACTTGTGCAGTAATTTAAAGAATAAATGATAAATGTCTTTAAGATGATAGACTTGGGAGAAATGTCATACTTTTTAGCATAGAAATTAAGTAAAACCGACAAGAAATTTTTGTTTCACAATAATAGTATGCTAAAAAAGTGTCAAAAAAATGTGATATGGAGAATTGCAAACCAATTTGCACTTCATTAGTTTAGAATGAAAAGTTTCGTAAAGATGATAAGTCAAATAAGGCTGACGAAAGAAATTATAAAAGCATAATTGGTTGTTTGATGTACCTAACAACAACAAAACCAAACATAGTATTTGTTGTCAATCTTCTTTCAAGATTTATGTATTGTCTTGGTGAAAATCATGTTTGGACAGCCAAAAGAATGCTAAGATATATTAGAGGTTCACTTGATTTTGGGATTAAATTTAAAAAATCTAAAAATATAAAGCTATTAGGCTATACTGGTAATGACTAGGTAAGGTCTTATGATGATATAAAGAGTATTTCAAGGTACTCAAAAAAGCAAGAAATAACACTCAATCAATAGCAGAAATTAAGTACCTTGCTGTAGCAACCACTATGAATCAAGTAATTTAGCTAAGAAAATTGTGCTAGCAGATTTAAATCTGACTTAGTCTTATGCAACTAAGATCATATTTGATAATCAATCAGTAATGACTAAGGTAAAAAATTTTATGTTCCATGGAAAGACCTAGCACATCAAGATAAAGTTTCACTTTGTTAAAGAAGTTAAAGCTAAGAATGAAGTGAAGCTGATTCATTATAAATCATAAGATCAAATTACAGGTATTCTAACCAAAGCCTTACCAAAGGCAAGGTTTGAAACATTAAGGAAAAGTATTGATGTTTCTAGTTGAAATGCCATGAAGGATTGTTGGAAAGTGAAGCAACTTAGTATGGCATTTCTATTGCAGGAATTTGTTTTGCCATTTTCTTTTCTTTTGTTTTTTCAAACTTTAGGAAGCATGATAGATAAGTTTTTGGTGATCCAAATTGTTAGGTAGAAAAATTTGTGAAGTAGTTAGAAGTTGTTGAATCAATATTTTGTATTTTGAAGTTTATAAATAAATGAAGTGTCACCTATGTTAAACAAAAGGTAATTTGTTACAATACCAAATTAGGTTTTTCATTTTTCCTTATGTTTTTCCTCTGCTCTAAATCCTTCAGGTTTTTTTGAAAGTAATAGTTTGTGCTATTCTTAGCTACAACATGTCCTATTATAAACTTCCATAGAAATTGTGTGTTGATATGAATAAAGTTATGGTAAAATAGTGGCGAAGGTAGAAAGAAGATGAAAGAAAGATAAATTGAAAAAGTTGTGAAGTATTGACAACAGGAAAAGAAATGGATGGCATAGGATTTAAAGGTATGGAGTTATACACTATAGCCTTTTTAGCAAAACAATGTTGGTGGTTATTACAAGAGCCTAATGCTTTTGTGGTCTAGGTGTTGAAAGGTTTGTTCTTTCCACATTATTTAGTATTGAAAGCAAAAAAAAAATGTTCATGCATTATAAGGTTGGAGTAGCATGTTAAATGGTAGGGTCTTTTTCAAGGAAAGAATTACTTGGCAAGTTAAGGATAAAAAATCAATTCTAATATGATAGGATCATTGGATGCCAAGGGAAACTGTTAGTGCCAGTTGCCATGTTGATACTTATTTTCTAAAGAGATTGGCAAAATAGATAAATAAAGAGGAAAATAAATTGGATGCCAGAATGTAAAAGGAAACTATTAGTGCCAGTTGCCATGTTGATACTTATTTTCTAAAAAGATTGGCAAAATAGATAAATAAAGAGGAAAATAAATTGGGTGAAAGAGCTATAGGGAACTGCATTTATAAAAAATTCTAGTTTGTCAACATGGTGGTAATGATTGTATTATTTGGCTTATTGATAGGAAACGAATCAATACTACAAAATCTAGACACAAAAGTAAGAGAAGAAATGAACCCAATGTGTTTGAATGATCCATCATCATCATCTTACTGTACTAATCACAAGCTACAAAAGGAGATTTAAGGGTTAAGTATTCAAAGTAAGATCAAGCATTTCATTTGGAGACTTTGTACTAATTTAATTACTACCTACAACAATTTGTATAAAAAGAAAGTGGTTAATAATCCATTATATCTTAATTGTAAGGTAGAGAAGAATAGTGGAACATCATTGTTTACTTTGTGAATGGATAAAAAGGTGTCTTGTTTGAAGCTTGCATTGGGTTAAGAATTAAAATGGGTAGCGTGGTGAGGTTTTATAAATGGTTATTGGAAATCTTTTCCTAAAATGAAATACAAATGAAGGAAAATGTGCTAGTGGCCTTAACATGCTGGAATATATAGAAAGGGAGATTTAAGTAACTCTTGGGAGAAAAAATCTATGTGTATTTGGAACCACTGCAAAGTTGAAAAGTACAATAGAGGAGATTGCATATTTGAGCTGGAAAGATTCTGGAATGAATCATATGGAAAAGAAAAATGAATAAATTAAATGTGAAGATCCAGAATGGGGCAAGTTAAAATAAACTGTGATGGAGTATTTTGTAAAAATATTAAAAGAGGAACAATTGGGGTGGTGTTGTGTGACATTTTTGGCAAACTTGCTAGAGGCAAGGAGCAAGAGGTAGCATGGATAAGTGTGACACCCTAATCTAGGGGTGTAAACCAATAGAGCTTTTGGCAAATCATACATGAACATGTTTGGTTTCTATATTAAGCTTAACAAATGATCTTGAACAGTATTTTTATATTAGTTTATTAAACGAATTGAACATGAATATAGGTCTGTTTAGTTTATTTATATTCGCAAATAAGCTCATTTTAATATCATTTAAAACTTGTTCATGTATGGTTCATTTAGAGTTCATTAATCTTCATTTATTGTTCAATAATAAAAATAACAATAACAAAATTACATTTTTATCTTTTACCTAATCTTACTTTAGGTTTTGTTTATGTTCGTTTATATTCGTTTAAGGTCTATTTGTTTAAATCCATTTGATTATGGTTTGTTTATTATTTATGAACATGTTTATATATATATATATATATTCATGAATATATTTGTTTAATGTTCACGAACGAGTTCGTTTAATTTAATTGAGCAGAACAAAATTGAATACGAATATTTTACCATTTAAATGAACCGAATTTTAACAAATAAATCAATTTTTTCTCAAACACTAACTGAATTCAAAAAGCTCTAAAAATAAATGAACAAACAATGAACATACGTTTGTTCATTCATGTTCGGTTCATTTACATACCTACCTTAATCTCGCATCATGAGAGTGTAAGAATCTGTAGATATCTAAGTTAAGACTTAAATCCATACTTATAAGGTGCCTCGGGGTGTGAGTTTTCACAAATGATATCAAAGCGGTTACTAATTGAATAGGAAGCTAAGTGTCATATAGTGAGAGGTACTTTTAGAATACCGAGGGACCTAAATGCTACAAGTGGGAGCCATATTCAGAATCTCAACATCTGAGGTGCCTTTTGTGATGTGTCTTTTGTGAGACCTTCATGTCAAAGCGGATTATACCTAACAGGTTAGATGTAAATCTCCACAAATGATATTAAAGCGATCACTAGTTGAAGTAAGCTAAGTGCTACATGATGAGAGTCACCTCTAGAATCCTAATATCTGGTGCGATGTTTAATTCTATGGTTCTGTGTGTTATGTGTTTGGCTTGACAGGGACATTAATTTTTAATAGGGGGAGTTTGTGACACCTCAATCCCATTTCGAAAGATTATGAGGATCTGTTACGATATATACATTTAGACTATAAAATATACTTATGAAATACTTTTTGTAGAACAAAATCATGATACCATCGAGTCAAAATTTAGGACGGGTTTCTAACAAATGGTATTAGAATAATTATTAATTAGACGGAAACTAAGTGTTATACGATGAGAGCCATATTTAAAATCTTAATGTCTAATGTGATTCTGATTCTATGTATGTTTTGTGTTGAGCTTGTTGGGGAAGTCAAGCTTTAATGAGGAATTTGTGATACTCCAATACTATATCTAAATGTTCTGAGAATTTACTATCCAGCATGCCCACAACCGGAATTGACTTTAGGTGCTAGCACGCATGCTTACAGTGACTTCCGCACGGTGCTTCTACAAGACCATGTTGGTGGCCTCCAAGTTCTTCATGAAAATCAGTGGATTGATGTACCTCCGACTCCTGGGGCTTTAGTAGTTAACATTGGAGATCTGTTACAGGCAAGCCTGATAGATTTCTGTTAAGAGAAATTAGTATGGAAAGTGCATTCCAAACTCAATAATCAGCTTCACAACTATGCGAGTGATCGATTTATTTTGTGTTTGCTTGTTTTTTTCAGCTTATATCAATTGAAAATCATATAAGCGAGGAGCATAGAGTGCTGGCGAATTGTATAGGACCCTGAGTATCAGTGGCATGCTTTTTCGTTACAAGTTTTCAGCCATACTCAAGATTATATGGACCTATCAAGGAGTTGTTATCAGAAGATAATCGAGCAAAATACAGGGAAACTACTGTAATAGAATATCTTACCCACTTCAACGGAAAAGGCCTCGATGGAACTTCTGCCCTGCAACATTTCAGGCTATGAAATAGCCCCGTGAGGACAAAAAGGAGCATTTGCATAATCAATAGTTTGTGATGGAATACTTGGCACTTCTCTGTAATATGTTTGATCATGTATAACTAGAATTAGAAAATGGAAGTGCTGGTTAGATATCCTATCTTTAAACCTATGAAGTGATGGTTATATATCCTATCTATATACATAAGTATTGTTGATTGTTGAAATTGGTGTCTTTCTGATTTGGCCATTGAAACTATTGCTCCAGGAATCTGGAAAGCTTGAAAATATAACCTTGACAGACACAGAAATGAATAACTGCATCACATAATTAAAAAAATCTGAATTTTACTATCATCTGTCAATCATTTAGTTATTGAACAATGAGATATAATCATTTGCACTCTCAATTTTCACCTTTAATATCTCAAAGCCATTCAATTTTGGTCCTGGAAATGTGTTGACAACAAGTGTGTGTAAAATTTAGGGCAAGCATCAAGCTCAGCAAGCAAGGGATGGACATTCAAATTAAGGAATGGGGACATTCTCCATCAGAGTTGAACTTGACGTGGACGCTGGTGGCAAGTGGCATTAAATCTTTAGCTGTGATAACAAACTCTGGCCATTTTTGTATCATTTTTCAAGGCCATGGGTCCCAGAAGAGATAATAACATTGATATTTTTCATAAAATCGTCCTTAGTCAACTCTTTAAAATTTAAAAAAGGAAAATAATCTGTTCATTTGCTAAAAGATCTCTATCCTCCTCTTCCTATCCTAGTTATCTAATTTGTCTGTAAAAGAATAAGAAATGGTGACAGCCAACACATCAAACCCTGATTATGATAGAACAAGTGAACTGAAAGCTTTTGATGACACAAAAGCTGGAGTGAAAGGCCTTGTTGATGCTGGAATCACAGAGGTTCCTAGAATTTTTCATCAACCACCTTATAAAATTCAGAAAACCTCAGTTTCAGGTCATGCTCACTTCAGTATTCCTGTTATAGACCTTGAGGTAGTGAAGAAAGATCCAATTACTAGAAAGGATATGGTGGACAAAGTTGGGAAGGCATCAAGGAAATGGGGATTTTTTCAAGTGATCAATCATGGAATTCCAGTAAGTGTTTTAGATGAGATGAAGGATGGTATAAGGAGGTTTCATGAGCAAGACGTTGGAGTGAAAAAGCAATATTATACTCGTGATTATACGAAACCGGTGGTCTATTATAGCAATTTTGATTTGTATACTGGTTTAGCAGTCAATTGGAGAGATACATTTCTCAGCCTTATGGCTCCTAATCCTCCTAAGATGGAAGACTTGCCAGCAGTTTGCAGGTATGTTTTATTATACAGTTTACAAATGGTATGAGTATGTTAAGATTTTTCCAAGTGGTAACTATATTAAACATTAACCAGTATGATAAATTTATGGACTGTATATGTAGTCTTTTTTTTTTTTTTTTTAATCAAGCGGCAAGAGATTTTTGGTTTGCCTAATAGATCCCTCTTTGAGTTGGTCCAAATAGGTTTATTTACGCTGGTGTTTTATATGTAATCCTGTTTAGATGGCCTTTTTTCCATCTTCTCTTACGTTATTCAATAATGCCTTAGAACCACTAGCACACATACAAATAGTTCACAATTTAGAGGTGATACCAAGTGAGATGAAGAAATGATCACTGACATGCCTAATTCATTTGCAGGGATATAATGGTGGAGTACTCAAAGCAAGTGCAGAATTTGGGTAATTTACTGCTGGAGTTACTTTCTGAGGCACTTGGGCTGAAACCTGACCACCTGAAAGACATGGATTGTGGCACGGGGCTTGCTATGGTATGCCATTACTATCCCGCGTGTCCACAGCCAGAATTGGCCCTGGGAACAAGTAAACATGCAGATACTGGCTTTGTCACGGTGCTTCTACAAGATCATATTGGTGGCCTCCAAGTACTTCATGAAGATAAGTGGATTGATGTACCTCCTACTCCTGGGGCCCTAGTAATTAACATTGGAGATCTTCTACAGGTAAGCCCTTCAGTTTTAAATTTTGCTATTTTTATATTTGTAACTTTCAAATCCCAGATTGGAGTATCAAGAGGATCTGCTATAATATATTGTGAGATTTTTTTGGAGACAAAACCGTGAGACTTTTAGATCAAAACAGACATAGTAGATTGGGTGTGGGTTTCCATAATATTGTAAATAATAGGTTGTTTCATCTTTTAGTTGCAATTTCTTCTGGCAATTCTTTAAATTGTTATTCTACTGATCCTGAATGATCATAACTTACGAAAATAAGCCATAACCCTTCTCAATTCTCATACTCTAAACGGATCAGCTAAACCAAATTAAGTGAATGAAATACATGAAGCTGAAGTGGTTGCAATGAATTTCTTTTTTCATCTCTTTTTAGATTGATTTTATAAGTTAGATGATCATCTTGGAATCATTCCTTTATTCTTGAAAGTTTCTGGTTACTGCTGAGAACATGTTGCATTTTATTGACTTGTTTATACATGTTTTGGCTAATTTCAATTTTCTTTTTTCCTATTTTTTCAGCTTATATCAAATGACACATTTATAAGCGTGGAGCATAGAGTGTTGGCAAATTCAGTTGGACCTAGAGTATCAGTGGCATGTTTTTTCAGCACTAATATAATGTCAGACTTGAGGCTATATGGACCTATTAAGGAATTGTTATCAGAAGAGAATCCTCCAAAATACAGGGAAACCACAGTGAGGGACTATGTGCTATACTCCAATGGAAGAGGCCTTGATGTTGATGGCACTTCTCCCTTGCTGCATTTCAGGCTATGAATTTGCCTCTGGGAGATGCAAGGAAGCCATGATAGAAAAGATAGTTTATGAACTGAATAATTTGGTCAATGTCTTGTCATTGAACTGTGTATCATATTGGAGGTATCTGGGTACCTCCATGAATTATAAGGATTTCCAAGTTAAAGTATACCACTAGATATTCAATCATGTTGGATAACTTTTTTCCCCCATTGTAATACTATCCCAGAAGAGTCCAATGCCAAAGTCTTGCATTCCTAATTGGACAAATATATATGTTGATTGGCCAGAGGACAAATACATTTATGGGCAAAAATTCCAGTTTTTGAAAAGTTGGGTTTGAAAATGCCTCTTGTAGGGACATAACGCTGGAAAATTCTATGCAAGTAATGAATTTGGGCTATTTGCTGTTTGAGTTACTCCGGAATGGTCTGAACCCTGATTAGCTGACAGACAGATTGTGCCAAGGGACTTGTCATGCTGTCCCATTATTACCCGATCTGTCCGCAGCCAGAACTCACCCTAGGCTTAAGCAATCGTGCTGAGTCCTTGCCACATTTCAGGTTCTGAACTTGGCCATGGATCAGATAAAAACAGCAGCAGCATGACAAATAGTTTACACAAATAATATAATTCATATGATCTTTCTAAAATA
Source organism: Durio zibethinus (assembly GCF_047325235.1). Taxonomy (NCBI): domain Eukaryota; kingdom Viridiplantae; phylum Streptophyta; class Magnoliopsida; order Malvales; family Malvaceae; genus Durio; species Durio zibethinus. The sequence continues at coordinate 3,250,572 of NC_143188.1, read as the reverse complement.
TTCTTGGTCCTGATGAATTTGATCCTTGACCAAGTTGATTTAAGGAAATGAGTTATGTCTATGTTTCTTATTTATAAACCTAAGCAATGTGTGCTCTTTCTCGTCTTCTTTGGGTGTTGTAGCTACAAATTGTTCATGATTTGTGAAAAAATTGTAAATAAAAAAATTTATGTGAAGTTGAAGTGATGTTAAATTGAATGGTGTTACATTAATATTGAATTTTCAGCACTCTTCACAGTTATAGTGTTTCCAACTCACTATCAAGAGGCTAAACTCAAATATATAAGTCAAAATCTTCTGCTATCATTGCCTTATTTTTCACTTTCATCACTATCTAAAAGCATTACGCTTCCTCTTCTTTTTGTTGAAACTTGCTAACGGAGGAAGAAAATAGTGATCACCAAATTAAAGCCTGAATATGATCGAACAAGTGAATCGAAAGCTTTTGATGAAACAAAAACTGGTGTTAAAGGACTTGTTGATGCTGGAGTTAAAGAGGTTCCTTGGATATTCCACCACCTTCCAGACCAGTTTGAGAAGAACTCAGTTTCAGGTGGCATCCAGGTTAGTATTCTTGTTATAGACCTTGAGGGAGTGAAGAAAGATCCAGGTGCTCGTCAGAAGATTGTTAAGAAAGTTCGGAATGCATCAAGGTCATGGGAATTCTTCCAAGTTGTGAATCATGGAATTCCTCTGAATGTCCTGGAGGAGATGAAGGATGGTGTACGAAGGTTTTTTGAGCAAGATTTGGAGATGAAAAAGGAGTTCTACACTCGGGATTATACCAAAAGGGTGGCCTACAATTGCAATTTTGATCTGTACAGTTCACCAGCAGCCAACTGGAGAGATACACTTTTCAGCTTAATGGCTCCCGATACTCCCATGCCAGAAGAGTTACCGGACGTATCCAGGTATACATGTACCATGTTCTGTATAATTCACAAGAGATAGCACTGTTAACTGTTAAGGTGAAAATATGCCCAAAAACAAGATAAAGAAAGAGTAATTAAAGGAGTGCCAGAATGTGTGTAGAAAAAAGTGTCCACATCTGTCTTGCTGAGGTGTTGATTTGTAGCCACTGGTCGTGCTAGGCTTTCATTCCATTGGTCTGTCGCACTCTGATTTACACAGCCACAATTCTTAGTTAAATTAGAGCCACATTCCTAATTTACCAACTTTACCAACTTAAATTGGAAAATATTATGATATCTTGATGTTTAGTCGACAATCATGTGTTCTGATGATAAAATGCTGAACTCTTAGTTTCAATGACCAGAGTTTCACTGGTGACAACGTCAAATACCAAAAGAAAAAAAAATTTTGATGTTTAATCTGCAGCAGTTGTAGTTACTGCACATTACAATTAACCACCTCAAATCACCATGATTTACTACTCTGCAGTTAAACAAATGTAAGGACCAAGGGATGAATGTACCATGAAAAAAGAATAAGGGATGAGATTAGGAGGTAGAATTGCTTTCCTAACCATAAGTACTCATCTCATTTCTTTATTTTCAATCACAAATCTGTAACCGAAATGTACTTGCTGTCTGCCTGTGTGGTTCATTGATTCGATATCTAAATTGATGTATTCAAAATGACCACTTATGTGCTTAAGTTATTTGTATTGTAGAGATATAAAGATGGAGTACTCAAAGCAAGTAATGCATTTGGGTTATTTGTTGTTTGAGTTACTGTCTGAGGCTCTATGGTTGCAGCCTGATTATTTGAAAGACATGGATTGTGCTAAAGGGCTGGTTATGCTGTCACATTATTACGCCGCATGTCCACAGCCAGAACTCACTCTGGGTACAACCAAGCACGCTGACAATGACTTCCTCACGGTGCTTCTACAAGACCATATTGGTGGCCTCCAAGTTCTTCATGACAACCAATGGGTTGATATACCCCCAACTCCTGGAGCTCTGGTGATTAACATCGGAGATCTTCTACAGGTAAGCCTTTATTCTTTGTTGTTGTTAGTTATATTTAGATATGACAATTCATCATGTAAAACATTGACAATTCTTGTATTCATTTCGTGTATGTTTTACACAAAATTTTTTGTCACAATTGATGTTGATATAAAAAAATATAAAATGCATTTTTTATACTTTTTTAAATATATATAATTTTTATTAAAATTTTAATCATATCATCTTCAAATCGTATCTGTTTGACCGGCATAATAATATTACTAGGAATCCATACTTGGGCATCTTTTGCTGTTATTGTTTTCTAACTTTGTGATGCTCTGTGACAATTCTGTCAGAATTACCACGTTTTGCAGCTAATTTGTAATTACTTTACTGCTTTTAGCTTATATCAAACGATGCTTTTACAAGTGTGGAGCGTTGAGTACTGGCAAATTCTGTAGCACCAAGAATATCGGTGGCATGCTTTTTCAGCCCTTCTCTTCTGCCAGATTTAAGACCTTATGGACCAATTAATGAGTTGTTATTAGAAGAAAATCCTCCAAAATACAGGGAAACCACTGTGAGAGAATATGTTGGTTACTTCAATGCAAAAGGCCTTGATGGTACTTCTGCCCTGCTGCATTTCAAGCTCTAAACTTGGCCATGGAGATACATCAGCAGCAGGATATGATATTAATAGTATAATTTGGATTTTTTTTTTATGCAAAAGTTGGTCGTGATAACTTTGATTCTTGACCAATTAGAAGGAAGTAATGTTTATTTATAGAACTGATGAACCTTTATTGTTAAAATCTGTGCTCTTTCTAGTATTTTTTGAGTGTTAAAGCTATACTTCCTCATAAATTCAAGTCTATATAGATTGCAAGAAATGAAACATTTTAAGTTAGACGCTACTAATTTGCTAATAATACTAACTTAATTACACTTATTGAAGTAATCGAATTGAATTAAACTAAAAAAAGGTTGAAGAAATTTTATGGCAAAAGGCGGTTTAAGCTTTGCTTTCCTTTCCTGCATATGTTGAAAGTTGTCATTTTATTGTATCTCTCACTGTGTTTTTATTTTTGTTTTGTTATTAACCAAAACTTAGGATATTATTTTTTTTTCTTTACTTATAATAAAGTTAAAATGGAAACATTCATGGATTGAGCTGCCCATTAAGCTCGTGAACCAAGCCGAGGTAGAGCTAGGAATATGAATTTTTAAATTTCATTTTAATTTGATTTGATATGTATCATTATTTTATTACTAAAAATTAAATTTTATTTATATTTAAAAATATTAAAATATTAGCATATTTTGACTTAAATGGATAAATCAAATCGACTTTGGGTGAACCTTTAAAATCGATATTTGAATTTAGTTAATCTTATTTATGAACACCTCTAAGCTAAAATGAATAAATTAGTAAAAACAAAAAAAAGAAAAATAAGTAGGTAATTATGTACATACTTGGGGAGAAAGTGTAGGATATGGGGGATTTGATAATTACCCAAATAAATAAAAACACTACAAAGGACAAAGAGAGGGAGAAGAGTTTTCTTTGCTCGGGAAAGCAAGCACATACATTAATTTTAATTCAAAGTGAATATATATATGCATTACAAATATAAGGTTTCCTAAGTAATTTCCTACTCCAATAACTACAAAGTACAATTTATCTCCACTAAATTTCTTAACAACATGAACAACCCGTAAATCAATTAAAGTAACAAACATCATGATTTAAAACAAAAAAGTCATAATGAGATCTCACAAAATTCATGGATGCGATTTATTAGCAGCATGGCTGCAAATTCATCCCTCTTGGATGAGTTACATGCATATATTCTTTGCATGGATCCATGTATGATCAGATTGATAATTTAGGTAGACATAAGGATTTTTTTGGTTAATAATGACTACTTTGACTAGTCAAGGTAAGGAAAATGTGGTTGTGGACTTTGTGGAACGGTTTTTGCCTTCTTATCTACTGGTAATATAGAGAGTTCATTATGATTTAAAGCAGATTAGCAATTTCACACAGACAAGCACAACAAAAATTATGGGCACAAAAACTGGAGAAGTTTAGGGAGATTCTAACCCTGATTATGACCGCCAAAGTGAAGTGAAGGCTTTTGATGGTACAACAGCCGGAGTCAAGGGAATAGTAGATTCCGGGATGACCAAAATTCATCGTATGTTCATTGATCAGAACTTTATCCTCGAGAACAACTCGAGTTGTGTCATTTCTCATCCGTTCAGTGTCCCAATCATAAATCTCCAAGGTATCAGGGAGGACATAATTCTTCGTGCTGAGGTAATTGAGCAAGTTCAGATTGCTTGTGAGAAGTGGGGTTTCTTTCAGGTGGTTAGCCATGAAATTCCTGGAAGTGTTTTGGATGAGATGATTGATGGGATACGTAGATTTCATGAACAAGACACGGAGGTGAAGAAAGAGTTCTATACCCGTGACACAACTCACAGAAAGGTGTTGTATCTAAGCAACTATGATCTATACAAGTCAAAAGCTGCTAACTGGAGGGACAGTTTGGGTTGTTTGATGGCTTCTAATCCACCTGACCCTTCAGAATTGCCTGCAGTTTGCAGGTAAGTGTTAGTCATTTATCATATGAGAAAGGTTTCACTACATCTCTGTGCTAGTGTCAAGGTCCTAGAGAAGAATCATAAATCTCATATTGGTTGTGTAGTAGAGTTAGATTTTGGGATATAAGGGTTGACACATTTCTCTCTGAGACACTTTTTGTGGAATAAAATCGTAAGATCAGAGAGGTCAAAACAGATAATATCTTACAAAAATATGAACTGTGATAGGTGGGTTGAGTTTATACCCGAGTCTTAGAACTGTACGAGCTTGGAGGTTGAGTCTCAGCTTGTGACAAGTGATATCAGAACTAGCTTTAGGAGTACAAGCAATATACCACCGAGACCGATGGATCTCCATTGGAGTGGGGGAAGATATAACAATCCTAAAGAGGAGCCATGAATTTCACATCGGTTATATGATCTTGGGATATAAGGGTTTACACATTCCCCTCCTTGTGAGACAACTTTTGTGGGATAAAACCATGAGTCCAGAAAGCGGACAATACTTCACAAAAGTGTGAACCTTGATAAGTAAGTTGATTTGGGACATCAAATAAATGTATGCTCGGATCTTAAAACCACACGAGCCTAGAGGTTGAGTTTCGACTTGTGACACTAACTCTTGCTAGAATTTTCTTTTACAAATCACCTTGCAGAGACATAGTGATGGATTACTCAAAGCGAGTGATGGGATTGGGGTTTACACTGTTTGAACTGCTATTGAGGCTCTTGGGCTCAATCCTATCTGCCTCAAAGATCTGGATTGTGCTAATATACTACTTTTCATGGGCCATTATTATCCTAACTGCCTTGAACCGGAATTAACATTGGGAACCAGCAATAACAAAAATAGTTGCCTCATCACCATACTTCTGCAGGATCAAATGGGCGGCCTACAAATTCTTCATGAGAGTCAGTGGGTGGATGTTCCATGCATTCCTGGAGCTTTGGTAGTAAATATTGGAGATTTTCTACAGGCAGGTCTATCTCCAGAATCTTGAATATTGTATATGATGATGTGCCTTACCATTGTGAACATAATTAGAGTAAAGAATCTGATATTTGTTTAGTTTCTGTGTTAATTATTGGAATTGAGCCAATGCAGATGGAATGTATCAGAAAATATAAACAGATTTATTTCTTGTTTGAATGCAGCTTCTTTTTAATGACAAGTTCAAAAGCATTAATCACAAGGTCATGGCGAAAAATGAAGGCCCAAGAATATCGATGGCATGCTTTTTGACAATAGAAGATACTCTTGGAAAGGCATCAAGACTTTGTGGACCAATCAAGGATTTGATATCAGAAGAAAAACTCCCAATCTATAGAGATATCTTTGTTAAGGACTATCTGTCAAACTACTACCCAAAAAGGCTTAATGGTAACTCTTCATTATCACCTTTCAAACTGTAAAATTAATCTACTGAAGATAGTTGGGGGCCAAACTTGAGGCTTGCAGAATAAACAATGGTTTCTTTCTTTCTTTTAAACCTTTAGTCATCGTGGACTCGTTTTCATCAAATAAATTTCTAACTTCAACTGTGTTTTATCAATGATAAGGTGATCAATTCATGCATATGTATTTTGTGGACTGTTGTTCATGCTAAAGCTAAAGTCTGGACTTTTTGATACCTGACTCTTAGAATTTTTTTTTCCAGTATTTTAGTTTTTATGGGTTTTCAATACTATATTAATTTTTGGATTAATGTCACTGATAACATTTAAACTATAATGAAATGTTTAATGCATTATTTGAACTTTAATAATTTATAAAGTGATATATGAATTATAAATTTTTTAACTAACTAATGGTTTGGAACTGTGCTTTGATTGCCACGTCAAGATCCTTCTCAGTCATTATGCTGATAAAAGGAATCCTTTGTATCCTGAAAATATCACAATAGCTTCCATGGAATGAATAATGGATCCAGATCCTGAAAACAACAATACTTTTGAATAAGTACGAGTAGTCAAATGAAATAAACAAGCTAGATAAACCTCATACCTATTGCTAACATCATATAACGTAGTTGGGACATTGTAGAATAAGCTAAATCCCTCTTAATGTCTTTTTGAGCAAGCGCTAAAGTAGCACCTAATAATTTTGTTCTTATACCTATCATAGATATTAGATTTATTGCATAAATATAATACAGTTAGTCGATTATGATTCAATATTATGTAAGATTTATAAAAAAAAAAAAAAATTATGTGCAATCTACATTTGTAAGTGATGAATAATTTTTTATTATAATTGATTAATTATAGTATTGTAATAAGAGAATTTTAAGTGATATGCTTCTGTTCTAAAGCTCAGCATATTCAATTGATTCAATTTTTTTACATTTTTTTAAGAAAGAAAAAGGTATCTCTTAAAGAATTTCAAGTTTGAATTTTTAATTAATATAAATATTTTATTTGAATAAGATGCTTTAATTTTGTACTAAAGTTGTATTTAATATAATATTATAAGAGAGATTAAAAATAAAAAAATAATTGTGGAATCAATTCAAAACATGCAAAGTGGTAAAAAAAAACCACATGGCATTTTAAAATTAGAAAAATAATTCACATCAACAAAATTAATGTTATGTCATCAAATTAATATCCAAGTCAGTTGGCTTGACAGAAAAAATTAGACACCATTAATGATTGAACCAAAATTTCAAATCTCAAAAAGTATAAATAATGCCAATATTAAAATCATTATAAAAAGATTAAATCTACATTTTTATTCTAAGTGGATGACTAATAATATAATTTGACCAAATAAATAAAATGAGAGGAAAATGAGAAGAAAAATATATCAAATGAAGAGTCTCCATTGTCTAACAAGACAAAAGTTGATATTACAATTATTATGTACAAAGTCTGTTAATAATGTATTGAACTCTTAATTTTTTTTTTATAATCTTGAATATTAAAAAACGTTTAGGTTACAAACATGAGAAAATTTGCTACTAGGTCTTTAGTTTGTTATCATCTAAAACTATAATGTCATTTTATTCTGTGAAAAGACCAAGGATTGAGGGAAAAAAAATCATCTATTGTCGCAACTTGAGTGAAGCAACTTCTCGATGAAAAATTTTTTAAATTTTTTTTTCAGAGAAAAATATAATAATTACTTTTTGGCTTATTCTATTTGTAGATACCCATTTTGTCGGATATCTATTAATCTAAATATTATTATTATTATTATTATTATTATTATTACTACTATTACTACTACTACTACTTTTCTTTCTTTCTTTCTTTTTTGTCTTTTTTTTTGTCTTTTCTGCTAGCCACTGACAGCCACCCTAACAACCATCAACAACCACCTTAACAATCGGCCTAGTTTTAGGCAACCAAATTTCAACAAAAATCTTAGATTTTCTAAGATTTTGATCTTGTTTGACTTTATAAATAGAGCATCTAAAACCAACCCATAGAAAGGGGGATCAATGAAAACAACCTTGCTGAAAATTAATAAAAAAAAAAAACCTAGATCCAAAAACAAAAAGGTCCTGACAAATTAAAAAAATTTCGTAAAAAAAAATCAAAACCTAAAACAGACTAAAGAAACACAAACTAAAAAAAAATCACAATCCCTAGAACAGGAACCAATAGCTCCAAATAGAAAATAAAACCAAAAAAAAAATCTTTTTGGCTGAATCTTCTAGGCTTGATTTACATTGTTTTGAGCCATTTCTCCTAAAAATAAGCTCAGATATGTGTTGAGGGGCTTGAGGTGAAGATCTTATAGTTTTTTAAAAATTTTTTGACAACAGCAACATGGTGCACTAGTGCCAAATTCTAGGAACAAAAGAGGTTGATTAGGCTAGAGAAAGAAAGAGAGTTTGGGAAAGAAAGAAAGGTAGAGAGAGAGGGAGAAAAAAATGAAATTAAATAAAGGGTTTTTCTAGCTATTGCAGCCAAAAAAAATATTTTTTGCCAAATGACGTTGTTTAGGACCTAAAAGATTTGTGCTTGGATCGGGATCCAATATGGGATCCATGCACCTAAGTTGACTTGTTGCTAACTTTGACCGATTCACTTGAACCAGTGTTGGACCGTTGAATTGCTAAAGAACCACTAAATCGATTGACCGAACCATTTGACCACCTCTTTGACCAACGTTAACCAAAGGCATTTTAGGTATTTTCGTCATAACTTTTTATTTTTTTATTTTTTTCTCAATTTTTTAATATATTTTTATTATTTAATTTATGATTTTGTATTATTTTTATTTTATTTTTGTATAAACTTTTGATAGAAAAATAAAATAAATGGTATAAAGTATAAAATATTTTTATTGAAATTAATTTAAAATAATTCCTAAAAAATAAACTTAGGAAATTTTGAAATTTTTAATTTTCTCTTAAATAATTTATAAAAATAAAATGAAATAATAATAATAAAAATTTTAATGAACAAGAATAAAGAAAATATAAAAAAGACAAAAAAAACCAATAATAATAGATTATTAATAAAAAAATAAAATCGTAAGTGGTGATTTTTCATACAAAGAAAATTTTCTAAACTATTCCAAAAGTATTGGAAATATTTTTAGAATTTTTCATAAAAATAATAATAAGCATATTCACTATAAACAAATAGAAAAAATTTAATAAACGTATATAAAAAATAATAATAACAATAGTAATAAAATCGCATGATGTGATTTTTAAAAAAAGTATTTTTAAAAAAATTTTACCAAAAGTGTTGGTAAGATTATTGAAAATCTTTTCAATAAAAATTAATAAAATATAAAAAATACTTAGATTGTCAAGGTAAATAAAATTTTAAAAGAACAGAAGTCACAAGTAGTGACTTTATCAAAATTTCTTAAGCAAGTAATTTTCTCAAAATATGCTAAAAGTGTTAGAAATATTTTGGAAATTTAACCAATAAATTTTTTTCTTTAATAATAAAATAAAAAATATATTAATATTAAAAAATAAATTAAAATTTTTGTTGATGATGAAATCAAAAGGAATTTGCAAGTAATGACTTTCCTCCAAAATTTTACCGTAAGTGTTTGTATAGGAGAATTATGATCTATTTTATTTCAAATAAAATATTAAAATAAATCCGACAACAGAGCTCCTTTAAGGAAATAAGTGATTGATTTGAATACGTTTGAGGTGAAGAGATTTCTTAAGTTATACCGAAAGTGTCGGGAATAACTTAGAAAATTTTTAATAATAATAATAAGTAAAAGACTAGTTAAATGAGACCAATTTATGATCATATAAGATTAATTGGTACCATTTTCGGGCGGGCATTATGATAGTGTTATAACCTTCTCCATATGTAACTGTACTCCTGAACACAACCTCAAATTTGTAGACCAAAAATAGGATTAGTGGCCAATTGCACTTTATTAAAAAGATTGATGGCAACTCTTTGACTTTTCACATTTAGCGATTGAGTTCTCAGACTGTTATGTTATGACACTATTGATTTTTTTCTAGAAAATGCTACTCATAGCTACCACAGGCTATCTAAAGGAGACACATTAGGACTCTAGTCATTGATTTGTGCTTTAGTTGGATGATTGGTAAAAAAAACTCCTTCATTTTGTCATTGAACCCTTAGGCTTCCCAAAAATATTTAAAAAAAAAAACCTAAAATGTTACCTGTAAAAGTTGAATTCCAATTTCAAAGCATAAATAATTTATTTATCTCTTGAAGATTCCATAGATAATTAAATGGCAAAGAGGTTGATACAAAGATAATGCTAATAGTGCCACCAATCTTACCTAACTCAACTATTGGCTCAATTAATTGGTGTCGTTGGACATGGGACCAATTAAATATTAGAAAGAATACCTAAAAAAAAAGTTAATTGGAAAGAAGATGATCAGTAAAGATTCAAGAAATTATAGGATTTTTTTTTAATTCATAGTATCTTAAACCAAATGCAAAGATTTTTTGCTTTTATTTTCATTGAGGCTAATACTTTGAATTGTTAAAAACTGCTAACCATTATCTAGCCTTTTTGTATAGCATTAAGATATCAAATGAATTTAGGAATATCAAGTCTAGTTTTCAGCTCTAATACTAACATTGCAAGTGGGAAAGAAGTTGTTGATAAGATAAGGATTTTTAAAGTTGATAGCCTAGGTACATATTTGGGAATTCCATCTTTTTAGGGAAAGATTAAATATGGAGTATGGGCTACATTAAAGATAGTCAGTTGCAAAATTGAAAAACACAAGCCATATTTTTAGGTGGAAGAGAGGTTATGTTAGCAATTGAAGCAACTAAGTATGGCATTTTTGCTATTACAGCAACTTGGTTCGCGATTTTTTTATTTTGTCAAACTTTAGCTAGCATGATAGATAAATTTGTAGTGATTCAAATTGTTAGGCACACAAATTTACGAAATAGCTAAAAGTAGTTGAACCAATATTTTGTATTTTGAAGGTTATAGATGAATGAAATGTAACATGTGTTAAACAAAAGGCAATTTATTGTAATATCAAATTAGTTTCTTTATTTTTCCTTATGTTTTTCCTCTGCTATAGATCTTTCAATTGATATTAGAGTCTCTATATCTATAAGGTCTTAGAGAGCTTGTACGCTATGAAAATGAGTGAAAAACTAACAAACATTTACAGCCAGCTTTGTCAATTTCAAAAGGCCGCAAGTAATTGCTTCTTGCCTTCACCTTTTTTTTTATGAGAATTATTAGATATGAGCTATCAAAATAAAGTCTTATTTAAGTGCTTTTGATTTGTTAGAAGTGGTGAAAAATGAAAAGAAACCACCCTAACTTCTTACAAATTCAACAATAATTTAAATGGCAAGTTATAGTGAAAAAAAAAAAAGCAAAGAAGTATAAGACTAAGTGTTGTATTGAGTCATTAGTTTCTAATTACGTTTTCATCATAATCATTACTTGTAATATTGCAAAACAAGCTTCGAATATGCTCAAAGAAGAATTATAAGGCAATGAGAAAATAGATAAATGCAAGTGTTGAATTTTAAAAGGGAATTCGAAGTCTTAAAGATAGATGAATCAAAATTTTAAAAGAGTAAAATGATAGACTCATAAAGCTTGTGAACAAAATCATATTACTCAGGAAGAAATGCAAGAAGCATGGAGACAGAAGGAATAAAAATTTTGGAAATAATGGGAACAAAGGCAAGTTTCCACCTTATTCTTATTATAAAAAGACCATTCACTTGGAAAAATTTTATTGGTATAGACCTAACATACAATGTAGGTCTTGTATACAATTTAGTCACATTGAAAAGGTGTGTAAAACTAAAAATCAGAAGTAATTAAACTAACAAGCTAGAGTTATTGACAACTAATCAAAATAAAAAGAACAAGCTTTTATTGCATCTCTTTATCCAATAAAGAATTCCTCAAATGCATGGTTGATGCATTTACATAGTGGTTTATGACATCAATGCATTCCAAGTGTTAGATAAAACCTGTACATCAAAAGTGAGACTTAGAAATGGTGAGTTCATAGAAGTAAAAGGAAATGGCATAGTGACAATTAAGACATCAACATGTATTAAACTCTTTTTCACGTGTTATATGTGTCTAAAATTGATCAAAATCTTTTGAGTGTGGGATAACTAATTGAGAAGAACTACTCTTAAGTTGTCAAAGATAAAGCATGCATAATTCATAATCCTATTGGCTATAAGCTTTTTATTGTCAACATGAAAGGAAAGTGTTTTTCTTTAGATTGGCAAGACCAAAATTCATTAGTATATTCAATTTCATATGATGAATTAACTTTATAGCATAAAAGAATAGGGCATTTTAACTACAAGATAGTAAACTACATGTATAAAAATGATCTTATGTTAAATATGCCTATGATTGAAATACACGTTGGTGTGTGAAATTTATCAATTAAGAAAACTAAGCAAATTGCCATTCCCAATCAGCAAAGCATAGAGAGTAATAAACTAACTCTAGCTTACTTATATTGATATTTATGGTCTTATGAGAACTTTATTTTGGATAGGAGTAAGTACTTTATAACATTCATTGATGATTTTACTTGAATATGTAGGATTTACTTTGTGGAATAAAAGTTTGAAGTTGTAGCTATGTTTTGAAAGTTCAAAGCTTAGATTAAAAATAAAAATGGTTGCAAAATTAAGATCATAAGGTCAAACAATGGTATTAAGTACACTTTTGGCAAATTTAATGAGTTTTGTAAAGTTATAGATATTGAACATCAACTTACAATAATTTACACTCCACAACAGAATGGTGTGAGTGAGAGGACAAACAAAATTATTCTTGAAATGGCTACATGCATGTTATTTGAAAAGAAACTTCCCAAGAAGTTTTAGGTAAAGGCAACCAATACCTCTATATATTTACTTAACAGGTTACCTACAAAAGTCTTAAGAGGAAAAACTCATTTTGAAGCTGGGTATGACAACAAACCATTTGTTTAACACCTTAATGTCCTTGGAAGCATTTATTATATGCTTGTTCATGAAGTCAAAAGGGACAAGCTTGATCACAAAGTTGAAATTTATTTTTTTTGGGCTATAGCAACATAACTAATTGCTATAGAGCTTACAATCCTTTTATAGACGAGGTGATTGTAAGAAAGAATATAAGATTGAATGAGTAAGTTACTTAGAATTAGGAAAAGTTAGAGGAAGATTCAGTCATGTAAATTGTAGTAAACATGATAAGGTTTCAAGAACATAAAGTTTACTTGTAACATGATGAGAATATTGATCATGAGTTAGTTAGAGGTATCAGGCCACTTATTAATATTTTTAAAAGGTTAAACATGGTTTTCTTTGAACCAACAAGCTTTGAAAAAGTTAACAAATTGAAAGAATAGAAAGATGCAATGAAGAAAAAGATTTACATGATTGAGAACAATCAGATCTAGTTGCTAATAGGTAGACCAGCAATAAAAATATCAGTAGAGTTAAATAGATCTACAAAATCAATATAAATATAGATGACACCATTTATAAATTCTAGGCTAGACTAGTTCTAAAGGCTAATTTCAACCGTCAAGTGTTGAAATGGCCAGGTGCATGTTATTTGAAAAGAAACTTCCCAAAAAGTTTTAGGCAAAGGCAACCAATACCTTTATTTATTTACTTAATAGGTTACCTATAAAAGCCTTAAGAGGAAAAACTCATTTTGAAGCTTGGTATGACAACAAACCATATGTTCAACACCTTAAAGTCTTTGGAAGCATTTATTATATGCTTGTTCATGAAGTCAAAAGAGACAAGCTTGATCATAAAGTTAAAATTTGTATTTTTTTTTTTTTTTTTGCTAAAACAACATAACTAAATGCTATAGAGCTTACAATCCTCTTATAGACAAGGTGATTGTAAAAAGGAATATAAGATTGAATGAGTAAACTACTTGAAATTAAGAAAAGTTAGAGGAAGATTCACTCTTGCAAATTGTAGTAAACATAATAAGGTTTCAAGAACATGAAGGTTACTTGTGACATGATGAGAATATTGATCATGAGCTAGTTAAAGGTATCAGGCCACTTATTAATATTTTTAAAAGGTTAAACATGGTTATTTTTTATCTAACAAGCTTTGGAAAAGCTATCAAATTGAAAGAATAAAGAGATACGATGAAGGAAAAGATTTAAATGATTGAAAACAATTAGATCTAGTTGCTAATAGGTACACCAAACAATAAGAATATCATTGGAGTTAAATAAATCTATAAAACTAATATAAATATAGATGGCACCATTTATAAATTTTAGGCTAGACTAGTTTTAAAGGCTACTTTCAATAGCCAGGTGTTGAAATGACCACGTGCATGTTATTTGAAAAGAAACTTCCTAAGAAGTTTTGGGCAAAGGCAACCAATACCTCTATTTATTTACTTAACAAGTTACCTACAAAAGCCTTAAGAGAAAAAACTCATTTTAAAGCTTGGTATGACAGTAAACCATCTGTTCAGCACTTTAAAATCCTTGGAAGCATTTCTTATGTGCTTGTTCATGAAGTCAAAAAGGATAAGCTTGATCACAAAGTTAAATTTTGTATTTTTTTAGGCTATAGCAACATAACTAAATGTTATAGAGCTTACAATCCTCTTATAGACGAGGTGATTGTAAGAAGGAATATAAGATTATATGAGTAAGCTACTTGGAATTAGAAAAAGTTAGAGGAAGATTCAGTCATGCAAATTATAATAAACATGATAAGGTTTCAAGAACAGGAAGGTTACTTGTGACATAATGAGAATATTGATGATGAGCTAGTTAGAGGTATCAAACCATTTATTAATATTTTTAAAAGGTTAAACATGGTTATTTTTGAACCAACATGCTTTGAAAAAGCTATCAAATTGAAAGAATTGAGAGATGCAATGAAAGAGAAGATTTAAATGATTGAGAACAATCAGATCTAGTTACTAATGGATAGACCAAGCAATAAGAATATCATTAGAGTTAAATAGATCTACAAAACCAATATAAATATAGATGGCACCATTTATAAATTTCAAGCTAGACTAGCGCTAAAGGCTACTTTCAATAGTCAGGTGTTGATTTTTTAGAAATCTTTGCTCAAATTGTAAGGTTGGACATTATAAGGCAATTATTAGCCTTAGCAGCTTAGAAATTGAAATATATACAAACTTGATGTCAAATCTACATTTTGAATGGTTACCTTGAGGAAAAGAGTTTTATTGAGCAACTGAAAGGATTTGTTATTAAAGGAAATGAAAACAAAGTCTATATGCTTAAGAAAGCTTTGTATAGATTGAAATAGGTTCCAAAAGTTTCGAATTCTATAATTGATGAGCATTTATTGAAGTTGAGATTCAAAAAGTCTTAAAAAAGTAAAATTATACACTAAAATTTCTATCCAAAATGATTTGCTAGTTGCTCATTATATGTTGACAATATGTTGGTGATAGGAAACAATTATAACCTTATGCAATAGTTCAAAGACTAAATGATAAAAGTATTTGAAATGATAAACTTGGGAGAGATGTCATACTTTTTTAGCATAGAAATTAAGTAAAACCAACAAGGAATTTTTGTTTCACAATTAAATTATGCTAAGAAAGTGTTGAAGAAATGTGATATGAAGAATTGTAAACCAATTTGCACTTCTTTGGTTTAGAATGAAAAGCTTAACAAAGATAATAAGTCAAATAAGGCAGATGAAAGAAATTATAAAAGCATAATTGGTGTTTGATGTACTTAATAACAACAAAACCAAACATAATATTTGTTGTCAATCTTCTTTCAAGATTTATGCATTGTCTTAGCAAAAATCATGTTAGGGCATCCAAAAGAGTGCTAAGATATATTAGAGGTTCACTTGATTTTGGGATTAAGTTTCAAAATGCTAAAAATATAAAGTTGTTAGGTTATATTAGCAATGACTAGGTAAGGTCTTGTGATGATATGAAAAACATTTCAAGGTATTTATTCACCATTGGCTTAAGTGTTTTTGCATGAAACTTAAGAAAGCAAGAAACAACGACTCAATCAATAGCAGAAACTAAGTACATTGTTATAGTAGCCACTATGAATCAAGTAATTTGGCTAAAAAAATTGTGCTAGTAGATTTAAATCTGACTTATTATTATGCAGTAAGCTAAGATTTGATAATCAATCAGTAATAGCTAAGGCAAAAAATCTTATGTTTCAAGGAAAGACTAAGCACATCAAGATAAAGTTTCACTTTGTTAAAAGAGTTGAAGCTATAAATGAAGTGAAGCTGGTTCATTGCAAGTCATAAGTTCAAATTGCAGATATTATAACCAAGGCTTTACTAAAGGCAAAGTTTTAAACATTAAGGTAAAGTATTGGTGTTTTCAGCAGAAATGCTAGGAAAGATTGTTGGCAATTGAAGCAGCTTAGTATGGTATTTCTATTGCAGTAATTTGTTTTGCCATTTTGTTTTATTTTATTTTGTCAGATTTTAAGAAGCATGATAGATAAGTTTGTGGTGATCCAAATTGTTAGGTAGACAAAATTTGTGAAGTAGTTAAAAGTTGTTAAATCAATATTTTATATTTTGAAATTTATAAATAAATGAAATGTAGCCTGTGTTAAATAGAAGGCAAGTTGTTACAATACAAATTAGGTTTTTCATTTTTCCTTGTGTTTTTCCTCTGGTCTAGATCCTTCAAGTTCTTTATAAAGTAATAACATGAGCTATTCTTAACTATAGCATGTCTTATTATAAACTTTCATAGAAATTATGTGTTGATATGAATAAAATTATGGTAAGGTAATGGTGAAGACAGAAACAAGGATAAATTGGAAAAGTTTTGAAGTATTAACAATAAGAAAAGAAATGGATAGCTTAGGATTTAAAGGTATAAAGTTATTCAATATAGCCTTTTTAGCAAAACAATATTAGTGGTTATTATAAAAGCCTCATGCTTTGTGGTCTAGGTGTTGAAAAGTTCTTTCCACACTGTTTAGTATTGAAAACAAAAAAGGGCGTTCATGCATTATAAGGCTGGAGTAGTATGTTGAATGGAATGGACTTTTTTAAGGAAAGAATTACTTGGCAAGTTAAGGATAAAAAATCAATTCTAATATGATAGGATCATTAGACTCTAGAATGTAAAGAGGAATTATTAGTGCCAATTGCCACAGCTTATACTTATTTTTTAAAAAGAATGCAAAATAGATAAATAAGGAGGAAAAAAATTGGATAAAAAGCTTTAGAGAACTATATTTACAAAAAATTTCAGTTTGTCAACATGGTGGTAGTGATCGTATTATTTGGCTCACGAATAGGAAATGAATCTATACTATAAAATTAGATACAAAAATAAAAGAAAAAATGAAGCCAATGTGTTTAAATGATCCATCACCATCACCTTATTGCATTGATCACAAGTTGAAGGAGATTTAAGGGTTAAGTACTCAAAGTAAGATCAAGCATTTCATTTAGAGACTTTGTACTGATTCAATTGCAACCTACAACAATTTGTATAAGAAAAAAGTGGTTAATAATCCATTATATCCTATTTGTAGGTAGAGAAAAATCAGTGAAACATCTTTGCTTCCTATGTAAATGAATAAAAAGGTGTCTTGTTTGAAGCTTGCACTAGGTTAAGAATTAAGAGGGATAACATGGTGA
This sequence comes from Durio zibethinus, assembly GCF_047325235.1. Classification (NCBI taxonomy): domain Eukaryota; kingdom Viridiplantae; phylum Streptophyta; class Magnoliopsida; order Malvales; family Malvaceae; genus Durio; species Durio zibethinus. Next base: position 3,232,972 of record NC_143188.1, on the reverse strand, counting down.
GGTTTGATAAATGGTTGTTGGAAATCTTTTTCCAAAATGAAATACAAATTAAGAAAAATGTGTTAGTGGCCCTTACATGTTGGAATATTTAGAAAGAGAGATTTTAAGTAACTTTTGGGAAACAAAATCTATGTGTATTTGGAACCATTGCAAAGTTGAAAAGTGCAATAAAGGAGAATAAATATTTGAGCTTAAAGGATTTTGGAGTGAATGATATAGAAAATAAAAATGAACAAGTTAAATGTGAAGATCCAGAGTGGGGTGGTTTAAAATAAACTGTGACGGAGTATTTTGTAAAAATACTAAAAAAAGAGCAATTAGGGTAGTGGTGTGTGACAATTTTGGCAAACTTGCTAGAGGCAAGGAGAAAGAGGTAACATGGATAGTGTGTGACACCTTAATCTTGGGGTGTAAACCAATAGAGCTTTTGGCAAATCATCCATGACCATGTTCGGTTTTGATATTAAGCTTAATAAATGATCTTGAACAGTAATTTTACTTTAGTTTATTAAACGAATCAAACATGAATATAGGTCTATTTAGTTGTTTATATTCACAAATAAGCTCATTTTAGGATCATTTAAAATTTGTTCATTTATGGTTCGTTTAAAGTTCATTTATCTTTGTTTGTTGTTTAGTAATAAAAATAGCAATAACAAAACTATGCATTTATCTTTTGCCTACTCCTATTTTAGGTTTTGTTTATGTTCGTTTATATTCGTTTAAGGCATGTTTGTTTAAATTTATTTGGTTATTGTTTGTTTATTATTTATGAACATGTTCATATATATATATATATATATATTCATGAATATGTTCATTTAATGTTCATGATTAAGTTTGTTTAACTTAATCAAGTTGAACAAAACTAAATACGAACATTTTACCATTTAAACCGAATTTTAACAATTAGAGCAATTTTCTTATTGAACATGAACTGAATCCAAAAAGCTTTAAAAATAAATGAATAAACAATGAACATACGTTCATTCATATTCAGTTTGTTTACATACCTACTTTAAAATCCCATGTTAGGAGATTGTGAGAATCAATAGATATATAATTTAAGACTTAAATCCATATTTTTGAGGTTTCTCGGGTGCAAGTTTCTACAAATGATATCAAAGCGATTGCTAGTTAGACGAGGAGCTAAGTGCCACATAGTGAGAGGTATTTTTAGAATATCGAGGGAGCTAAGTGCTATAGGTGAGAGCCACCTCTAGAATTCTAACATCTAATGTAATCCTAGTTCTGTGTGTGCTTTAGATTGGGTTTAACAAGGACCTCAAGCTTTAATAGAAGAATTTGTGATACCTCAATCTCACATCAAGATGTTTTGAAAATCTACTATAATATATAAGTTGAAACTTAAAACTATACTTATGAGGTGTCTTTAGTGAGACAAATTTGTGAAACCTTTAGGTCAAAGTGGATAATACCTAACAAGTTGGATGAGGGTCTCCATAAATGATATCAAAGCGACCGCTAGTTGAAGTGAGCTAAGTCCTACGTAATAGGAGTCACCTCTAGAATTTCAACGTCTAGTGTGATCTTTGATTATGTAGTTCTATGTATTATGTGTTGGGCTTGACAGGGATGTTAATTTTTAATAAAGAGAGTTTGTGACACTCCAATCCCACATTGAGATATTATGAGGATCTGCTATGATATATAAATTGAGATTATAAACTATACTTATGAGATACTTTTTGTAGAACAAAATCATGATATCTTCAAGTCAAAGTTTAGTGTGGGTCTCTAACAAATTGTATCAGAACGGTTATTAGTTGAATGAGAATTAAGTATTATATGGTGAGAACCATATCTAGAATCCTAATGTCTGATGTGATTTTGGTTCTATATGTGTTTTGTGTTGAGCTTATAGGGGATGTCAAGCTTTAGTGGGAAATTTGTGATACTCTAATACTACATTGAGATGTTTTAAGAATTTAATATGTTATATAGATAGAGATTTAAATTCATACTTATTAGATACCTTTTATGAAATAAAAATATAAAATTTTTAAAATTAAAATGGATAATATCTCTTACGTTGTGAATGAATTTTCACATAATACTTTGGTAGCAAAAGCCTTAGAAATAAGGGAAGAAATAAATATTGCATATCCTCGGAAGTTGCAAATAATTATATTGGAAACTGATTCAAAAAGGGTTGTGGCTAATTTAGATAAGATCCCAAATTAAAAAAAAATCTGGACCAATTTTGGATGATGTGGATTTCCTGAAGAAAAAGTTTAAGTTAGAATTTCCAAGCGTGATGCGAACAGAGCTGCAGACAGGTTGGCTAAAGTTGCATAGAAATGGGATGGGTCTTGATTCCTGAATGTTGGGTTGAAAGACCCCATACGCATTGGTTTTCATCTTAAATAAAGATGTGCTTTCATGTCCACATTGACATAATAAAAGAATAAAAGGCATGAGGTGTATGGTTATACTCTCATATTGCCTGTTAGTTGGTCTTGTGACTATGCTCTGTATCTTTGTAAAAACTTTTTATAAGTATAAATATGTTTTATAGAGGAAGAATTTATTCATAAATTTATCAAAATTAATAATTAAAAAAATGTAAAAAAAATTACATTGATGTAAGTTGATTTCTTCTCTATTTTATATATTTGAATAAAAAATGGATTTTCATATAAATTACTAAAACAAATTTTCCTTATAAAAGATAATACTTTATAACTAATTAAAATTTAATTAACACTTTGATACTTTTTTGTTTTTTATTATTTTTTTCAAAAATAAAAAATAGAAATAAAAATAAATCCATGGAAAGGATGATGATAGTCGATTGATAAAATTCTTGGCCAAAAAAAGATGATAGATAAAACAAATAATAATAAATTAGTTAATAAATTAGTTAACAAATGAATAAATAATAATAATAATAATTGATAGATAAGTGATAAAATAACAATAAAATTTTAATAAGGGCATTTTGGTCAAGACGACGGTGATAGACGACAGTTTATCATATCAACAAAACTCTCATTTTTCCTTAATTTTCGATAAAATTGTCTTTTTATTAAGTTTGGTTTCTTATAAACTTATCCCCTCATAAAAGATAAAAAATGGAAGGCACAAACCCTAGTGAAATTCTTTCCAGAGCTGACCCTGGTTATGATCTACAAGTGAATTAAAAGCTTTTGATGATACAAAAGCTGGAGTTAAGGGATTACTTGATGGTGGGGTGACAAAAATCCCCGCTATATTCGTTTGTCAGCAACTTATCCTCGACAAGAGATCAGCCACAGCCAGTAGCGATTCACAGTTCAGTGTTCCAATCATAGACCTCGCAGACATGAACAAAGACTGAACTTTTCGTGCAGAGATAATTGAAAAAGTTCGAAATGCTTGTGGGAAGTGGGGTTTCTTTCAGGTTGTTGACCATGGAATTCCTGTGAGCGTTTTGGATGAGATGATTGATGTGGTACAAAGATTTCTCGAGCAAGACACCGAGAAAAAGAAAGAATTCTACACGCGTGATCTTACTGGAAAGGTTGTGTATCTAAATAATGTTGATTTGTATAAATCAAAGGCTGCAAATTGGAGGGACTCACTCTTTCTTTTCATGGCTGCTCATTGGCCTATCTCTGAAGAATTACCAGAAGTATGCAGGTTTGTGATCAGAAATCATTGGATTTTATTTTTCTTTTTACTTTTCCATTTTCAGTACTCAGTAGCCATTCATTGTTGCTTGAATTGAACTTACGGTAATTGGCTTGTAGAAATATAGTGATGGATTTCTCAAGGAGAGTGATGAAACTGGGACTAGCTTTGCTGGAGTTGATATCAGAGGCCCTTGGACTTAATCCTGACCACCTAAAAGGCATGGGATATGCTGAAGGATTCCTTTTAGGACATTACTATCCACCATGCCCTGAACCTGAATTAACCCTAGGGACCTGCAACCACACAGATCCTAACTTCTTGACCGTACTTCTACAGGATCAAATTGGTGCCCTGCAAGTTCTTCATGAGAACCAATGGTTTGATGTTTCTCCCACGCCTGGAGCATTAGTAGTAAACATTGGAGATCTTTTACAGGCAAGTTTTTCCTGTGGCTTTGATTATATTGCAAGTATTGTTCTAGTTGAATCATTGGAAATCTATACACCTTGGATTCCACTAGCAAAAGAGAAAAAAATTTGTGGAACCACTCCATAATTTGCCTTGATTTTGTCACAGGGTGTGACAGGGTACAGTTTTCATTTTTAGAGTAAAATCTATTCGACCTGAATTATATTTCTTGTTTTGGTGCAGCTCATGTCAAATGACAAGTTCAAAAGTATGAATCATAGAGTCTTGGCGAAATGTAATGGCCCAAGAATTTCAATGGCATGCTTTTTCAGAACACAGCCTCAGTTAGGGAACTTCCTATTGGGAATAATAACTCCAATTTCATAAAAGATTTGTTTAAGATTGGTCAGATATTGCTTGATGGACAAAAAGACTTAAAAGATAAGAACTCTAAGAGAAAAATAAATTCTTAATAGGCAAGTTTGACTTACAGAAGAAAATTTCTACAAGGATGGGGATTTTTAATAGTCAAGTTTTTATGGTTATAAATAAGTAAAATCTCTACAGGGTTAGGTATCAAAAAAAAATATAAGAGAGTTGTAGAGTTTTATGGGTAGACACCCCGTAAGACTATTGAAAATTTACGTCTTATGGGTGTTTATATTTATCAGTGGACTAGAGGAGACTGAGAGAGTCCACATAGGTATGATGTATAGGTGCATATGGGTTTGTGTTTCGTTGTGTTAAAATGGTGCACATGGGTATGTGTTTCTTTGGATTGAGAATACTCCATAGGACTAGAGGAGATTGAAATGGTCTATCAGTATTGATTGTTGAGTGGTTGATACATTTTGATGTATATTTGTAATTCTTTATAATTAGTGGATCTTATTTCTCATCTATGGATGTAGGTTAGTTGGATCGAACCACGTTAAATTGTTGTTTCTTGTGTGTTTGATTGATTATTTGATTCATTTTCGTTAGTGGATTGGATTGAAGCTTTTTATCCTAACAAGTAGTATCAAAACTATAGTGATTCCCAACAAATGGTATCAGAGCTGTAGTGATCCCTAATAATTGTTATCAGAGCTGAAGGTTTGAGCCATAGAAAGAGGCTAGCCTAAAGGAGCTTGACTTAAGGAAGAAGTTCGAGTTCATATTTTGAAGATTAATTTGCATGAAGCGTGAAGAAATATAAGAAAAGATAATTGTGAAACTTTCATTGTAGGTGGAACCAAGTATGTCTAGCATTAAAACAGATGATTTGATGGAATTTGAGTCAAGATGGAGATTGTTGGGAATAATGACTCAAATCCCATAAAAGATTTGTTTGGGATTGACTAAATATTGCTTGATGGATAAAAAGACTTGTAGGAGAAGAATTCTAAGAGAAAAAAGGATTCTTAATAAACAAGTTTGACTTGCAAAAGAAGAATTCTAAAATAAAGAGAATTCTTAATAGGCAAGTTTATATGGTTATAAATAGGTGAAGTCTCTATAGGCTTAGGTATTACAAAAATATGTAAAAGAGTTGTAAGGTTTTATGGATAAACACCTTATAAGATTACTGAAGATTTATATCTTATGGGTGTGTATGTTTGTTTGTGAGTGGACTAGAGGAGACTAAGAGGGTCCACATAGATATGATGTATAGATACATATGGGTATGTGTTTAATTGTGTTGAAATGGTATACATGGGTATGTGTTTGTTTGGGTTGAGAATACTCTATAGAACTAGAGGAGATTGAGAGGGTTTATAGGTGTTTATTGTTGAGTGGTTGATATATTTTGATGTATGTTTGTAATTCTCTACAACTAGTGAATCTTGTTTCTCATCCATAGATGTACATCAGCTGGTCAAACTACATTAAATTATTATTTCTTGTGTGTTTGATTGATTATTTGATTTTGCATTTGTTGGTGTGATTGGATTAAAGCTTTTTATCCTAACAAGTGGTATCAAAACTGTAGTAATTCCTAACACTTCCCTGATAGCACAACAGTTTATGAAGCAATCAAGGAATTGTTATTTGATGATAACCCGCCAATCTACAAGGAGATAACTACCAAAACTTTTTTGACATATAAGTACTCTAAAGGGATCGATAAGATGTCTTCACTTGCACATTTTAAATTGTGAAATCATCTAGTGATTATATAGGGATAATAGCACGAGTAGCACTTAGAATTTGCATTTTATATACCAATTTAGTCCATATGATCTAATAATTCACATGTGTTCCTTTTATGTTATCATTATCATCAGAAATTTAGTCCATCAAAATTTGTAATAGATGATGAAGATTGAACTAGCAGAAGTTAACTTCCGTGGTCCATGATGAAAATCTTTGATTTCAATGATTTTAATTAACTCAAATCTCCATTACCAAACTAAAAAAAATAAAATTAGATGGCTTATGGAAATGGGAATTATGAAAATCATATCATAAATGAGACAAAAAGATATGAATTCCACATTCCAGTAGATATTCCATATCCCTCTAGTTTTTTGTTTTGTTTTTCCTCTGTTCTCAACCATAAGATTCATGACTATTCAAGAAGTCTCTTTACCCTCGTTCACAAAGCATAAGAAAGATTGCACTGATGAAAAACATGGTCATTTGGTCTTGAATTGCATATCCCAATCCAGTTTGAAAACTGTCATTGCCATATAATTTCTTAAGCCAAGGCCACATCTTTTTGTAAAAAATTAATGTTACCAATGATTCTATACTATAATAAAATATTTGATGTGATATTTGAACTTTAAAAATTTTTAATATGGTAGTCGAATTATGAATATATTAATTAATATAATACCTAGGAGTTGTTTACGTATCACATGTATCATCTAATGCTAATCACATATGAGGTGATTAGCATATTAATTAATTAATTAATTCATAATTTAAATATCATGATAAAAATTTTTGGGATAATGTCCCATTTGGTTCTTGAACTATTATATTTTTAATATGGTACCTAAATAAAAAAAATTTCTAATCGAGTACTTAAACTATTTTTTTGTATGTTAATTTGCCCTAACTATTAACACCGTTAACCAAAGCGTTGATATGGCATAAATATCTAATAAGATGCTAATATATGTCAAAAAATTCAATTAGAGTCACATCATCAATGCCACATCAGCATTCAAAGAAAATTTTAAAAAATTCTAAAAAGTCTTTTATGTTATATCCCTCTCCAAATTCAAAAATCCAATTTTTCAATAAAAGAATTCAAAAACACAAATAAGAATTTTTCAATTAAACAAGAAATAGAAAAGTCCTAACACCAAAAAATCGAATAAACCCAACAAAACCTGTAATTTCAACAACACAAGAAGCGAAACCCAAACTCAGAAATCAAGTCAACCCAAAAGAAACTTCAGCACAAATGATTGAAAACATTCAAGCAAAAATCCAAAAGCCAAATCAACAACTCCAAATCGAAATCAATAAAAAGTAAAAATAGAGAGTCACGAATAGACACAGTGAAAACTCAAGCAACTCAATAGCTAGAACCCAAAAATCTCATCAACCCGAAAACACCCACAAACAATTTAGCATCCCCAAACCCAAATCCTGCACATAACACATAAAACCAAAAGCACAAAAAAAGAAAAAGAGATTAAGGTTTCCGCATTAGAATTTCAAGTTAAGATTATGGGATTTGAATTTTATTTTTAGGAAAGACTTTGTGTTAATGGTAGAACTAGTGGCAAAAAAGGCAATGAAAACTGTGGCTTTCAAATTTTGATTTTGGATTTTTTAAGGATTCTTTGAAAACCTATTTAAGAGAGAAAGGGGAAGAGTTTGAAAAGCCCCAGCTTTAACTCTAGATTTGGGACATTGGAGATTGATTTGTGAAAATCTGAGTCCAAATTCGGGACAAGGAAGCCAAAAGAAAGCTTGTGTTGAAATTTGGGAGTTTACAGAGGATAGTGACTAGGCAACAGCGGTGATGTTGACTAGTGATCATTTTCTAGAAAATGGAAAATTTTGGTGGCTATGTTCTTCAATTTTCAAATTTTGGGGTTTTATGTTTGAGAGAGAAAGAGAGGAACAAAGAAAAGCAAAAATGAAAAAAATTTTAAAATTTATAAAAATTAGTTTAGACTAGTTTATATATCACCACATAAGCATGACATGTAAGCAACAACTTAAGTTGACATGTCATTTTCTGTATAGATGACAATTTTTAATTGGCTAAAATAGCCAAACCAATAGCTCGATTAACGGAGTTAACTCTTAGACTGAATTGATATACAATTTGAGAGTTTAAGTACCTATTTAATAACTTTTTTAGTTTAGGTACCAAATCCAAAATATTACAATAATTTAAGGGCCAAATAGGATATTATCCTAAAATTTTTAAAATTCAAATACATCCTCAAATATTTCACTGTAAATCAAAACATTCATAACGTTAAATAAACCCTAATATATCACAATCTCACAACGGTTTTGGAGACCACCATTTTCTTTCTATTTGAAAAAAAAGATTAACCTTTTTATCAACAATGGTGAGTTGGATTGGCATGTATTTTGTGGTTATTGGAGCATGGGACCAAGCAGCTATCGTTGTTGTTATCCTTTTTGATGTGGTTGATTTCTAGCCACTCTTATGAGAAATAAATTTTCCTGTCGTCTAGTGCTCCTCTAGCCTTATTGTTTAACTCTGTTCAGTATTCCACATAATTTTCTACTGCTTCAGTTACATTCGGAAGAAAAAAAAAAAAAAAAAAAACGGAAAATGGTTGTAACTGGTGGCGCTGAAGTTTGTGATGATTCCAATTATGACAGAAAAAGAGAACTGAAAGCCTTTGATGACTCAAAAGCTGGTGTCAAAGGTCTTGTTGATGCTGGGGTTACTAAGGTTCCTCGGATGTTCATCCCACCACCTAATTTGAGAGATGCTTCAGATACCAAGAAAATCCAATGCAGTGTTCCTGTTATTGATCTAGAAGGCGTTGGTAGTGATCCAGTGCAGCGTAAGGAGATCATTGACAAAGTACGGCATGCCTCGGAGACATGGGGTTTCTTCCAGGTTGTCAATCATGGGATACCTTTAAGTATTCTGGAGGAGATGAAAGCTGGGGTTCGAAGATTTTTTGAGCTAGATGTTGAGGTAAAGAAAGAATTCTATGCACGTGATCGCCAACCAAGATATAGGTATACAAGCAACTTCGATTTGTACACTGCTCCATTTGCAAATTGGAGAGATACCTGTTTTTGCGTCATGGCTCCCGATCCTCCCAAGCCAGAAGAATTGCCTATCGTGTTGAGGTCTGTCAATGACTATTTGTACTTTATTTTGTTCCAAATACTACATAGCTGAAGTTTATTGTTTTGATTAATTATCGGATTGCAGAGATATTCAATTGGAATATACGAAGCATGTAATCAGATTAGGGAGTCCATTGTTTAAATTATTGTCTGAAGCTCTTGGACTAAAACCAAGTCACCTCGAGGAGATGGGATGTGCTGAGGGACTTTCAGTCTTATGCCATTACTATCCACTATGCCCGGAGCCAGAACTAACCTTAGGCACAAGCAAGCATTCGGACAATGACTTCCTAACAGTGCTTCTACAGGACCAAATAGGAGGTTTGCAAGTGCCTTATCAGAATCACTGGGTTGATGTTCCTTCTGTGTCTGGTGCCTTAGTGGTCAATATTGGAGATCTTCTACAGGCAAGTCTCTCACTTTCTAATATTGGATTCAGGTACTCATAGAATTGACATTCTTGTTTATTGTTTTCTTTCAGCTTATAACAAATGACGAGTTCAAAAGCGTAGAGCACAGAGTGTTGGCAAACCGTGAAGGCCCAAGAATATCAGTGGCATGCTTTTTCACCACGGGATTACTACCATCTTCCAGGCTGTTTGGACCCATTAAAGAGCTACTATCAGAACACAATCCTCCAATCTATAGAGAAACAACAGTTAAAAACTTTGTTTCCTACATTTATGAACGTGGGCTTGATGGAACTTCTCCCCTACATCTCTTTAGGCTGTGATATTGTCTATGTTTTCAATTATTGGAAAGAAAAAATGATAACTTGGACTAGTTGATTGGTTTATTAAGATTCCCATTAGCATATTCAGCACAAATTGAGCTCATGCAAATATTGTCAATTCGTGAGCTATTATCAACTTTCATCAAAGTGATAGAAAACTATTCATTTTCTTTTCATTTGCTGAATTATTGTATTAACATATAAAAAAAATTTCACTGTTTTTTTTTGGGTCATATTTTACCTCTTCAAGCTTGAACATGTCATTTAACATCCTTGTAAGAGAATGCCACAAATAGTATTTAGCTTTTTACTTCATTTTACTTCTATAAAAAGTAAAATTAATTATTTGGAAGTTGGAATCAGACGATGAACGAACTGAAGCAAAAGTAAATTACTTTGTGCACCTAAAATCTAAAGCCCATTTATCCAACATTGCAGCTTTGGTTTAGAAATAAAAACTGTTTTTTTACTTTGCGACAGAAAATACAATACGTAATTCCAAATTACAAAAAGGAAATTACCCGTGAGAACAAATTTCCGAATCGAATCGAACGTGGATGACAAAAATGACACAATCTCGTGAAATAATGTTGGGAGTTGGTGAGTAGGCTACTCGACGGTAGAAGTAGTAAATTTACTGCCATCCTTTATAAAAGTGATGGTATTGTTTCCCTCCTTTTCTTCTCGCTCTGGGACAAATTTTCGTAGTAAGATCCGCCCAACACTTTGTTTAGGGGGCAATTATAATGTCAACTAGAATTTAACAATGAACACCTATTATTATTGTGACTAACCAATCCCATGATGAGATCTTTTGCGGACATATGATCTAAATTCATACTTATAAAATATTTTTTATAAGATAAAATTATAAAATTTTTTAATCAAAGTGGATAATATTTTACAAATTAGGTAAAGACCTTTATAAATATTATCAGAGCGATCACTAATTAAATGAGAATTAAATATTATATTGTAAAAGCTACATCTAAAATCTCAATATTTGGTGTAATCTTAATTCTATATGTGTTTTGTGTTGTCTTTGTCATTGGCATCAAGTTTAAATGGGAGAGTTTGTGATATCTTAATAAAATTTGATATGATATATAAGTAAAAATTTAAATATATATATATATATATATTTTTTTGAAGTATTTTTGTGTGACAAATTGTAAATTCATTAAATCAAAACAAATAATACTCACATATTAAGTACAGATCTTTATTATTATTGAATCATAACATTGGTTTTTTACAAAAAAGAAGGTATTAAAGAAAGCTAATCCCACAATATTATTAAAAGTTGGATTTTGATGGTCTGCCTATAATTAATAAGACTTAATTATATTTTTAGTATTTAATTTAAAAAATATATAAATTGATACTTAAAGAAATAAAGTGTATATACTCTAAACTTTTAAATAATGAATTATTTTAATTTAAATTTTAATACTATTAACTTAATTTGACTATATGTATCTAATTAGTAGAATTTTATTATATGCATATAATTTATTAAATAAAAATGTTAAATATTTTTGTAAAAACTTTGTGGATATTATATGAATGTTATATGATAAATAATAATTTATCGATTCTAAACAATTCTTACTATTCTTGTAAAAATTATATATTTTTTAAAATTTATATTAAAAAAAGATATTGATAATATTGTGGTGACTACATAAGTATTTTTTAATTCCAAAACCATAAAAAATTTTAAAATAATTTTTTTACATAGTCAAAATTGTTTCTAAATTTTGTTTGCATTTATTTTTTTAAATAATTTTAAAAACACATTCTTTTTACATTAATTTAATATATTTAAAATATTTAATTTAAAATCAATTGACAATGTCATAACGTATAGATCCGGGGATCTATCGCTAGACATTGACTTTAGGAAGTTGCCACCAATCTTTTTTATTTATGTGCGATTGGTCACCTAAAGAATCTGTCCTTTCAGGGAACACCTAAGTTTAGTTTAAGGGTCCCTAAAAGAATAGGTTCAGGTCTACTAACTAGAACAGGGTTAGAGAGTTCGGTTATGTGTGAGGAAGGTTATAGCACCATCATAACATCCATCAAAAGATGGTACCAGCTTAAATTTGTGTTATCCAATGAGCCTTAAAATTTTATCAAGTAATTAATTATTGAAAATTATTCTCAATTGACTCTAATACTTTTAGCAGAAAATGAGAAAATTCTCTCACCTCAAGAATATGCAAGAAAAACTACTGTTTCACTTGCAGAGGCTCCATCGTCTGATTATTTAAAGAAAAAATCAAAATCAAAATCAAAATAAAAGGGAAGGAAAAGATGATTGTTCTTGTACAGGGAAAATTTTTCTCCAAAAATATTTTTTGGAAACTTTTATTTTCAAGGAAAATTGATACTTTCAACTTTTCCCCAAAAATATTTTTTTGAAACTTTCATTTTCAAAGAAAATTGATACTTTCAACTTTTCCTCAAAAACCTTTTTTTTTGAAATTTTATTTTTAAGGAAAATTAATACTTTTAACTTTTCCCCAAAAATATTTTTTTGAAACTTTGATTTTCAAAGAAAATTGATACTTTCAACTTTTTCTCAAAAACCCTTTTTTGAAATTTTATTTTTAAGGAAAATTGATACTTTCAGCTTTTCCCCAAAAATATTTTTTTATTTTTATTTAAAGAAAATAAAATAATAAAACAAAATAAAAGTGAAAATAAAAAAATAAAATAAAGAAAAGTAAAACAATAATAAAATAATAAAATAAAGGTAAAAAGAATACTAAATAAACCTAATCTAATAAATAAAAAAAAACAAATAAAAAAAAACTTGGAGTGGCTCGGAGTACGGTCTGGCTCGGCTCGGCTCAAAGAAGAGAAAATGGCTCGGAGAAGCGGCTTGAAACCTCGGCTCGGCTTGACTATCAGCTCGGAGGGGGGAGACACGCGCGGGTCAGGAAGCAGGTCGACGCTCGGGTCGAGTTGGATCTCGACAAAACGCGCGGATCCTCTAGGCCACTTAAGGCAAAAACGACGTCATTTTGGGAGGGTATATAAGGCACTTCCCTCTCTTTTTCGGTAGAAACCTTCTCCCCACTCTCTCTCTTCTTCTTTTTTCCTTTCGCTTCTCTCTAAAAAGCTGAAGAACTCCGGTTGAATGTTCATCGGATTCTGGATTTTTCGTCAGAATCTGGGTTTTTCGTCAGAAGTTCGTCGAAAAGTTGGTCAGTTTTTCGGATCTTTCGTCGAAAACTGGGCAGCTCATCGAAAACTTCAAAGTTGGTCGAAATCGTCACCAAAAAATTCAACTTTCGTCGAAAAAATCATTGGAATCTGAAAATTTTTCAGAAATTTCCAGAAAAATTTCGTCAAAAATCTCTAAAAAATTATTCCCGATTCCCATAGCTATTCTAACACTTCTCAACCTTCTTTTAGCCTTCAAAAACTCTTCTATACACCTCTTTTCTCTCAAATCAGTAGCTTTTGCTCACTATTTTTCTGTGTGTTTTGCTTCTGTATTCTGTATCTATTTATAGGGATTGATCAGAAGAGTTTCTAATCAATCCCTATTCCTTTTTGGACGAGGATTCAATCTTTGAATCCAATCTGGACTCTGATTGAATCCCCATTCTCAGTAGGATTTTTCAACAGAATTCAATCCCAGGCTTCCAAAATAAAAATCAGATAAAAAAATTAATAGATAATTAGAAAAAATAATAATAAGATAAATCAACAATAATATTATAAGATAAACAAAAAAATAAAAATAACAGATAAATATGAGATAAATAAAAATACATATAAAATAAAATGAAAAACAAAAAGAAAGAAAAAAATAAAAATAAAAATATATATATTAATAAATAGTAATAATAAATAAATAATAAATACATAGGATATAAAAGAAAATATATACATAAAATATAAAATAAAAATAACAAAAATATAAAACAAAATTGGGCTTACCCATTTGGATCAGGCCCAACTGATCCAGGCCTAGACCAAATTGGGTGTCTACAGCTGCCCCTTTTTGCACATTTTTTGTGAAACATAAATTGCGCAAAGGCATAGACACCCAATCAAGATAAAAGTCGACCTTTTTACTTTTTTTTTTTTTGTTTTTGATCACAGCTCCTCTAGGCAGAGGCTCAATGACTTTGAGAAACATAAATGGCTCCTCTAATCAGAGGCTCAACGACTTTGGAAAAATAAATTGCTCCTCTAAACAGAGGCATCACGACTTTGAAAAATAAATTGCTCCTCTAAACAGAGGCACCACGACTTTGGAAAGTAAATTGCTCAGAGGCACCACGACTTTGAAAAATAAATTGCTCCTTGACAATCATGTCCAAAAGAGTTGAAAGTTGTGTTTGAAAGAATTTCAGGAGATTATGCCCAAAGGTCTTATAAATCAACCCTGATATCAAAAGAACATCCTATTTCAAGGATTAGGAACTTACCTGACAAGTTTCTTTTCAAATTTGTAAAATATCTTCATATCTGTCTTCTCTATGTGGGATGTTGGAACACTCTGCTTTTTGAATTTATACACTATACTTTCCTGAAAGTAGTGTATGCTATGCAATGCATATCAATTTCAATGCATGCTATGCAAATGTTAGCCAATTAATTCCTATTCAATGTATGGTACTCAAGTCTCTCAAGCTTTTTTTTTTTTTTGGGCATCAAGCCTTTTGATTCTTCAAAGATCCAATTACACTGCTCTTCTAAGATCGAACCAGTGTAGCTCTTAATTGTCTCTTCCACTCATATTCTTTCTGTAAAAAATCTCTTCCCAAATTCAATGTCCTAATCAGGAGCTGAACATCTCGATTCTGCCTTTTTCACTTTTGACTTATTTAATGTAATGTAAAAATCTTTCATATTGTTATTCATTCATCTATCATTATTTCAAGCTCAAAAAGTAAGAATGCATTTGCACATTTCTTCAATGGTGGGGTATTAAGAAGAAAAGAATCTGAATGTTGAGAAACAGTCATAAGAAAAAGACACAAAGAATGAAATAGAATGTCTCTTATTAGCAAAATGTTGGCAAACTTTGGCCAAGAAAGAATTACAAGGATAGGTGTGGGGACAAAGCCCAAAATAAACAATCAAATAATCATGATAACACATCTCAACATTTTTCTGAAAACTCAACCCTCTGATGTATTTAACAACTTGAAACTCTTTCAAATTTGCTAGCCTCTATATCAGCGAACTTTTAAATTCAATGCTGTATTCTCCTTATCTAAGCTACCTTTCAAGTTTTCAACTTAGACAAACCCCTATGACTCAAACCGCCCTTTTAGGGTTTTCGTCTTGAGTCTTCTTTTTTCACTTTTTCTTTTTTCATTTTTTCATTTTTTCTATTTTTTCATCATTTTTTCATTTTTTTTTCATTTTTCATTTTTTTAAGCATAGTATTTCTTCACAGCATCAGAATTTATAAGATGGGGTAAATCATTTCCATACATCTTAGTCAGTATCAGTGTTCCACCCGAAAAAACCCGTCTCACCACATACGGTCCTTCTCAATTCGGAGTCTATTTTCCTCTACTATCGTGTTGGATTGGGAGAATTCTTTTCAAGACCAACTCTCCTTCTCGAAACCAACGGGGCTGAATTTTCTTATCATGAGCCCTCATCATTCTTCTTTGATACAGCTGACCATGGCACAATGCAGTCAATCTCTTTTCTTCTATGAAATTTAACTGCTCATAATGTTCTCGAATCCATTCGGCTTATTCTAACTCAACTTCTTTTAAAACCCTCAAAGAGGGGATCTCTACTTCCACTGGTAGTACAGCTTTCATCCCATAAACCAAAGAAAATAGGGTTGCCCCAGTAGAGGTGCGAACTGACCTTCGATATGCATGTAATGCAAATGGTAACTTCTCATGCCAATCTTTGTAAGTCTCAGTCATTTTTTCCAAAATCTTTTTTATGTTCTTATTGGTTGCCTCAACTGCCCTATTCATCTTCGATCGATATGGTGCCGAGTTATGATGCCTGATCTTGTATTGAGCACATACTTCTTGTATCATCTTGCTATTTAGATTCTTGGTATTATCTGAAATAATTCTCTTCGAAAGTCTATATCTACAGATGATCTATTTTTTTATGAACTTACAAATCACAGAACGTGTCACATTTACATATGATGCTGCCTCTACCCATTTTGTGAAGTAATCTATCATCACAAAAATGAATATGTGCCCATTAGAAGCCTTTGGGATGATTGGATCAATGACATCCATGCCTCACATTGAGAATGGCCATGGTGGTGCCATAACATGTAAAACAGATGGCGGAGCATGGATCTTATCAGCATATATCTGGCATTTATGGTATTTACGAGCATAATCAATGCAATCACTCTTCATCGTCAACCAGTAATATCCTGCTCTCATGATCTGTCTTGCCATCATATGTCCACTAGTATGTGCCTCACATATTCCATCATGCACCTCTTCAATGATTTTCTTCACTTTAGTCTCATTTATACACCTCAATAATACTTGATCCTTGCTTCTTTTGTACAGGACATCTCCATCCAGGAAAAAGCTCATAGCCAATCTTTGGATGACCCTTTTATCATTTTTTGTTGCTTGAACTGGGTACTGCTGATCCTTAACATACTGTAGGATGTCATAATACCAGGGCTTTCCATCTTCTTCTCCCTCTACATTAGAGCAATAAACTGGTATATCTTTAACATCTAGCTTGATGGGTTGCCGGCACACCGGTGTCCATTCTTCCATTGGAGGTCCAAGTGAGAAGAAGTGTTGAAGTTGGCCAGGTTCATACTTGATGTAAGAATATTCTGATAATTTTCAGCTTCTTCTCCTTTATTTCTACAGTGGGATTATAATTTCTTCATTACTAAATTAGTGGGAAACGTTCTAATCTTTTCCAGGATGATAAATGAGAGGTGTTGTTGACAATGCAGTGTGCCAAACTATCAAACAAGCTTGGCCAAGATGCAAGCTGTAGGAGGGGAGATTGGGGTTCCCGTTGAGGTAAATCATTTCTGGTTTTCAAATGAATAATATGCGTTTTGCTCTACATTTCTCTTCTCTTCTTCATGATCATATATATATATATATATATATTTGAAGGGTTTTTCAGACATGTCATGCTAAGCATCAATCTCATGTTTCTGCTCTAGCTATACGGACCAGAGGCAATAATGACTGGAATTTGCGACCGAGCAATTGAAGGCATCTAATTGTTATCAGATCAAAGAAAATTTTGGAGAAGGATATTAATAAAGAGGAAAAATGAAAGAGGAGAAAGATATTTGTCCGGTTTCGTGTTTTATAGCAATTTTAAAGGGCACCCCATATAAAATGGGTACAAAGAAAACAAGTGAATTAAAATTTTAATAAAAATTGTATATAAAATAAATAATAAAAAATTATTTTATATTTAACATTTTAACAAAAATTATAATACTTTAATCAGATTGTTTATATGACTGGTCCTATTGTTTTTATCTACTCAAATTCTGAAACGAAATGAGTAATTCTCGTTTTTTATTTGTTTTAATATTTTTTATATTTACACATATTTAATATAAATTAAATATAAATTAAATGCACAAATTATTAAAATTTGTTTTATAGAATTAATAACATTCTTAGCACTCATTGTTTTTTCCTTTTGAAAGAATTCTGCTTTAGAAAAAAGATGCAAAATAAAAAAGAACAGAATTCAAACATGGGATACCAGGGATTCTTACGATATTTTATACTGGCATGGAGGGATTATTATAATCGGACTACAGTCTATCGCTGACTCATGAACTTTTGGTTAGAAAGTAAAATATCCTCATCCTGCCACGTATTGCATGTGGTTACATGATTCCAACATCAAGACAAGACAAGACAAGATAACCTCAAAAATGGCCTCAACTGCGTCTTGTACAATTCCTCTTTTTTGTTAATTTAATCTCTGTTGGAAGCTACTCCAACACATAAAATGGCTGCAAGCTTTATTGTAGATTCCTGCACGGAAGGTCCAACTACTTATGACAGATTTCAAGAACTCAAAGCCTTTGACGAATCTAAATCAGGAGTCAAAGGCCTTGTAGACGCTGGAATAACCAAAATTCCTCGGATTTTCCGCCGGCCAAAGGTGGACCAGGATTCAGTCAAACCAATTCAAATCCAGTTTGCTATTCCGATCATTGACCTTCAAAACATTGAAAACCGGTCTGATGAGGTGATCGCGGGAGTCCAGAAGGCGGCGGCGGAGGTTGGGTTCTTCCAGGTGGTCAATCATGGGGTGCCCCAAAGAGTGTTGGATGAGATGTTGGCGGCGGCGCGTGGCTTTCACGAGCTTCCAGTGGAGGTGAAGAAAGGGTATTACACTCGGGTGAGAACCAAAAAAGTGAAATATGGGAGTAACTTTGATTTATATGAATCAAATTATGCTAATTGGAGGGACACTTTGTTTTGTGTTATGGGACCAGAACCTCTTGACCCACAAGAATTGCCTCTAGTTTGCAGGTACATTCAAAGTATTTCCATTTCTCTTGATATCTGGAAATTGCTGACGAAATGATTCAATTCTCTAAATTTGATTTGCATTTTTGATGAAAAGACATGGATGTAAGAAGATGGAGAGCCTGAGGGGCCATCCCCAGAATTTTAGAAGTTACTTGATGCTATATGAATTAATTTTTTAAAAATATTTTTCAAAATAAATAAATGGTCCCCTCAAGATAATATAGTTATTTCTAATTATTACGTTTAACTTTCTAACTTATTAAATCTTTTTAAAATTTTAAAGACATTATTTAGTTTTCAAGTTTACATGTGTATATACATATGCATGCGTGCATCTGCATCTGCATTAACATATATACATATATTTGACTTGGCTCCTTAACCTAGGTATCTTGGATCCGCCGCTGTATTGAAGTACAATAAGCTTTTTAAGGAGACCATGGGAGCTGAAAATTTTTAATTTAATTTCTAGCACTATTGTTCTTGCTTCATATACTTATAAATCTGACAATTTGAGTATCTGGTATGTTTGTTTGTGTCTAACATATGTAAAATACATAATTATCGCATTACAAGTGTTTGACACACCTAAACACAAAAATATTTTTTAGTTTTTTTCAAACTCATTTTTTTACCAAAACTTTAATCCATATCATTTTTGTATCATTTTACTACATCAGTCTCCAAAATTATCAGGTTTAAATACTTGGCAGATCTCTCAAGCATAGCATGTGAGTAATGTTGTACAAATTCTTCAATAAATGCTTACTAAATGTTTTTTTTTTTTTTATCTCAAAATAATAAGTAGGAAATCTTGGATATCCTTTGTCCTTTGGAAACAGAATTTGTCTTCAAGAAATGAGCATTTAATTTTATGCAGAGATATAACAATGGAGTACTCAAAACAGATTCATAAATTAGGGACTACTTTATTTGAGTTGCTATCCGAGGCAGTTGGACTAAAGCCTGACCACCTGTTAGGGTTGGATTGTCCAAAGGGGCATTGTCTTCTGAGTCACTACTACCCTGCATGCCCAGAGCCTGAACTGACTATGGGAACTACTAAGCATTCTGATCCTGATTTTCTCACCATCCTACTTCAAGACCAAATTGGTGGACTCCAAGTTTTCCATCAAAATCAGTGGATTGATGTTCCTTTTGTACCCGGGGCTTTAGTTGTTAACATTGGAGATCTCTTACAGGTAAGCTGTTGTTACATATATTAAAATGCATTGTATTTGTGCCTCTCATCCATCTATCCATGCATCATCCCTCGGTATTGTTTTCATCTTGTCAGAATTGGGTTCTTGCACTTTTCATAGCCAGAAAAACATGCTAAAGTATAGTTGGACTGAACTTGTGTTAGCCCTTTCATTTGAATTGTTCAAAGGATTATTATGTCCATTGTTGAAAATGTTGCATTTTGAGTTCTTGCTCCGATAAACAGATAATAGTCTAGGTTGGGAGTTGAGACAGCCTCCCTGGTATATCAATTTGGAAGGGAAAGAGAAGAAAAAAAATTAAAATGAAAAAGAAAAAAGAGAGTGCAGTGCTATATCGGACTATCTCTTTCCTTTAAAACACATAATGCTAAGAACTAGAAATTTTCTGATTCCTGACTTGACAATGGAACAGATTTATTAACATAAAACTCATCAGAGAAGTTTCATGCCGTATCTCTTGATCATCTTCCAAGTTCATACCAGAACTCATCATGCAAGTTTGAGTACAAGCATTAAAATGGCTAACACAGGAGCATGCTACTTCATTCTGTTCTTTGTAATCATTAATTGCTTCCACCATCTTCAATGTTGTTTAACAAACATGTTTGATTTCTATGTTGTTGCAGCTTATATCTAATGACAAATTCAAAAGCGTGGAGCACCGGGTTTTGGCAAATCATATAGGCTCTAGAGTATCTGTAGCTTGCTTTTTCACCCCTCATCTATACCCTTCAACAAGGAACTATGGACCAATTAAGGAATTGTTATCAGAAGAAACCCCTGCTATATACCGTGAAACCACAGTGCAAGACTTCATTAGCTACTATGATTCAAAAGGACTTGATGAGAACTCTGCACTTACACACTTCAAGTTGCAAGGATAGCTACTGATAGTTGGCTTTGTTTAATTAATCACTCTTGTTTGATCTTCAGTTTTCATCACAACATCCAAGGATATGAATATACTGTTAAGTTTTTCATAGATTGTTATGCTAGTAGCATCACAAAATAAATGAAAAATCAACTGCGATACACTACGAGATGAAATATCTTACCTGTGTTTACTCAATGCCATGGATGCTTACTTATGATAGAAGATCAGCTCTCAAATCCCTAGTATTGCAAGAATCACTAGTTGTCAATCAGTTTCCTTTTTCCCTTTTTTTTTAAAGAAATTCTTTTTTTATTTAAGCCAAGTAGGGGGGAATCCTACTGCAGAAACATAAAAACAGGCAATATGGCCTGCTAGTTTAAAGCACTTAGAAACTGTCACGTCTCGAGATTAAGACATAACACGATCATATTATCTTGAAGAAAATCTCAAAGTAATTAAAAGCCTTCTTTCTTAAACATTCTAAAATTTTTCAATAAAACAATCTACTAAGTAAAATTTATATATTTAATCCAACTGATGATACATCTTTATATATTCAAATACAAACCATATAAAATATAAAACTATCTCTTAAGATCTCATTAGCCAACATAGCCTTCGACGACTAAGTAATCTTTTACATTTCATCTTCTAGCTTCACACAAGACTAATCAAACTTATCACTTAATCATCTGTAAAGAAAAAAATAAAAAGGGAATGAGCAAACCATGGCTTAGTAAGTATAGGCTCACACACCTTATCAGATCAAGCATCATTTTCTTACACATCATATAAATCATTCAAAACATTCATCAAATCATAATATCAAAACATTTTAATGTCATCGTTTTGTCAAATATTTCATAAATTGATAAATCAATGTCAAAATATGTCATTTCATAAATCATTGTAAAATATGCTATCATTCAAATATCATAATCAAACCAAATCATGGATCAATCATTAAAAATCATCGTAAATTATCATTATCATTCAAATCGTTAGCTACGGTTACTGCAATAACCCGTGACATTGACCGTATCGACAATTTCATTCTTATGATTATTGCTAACTATTATAACTCATTAGCCAAGGCTTACGCTAACTACTATTACCCGTTAGTTAGGGTCGTACGATCATGTCTTTACTAACTACTATTACCCGTTAGCCAAGGTCGTAGAACTAGTTCTGGTGTCGATGATTTCACTTTCCAGGAATATAAAAACATAGCTATCATAAAATCATTCTTTAAACATAAATCATTTTCTCATTTCATTCATAAGTATGATCCATCATTTTCTATAGAGAAACACAAAATAATCATATGCTTGATCCTATTTTTATACATCAAAAATAATGAAATAAAATATTCATTCATTTAGAAACATACATATATATGGATTCGAAAACAAGCAAAGTGTGTGAGATTATGCTTACCTCCATTTGATTCCACCACTTAGTTTTTCCCCAAAAATAATTAATAGCTTATCCAAGATCATTTCAACAGATCAGAATTTAATCAATCCTTTTTGAGACCATTTATACAAAAATCAACTAAGTTACACAAAGGGTTAACTTAATTAATTAATACTGCAGCCTGACCTCTTTTCATTAAAACAGTCATATCTCAATATATCCAAATCAAAATTATAATCTCTTTAATGCGTTAGAAACTAGATTTGATAAGCTTTCTAACCATATATGACACACCTCATAATTCCTTGTAGATTAATTATAACAATTTTTGAAATCCACGTCATATACTACTACCAAACAGCCTGTATACCTTCTAATAAAAATTATATATTTATTCACAGGAAACTTCAAATTCAATTTCGATTATTTCATTGGAAAGTAGACTCAATAAGCTTTCCAAACATATATGGCTTAATCTGTAAATCCTTATATACAAATTAAGAAGAATTTCGAAATTCAACCTTGATGTTGTTGTCTTACAGCCTGCATATCCCTAAGTTAAAATTAGACAACTCTTTATAAAAAACTCAGATTTGACCTTTGTTTGTTTCATTAGAAACTAGATTCAACATGCTTTCCAATGATATATAATAATCAAAGCAATAATCTATCCATTAATACAAAATTCTATTTTAATTCATTATTACAGATCACAACATCTCATCCAAAAATAGAATTTCTCCTTCAATCTTTAAAAACTCAAATTCTTACTTTCAGCTTTCAAACTCCATTCAATAATCATCAATAAATCTTAAGAACATGGAAAAAACAAAGCCCAATAATTTACCCAAATAAATCATGAAGATTAATGAAAGATTTCATGATTTTTCTTAGTTTTTGCTCTCAAAACTTCAACTTCAAATAATAGTAATTAACTTAATATTTCTTTTCAAATAAAAAGAGGATATGTACTCATCTTTAAGAGATTAACTTGATTGTAGCCTCTGATTATGAATCTCCAACTTGATTTTTTATATTCTCTAACCCTAAGGAAGATGAGGAAGAAGAACTCTATTTCTTTTTTGTTTCACGATAATTAAATTTTCTTTCATCTAATACTTCAGCTTTTTTTTTATTAAATAATATTTTAATAAACTGATAGTTTTAGTATTAATCTAGTCCAATTATTATTTGGCTTGGGGTATTACAGAAACAGAAACTAATCTCAGCTTTTGTCCATGGCAACTCGAGATTTTCGCCTTTTAAGTGGTTGTTTGTGTCACACGGGCTGATATAATTCTACTACATATGCAACAACTGCAATTTGTGGGCATTAAAAAATCTTTTTAAGTCATCGTAATTCCTATTCATTTGTCTTTTTTATTCATTTCTTAGTCAAACTTATCCTCAAGAAAAGTCGTATTTCAATTCTCAGATTTTGAAGAACTCCCTTCATCTTGAAAGAAAGAAAGAGCATATCAGGTACCCGAGAAAATGGCATCCGAAACCTCAGTGGATTATAACAGAACTAAAGAGTTGAAGGAATTTGATGACAGAAAAGCTGGTGTTAAAGGACTTGATGCTGGAGGCATAGTTAGCATCCCCAACGTTAGAATCATTCCAGGACGTTGCCAGACATGTTGCAAGCATGATTTCGAGTAAACAAACGTTAGCATATATGCATGTTCTACCTCCAAGATAGTTGTTAAAATGGAGTTTTGAAGCAGGAATAAGAATAAAGTCGAAGATATTTAAAGATTCCCTTTCATTTTAGGTGAGCTGAAAATTTATGGATAAGACTGTCGAAAAAACAATATTCATGCAACGTTACGTAAAAGCAATTGTTCGAGGGAAAAGATTCATGCTTTCACTAATTGAAGCTCATATTGATAGGAAACTCGTTTAGTTTTAATCAAGAACATGATACTAACAACAACGTGCAATAGGAATGGAAATAAGAACATATCTGCTATTACTTTTTCAAGTATAATAGGAATGGAAATAAGAACATATCTGCCATAAAATTTTCAAGTATACATATACTTTATTTGCTCCTTAAAGAGGGGAGAACTGAGCAGGGGGGACTATGGCTCAAAAAGCCGGCTCGTATTCGGACATTTACAGAAAGTTCAAGCCACATCTCCTCATGGTACTCGCTCAGGTTGGCTACACTTTCCTCTATATTATCACAGAAGCTTGCTTTAATCATGGGATGAATCCTCACGTCCACATAACGTATCGACACATTGTAGCTGGCATTGTGATGTTCCCTTTTGCCTATTTCCTTGAAAGGTACATAAATATTCATTTTCATGCAAATATGACTTCTGCACCAATCCTTTATGAAAATATTGACAATCATGCTTTATGTTGATACGCGTAATTTATTTTCTTTCCTTGCTGCAGAAAAACAAGGCCAAAGCTGACATTTGCCCTTTTTCTGGAAATATTTGTTCTCTCCATCCTGGGGTAAGGATGTCTTTGAAAGTTTTATTCACATTTCAATGAAAACTAAAACAAAGTTATATTCACATTTCAGTAAAAACTAAGACAGCGGTCTGCCTTGGCCCTGGAACAGGAAACTCCCCTCACCCCAAACATTTTTGTACAAAACAAAAAAAAAAAAAAAACCAAAACAAACTAATTCTAGGTTTCTTCTAATTAGCACAGGGTGAGTTTGACTCTCAACATGTACTTTGCAAGCATGAGATACACCTCTACAACTTTCGTTGCAGCAGTCGTCAACAGTATAGCTTCTTTGACATTCATAATTGCGGTTGTGCTCAGGTTTGCATACTTCTTGATCCATAAATCACCAAAGCATCCATGACTATAACCATCAGTTCATATCTTGGATCAACTTCATGCAGATTGGAGGTTGTTAATCTTCGGAATCCTCGAGGAATAGCCAAAGTTCTTGGGACCATTGTGTCCTTGGTTGGTGTAACAATAATGACATTGTACAAAGGTCCTGACATAAAAAATCTATGGCATCCTCTTGTCTATGTTCAAGGAAAATCCTCCATTCATGATGAGAATTGGTTGAAGGGTTCAATTCTTACTGTTGCAAGCTGCGTAACTTGGTCCATAAGGTACATCATGCAGGTAAAAAATTATGCCTAGACCAAATTTAAGCTTCATGCAACACTATAACCAACAGAGATAAAAAAAGATTGAAGTAAAACACAATGAAATTATAAATAACCATTTGGTACAAGTACAACAATGAAAAATCCAGAATAACTAAAAGTGAAATGAAAGCTACTGACTAATTTCTACACCAGGCAGACATGAAGAAGTATGCTTTTGATCACCAAAAATTTGTAGGCATTTACGTTGAAACGATATCCAGCACCACTGTCACTAACTACCTGGATGAGCTTTGTTGGGGCAGCCCAATCAGCGGCCTTCACAGTTATTGTGGAGCATAAACCAGCGGCTTGGACAATAGGATTCAATATCGACTTCTGGGCTACTGTATATGCTGTAAGCAGGGGCTTATTATACACTTAAAGAGCGTAGTGAAAGAAAATTTTAATTTTCTTGTAAATCTCTAATTCCAAATCATCCATGGCAGGGGGTGGTGTGCTCCGGTATAATAATCTTCTTTCAACTGTGGTGCACGGAAGAGAAAGGGCCAGTGTTTGTGACTATGTTCAATCCCCTTTCAACAGTAATGGTGGCAGTTCTTTCATACTTTGTCCTGGGTGAAAAGCTTTACACGGGCAGGTCAGTTCTACTTCAATTTACTCATGATCTCACTGTAGCCTATCATGAACAAAAAATTTGGCCATATGCATTTCACTTAAACAAGAAGATTGACATATAAATTGTCGGTTCTGAAAAGTTCACCTGTGTTTTCCAGCATTTTAGGGGGAGTAATTGGCATTGTTGGCCTGTATTTGCTGCTGTGGGGCAAAGATCGTGATCAGGAAGCTCCAATTGGAAGAGAAAAGCAATCTTACTTGGCCAATGACCAGAAAATGACTCTTAAAGCACATAAAACCCTTTCAGCTGAAAGGGAAGAATCACAATGCGAACCTTGAAGAGCATACAGACGCGTAGTCTGCTGATAGAGTATTGAATTTTTGGTTTCAGCAATGAGGATGTAATCATGATAAATCCAGAAAATTAAGAAAAGAGAGAAGATCAGTGGAAGTTAATACCAGCCTGCTTCGTCCAAAGTTCACCTTCACGCATTAAATTCCTAATCACTTCCTTCTTCCTTCACTTTTTGTTCTTTTTTTCCAGTTAAAATACAAAAGTATCATGTAAATCATCTATAGTAATTTGCAAGGCATATCTTTATAATTTCTTCATCTCAAAGCATGAAGCTTGGCAGTGATGAGCATGCTGTTAACTTCGTATAACAGAGCCAAAACTTCAAAAACAGGTCACACAAAAGAATTAACTTCCGCGGAACCACAAACGAATGCAAGTTGATTCCATTTTAACAAATAGCATAACTGGATTCCTAGAAAGCTCCAACCGAGAAAATTCTGTGCGGATAAGAAATTCCAGCTTGAACAATAGCCACGTGTTAGATTCCAGCAATATAGAGTTCTCAAGTAAATTTAAAGTTCATTTAAAATATATTTAAAAATTGTTAACTAGATTTATAAATGTGTCAAATTTTTTAAATTTATTAATAAAATTATAAATAAACTTGACCATTTATAAATAAAATAATACTGATAACTATTTGTATCTTTTGAAAGTATTCAGCTGTTAAGCGTCCCAATCACTTTAACAATGGAACACTAACTGCTAGCGTCGGGCTTAGATTTTGAGAATGAAAATGTGAGAACTGCACACCTCGATAAATTGATTTTATAGAAAAGTGATAACGATGACGTGACATATACATCTCAGCAATCGGTTTTATAGGAAGAGGATAATGGACACTAGCACTAGGCTACTATAATCAATTCAAGAGGAAAGACTCCCCCAGCCGCCACTGAATTTTCAATTGGGAGTAGCCAATAATGGCATTTTCTTATACCATCAATAAATAAAGTGAGAAAAACAGGAGGGTATGTATTAAATATTGGGCTAAGGTGTAAACTTCAAAAGTAAGAAAAACCTCAGAGCTTGGTCCAACCCAACCAGACTATCAACAGTTGAGAACAACTCATCCATCAAAAACCTGAATTATGCGATTCTCCAAAAGGAGAATCATATCAACCTTTCAGAAAAATACAAAACATAACTAAAGGCAGACAGGGATTTCTGAAAACTTTATTGAACAAGAAGTTTATAGACTTTCATTGCAGTGAACTTTTATTTTTCGGTTCAGGGTCATCAATTATTTGAAAAAGTTGACAATCAGCTTAGACCATTTGTCAGAGAAGTGAGAAATTTTCAAATTACATGAGCTTCATTTTTAAGCTTGTCGATCAGTTCATCAACAGATGATAGAATTACTCCGGCTTTTCTCTTGGGCGGTTCTGTGACTTGAACAATCTCTAAATCAGATTTGATTTCCACATTCAACTCTTCTGAAGTATACTTCTTTATGGGCTTTGATTTTGCCTTCATTATGTTGGGAAGTGTCGCATATCTTGGCTGGTTCAGTCTTAAATCAGTGCTGCACATGACAGATAAAGTCAACATTACCAGGAATTCTATTTCAGAAAATGCATATTCACAAAAACTTGAAATGAGAATGCAGAAGACCAGTTATTAATATCAAAGTATTCTAACTATTATCTCTTGTATAGATTATCCGATGCAGTTGTTTATGCATTGAAAACATATATAATTTGGTTTCTCCATACTTGTGCTGTGCTGATAAAGTACCAGAGAAAAAGTATATTCCAGATAGAGCAATGAAACGTGTCAACCTATGATGGGCATTTTGAGGGTTGGTTTTTTGCAGGTTACTTAGAAGTTGTTTTAAGAACATATAGCACTAGTAAATTTTTCATGAATGAAGTTAATCCCACCCTTGTAGGGCTCCCAATCAAGTAATTTCCCCTTAAGGCCTTTTCTGATCAGTAGCTTTTGTCAAGCGTTTTGCTTGAGAATCTCCTTTTACCACATACAAAGATTCCCATTTTTTTTCTTATTAAGGCTAGCTCATTGTGCACGGTGTAAGAGATGGTAAAAAAGATTACCACAATTGGACCTAAAATGTTAGGAGACTGAACTTAAAAACTTAGGGGAAGAAGACAATCTCAAACCAACCTCCCTAACCCACTATCAACACCACTGAATACTGTAAAATAAAACCTACTATACAGCTTTCAAACATCTTAATGAGGTCATATGCCTGCCACTTGAAAAAGCTCATGAATCCTCCCAGTCCTTTCTGCTAGGTGCCAACATCACAACATGTATCTAATATCAATTTGTGTTTCACAACAGTATAATAGTTAGCACTTAACATGCTTATTTTAAATAATTAACAAATTTTGGTATGACTTTGCATCACATGCAGCCTCTAGATGGCATATCTTCAATAGTTCATTGTCATCAGAACAGCTTTAATGTGCCAGAACCAAATAATAGACTTCTGATTAGAGTTTACTTATAATGAACACCAAAAATTGACTGGATTAGGTACTTACGTGATCACAGCAGGTAAGTCTAAACAGATTGTTTCAAGACCACCGTCCACCTCTCTATCTACTGTTGCCACCTGTTTCTCCTTGTCCAGCACAACCTACTAAAAAGCAGCAGTCAGGATCACAAAAACATTTGAGATACTACCATAAATATTAGTAACAAAAAGAAACGTAAAGAATGAAAACCACAGCAATGAGAGAGTTGTACGGATATCAGCCAAATTTAATTATAAGTTTATTAAAAGTAAATGCTAATACAATTCTACAGCAGTTTCACCTGACATTCTAATACTACTAACATCCAAACAGTCTCTAAACTTCCTCTTATGACCTTTGGTCAGTTCTACCTTCTAATTAAACAAAAGATGATTTTGCATCAAAGAACAAGCAATACTAGTTATGCTAAAGCTTTATATGAACTATGATGACATATGTTATCAACCAAAAGAAAAAGATAAAAAAGCAATGTAGCAATAGAACTATAGAAGAGTAGTTCCTGAATAAGTTTTCTGCTGAACTAACCTTTGAAGCAAAGGTTCCTTGTGGCCATCCAAGCAGCCCAGCTATCATTTGCCCTGTTTGATTGCAATCATCATCAATTGCCTACACAAAATCAGGATAATAAGAAATGAAAATTACCAAATAAATTCCTCCAACCAAGGAGGTAGTAAAAGAAGAACAATGAAACAAGTTCCACTTAAAAACAACCAAATGGAAGACGACAATATGTCCAAAATCCAGTAAATTTAGCAGCACTATACTCATTGAAGGCTCAAACATAAAGAAAAACTTCACCGTGAAACTCTCGTCCCTAAAATAGACACCTAACATGTCTATTGCCAAGAAAAGGTAGGAAATGAAAAATAGCTAAATGTGATCATAAGAGAGAATTGCATATTCTTTTCCCAAGAAAACTCCACTCATATAAGACCATTTTGAATACTTTAAGTTAATTGAGCTTATGGCCAGACTTATCAGAAGGCAAAGGAACAATACTTAAAAAACAGGAAACATCATTCCTATTCAGTTTACTCCATGTTCTCAGTAATCATTTGAAATAGGAAAAGAACAACCGTATAAAATCATTCAACCTTTGAATCTGCAATAACATTCTAAAATCTCTAACTTTCATTAAAGACTAAGCAAAAATCTGCATTTCCATAATCAATCTCACTTTTTTTCTGCTCAATTCAAAATACAAAATGGACAACTACACTTTTATATAAAACCATTGAACCAAACACCGAGAAGATCAAAACTTTCCAAAAATATAAAACAATTCTAAGCAACAAAAATATCACTTTTAACCCCCCCCCCCCCCCCCCAACGCCCAATTCAAACTACCCACAAAACCAAACATTTCAGAACAAAAACATCCTTCAAAAACCTCAAAACAATTAAAAACAATGAAAACTAAGAGTAAAACAAACCTGCTTTCCAAGAATGAGCAACCCAGGATTCTCAACCTCAACAAGCCTCTTCAAAACCTTAGCAACAGTGAGAGGAACCAATTCACGAGCAGCTTCCACGTGGATCCCTCTATCAGCACCCATAGCTAGACCCGTCCGCAGAGTATCTACACAGTTCGCGGGTCCCATAGTAACCGCCACGACCTCCTTAGCCAACCCAGCTTCCTTAATTTTCAAAGCCTCTTCCAAAGCTATCTCGCAAAACGGATTCATCGACATCTTCACATTCTGGGTCTCAACCCCACTCTACCAAAAAAAAAAGCAAACCATTTTTGAGGAAATTGTAATGAATTGATCAAAGATTAAAAGTTTGGGTTCCATTAATTTTACCTTGTCGGGTTTGACTCTGATCCTAACAGCGTAGTCCACGACTCGCTTTACGGCTACCATTATCTTCATCGCCGGCGGTTCTTTATCTAACCGTCGTTTTGGTCTTTGATGTTGGAGCTTTGGTAATTGAAGTTGAGACGTAGAGAACTAATAAAATATTTTAGCAGAAGAAAATGAAAGGTAAGCAAATCTTAGATGGAAATCTCGAACGTGCCCCAGCCCCAGTGATTCGATCTCACTTACGTTGAGAAATTTTTTCCTTGAACCAATTTTCATTTTGGTTAAATTATCCAAATAATTTTTTTTATAATTTATACAAAACTCATAAAAATACAAAAATATTATGATTTAAAATTTTAATAAAAATTATATATATATATATATATAGTTACAGAATTATTATATTATAATAACGACAAGTGGTTTTATATTCTTGGGCCTAACAGAGACATTGACCCAATGTGCTTCTCTGACAAAAATCGGTCCAAAATGAGAAAGGAAAGAAAGCACAAGCATCATAAATCTACAATATCGTTTTTTATTTGCTACTATTAGAAATTTTTTTTATAGCACATAAAATCACTTTCATTTCATTTTTTGAAAATAAATCTTTATAATAGCCTGATTTTCATTCTAAATTCTGAAAACCATAACTAAAACAACAAGAAATTGAAAATTATAGTCTTTCTGTTTGATTTTTTTTATCAAATAAATTCAATTTTAACTACTATTTTTAAAATAATTTTTAAAAAATGTTTATTTTTAAAATATAATATTAAATTAAAATAAAATTCAAATTTTACAAATTTACAAATTTTATTTTTAATTTTATAATTTTATTAAAAACAATAATTAAAATTGAGTTGATTTGATAAAAAATCAAACATGAACCAAGGCATCGAAGAGAGAATATATATATATACATAAATTTTAATAAAGGGCAGCAATAGGCCAAAGTTCTGTGCCTCTACTGTCATTTTTTGGGTTAGCTTTGTGATTCTTTGTGAGGGTATGGGCCTAGGTTGAATGATAATTTATTCCCTTTCTCTGCTCTGTCTCTCTTTTTTTCTTTGCAACAGGCTGATCCTGCTGTCAACTCTGATCATATGGTTATACTACAACAAACATCTTATCAAAAAATTTTCCCCTCTCCCATTCTAAATTTCCTACAAGAAAATCATTTGCAATCTCATCAGACATTGATCTCAATCTTTGCCCATGCTTTCAAGCACATGAGTGAAAACAAAAGTTCGGGTGGCATGTTTTGCCATTTGAAGAGCCACTAAAGGGAAAAACCAGTAGCATAGAATTTCTGTTTTAGTTAAAGGTAGTTCAAGTGTCTGTCAGTGACGAGACCAGAAATCAGAAACATGAGTGTATGGCTGTGTACTTCAGCTCTCCAAGAAACAGAGAAGGGATATTAGTGACAATAATGTTATTTGTATATATACTGGTATTTAACTACATTTATCTCAATGCAACAGGGAGGGGTCTTTATTTCTTTTTCTGTGCTTTTTTTCTGATACATTGAAGAAGCTGCATCCTTATTGCATCCATGTTTCTAACTCTTTTCCAAATATGATTTTCTTTGCATTTATTTTTCAAGAGTTTGTCACTGAAATGTGGAAACATGCATTGAGCTGAAGTTAAAATTTTACCAGGTCGAAATAAGTGTTGGTGTGAATTACACCCTTGGCGAGGTGGAAGACCTTGAAGGTTTGTACATCAGACCATTGTTATTTGATGCATGCACTCACAGTTTTGCAGTAGGCCCATTGAGGTTTTCCATAAGGTCCATGGTTGACCCTGGCTAGAACTGTTGACAGGGGGTAGGGTGAAAGAAAATAGACTTGATGGTGACGCCAAACCTAACAGGAAAAGGGAATGGAAATCATCAAAACAAAAACTTTACAACTTCTAATTAAGATCCATGTAAAATTGGAACAAAAAAACTTTTTTTCATAGCCATCATTCAAACATATCTTCTTACCACTAATCTTGATTTCGTAATTATAATATCTAATCTCACTATTATATTAATTAATTTTACTATCACACGAATTAATATCAGTGAAATCAATTTTATTGTTCATACAAATAAACCACTTATGGTATTGATTTTTATGTATTTGGTAAAAATTTTTAGAATGATTTGAGATACCGAAAGTTTTGATAATAGTTCTATAATAAAAATTGATCAAATGCTAAAGAGGTGATTTTTACAGGCTGGAATTTTAGTGTACTTGAGAAGAATTAGGATCATTACCAACGGAGACCAAACCATATATTCCTTCTTCAACAACCATAACATTATTGGCAATAGAAGTTGGTAGCCATCGGATTCTCTCAATTGAAGAGGATCCCTTCTTTGCCAGCTGAATCAATTGAAGGTGACCCCCTCCGCCCTTCTACCACTTCTTTTATAGTATCTCTCTCTTATGTCAAAGCAAAAATGAGACAAATACTGGATCCAATCAAGGAAAGAATTAAAACTTAACAAGAACTTTATAAAAAGTAATTGGTTGTTGAAGCAAGGAATAATGATGCTCATAATCATGGCTGTAGTCATTTGAGAACACAATGGACCAGCCCCCTACCCCAAGTCATTATAATTTAAAAACCCCAGGAAGAAATTCAAATAAAATAATGATTTTTTCAATTTCAATTTGAACATTTCTATGTCAAATTTAATTGCCTCTCTTAACACATGAAAAATCTCCATGTTAAAAAAGACAAGAAGAGAACCCCAAAACTCTGGTTTTATGGCTCCAAATAAACGGGTAAAACTGCACTTTTGGACCCTCTTCCATGACCAAAAGAAAAGAAAGATCTTCTCACTCTGCTACTGCAACCTTCAATAGGGCTAATCTCATTGGCTTGCCTGTTCTGTCTTATAGCTTCTTGAACTGCTAAATAGAGCTGCCGATCTGCTGATGAATCCATTGAGATAGACCTCCTTATTGGCTGAATTGCAAACTGGTCATCTTTGCCTCTAATGTCGATGCATTCATCTCCCATGCTAGTCCCTTTATGAAATTTTCTTGGTTCTTTCTGCACAATTCTTTGCTCCAACTTCCTTGGTGAAGGACTAATTGACCGCATCGATAACTCCCCCGAGTTCAATCTTTCTTGTGCACCAAGCAATATTTGATCGGTGGAACTATGATTACCTAATTCAATCACCACAAAATCGTCATCACCACTAAACATATTTTCAGTATATGGATTTGGTTCTTGTGGAGTTGAGCTTGGAGCAATGATTTGGTCAACTGGGAACCGATTAGTATTTGAAATACTTGTTCTGCAAAGTGGACAATTGGCATTGTTCTGAAGCCAAACATCAATGCAATCAATGTGAAAAACATGGCTACAGTTTGGTATTATTTTTAGCTTCTCATCTTCCTGGAACTCATTCAAGCAAACTGCACACTCACAAATGCTTCTCTCTCCAAAATCTCTGTTGTTTCCACCTTTCTTGAATTGAAATATTGGGATTGATCTTATAACAGATTCTTCAAGTCCTCTATGTTCCATTGCTGGAGAATAAGCCATTAAAGGGTCTTCGGGTCGTCTTCGAGACAAAGAAATTCGCATTAGAAGATCAATCCTGTGCCAATTGAGGCAGCACTTGATGACAAAGATATAGTAGCTGACTAGCAAGAAAGCTGTAGCTAAAATTCCTATGACAGAAATAGCTATGATGGGAAAACTTGTATCAGATGAATGCAAATGAGGCCCCAAGATTGAGTTTCCCGGACTTGCGATTGGAGAAAGAGCTTGTGAGAGTCGGATCCTGTTCGTGTAGCTTTTACTTACAAGATCCATGAAAAACAACTTGTCAAAATGCAAAGAAAGGGGTATGCTTGGATCTTGAAAACAATCAGACATGCAAAGTTTTATACTGAAAAAAACACTATTTCAGAAACTAGAAATGATATTGGAAACAATAATTTCTTGTTATGTACTCGAAATCCATTGAAACACCAACAGAAAAATAAAACCAGAAAGAGTCAATCAAAGAGCTAAACAAGAGGGAAAACAATCATCGAATCAACGAAGATAGATTTGAAAAGATACAGCTGGAGTCAAGAAAGAAGCAAAGAACACGGAGAAGAGAGGAAGAAGAGAGAAAACCCAGGTGGACTATAAATGAGGGAGCTGTTGAAAGGGGACAAGAAAAGGCAAAATATATTGAATTAAATGAAAGCGTGTAAAGTCTGAAAACAATAGGTAAATTTCTCTCAGGTTTCCACGAGAAGTTTGGCTAGAAAAAAAAAATTTATTTCAGACTTTCAGTGTCTCGATTATTGTACATTTCCCTTGAAATTTTCTTATTTTTATTAAGTATATTAACAGCAGGTATGGGGGATTAGGAAATTTTGGGGGAGACTACAACGAATGGATTGACTCACCAAAATGAATGATGGAGGTTTGACACAAACGTAGAAATCAAGTTGGTGGGGGGACCAAGAATAAGGCATCAATTTTTCATTGATTCAAGGCTGATTACCTTTGATGATTTGAAGTTTGAACATAAAAAGTCTTTAATGGCTTTTGTCTTGCTACAGTCGAGTGACCCGGAAAAAAAAAAAAAACACCAATGTAAAACATCAATATGAACTTTGACTTATAGCAAACATCTGCTAGAAGCATCTGCTTGAAGCCTCAGTTTCAATAGTTCTTTTATCATCTTGAGTTTAGCATGTTAAGAAAAAAAAAAAAAAAGGGCGTCATGGTCCTTGTGAGGCAGAAATGATAAAATAACTTGTAGAAGCAATTCGAGTATTTATATTATCTCAATTTTGTATTAAATACGTAAAAATAATAAAATTATCATATCAAAATTTATAGTGATATATTGAAATATATTTTTTAGTTTTTCTTAAATTCATATATAAATTTTATTAAAATTTTAATTTTTTTTTTCATATCATATCATCATGTTATTTTTAAAATTATCAGATATAATTGCGAGACTAAGAAAGACTAAAATCAAATTACTTAAAAACAGTTGGTTGGAAAAATGTTAAAAATTTGTTGCATGATTGATTAATCTTTTTCGATTTTAAATGCTGCAAGCAAATCATGCTTTTAATTGATCACTTTTCTTACCAAATTGTTAAAAAGAAAAAGAAAGGAATAAATAAACAAAAATTTTTTGGTGTAGATTGAGATGTGTGCCTGTCAATATGAAACTACCAAACTGTTATAGCAATAATTTCAACATTTGTTTATCCATCATACTAGTTTGATGAACATAAAAGCAGAATCTACCTTCTGAAATTATATCAACTCAAAACCTAATCTAAAGTACAAACAATTAATAGGAAATCAATGGGCATATATCAATTGGATGTATAAATTTAGTGGGTAATGATTTTAAAAACCTCGAGTTTTCAAGCACTCATCCTTGTTTGTCAATCATTATTAAAGCAAAATTAAAAGTCTAAAGGTCACATGCAACCCACCAAATAACCTTTTTTCCTTGCCAAAAATCAAGCAAAAATCCTCCTATTTTACTAAAAATTTGTTGATTACACCTAATAGGATCAAGGGCAATTTTAGATTTTTCTTAAATTTATTTTTTTCAAATATTGGTTAACACAAAAAAAAAAAAAAAAAAAACCTCTTATCAATACTAGCCGGACTAATCTCCATAAATTTTCATATGCAACCTTGCATTTAAACCATCAAAACTTTTGCATGTTTCCCCGCTGGCTCAATTTGAAAATCTTGAAGAACAGCAAAGCAAAAGCAACCAAGCTCCACGTTTTGGGAATAGTATTTTCCTTTGTTTTCTCAGTGGTGTCCTTGAACAAAGGCCATGGTCTTTGACAGGCAAGTCAAATCTGTAAAACAATTATCCAGACTCAAGGAAAGGTCCACAAATAAAAAAAACAGAACCGACACTCTCCATATTTCCATGTTTGACAAGCTATAGAAAGACAATCCTCTTTGCTAAGAAAAACAGTCTTAACTTTCTATTTAAAAAAAAAAAGGTTGGAATGCCAATTTCTTCAGTCAAAGGTTGTGTGCCCCTATGCAAAGAAACTTCTTCTACTAGTACAAAATTTCTGATCAGTGAATAACTTTTTGCTCAGATCACCATCTCAGAAATTTGTACTAGTTGCTAGTGAACGTTACTTGGATTGATCTAATAAGGTTTAAAATCTTCTTTAATTTGCTTAAGAAAAGACTGTTTTGCCTTATTAAAGGGTGGATGTGAAACTAGCTAGCTAGCAAAAAAAAAAAAAAAAAAAAAAAAAACCCATATCAATGTCACATAAATTAATTTCTTTCTTGTAAACTAAAAGTTTTTTTGGTTTTTTTTATATATTTTAAATTTATTAAAAATTAATAAATTTGATTATTTAAATTAATAATTTAATATTCTATTAATAATCGTACCACTATTAGTTCAATACGTGAGATGCTAAATAATTTTTTTTAAATAAAATGGATTAATGGCATTCAAATTTCAAATATCTAATTGAGTTTAGTACCGATGATTAAGAGGTGAGGGATTTTAACTAATAATTCTAAAAAAGCTTTTTTTTTTTTTAAGATTCTTTCTTTGAAAATTGGTAGTCGGTTAGGATTCCTTCTAATATATTTTTAAAAAATTTTAATTTTTTTAGACCAATAATTTTATATATTTATATCATGTAAAATATTAAAATATATATTCATATTATATTTTATACGAAAATTATGTATTATAATTTATATTAATATGAAAACATTAAATGTATTTTTTATTTTATTAAACTCATATAACGTTATTATTAAAATTTTAAATTATATTATTTATATTATATTTATGTTAAATTATCATATCATATTTTAAATTATCAAATTTAAATTTTTAATTAAAAGTCACCATAATAAATTTAATTAACTAGCTAGTGAAACAAAGGTTATTTTTGCCTTGTATAAATAATTTTCCCCTCATACTCTTCTAATTCATATAAAATTTTAGAAAAAGATAAATGTACTAATAAGAAAAATTTAGAAGAAAAGAAAAATCAAAATCCTTGTCTTGTTTATATTATCCCTCTTCCATTTTCTTAATGTCATTGTCGGGTTGGGCCCTACATCTTTGGCCTTTTCTTTTACTATTAGGAAAAAAAAAAAAGCACAAGCAAGGCTAGATTTCTTAATCATGGAAAACCAACATTACGATTCACATTACTTTTACATATTCATCACAAGTTTTCCTCTAGGATAATGTTATTTACTTTTTTTTTTTTGGTAAAATTTCTTCATTCTTCTATTGTTGCAGACAAGCAAAATTGTGGGTTGCTTTGTCCATTTTCTCAAGCAACGTTTTTATGGTTCACCATTTCCACCACAAATATATAATCTTTGGCAATTAATTAAGCTTATTCTTTCTTTTAATTCTTTTTATAAAAAAAAAAAATCACAACTTAAGAATAAAATAATAAGTTATATAAATTAAGATTTAAAATTTAAATTTATTGAATATTGTCTGTTAAAAATAACTTATAAAATTTAATTAGTTTTTCTTTGAATTTACTTGCATCAGTACTACGTCAGGGTTACCTCAGCTTTTTCTTAAACATGAGACTTTTTTTTTCTATTTTGTTTTTAGAAGCATTTCAAGCCACTATTTCTAACGCTGGTCCCCAAGTTTTCCACAAGGTATTAGTCATACGGCCTCTCTAATTAATATGAAAATGATAGTTCAAATAAAATTGTTGAAACCAAGTCAATTTTTCTGCTTTGAAAATTCATTAATTAGAAAATGAAGGAAAAGAAAACCTCTTTTATCTTGAAATTAACTTGTTTTTAGGACCCATAAATTGTTGAAAGAGAGGGATTGCCCCATTTTGCACGAAAAAAAATTAATTAATTAATTAGGCCAATCCAACGGCTGCGATTGGCTGATCAAATCCAAAATGAACCACATGCAAAAGCATATAATAATAGCTATATACAAAAATAAATGCATTAGATAAAGTTTATAAAGCGAAAAAAAAATTTTGGCACATGGGATGGGGGCTGGGGAAGGAGGCAACACCACAACAGTTGTTGATGAGAGGCAGTTTTCCATGAATTTGCGAGAAAACAAAATTTTTTTATAGTTTTTATTTTAAAAAAATAAAACTTCCATTTAATGTAGTTCACACTTAATGGATTTCACTTGGAATGGATGACGTGGATCAAACAACAAATAAGAAACTGCCACGTGTACAATAAATAGCAAAATTTGATGCATCATATCACGTGGGGAGCTCTCGTTGGATGACAAAGTCACGTGAGGTTATAAGCAGTTGGAAACAAATAAAAAAAAAAAAAACATTACGTTTTAAACATTGACTGCAGAGGGACTGTTCACGTGCTGTCACGTGCTTCGAAGCTTTCTTATCACAATTGAGTCAAGGCAGTCAAAAGTTGACAATTTTTGGATCCTCTGATTTTATTTTAAAAAATTTGTAACAAACTGTTTTCATTAAAAATCTAATGAAAACTGTGACCCATTCGATTAAGATAAAAACATTGTCGGTCTAGTCGTACTAAACAAAGACTTCCATTGTTGAATTTGTGTTTTTATGAATTATTATTTAATTTGGGTCAAATTGTTTTTGTTGTTAAAGGTCTGTCAAAATTTAAAATTTAATTCATATATTATAATCTATATAAATTTAATTTTTATATTATTTTAATTTAATACTTTTAGTTAAATTACTAATTTTGTAAAATTTTTATTATTAAAATATTAATATAACTGTTGACTTAATGATGTCAATATTAATTTTGTTAACATAATAATTTATATAAATAAAATTAATTATTAAATTATATAAATAATTTATATATTCATACAAAATTCGAATCTTAATCCATCTAATACAACTTGTAAAAATTTTATCTCCATATAAGTTGAATCATATTATTTATTACTTCTTTAATATAAAAGATAATACAAAGATGAGAATTTTATAAATTTCGAAATTAAAATTAATTTGAAATTGAAATCGTGTCAGTTGCTAGAGCTTGGCCGGTGGAGTGGGCAAGCAGACAAATAAAATCCAAGCAAGGTAAGGCTTGTTCTTACTTCCAACCCTTGCTTGATGCACATTGCAGTGGGCCTACAATTTGGGCTAAACCAAACACATGTTCTTACTTTTGAATATAGAATTTCAGAATTTCCATTTTGTCTTCCGCAATATATATATATATATATATATATATATATATATATATATATATATAGACACACGAGGGATCCATTTATGCAGTGTAAAACTAAAAAAAATTTTACTAATTTTTTAATTATTGATTTCTTGAATAAAATTAAATCATTTTTTTCTCATTTTTTACTTATCTCTCTCTTATCTATTAGAATTAATAATTTAAAATATATAGAATTTTTTTAATTTTGCACCATGTCAATCCCTTCTCATATATATATATATATGTATATATAAAACCCAACCTCAATTATTATTAACATTATTAATATTTTGATAAAACTTTTTTTTTAATAAAGAGGGACAGAGATAAGAGAGAAACCTAGAACAAGAGAGGGGAATTGGAATCACCCGGGGGGGGGGGGGTGGTGTTGAGAACGTTTGTGGGTTCAGAATCAGTGATTTTCTGAGATTGAACAGTGGAAAAGAAAGCTAATCACTGTCTTCGTGGACAATATCCCTTTATCTAGAAGAGAGGGTGATTGTGAAAATTAATCATGCAGTGTGGCAGGATATTTGATTTTTATATTCCATTAAACAGGAAAAAGGGAAGACGTAGCAAGTTAGGGTTCTTTCGCTTCGAAGATTTACGAGAGGCTTAATCTGTAATTAGGGCATTGGGTGGCATAGTATGGGATGGGTGGAGGCTAAACGTAGGTCTTTCTAAGTATGCAAAATGCATATCAATATCAACCAAGGATGCTCAAAGCCATAAGAGGTACATAAGAGTAACTGATTATCAGCAACAGGTGGTTAATGGATCTAGAAAACCAACATATGCTGAAGTAGTGAAGAGAAACTCAATGGATGATAAAACCAAGGCCAGTGTAAGGACAGAAAGTATTGATGGCTCTGAGAAGTAACTGAAGCAAAATGTAGATGATGATAACTCCCTACGATTTCAGATAGCCCTGGATGAAGATGAATTGGAGTTGGAATAGTTAGGGACATGTGCGATGATGGAAGTAAAACACCCTCAGTCAATACATATGCTCCAGCAACACATCTTCAGTCAAGGTGTGCTACATTTTTCCGTTACTGCTATGGGAGGCATTATGGTTCTTCTAAGATTTGAATCAAAGGAGGAAATTTAGGTATACTAGATGAGGACAGAATGCGGCTAAGTGAATGGTTTTTTTGGGTGAAACCATGGAGTCCGGAATTGATAAGCGGGGACAAATTCGTATGGTTAAAACTGGAAGACATTCGAATTCATGGATGGTGCTATGATCTTTTCAAAAAAATGGAAATTTATGGGGAAGCTTCATCTCCATTGATGATAATACGATGAATAAAAGATGATTAGATACTGCTAGGGTCTTATCATTCATTAGCAAATCTTGTCCTTTTCCTCACTCAATATTGTTGTTGATCAATGGGAAATCGAATCCTGTCAGAGTTTCCATTGAGGAAGGTCCTGAATTACTCCGGAACTTAGGTGTGAAAAAGATGATACAAAATAAACCCTTAGTCATCCTCCACTTGCTCAAGTTCCAATGAAGTTTCATCCATGAGGAAAGAAAATCGTAGCATCATCCCACAGAGGCGGGTTCTAGAAGGATTCAATATACCAAAGAAGAAGAGGAACAGCCAGCACTAAATCAAGGAGGCGTGAACTATCAAAAAAATAACGACTCGTTGGAACTAGAAGATACAACTGGAGAAGCTGTTTTTTTTGCTATCGAATTCAAATGAGCTTCTGACTATGCATTGAAGAAAATAAGGGCCAGATGAATATGGTAAATGATGAGATGTCAGCAAATAGGCCCGGGCTTGAAGAAATAGTCTGGGTCACCAAAGTCTTTGACAACAAGCCTAATATGGAAGAAAGACTGGTCTTGTTTGAAGACACAAGTTCCAGTAGATTGAGCCCATCGGAACCATGCTTGGTGCCCCACTCCACTTCAGCCCATAGTGAACAAGGAGATAAACAAAACAGTCCAAAGAGGATGAAGTTGGTTGCCAGGCCTTCCTCTGTTGAAATGGTCGAAAAAACTATAAAGGAAGAACGCTATAATGAACATCTCAGTGAACCTGAGTATGAGAACCACCCAAAAAAGAAAATCTCTGTTGAAGTTTTGGAAACAATTTCTACTCTGCCAAGAAAAAAAAAAGGAAGAATGAGTAGGAGAATGGTTTCGGTTTCTGAGCTGAAAGTGAGCAAGAAGGAATCGATGAAATCGAGCAACAGAAAGAAAGGGATCAAGAACTATTCCCAGAAGCCAAATTTGGGGTTGAATGAATTGAATTCTCGTTTCCTTTAAGAAGG
This sequence comes from Durio zibethinus, assembly GCF_047325235.1. NCBI lineage: Eukaryota > Viridiplantae > Streptophyta > Magnoliopsida > Malvales > Malvaceae > Durio > Durio zibethinus. The sequence goes on along the minus strand of NC_143188.1, from coordinate 3,191,040 downwards.
TAGCTTGTCAGATGAAGACATTAGAAGCAGAAACAGAGCTCTCAGAAAGGAAGCTAAGAAAACGTTGGAAGTTGGTAAACCCCTTAGGCTAACGCCAGAAGCAACTGATGATGAAATTATAGAGAAATTGCTAATTATTGAGATGGACAAGAAAGAATGGGCTGGAAATTGTTAGTTCCCTAATCCTATTCGCACTTGGGGTAACTTGTTTCTAGATGAAGATTACTTCGATCAACATCAAAATTATTGGGAAACTGGAGAAAAGAAGGGCCCTAAAGAAGTTAATTAACAGGGAGAAACCATATATGGTTTTCATACAAGAAAGTAAACTCACAGGAGTGACTGCCAGAGTTGTCCGCTGGCTTTGGGAGAAAAACCATGTCAAATTCATCCATAGCAATGCTTGTGGTTTTGCTGGGGGTCTGTTATGCATGTGGTCCTCGAAAAAGAATTTCAGCTAGGATTCGCAACAGCAGAGGAAAGGTTCTTCTGGTTAAAAGTTAACTTCCTAAAGTGGCCTAGTACTATTAATTTGATCAATTTATATGCCCCAAGTGATGTAAGCGACAGGAAGCTCTTTTTGCAAGAGTTGGCTTTGTTGAGAAATAACAGTGAGGAATTTTGGTGTTATGCTGGAGACTTTAATGTAGTGATGCATGGAGATGAAAGAGGTTGGATCTTAGATTCAACTAGATCAATGCAGGACTTTATAAACTTTGTACAAATGACAGAGCTAGTGAATCTCTCTTTGGTTGAAAGAAAATTCACCTAGTACAGAAGAAACAATTCAATGACTATGAGTAGGCTCGGCAGGTTCCTTATCTCATCAAATTGGCTGAATGCCTACCCCAACATCAACCAATAGAGCTTAGATACTTCACTATCGGATCATGTTGCTATCTGTCTGGGCATAAAGGAGTCCAATTCGGGTCCCAAACCTTTCAAGCTCTTTAATCATTGACTTGATAACAGTGAGTTCACTGGACTGGTTGATGAAAAATGGAGAAGCTACAATGTTCAAGGTTACGCTGGCTATCATCTCCATCAAAAATTGAAAAGGCTGAAACAAGACATTTGGAGGTGGAATGGTTAAATGAATGAAGGTATGGCAGGGTCTATGGATAGAGAGATTTCTTAATAGGGAGATTGCCCAGCTTGAGAAAAACAATGAAGCTGAACCCTCAAAGAATGCCATTGGGTCGTTAATCAATGATAAAAGAAAGGAATTGTGGCGCCTCCAGTCTATTGAAAAAAAAAAAAAACTTAAAGAAGTCGAGATTGAAATGGATTCAAAATGGTGACAAGAACACTAAATTTTTCCATTGTATAGCGAATAGTTGATGGAGAAATAACTTCTTGGGGCATTTATCTTTTAAAGGCAAGCTACTAACCAACCCTAAAGAAATGAAGCAAGTTGTTGAAGAGCACTTCAGGGAACATTACAAAAAAATGTCTGGGCCAACCATGTCATTTACCAGCTAGGAAATGAAAACCATTACTACCTCACAGGCTCAACTTCTTGAAGTCCCTTTCTCTGAAGATGACGTACTGGCAGCTATAATGGAGTGTGATGGTGATAAAGCTCCTAGACCCGATAGCTTTAACCTCAATTTTGTTAAAAGGAAGTGAAGTTTGCTAAAAGAGGACATCATGGAGTTCATAGGTGATTTCCATAAAACTGGGAAGATCAGAAAAGGGATCAATTGCTCCTTCATAGTGCTAGTTGCAAAAAACCAATGCTCGAAAACTCTCAATGACTTTAGACCCATCTCCCTTGTTGGCTGCTTATACAAGATTCTTGCTAAGACCCTTGCCAGTAGATTAAAGCAGGTATTGGTTTCTATCATACATAATACTCAATTTGCCTTTGTGAAAGGTAGACAAATTATGGATAGCATATTAATTATTAATGAGGTTATTGATTGCATAAGAAAATCTCCAAAAGGAGGATTGATATTTAAATTAGATCTTGAGAAAGCATTCGATAGTGTCAATTGGGGATTCCTTATTTCTATCATGAGTCTTATAGGATTCGAGAAGAAGTGGATGGAGAGGATATGGTGTTGCATCTTGACAACTTCTGTATCATTCCTCATAAATGGTTCTCCCTCCAACCCAATCATGTTACAGAGGGGTTTTCGGCAGGGCGATCCTATCTCCATTCCTGTTCATTATCGTAGTACAGGGACTGAATATGCTACTTGGTAAGGCAGTTTCCATAGGACTATTTGGTGGTGTCAACATTAGACAGAACAACTTGCAAATCTCCTATCTCCAATTCACAGATGACACTATAATCTTTTGTGAAGCAGTAGTTAAGCAACTGATAATGATTAAACGAACTCTTCAGAGCTTTCAGCTGTGCTTTGGTCTAAAAGTCAACTTCAATAAAAGCGTCTTGTATGGAATAAAGGTGGATTCCCAAGCTCTAGATCAATGGGCCATGAGAGTTCATTGCAAAGTTGAAACCTTACCAGTGAAATATCTTGGCCTTACCTTAGGTGCTAACCCAAGGAGGATCTCTACGTGGCAGTCGATTATTAACAAGTTCAAAAACAAACTCAGTCACTGGAAGAGCAAGCTATTGTCCATCGGGGGAAGAATAGCATTAATAAAGTTGACTCTGTATAATCCCCTTGTGTACTACATGTCAATTTTCAAAGCCCCAAGTGGAGTGCTTTCTGAACTGGAGAAAATTATGCCAGTTTTTATGAGGTGACACAGAAGACAAGCGCAAGCTTCGATTTGTTGATTGGAGTACTATCTGCAGGAGCAAGAAATATGGAGGTTTGGGAATGACAAGCTCGCATTAATCCAACCAAGCTTTGCTTCTGAAATGGTCTTGAAGATTTGGTTGTGAAACCAATTCTCTCTGGAGGAAAGTGATTTGTGACAAATATAACATCCACGATATTGATCTTTGGCCTGCCCTTTATTCGCCATGTTCCCTCTCTCGAATCTAGAATGATATCCAAAACACATGGCATTCAGGAGATTATTCTAACTTTATAAAATCCAGTTTGTTCTTCTGTGCAAGTAATGGTGCTAGAATTCGATTTTGAAACGATAATTGGATCGAAGGGATTGTCTTGAAAAATGAGTTTGGAAGAATATATGCCTTAGCAGACAAAAAAGAGGGTCTCATTAAAGATTTTAGCGAATGGAAAAGGCTGAAATGGAATTGGAAAATTGCCTTGCGTCGAAGCTTGTTTGATTGGGAGAATGAAATATGGAAGCAGCTCATGATACTGCTAAATTCAGTAACACTATGCCCAACAGCTCGTGACAGGATTGATGGCTGCACAGCACCAACAGGCTATATAGTTCAAATCTTTCAAAGAAGTACTCGATTCCTTATCAGACTCAGCATCAACTCTTGAAAAATACATCTGGAAAGGGATTGCTCCACCAAAAGTTGAGATTTTCTATTGGAAAGCATTATAAGGTGGCATCCCAGTCATTGACATACTCCACAAAAGAGGCTACCTCAGGAAAATGGTGAACAAATGCCCATTTTGTGAGGAGCCAGAATCCATTGATCACCTTTTCCTGCACTGTTCCTATTCATGGCATATCTAGTGTAAATGCTACTCTCAATGGAGCATTAGTTGGTCCATTCCAAGTTCGTTAAAGTCACTTTTCATGTTCTGACCAACTCTCATTGCCAGCAGCAACCAGAAACTAATCTAGGATACCCTTTTTTGTTAGAAATAATGACTCAGATCCCATAAGAGATTTTTTTTTTTTTGAATTGATTAGATATTGCTTGATGGACAAAAAGACTTGCAAAAGAAGAATTTTAAGAGAAAGAAAATTCTTAATAGGCAAGTTTGTATGGTTATAAATAGGTGAAGTCTCTATAAGTTTAGGTATGAGAAAAAGATGTAAGAGAGTTGTAAGGTTTTTGTGAGATAGACACCTTATAGGAGTACTAGGGCTTTATGTCTTATTGGTGTGTATGTTTATTTGTGAGTGGACTAGAGAAGATTGAAAGGGTCTACATAGATATGATGTATAGGTGCATATGGGTATGTGTTTAATTGTGTTGAAAGGGTGACATGGGTATATGTTTGTTTGGGTTGAGAATACTCCATAGGACTAGAGGAGATTGAGAAGGCCTATGGGTATTTATTTTTGAATGAGGTTGATGATTTGATGTATGTTTGTAATTCTCTACAACTAATGGATCTTGTTTCTCATTCATAGACGTAGGTCAGTTGGACCGAACCACGTTAAATTATTATCTCTTGTGTGTTTGATTCATTGTTTGATTAGGTTTTCGTTGGTATGATTAGATTGGGGCCTTTTGGCCTAACAAGTGGTATAAGAGTTGTGGTGATTTCCTAACAAGTGGGAAGTGCTGAAGGTTCAAGACGTGGGATGAGCTGAAGGTTCGAGACATAGGAGAAGCTGAAGGTTCGAGACAAGCCTAAAGGAGCTCAATTCAATAAAGAAGTTCGAGTTTGTGTCTTGAAGATTGATTTGCATGAAGCGTGAAGACATACAAAAGAAGATGATTGTGAGACTTTTATTGCAAGTGGAGCTAAGCATGTCTAGCATGAAGATAGATAATTTGATGAAATTTGAGTCAAAGTGAAGATTATTAGGAATAATGACCAAATCCCATAAGAGATATTTTTTTGGGTTTAGCCAGATATTGCTTGATGAATAAGAAGACTTGCAAAATAAGAATTCTAAGAAGAAAGAGATTCTTAATAGACAAGTTTGTATGGTTATAAATAGGTAAAGTCTCTATAAGTTTATATATGAGAAAAAGATATAAGAGCGTTATATGGTTTTTGTGGGATAGATACCCTATAAGAGTACTGGGGCTTTACGTCTTATGGGTATGTATGTTTGTTTGTGAGTGGATTAGAGGAGACTGAAAGAGTCTACATAGATATGATGTATAGGTGCATATAGGTATATGTTCGGTTGTGTTGAAAGGGTGACATGAGTATGTATTTATTTGGATTGAGAATACTCTATAGGACTAGAAGAGATTAAAAGGGTTTATGGGTTTGATTTTTGAGTGAGGTTGATGATTTGATGTATGTTTGTAATTCTCTACAACTAGTGGATCTTGTTTCTCATTCGTGGACATAAGTTAGTTGGACTAAACCACGTTAAATTATTGTTTCTTGTGTGTTTGATTCATTATTTCATTAGACTTCCGTTGGTGTGATTAGATTGGAGCCTTTTGGCCTTGTAGACACCGGTTTTGTCCGGGTCTACTATTAAAATTAATAATAATAATAATAATAATAATAATAATAACAATAAATATATTTTAAATAATTATTAATTATTGAAAAAAAGAAAGAGAAAACAGGAAAAAGAAAAAAAAAAACAAAAAGTAAGGTGGTTGGTGTATGGTGTTGCTGTCGCCCCCGACCAGCCACCTTACAGCCCACTCTCATACTCGACCAACTCCTTGTCTAGCCACCAGACCAGACAGCCATCCTACAGCCACCCTGCCACCACCTGTTCCGTTTTGAACTCCTTAAAAACCCTCAATTTCTTCCCCTTGATCGGTTCTCTCGGACACACGAAGGGCTTGCCCTTCATCACTACCCAGGCCCCCTTTCAACAAGCTTAGTCCCAAACTAGCACCCAAGTCCAAGCCTCCCACAAAACTTCCTACCCATCAGAAAATTAAAAAAAAAAAACCTAAGCCAGACCACAAAAAAACAACAAACAGAAAAACAGAAACAAAAAAAGAGACAAACACAGTCCTCCCTGCAGGGAGGAACCCGCGCCAAAGCTACCTGCAAAAGTAAAAAAATCACGTCAGTCTTGTTTCAACAAAAAAAAAAGGGAAACAAAAACTTTGAGCCCCGATCTACGTTGATCGGGGCTGTTTATGGTAAAACGGATGTCAGATCTAGGAAAAGTGCATTGAAGAGCACTTCTATGAGTATTATTGAAATTTTTCGACCACCAACGACCATTGGCAACCTCGCCGGTGGTGACCCAGGGGACGGCCGACGCGACGGTCCTGCGACCGGAAGGCGAGAGCCCGGAGCTCTCCCCCAAAGCTCTCTCTTTTTCTCTCCATTTTTTTTCTAAAACAGAAAATAATGAACAAAAAAAATCTTTAGTTATATATAGGAAAACAAAACTCAAAACGACGTCGTTTAGGGAAAGATCCAAAATGACGTCGTTTTAACAAAGGAGGATCCGCGCATGGACCCGGATCCGACCAGAGATCCGAGCAAACCGACCCACTAACCCGCTTCAACCAACCTTGAACCGATCTAGATGAATCGCCAGTGAACCGGTCTGAACTGATCTAAATCACTAGACTGCCCGAACCGCTGACTAAATCACAGAACTGGTCAAACCTGTCCAAACCAGTGTTGATTGGATCGTTGACCGGTCCGGTTTAGGTAAAAAAATTTTTTTTTTTTGAATTTTCTAAATTTTTTTTATATTATTATTTTTGTTATTTTGAGTTTTTTTTTCATTTATTCTTGCATGATAAATTTCTAAATTTGTTAAAATAAATGTCTCATTGTTTTAATAATAAAAATGAAAACGATTAAAAATATATTAAAAATGTTCAAAAAATAATAATAATTATTATTATTATTTTTCATGTCTAGATGTTGGAGGGAATAAAAAATATTTTTCTAAGAAAAATAATTTCGCCTAAATGTTAGAAAATTATTATTAATAAATTTTCAAAATATATATATAAGAAATTTTTAATTAATTTTTAAAAATCACTAAAATCGAACTTGTTTCGAAAATCCGCCTAGAGGTTGAAAATTTTTAGAGATGTTTGTATTTTCTTAAAAACGAAACCTTAAACACTATTTTTTAATTTTCAAAATCTTAGGTTTCTAAACCCCCTTAAAATCCAAAATCTCCTAAAATCAAAAATCTTAAAATCCGAAACCTCTAAAAATCTAAAATCCCTAAAATCTGAAACCCCTAAAATCCAAACCCCAAAAATCAAAATCCCTAAAATCCAAACCCTTAAATTAAAACCCTAAACATAAAACCCAAACCCTAAAATCTCCAAACTCTAAAATCAAAACCCTAAACCTTTCATATCCTAAAATTCAAGCCTTAAAACCCTCTAAACCTTAAAACCAAACCTTTAAAACCTCTACTCAAGCCCTTACTCAAAATCTTCTGAAAATCTTGAAGACACATGTGAAAATCTCATTTGAAGTAATTTGTTCCCAAATGTCGCCTAAATGATGGGGTATTTAGGAAACTTTACTTCGTTAAGTCTTTTCACATGATTTCATAATTCACATTGATAATAAGATTAATTAATAAAAGGTATAACTGTAAATTAAGATCTTAAATATAAACAGCCGCACCTAAGCTCTGCCTAGATGTTGGAGAGTCGGGATGGTCTCATTATGCTTAAGAATCCAACCTTTAAATTGCATCTCATTTTGCATAACATTCATTGGCATACATATGTTAGCATGTTATTATCAGTATTTATTTGCACTATTCTGTCTTTAATTTTTATTTACTACTTGATGATAAAAATATTTTATAATAAAAAAAGAATAATACTTTTAAAAGTTTTTTTTTGTTAAATTACAAAATAAAATAAAAATAACATTCTGAAAAAATAATTCTTGGTACTCTGCCTAGATGTTGGAGAGTCACCAATACTTTTTTATAAGGAGTGTTATTTCATTTTAAGGATTATTGTGTTAAATCTTAAGCGAAAAAAGTTATTTTAAATCTGCCTAGATGTTGCAGAATTTTAAGATAATTCTTTAACTTAAAGATTTTCTCAATATTTCTAAATAAAAATTTTAGCAAAATTTTATTTTTTCAAATGAAGAAAATTAGTTGTTAAATTTCAAATTAAAACCATTTTTATCCAACATCGAAAATAACGCGTAATTAAATGGTATCAATTTATAGGCATTATGGGGGTGCTAATCCTTCCCCACAAGTAACCGACTCCTGGACCCAACTTGATTTTTCGTAGACCAAAATTTATCTTTTTGATAAACTTTAAACCTGTTTTTATAGTTTTATTAAAAAGATAAACTTTTGGGTGACCAATCACACCCTAACAAAGATTGGTGGTGAGTCCCTTTTATTTTTCTCAATTTTAAAACTCAATTACATCAGGCGATCTCAAAACCATTATGACAGCTTGACGACTCCACTGAGGATTTGTTTGAGAGTCAGGCCAAATTTTTAATTATGCGTTATTGACAATGGTTGGATTTAATTGATTTTATTTTATATTTAATTTAATTTCTTTTATTTTATTTTTTTGAAAACATTCATGTTAATAAATAAAATAAATTATGTGTTAGTTATTACTTCATTTTGATTTTGTTTTTGGTTATGATTTATTCATGTTATTTTGATTAATACATTACCTTGCACACATTTTACATATTCACTCGCATGCATGAGCTCTATACCCGGGCTCCATCTTTTTTAGAAAAAAGTGAAGTAGCTACACTCTCGTGAAGTGATAACCTCCGTATTTGCTAGCAAAATACTTTCACTCAGATTGAACCCTTTCTGTTAATAACCCATAATGGGCGAGGATCGGAGAACTTTACTAGTCTATAATAGGTGATAATGTGATGAATAGTCTGGGAACCTTTAGACATATAAATCCTAACCCAGCATATCATGAGCCATAGGAAGCTTGCCTAGGATAGAGCCATGCCACCATTTTAGAAGATTACCAAAAATTAGGATATTATACGTTATATTATTTTGTTGTATGGTTATTATATTATTTCTCTTACTTGTTTGTTTTGAATTCTTAAGTCATTTTATTTTATTTTATTTTATTTTTATTATATATATATTCTTTGATTGTGTGCATTATATTTGAATATATGGTATTTATTTTAGGTCAATCATTGAAAAAAAAAAGAAAAAAGAAAAAAAGGCAAAAGAACATTTTCAAAGATTAAGGATTTTTCTTAAATTCTTTATTTATTGGCCGAATAAAGACTAATTTTCAAGCCTTATTTATTTCATTTTTCCTTTTCAAAACAAAAAATTTTGTATTTTACTTCATCTTTCGCATTTCATACATCATACATGTATCTCATCCCATGCGCATTATAATAAGATAATACGTGCATTTTATCCCATCCATATCGATAGGTAGCATACGCATTTTACTTTATTCACATGCATCCCATGCACTTCTTGATAAATAGTGCATGCATTCTATCTCGTTACGTATCTTAAGGTAGTGTTTACCTTATTAAGCCAGCACAACACATGTATTGCATTTCACACATACATATCTCATACATACTGTAGGTCCGTGCATTTCATACTTTGTGTGTCATTGTTTTTGTGATATTCATTCGATAAGGGTAGTAATCTAGAATTTTTTGTCTAAGTTCTAGAATAAAATGTCTATCTTGGTAGAAATTAGAATGGCAAAAATGAGAGATCAATTGGAAGTAATGATTAATGCTTTGGAGTTGAATCAAGAGGAATTATAGCTTGAGCTTCGAGAGATAAAATGACAAATGGCTCAATTGATAGAAATGGTTAAAGGTAGTGGTGGAGTTGAGTTTGTTCCTCCTCAAGGATCGTTGTCATTTTCAATTCCATCAAGTCAAGATCAATCGGCTCCTGTTAGTTCTAGCACTCTTCTAGAGCATATTAAGGCATTGGATGATTTGAACAGTGATCGAAGTTTGGGTGAACTAAAGAAAAGAATAGGTGAACTAGCCATGCAAATGACTGAGCTTAAGAGTTTGATTTCCAATGAGGAGTCACCTAACTTCAAACAACCATCACCAACTATCCTAAGTCTAACCCGTACTTAAATCTTTCTTATGACTACTTCCAACCTCTTTTTCAAGCACCTAGAATTAAGCCCCCAAGTGTCATACAACCTTTAAAAATTTTACACTTGAATTCAAGTCTCCCACCTCACATTTCATAATCACTTATTTAGCATGCTATCCAATCACCACTTTATCAGCCCAATCTTTAACCCAGAGTTTCTCAATTTACCTTGAGACCAATTATACCAGCACATTTTCAGCGAAGCAAACCAACCATAGGACAGAAAAACTCGAGTAACACTAAAGGAAAAGATTCTATTGATCCAATACCCATGCCCTACACAGAGTTATGCCCGTTGCTCATAAGGAACTACCTCATTGCCCCCATCCCTATTGAACCTTGCAAACCACCTTCTTCCAAATGGTATGACCAAAATTTCCAATATGAATATCATTTTAGTGTTATGGGCCATTCTCTGAAAGACTGCACAGCTTTGAAACATAGGGTGCAGGGATTGATGAAAGTCAGATATTTGAGTTTTGATGCCAAGATGAAGCCAATTATTCATGAGAACCCTTCTTTGATCCATGTCGAAATGGTAGGCAGTGCTGCAGGCAACAGTAAAGTTAGTCAGGATGATAAATAAAAAGCTTTTTAAGCAAAAAGTTATCCTTCCTAGTAATCATAGTCAATTATTTTTTAGGTAAGACAAAGAGAAATGGGAGCAGGTCTGGCACTTTTTGGTTCCAGCCCTAGAATGGTTTATGATGTGTAAACTTGATACTTTTAGAATGAATGAAAACTTCTTTTGGCCTGAATTTTTATGAATTGATGCTTCTGTCCACCTTTAATAATTGGAGCCAGTGAAAAAAAGTGACAATTGTGAACATACTTTCATCAAACTTTTGAAGAGAAAATAATGTTTTTAGATAACCTAGCCAGAATATATGATGAAACTCGAGTTTTCCAATTCTTAATAATAATAAAATTTGGCTTGCACATCATGCATCATCTGTTTGAATTCATTATTTTTCATGCTAGTTAAAGATAAAAGATGATGATTGTGAATATGCTTTTGTTAAACCTTTAAAGCCAAAAGATTTTTTATAATAAAACTCATGTTGTGCATTTCTAACTTCTGATAATTAATAAAGGGTTCAAAGATAGCTATCCTAAGAAACGAGGTCAGTTCAGTCTGTACACTTATAGCACTTGAGTCTGTACCAGAGTCATGAAAAATGAAGATGCAGATCAAATAGACAGAGTAGAAAAGGCTCAAAGAGAGATCAACGAAACAGTCACAAGAATGCTACAGAACATGAATATACAACTAGTAAAATTAAAATAGATGATAGTGGAATTAACAAAAGGAAAAAAAGTTGTTGAGACACACAGGACAAGGGAGGAAACAGCTGTTGAGACACCATTGTATCCATCTGGGTTCACATATGTTCAAAATCCTCATGTGTCACAAGCACCTCCAACAACTCATCAACCTTATATTGGCCATTTTGTCAAGTTACCATCAGTTCAGACAAATGTCATTTCTGGGCATACTCCTCACAACTTCAATACTGTGCCTAATGTGGATGATCATAAAAAATTAAAAAATGTACCAGATCCATCAGAAGATATAGTGATAAAAGATAAGTATGATCTGTTAGAAGGGAGATTGAAAGCAATTGAAAGCCATGATGTGTACAAGAATGTTGGCGCCAGTGAACTTAGTTTAGTACCTGATCTTGTTATTCCATCAAAATTCAAAGCCCCAAGTTTCAAGAAGTACGATGAAGCGAAATGCCTTTTAATACACATCACCATGTACTGTCGAAAGATGATAGGTTACACTTATGATGATAAATTGTTGATCCATTACTTTCAAGATAGTCTCACTGGATCTGCAGCAAGATGGTATGCTCAGTTAGACCGAAGTAAGATTTACTCTTTGAATGAATTGGCTAGGGCCTTCCTAGCACAATACAAGCATGTTGAAGATATGGTGTCAGATAGCTTGTCATTGCAGAACATGAAAAAAAGATAAACTGAAACATTCAAAGAATATGCACATAGATGGAGAGACATAGCAACTCAAGTACAACCACCCTTATTAGAGAAAGAAATTACTGTTCTATTTGTCAATTCTTTGGACACTCCCTATTATGAAATAATGATTGGGAATATCTTCAAAACATTTTTGGACATGGTAATTTTTGGTGAAATTATAGAAAATACAATTAAGAGTGGCAAGATTAAATTAAAAGATGTGATAGATATTGAAGAGGAAAGTACATTAAAACAGAATAAAAGAAAGGTGCAAGCAGTCATAATGGAGGGGCATCTACCTAATAGTTTTATCCCGTACGATCTTTATCTTGTTTATCAACCTCATCACCCTGCCATAAGCTATATATCTCAAAATTCATATCTTTGCCAACCAAGCCAGCATTTGAGCTTTCCAGTAAATTCTCTTCCTCAAATGGTCATTCATGATCTTGTTTCTACATTTGAATCCATCACCCGACCGACAAAGAATCAAAAGAGACCAAGAAATGATCAAGAGAAATTGTCCATCCCTATTTCTCACTTTTTACCTTTGCTAATAGAAGGTCGATATCTCACTCCTCTGCCTTTAAAAACAATGCCAAATCCATCAGCAATGAGTTATGATCCCAATGGCAAGTGTGATTATCATATGAGGGCAATTGGTCGCCCAACTGAAAAATACAAGTAATTGAAAGAAAAGGTTGAAGATCTTATCAAGAATGGTATTCTGACTTCGAAGGTAATAAAACAGTGAAACTTGTTGACTCCATTCAATTTTTAAATGCGAGAAGTTGAGATGAAGATGGAGGTTTCGAGTTTTGAAAATTAGGAGAAGATGATTTTTAAAAATTTTTTTTACTGTATATGTATGACATGTGCATTATGTCTTTAGAAGTTATCTAACTTATTTTGGAAGAATTGAATACTTTGGATCTTTTTCATGAAATTTTCTCTTTATGCATTTGTTTGAATAAAAGTCCCACATAAGGAACTTAAAAAAAAAACAAAAAAAAAAGACAAAAAAGTTTTCTTTTACAATAAAGATGGAATGATTCTTAAGGAAAATTGTGATTATTATTAGGAAAAAGCTCATCAAATACCTCCACACCTTTTCAAATACTTTCATGTCCCTAATCACTTAAATGATTGGACTCATCAATCATAACCTTTCAGGGAATATGAGTTTGAGTTCAGACTTTAAAGGGCCGATAATCTTTTCCTAGGCAAAGAACAAAAGAGATTAATTTTGAAAGTTTGTTTTGAATTTTAAAAATTAGATACTCTTTTAAATTTTCAATTGATAATTCAATATGTGTCAAAATTTTGCTATGACCATAGATACAAAAACGCTTAAACTTTTTTCTTAAATAACCTTTGTTTCATGTCTTAAAGCACATTGAGAAAAAAAAAAAGAATCCCTTTTGTAGACACCCAATTAGGTCCAGGCCCAGATCAATTGGGCCTGGCCCAAATGGGTAAGCCCAATTCAATTTTATTTTGTATTTTTTTTTCTTTCTTCTTCTTTTGTATTTTATGTATTGTATTATTTATTATTATTATTATGTATTAATATATGTATATATTTATTTATTTATTTTTTGTTAATATTTATGTGTATTTTATTATTTATGTATTATTACTAATATGTATATATATATTTTTTATCTTTTTTATTTTATTTATTTTTGTATTTTTACTTATCTAATTATATATCTGATATTTTTTTTTATTATTTTTATCCTATAATATCTTTTGATTTATCTTTTCTAATTATCTAGTTTTTTTTTATTTTGATTTTTATTTTGGAGGGCTAGGATTGAAAGTTGAAGAATCCCACTGGGAGTGGGAATTCAATCAGAAGAGTTCAGACTGGATTCAAAGATTGAATTCCCGTCCAAAGGGGAATTGGGATTGATCAGAAACTCCTGATCAATCCCTATATAAAGCACCTCTTGGAACAGAATGAAACACACAGAAAACAGTAAGCAAAGCTACTGATTTGAGAGAAAAGGAGGCGTATAGGAAGCTAAGAAAAGTTTAGGAGTGTTCTGGGAGTGAGAAAAATTTTTTACAAATTTTTGGCGAAAATTTTTTCTGGAAATTTCTGGGAAATTTTCAGATTCCGGCGAAAATTCCGACGAAGTTTGAATTTTACGACGAAAATTTCGGCCAACCTTGAAGTTTTCGACGACCAACTCAATTTTCGGTGAAGAATCCCAGAAACCGGTGATCTTTCGGCCAACTTCCGGTGAAATTTTCAGATTCCGATGACTTTTTCCAGAATCCGGTGAAAATTCCACCGGTGTTCTTCAGTTTTTAGAGAGAATGGAGAGGAAAAAGGAAGAAGAGAGAGAGAGAGGAGAAGGGTTCTACCAAAAAACAGAGAGAAGTGCCTTTTATACTCTTTTAAAATGACGTCGTTTTGGCCTTAAGTAACCTAGAGGATCCGCGCGTTTTGCCGAACTCGACCCGACCCGGACGTCGACCCGCTTTCTGACCCGCGCTTGCCAGCCCCCCTCCGAGCCGAGCCGAGCCAAGCTACCAAGCCGCTCCTCCGAGCCATTTCCCTGCCTTGAGCCGAGCCGAGCCGAGCCGAGATCCGAGCCGCTCCAGGTTTTTTTTTTTTTTTCTTTTCTTTGAATTTTTTTATTTCTTTGTTTATTTGTTTATTTTATTTTTTATTTATTAGATTAGGTTTATGTAATTTTCTTTTTATTTATTTTTATTTATTTTTTTATTATTCTATTTTCTTTAAATAAAAATAAAAAATTCTAAAAAATATATATTTTTAGGGAAAAGTTGAAAGTATCAATTTTCCTTAGAAATAAATTTTCAAAAAATATTTTTGGGGAAAAGTTGAAAGTATCAATTTTCCTCAGAAATAAATTTCAAAAAAATATTTTTTTAGGGAAAAGTTGAAAGTATCAATTTTCCTTAAGAATAAATTTCCAAAAAATATTTTTAGGGAAAAGTTGAAAGTATCAATTTTCCTTAAAAGAAAAATAAATTTCCAAAAAAAATATTTTTAGGGAAAAGTTGAAAGTATCAATTTTTCTTAGAAATAAATTTCCAAAAAATATTTTTGGGAAAAAGTTGAAAGTATCAATTTTTCCAGAAATAAATTTCAAAAAAAAAATATTTTTAGGGAAAAGTTGAAAGTATCAATTTTCCTTAAAAGAAAAATAAATTTTCAAAAAAAATATTTTTAGGAAAAAGTTGAAAGTATCAATTTTCCTTAGAAATAAATTTTCAAAAAAAGGGTTTTTGAGGAAAAGTTGAAAGTATCAATTTTCCTTGAAAATCGAAATTTCCAAAAAAATATTTTTGGGGAAAAGTTGAAAGTATCAATTTTCCCTCAAAAAAAAATCATTATTTCCTTCCTTTCTATCTTAATTTTGATTTTGTTTTTTTTTCTTTAAATAATCCGACGACGGAGCCTCTGTAAGTGAAACAGTAGTTTTTCTTGCATACTCTTGAGGTGAGGGAATTTTCTCAATTTTCTGCTAAAAGTATTAGAGTCAATTGAGAATAATTTTTAATAATTAATTACTTGATAAAATTTTAAGGCTTTTGGATAACACAAATTCAAGCTGGTACCATCTTTTGATGGGCGTTGTGAGGGTGCTATAACCTTCCTCACACGTAACCGAACTCTCAAACTCTGTTCTGGTTTGTAGACCTGAACCTATTCTTCTAGGGACCCTTAAACTTAGGTATTCCCTAAAAGGATAGATTCCATAGGTGGCCAATCGCACCTAGACAAAAAAGATTGGTGGCGACTCCCTAAAGTCAATGTCTAGTGATAGATCCCCGGATCTAGACGTTATGACACCTTTCTGCCTAAGACAATTTATTTCATACTTTTATACCTTTTCTCTTTCTTTCATCAAGAAAATACTAAAAAATTTTGGAGCCCAAAAAGCCTTTTTAAACTATGCGATCGATCCTATACGACTTGATTGTCATTAGAACCTTGAGTAAAAAAAGATGGGGCATAAAAAAAATAAAAAAAGCAAAAAAAAATAAAAAACAAAAGGGACATATTCAATGATTTGCTCTTTTAGCCAAGTGAATGTTTGAAATGATGAATTGCCATTTTTTTCTATCCTTCTCGTACATAAAAATTATCCATTTGCTATCCATTTGAGCCTATTAAATTTTTTATTTCAAAATAAACCCTAGCCAAGGATCATTTTCTACATTAGGGGGTAAAATTAGGATACATTCAAGATTAACTTTAAGAAAAGTATCTGATATTGAAAGCGTCTAACCTGCCTCTCGAAAGTGAAAGTCTGAGATAAAAAGTGAACAAGGCTTCAATTGGAATCTCAAGATTCAAGAAAGTGAACAGCTAAAGATAAAGTTGGTTATTTCCAAGAAAGAGAAAAGAAACTTTGGAGATAAGAATCTGAAGCTTCAATTAGAATTAAAAAAAAATCAAATAAAGAAAAAAGAGAAAATATGTACCTTGAAAATGAAAATTCAAGGCCAAAAAAAAGGGGTGAGTAAAGTTGCTGAGATTAAAGTCAAATGTTTCAAAAAAAAAGAGAGGGCAAAAATAGAAAGTCAAAGAATGCTCATAAGGATTCTTGGCCTAATCACCCTGAATAATATATTTTGAGCCTGTTTATCCATTTTTTCAGAACCCTTAACCTCAACCTACATTACACATCCTGAAAAGCTCATTTTGATCAAATGTGGATACTTAGATTGAAGAGCAATATCCTTGAATTTGTATATACTTGTTGAATTCTTCATTGATAAAAAAAAAAAAAGCTCTAAGGTGAAAACCCCAAAAGGGCAGTTTAGAGCTAAAGTCATTTTTGAGGCCTTATAATGAATTTTAAAATTTTAAGGTTTTATCCGAAATAAAAGGTCTCGATATAAAGCCTTTTGAAGGATCGATTCCCATTAAAGACCTTCCTTAAAAAAAAAAAAATCAGCCTTATCTTCTTTTCAAATCTTGTTTGAAAAGTAATGGCTAATTTTGACTCATATTGGAGTATCACATTTTCAATAAAAGAAGTGTTTTAAAAAATTATTTATGTTTTGAGCCCAAGAGAAATCCTTGCAACCTCGTCGAGCTTTACATGAGATATGCCACCAGTGAAAAAAATTGAATTATCAATTATCTCACCCATGAGCATTCTAAATAGTAATCATCAATTTTCAAGAGATTCAAAAGTCTTTAGTTTTAAATTTTTTCATTCAATTGCAAAGATATTTTATGTGGGGTAATTTTTGATCACTTTTAAAATTTTTAGAGATTATTTGAGTATTTTGTACATAATACTGAGATCATTTTTTAGGTAAAAATGAAATAATGAAAATTTAAACAAAAATTTTTCAAAAAAAAAAAAGAGGGCAAGAAGAGTCTTTGCATTTACATTGCTTGCATCTGCATCATAAGAAAGACATTCGTATTTGTATCACTTGTATTGGCATTTGTATAAGACATTTGCATTCACACCATAAGAAGAATTTGCATTTGCATTATGGCATCTGCATCCTAAGAAAAGGTATTTGTAGGGGCATCTACATGAAAAAGACATTGTCATTTGCATTATGAAAAAGTCAAATATATCAAGCATTTGCATTCTTACATTGGCATTGACATTTGCATCGACATTTCCATTAGCATCATTTGATGAGAATAGACATTTGTATCATGTTTGCATTTATCAACTTTGTAAGCATTAAAAATAAAAAAAGGGGCATGTTTTGAAAGTTTTAAAGTCTCTGTTTAAGAAGAACCGTTCTCAATCAAGATTTCAAAGCCTCTGTTTAAGAGGAATCTCTGATCAGGCGAAAGCCATGTTTTAAAAGATTTTTAAATTTTTAAAGTTTCATTGCCTCTGATTATGAGGAGTATTCAAAGATTTTGAGATTTGTAAGACCTCCGAACATAATCTCTAAAAGCCTTTGCGCAAAAGATTTTCAAATTTTTAAAATTTTATTGCCTTTGATTATGAGGAGCATTCAAAGATTTTGAGATTTGTAAGACCTCCGGGCATAATCTCTAAAAACCTTTGCGCATGACTTTCAAGATTAAAAGATTTTTAAATTTTAAAGTTTCATTGCCTCTGATTATGAGGAGCATTCAAAGATTTTGAGATTTGTAAGACCTCCGGACATAATCTCTAAGATCTCTGGGCACAACTTTTAAGACTTCCGGGCATAATTTCGATTCGCGGTGTTATCTCGATCAATTTCTTATTTTTTAACTTGCGATATTATCACAGTCGATTCTGTAAGACCTCCAGGCATAATTTCGAGTCACGATGTTATCCCGATCGATTTTTTATTTTTTGACTTGCGGTGCTATCCCAATCGATTCTATAAGACCTCCAGGCATAATTTTGATTCGCAGTGTTATTTCGATTGATTCCTTATTTTTTGACTTGCAATGTTATCATAGTCGATTCTGTAAGACCTCTGGGTATGATTTCTAAGTCCTCTAGGCATAATTTTGATTCGCGATGTTATCTCGATCGATTTTTTATTTTTTGACTTACGATATTATCATAGTCAATTCTGTAAGACCTTCGGATATAATTTCTAAGACTTTCGGGCATAATTTCGATTCGTGATGTTATCTCGATCGATTCTTCATTTTTTGACTTATGATGTTGTCCCAGTCGATTTTATAAGACCTTCGAACATGATTCTGTAAAACTTTCGGGCATAAATTCGATTTACGATATTATCCCGATCGATTTTTGATTTTTTGACTTACGGTGTTGTTTCAGTCAATTCTGTAAGACCTCCGGGTATGATTTTTAAGACCTTCGGGCATAAATTCGATTCGCGGTATTGTCCCTATTGATTCATTATTTTTGACTTGCGATGTTATCCTGATCGATTCTGTAAGACCTCCGGGCATGATTCTTAAGACCTTTGAACATGATTTCTAAGACCTTCGGACATAAATTCGATTCGCGGTGTTATCTTGATCGATTCATTACTTTTCGACTTGTGGTGTCATCCCAATTGTTTTATAAAAAATCCACGATTTGCTTTTAGACAAAATCGTTGTCTTTGTCTTTGCCCTATTCTTGATTCTCAGTAATGTACAAAGAGGAGCAGTTGTAGACACCGATTTTGTTCGGGTCTACTATTAAAATTAATAATAATAATAATAATAATAATAATAATAATAATAATATATTTTAAGTAATTATTTATTATTAAAAAAAAGAAAGAGAAAATATGAAAAAGAAAAAAAACAGAAAGTAAGGTGGCTAGTGTATAGCGTTGCTACCACCCCCGACCAGCCACCCTATAGCCCACTCTCTTACCCGACTAGCCCTCTGTCCAACCACCAGACCAGACAGCCATCCACAGCCACCTTGCCACCACCTGTTCCCTTTTGAACTCCTTAAAAACCCTAATTTATTCCCCTTGATTGGTTCTCTTGGACACACGAAGGGCCTAACCTTCATCACTGCCCAACCCTCATTTCAACAAGCTTAGTCCCATACTAGCACCCCAGTCCAAGCCTCCCATAAAACTTCCTAACAATCAGAAAACAAAAAAAAAAACCTAAGCCAGACCACAAAAACAAAACAAACAGAAAAAAAAATAAAAAAAGAGATAAACACAGTCCTCCCTACAAGGAGAAACCCAGCACCAAAGCTACCTGCAAAAGCAAAAAAATCACGTCAGTCTTGTTTCAACAAAACAAAAAAAAAAAGGAAACATAAACTTTGAGCCCCGATCTATTTATGGTAAAACGAACGTCAGATCCAGGAAAAACACGTTGAAGAGCGCTTTTGGGAGTATTATTAAAATTTTTTGACCACCGGCAACCCTGCCGGCGATGACCTAGGAGGCGACAGGCGCGACGGTCTGGCGATTGGACGGTGAGAGCCTGGAGCTCTCCCCTAGAGCTTTCTCTCTCTCTTCTTTTTTTTTTTGAAACAAAAAATAATGAACCAAAAAAAAAATCTTTAGTTATTTATAGGAAAACAAAACTCAAAACGACATCGTTTAGGGAAAGACCCAAAATGACGTCGTTTTAACCAAGAAGGATCTGCACGTGGACTCGGATCTGACCCGAGATCCTCGTAAATCGACCCGTTAACTTGCTTCAGCCAACCTTGAACCGGTCTAGACGAATCGTCAGTGAACCGGTTTGAATCGATCTGAACACTGGACTGCCTGAACCGCTGACTTAACTTCAGAACCGGTCAGATCGGTCCAAACCAGTGTTGACCAGACCGTTATCGGTTCGATTCAGGTAAAAAAAATTTTTTTTTTGAATTTTTAAAATTTTTTTTATATTATTATTTTTGTTATTTTGAGTTTTTTTTCATTTATTCTTGCATGATAAATTTTTAAATTTGTTAAAATAAATGTCTCATTGTTTTAATAATAAAAATTAAAAAATTAAATATATATTAAAAATGTTAAAATAATTATTATTATTATTATTATTATTATTATTTTTTCTATCTAGATGTTGAAGGGAATAAAAAATATTTTTCTAAAGAAATAATTTCGCTTAGATGTTGGAGAATTATTATTAATAAATTTTTAAATATATATATATAATTTTTAATTAATTTTCAAAAATCACTAAAATCGAACTTGCTTCGAAAATTCATCTAGAGGTTGGAGATTTTTAGAGATGTTCGTATTTTCTTAAAAACGAAACCTTAAACACTATTTTTTAATTTTCAAAATCTTAGGTTTCTAAAACCCCCTAAAATCCAAAATCTCTTAAATCCAAACCCCTAAAATTCGAAACCCTTAAAATCCAAACTCCAAAAACCAAAATCCCTAAAATCCAAACCCTTAAATCAAAACCCCAAACCCCAAAACCCAAACCCTAAAATCTTCAAACTCTAAAATCAAAATCCTAAACCTTCCATATCTTAAAATTCAAGCCTTAAAACCCTCTAAACCTTAAAACCAAACCTTTAAAACCTTTACTCAAGCCCTTACTTAAAACCTTCTAAAAATCTTGAAGACACGTGTGAAAATCTCATTTGAAGTAATTTGTTCCCGAATGCTGGCTAAATGATGGGGTATTTAGGAAACTTTACTTCTTTAAGTCTTTTCACACGATTTCGTAATTCGCATTGATAATAAGATTACAGAATAAAAAGTATAACAGTAAATTGGAATATTAAATATAAACAGTCGCACCTAAGCTCTGCCTAGATGTTGGAGAGTCGGGGTGGCCTCATTATACTTAAGAATCCAACCTTTTAAATTGCATTTCATTTTGCATAACATTCATTGGCATACATATGTTAGCATGTTATTATCAGTATTTATTTACACTATTCTGTCTTTAATTTTTTTTACTACTTGGTGATAAAAATATTTTATAATAAAAAAAGAATAATACTTAAAATTTTTTTTTTTTTGTTTTATTACAAAATAAAATAAAAATAACATTTTGAAAGAAATAATTCTTGGTACTCTATCTAGATGTTGGAGAGTCATCAATAATTTTTTATAAGGAGTGTTATTTCATTTTAAGGATTGTTGTGTTAAATCTTAAGCGAAAATAATTATTTTAAATTCTGCCTAGATGTTGAAAAATTTTAAGATAATTCTTTAACTTAAAGATTTTCTCAATATTTCTAAATAAAAATTTTAGCAAAATTTTATTTTTCCAAATGAAGGAAATTAGTTGTTAAATTTCAAATTAAAACCATTTTTATCCAACACCGAAAATAGCGCGTAATTAAATGGTACCAATTTATGGGCGTTGTGGGAGTACTAATCCTTCCCTACACGTAACCGACTCTCGGACTCAACCTGATTTTTCGTAAATCGTAATTTATCTTTTTGATAAACTTTAAACATGTTTTTATAGTTTTATTAAAAAGATAAATTTTTGGGTGATCAATCATACCCTAACAAAAATCTGTGGTGACTCCCTTTTATTTTTTTCGATTTTAAAACTCATTTACATCGGACGGTCTCAAAATCGTTATGACATGCCTAACATTTTCTACATGGTTGTATGGTCTATTTGGTTGGCTCGTAACAAGAAAATATTCAATAAAAAATAATTACCAAATGACCAAATCCTCTACTTAATATGGACGAGCCTGGGATGGTGGATGAAGGATAAATTCCCAGATCTGAATTTCTCCATTTTGAACTTCTTGTATAACATTCAAGACTTATCTATGCCTCTGTAGAAGCAGCAAGGAAGAATGTTCAATGGACCCCCCCACCGAGCGGTGTTTAGAAAATCAGCGTTGATGGATCTGCCATTGGCAAACCTGGGCCTACGGGCATTGGTTGTGTTATTAAACAGCAAAGGTGAAGTGCTGCTTATTTTTTCAAAGAATGTCAGGGTCAAAGATTACTGCTTCGCCGAACTCTTGGCGGTAATTGAAGTTCTTTCAATTGTGGTTAATGCGAACATTGATTCGGTTCCTGAATTTACCATAAAAAGTGATTCGCAAGTTGTTCATCCTAGCTCAACAAAGTAAGCACCAGCCCCTAGAAAGACAATGATCTCCTTAACAAGTTGTATAACCTCTATGCTAGGGTGAAAAAAGTCTATTCATATCCTTAGAGAAGTCAACCAATTTGCAAATTCCTTGGTCAAAATGGTTGTTCATAGAAACACCTACTTTGTAGCATGGCTATAGCTCTTTTTACGCATCAATAATACGTCTCTTTTAATGTTAAAAAAAAAACCATTATTAATATTTTAAAGGAGCATAAATCATATACTTTTGAAAATAAAGTTTAAATTATTTTTAAAAATTATAAATTCAAAAAAAATCAAAAAGAGATTTGAACTTACTTTTTATACAGAAAAATATATACACTTATAAATATATTAACTATTCAAACACAATAATTCAAATTTAATACTACGAAGATTGCATCATCTTTTTAAGAGAGTTATGGTATATAAGATTGAATCCCCTTTATTCCCTTTGTTTAACCTAAGGCTTCCCGCTTGCATGAATTACATCTTTTACCAAGGTGCGCATGCAATTGAATCTCTAGCTTTGTTCAAATCACATAATTTGCAAAAAATTGGCTAAAATAAATACAAAAAAATTACTAGTTTTTAATTTCTATAAACCTTAATTATATGATGTTATTATTTTGTCAATAAGAACAATAATGTATTCAAAAGTTAGGTTTTGAAAAATCTGGATTTTAGTTTAGTTATTCTGTACAATTATTTTTAAGAGGTGATTTTTAATAGATTTGGAATTCAAATTTCAATAACTATAATTTTTTTTAAAAAAAAATTTACTACCTCCTTAGTTGAACAAAAAATTAGGTTTTGAACACTTTAAATTTGGTATGTATGAACTTCCTTTCTAAAGCTTTATTCCTTTTCTCCAAGTTGGTTTTTACAACACTTTTGAAGGTGTCAAACTACACATTTATTTTGATAAATGATGGAAGAATTAAGTTTGAATGGAAGAATTAGTCATGTATGCAATTTTTTCTAATACTTGGAAATGAAACCCTGATTAACTGTAATACAAAAAACAAATTAATTATGTCTTCATCTTTATATAAAAACAATAAGAAAAAAAAAAGCAACATATATACTCTAGAATTTTCAAAATCAAAAGAAGAAAAATTATCTTATACACGATACAGTCTTTAGAAAATGGATTCCCAAAATGAATAACATTAATTGGTCATTAGGTCGGTGGTGATGGCATTGGAATTTTTTTTTTTTTCTATTTAAAGCCAAATCAAAATTCAATAGTTACTACATTAGGTGGTCAAATCAAAATGTTTGAAACACGAGCATGAGAAAGAATTCAACATTCATCCATGTTCTTTGACCTCAATAGATGTATAATAAAAATGATAGATGCTTGCTCTTCTCAGGTTAACTAATCCAGGTTAATGGTCCCCCTTAACTGTGCTTATATTACCTAAAATTCGGATTCCTACACTACAACAATATCACGAATCAAATCTTCTTACCTATTTTGGAACCTAAAAAAGTTAATTGCTTCAAATATTCTGATTTCATTTTGATTTTATACTAGTGTTTTCATGTCACAGCTTATGCGAGTCTACGGAAATTATTTAATTTTAAATAAATAAAAAATTAGGATTTTTTTTTTTGTTCTTTTTCAAAATAGCAAAAGAAAAGGGCCCAAAAATATGAAGAAAAAGATAAGAGAATATTTTAGATGATGTTTACCAGTAATATATTGTCATATAGAATTGGGTTTCGATTTTACTACTTTTGATTTCATTTCTTTCTAATGTTTATTGAAACTATTTTTTATTCAAAATTTTCATGAATTAATTAGGGCTTAAAAGAATTAATAAAACTTTAATCATTTTATATATGGTAAATCTGCTTGAAAAGAATAAAAAAATAATAATAACAGGAGAACTTCGAATAGAGTTTAATGGCCAACTTATTTAACGCTTAATTTATTCATATAACAATTTTTAAGAGATGATATCTTGTAGGTTTGGAATTAAAATTTAAGCAGTTGCAATCCATTCTTTTATCTTTAGATTATGATTTTCTTTGTAAAATAAAATGTTTAAGATAGCCTTAACTAATGTGATTATTAACCAAGACAGTTGGAGATTAATCTAACTTCAAAATATTTTAAAATTGAATCTTTGACAAAAAAAATTAACTAAAATAAACAAATAAAAAGGTAACAATTTTTTTTACTATAACTATTGCCATAAAAGATCATGCAATTTGGAATTGAATTAAATGAGTAAATTAAAAGCCAATCCAACTTGAATTAAATTAAATGGTTTTGAATTGATGTAGAACTCGCTTTCAAAAAGTTTTAGAAAATTTTACTTTGACAAGAAGTTTACTTAACCAAAGAAAAATAACAGCCAATCCCAATTGTATTACTTGTCTAATAGGAGAACCCACTTACATATTATTAATATTAAATGATAATTTGATTTGATATAAGATAATCAAGTGGATGTTAAGGGTGCAACCTTAAAAGTTAGTATAGGAAAATTTAAGCTTGTGGACTAATTAAAATTTGCTTTAGTTAAGAAGCAGTCCGAATTGTATTATTTGCATGAAAAGCAAACTATATGGATACATTCAATGGTTTGGATTGACAAGAAAACATAGTTGGTGGTTGATGTAAATACATAAATATATATTAGACTATCTTATTTCATCTTTTTATAAATTACCACCGAAAGTCATGCATTTTTATGCATTTCATACATTTTTCTTTCAAAATCACTTTTACGTCCCCCTTTTTTAGTGAATAATCAAAAGAAAAGAAATTTTTTTTTAATAAAGTAGGCATAAAAAGTTAAAAAAGGAACTATAATAAGGATTTGTAACTATGTTTACCATTATCATTCATGATGAAAATCTAGTTCGGAAGTATACACTAATATTTAATGTACATCAAGTTCATTTGGCTCAAAACAAAAATGAAAATTTTTATTTAACCTAATTGATCATTTTAAAATTGAATTGGTTCTTTTTATATTAATTTGTAGTAAAGTTTTTAAATTCTATTAAAATTTTATAAACTGTGTTAAAAAAATTATCATGTGTAATATTTTAAAAAGTTATATGATAACTCTTTAAAATCATTTGTAAAATTTAAAAATTTCATCAAGGATAAAATAATTTTTTTTTAATTTAAGAATTATAACTAAATTTTAGATTTGAGTACACTCGTTTTTTCTATTTTGAACGAGGAATTAAAGATACTGAACAGGAATTCTTTCAATTAGCTTCTCTACCACAGAACGAATAAAGGAAAATACAAAACAAAAGAAACGTAAGCGACGTGACCTAATTGAAAAACTATCTCACGTGTAATGAAGTTGACAAGTTCTTGTGACATTAAGCCAAAATATCTTTCCTTGTTTCTTATCAACTTATTTTTTATATAAGAGATGTAGTTTCAAAATAAAAAAAAAAATTATATATGAATTTTAATTTTAGATTTATTAAAATATTATTTTTAAAAAAATATATGAATTAATTGAATTAAATTTTAAATTTTATTTCAAAATTTTACTTTATAAAAGACAAATAACAATGCAATTAGAATCAAACATATTAAAAAGTTACACCATAATAATAAAAAAAGAAGAAAGAAAAAAAGGGTTCGAAAAAACTCCAAAGCCATCAGCTTGACCATCCAGATACATTGGACAGAAAATTAACTTATCGAAGTTTCTGATAAGCACGTGCCAACAATTCTCAGCCATGGGATTCCTCCACGTGTTTAATTGGAGGACCCAAAAGTGCTGCCAAACCCAAAAGGGGTATTATTTTTCATCCATATAAAATGCTATTTTCACTCACATGAGCCATGCAGATAATACAAAAAACTTTCACTACATAGTCACAAGCTTTAGTTTTGGCCATGGAGGGTAGTTCTAAAGGCAAGGAAGACAAGGAAGGCGGAGGCGAGACAACTCGATACCGTGGCGTACGAAGGAGGCCTTGGGGGAAGTTTGCGGCTGAGATACGCGACTCGAATAGGCACGGTGCTCGTATTTGGCTCGGGACTTTTAACACAGCTGAGGAGGCGGCTCGAGCTTATGATAGAGCCGCTTATGCCATGAGAGGTCACTTAGCAATTCTTAATTTCCCGGAGGAGTATCCCATGGGTAGTGGCGGCGCTAATGTTCACTATGGTTCATCATCTTCCATGGGTTCTTCTTCTTCTTCTTCTTCTTCTTCTTCTTCATCTGCAACTACGGAGAGAGGCAAACAGGTTTTTGAAATAGAGTATTTGGATGATAAGTTGCTTGAAGAACTCCTTGAAAATGAAGAGAAAAAGGGCAAGAAAATGTGAAGGGATGGTGATGTGGTGATCAAGAAGAAGAAAACTGCTCTTTGGCTTCTTAATTGAACTGGTCAAGTATCTTGAAAGTCTTTCTTGATTTTTTCCTTTGATAACTAAAGCACTTATTTTCGTAGGAAAATATTTTCCACCAACACATTAATTAGAGTGAAGCCTCTGGTTTTGTCATGTATCTGGAAATATATTGTCACTATCTCAATTCTAAATAATAGACACTATTTATAAATGTGGGTCAAGATCATCATTACCTCAAGCAATTTCTGTTACTTGAAATGCAAAATGAATTTGATTTTCCATTTATTTCCTCCTTTATATTTTATATAGAAAATTTTTGGCAAGACACACATTGAATAATTTATAAGTGCTTTTTCTTCTTTCATAATTTAATTTTAGTTGTTAAACCTTCTACAAAACCATGAACATGTTTGTAGCAAGGGACAAACAATATTAAGACAGATATGCACTCATTTTGAACTTAATTCTTGATGCTATATGTTAAACTATTAATGATACGAAAGAAGGGAATATTTGTGATGGCTGTACTAAAGCAAAGGTCATCAGCACTAGCTGGGCTCTCTTCTAATTCATGATATGGTATAGTTCTTTCTCCATCTCGCTTTGTTTGCTTATGTTTGATTTTGTAAAACTAAATTCATTTTTAATCAATTAATTTTTAAAACATATATAATATTATACTAAAACTTTAAAACATATTTTTCGAAAATTTGAAATTCAATTTTTGCAAATCTTATTTTTAAAAATTTTACAATTCTATGATTTTATTAAAAAAAAAGTAAAAATTGAATTTGCTTGATAACAAAAATCAATTGGGGACAAATATAATGGGATGAAGCTGGGAGTATAATTTAATCAAGTTAATTCAAATATCAACTTCAAATGAATCAACCTGCAGCTGTAAATTAGTAATGCTTTTATATCCTGACTAACCTATATGTATATACATCTTATATATGTTTATATATATATGGGGGTATGTTTTTCAATAGTCTTATTCTTATTTTTCTCATTGGTATTTTGTCACTTTAGATGAAATATGTTCTGCCTACTTGCCTTGTAGAAAGTTTTAGGTACTTGTTATATAGCCTTTGGATGAATGCATGAAATATGAATCATACAGAAACTTTTGCAAGCGTATGCATCCATTGAAGTAAGTATTAAATGAAGTTTATGTGAAAGTCTAGCATTAGATACTCGTTAGCCTGTTTGTGATTTATATTTCTGTTTGAATTGTCTATTTGCAGCAGATATTCTGCTTCTGTCAGATTTTGGAATAAAAAAAAGAAATGAAAGAGACCATGCAGTATTAGGGATCAGCTATATTTAACTTCCTTTACAATAGATAAGATAAGATATTTTTTTCAAGTAGCATAACATTTTGTTGCTATATAAGCACTTACAATATCAATTTGCTGTCCAATTAACATATGTTGTAGAATCCGAGCATCTGACTCAATTGATTGATGTATGATATTTGCTTCCGAATATGCACTTCTTCAAATAAAAAAACATATGTTATATGGTGCATGCTACTCATATTTACCAAAATAAATTAAATAGTTTATATTTGATGGACCCTTTCCAAATTGCACATAACTAGAGCTTTAGGTAATGATTGCCTTTTTTTATTTGATGAATTATATATAAATTTTATGCATTATTAATGAATTAGATAATGTCACTTTATTAATGAGTAAATAAAATTAATATATATAAAAAATTAATATTCTTTTAAAAAACTATTTATTAAAGAAAGGTGTTATCTTATTTTTAGGTAATATATAAAATTTATACATTAATAATGCATTAAATATAAACGAGTAACATTGTCAAAAGAAAATTACTTTTCAAATGAATGTATACTCACAAAGAATTGCTCCAAATTTATACCAGCAATAATTAGATTTCTCTCTAGCTTGCTCTCATCTATACAAGCTCACTACATTGATTTTCTAGCTGTTGATGTTGCTGTTAATGTGATATTTGCGGCGTATACTTTATATACTAAAAAACTATTATTAATTTAGAGAATTTGTAAATTATTAGTCTATACATACTCCAACCCTTTGTTTTCTGCTAAAACACAAGCATATTCCTATAGCTTTCAGTAAGTTCCAAGTGACAGGCGCAGCCCACAAAGAAATACTCCTATCATTTTCTATCAACCCCAAAATTTCTAGCACAATTATATTGTATATCAATCAAAGGTATCCAGAAGGGAGAATAGCGAGAGTCCCAAACCTAGCTTCTTAGAATATGCAAAGCGTTTTCTATATGAAAACCTCATCACGTGTGGCCAGCCATTTTTAATCTTCCTGTGAAATCTAAGTAGATTTGAAACTTTCAAGTATACTTTTTCTTAATGCAAGCCAAAGGTAAAAACTAAATTAATTGCAGGCGCAAGAATAAGAATTTCACTTCCCTCTAATTCAAGATCCTTCAACTAGAGGATATATGGGATAAATGTATGCGTGTTTAATATATAAAAAAGTAACTTTGAAGAATTTAGTGCAGCTCTCTTTAAAAGATGCATTAGCGTAAATGAAATTTGAATTTCAATATCTATAATTTTTTCTTTTATCTTTATGTTACTGGTAGGATCATGATAATTCTGAAACTAGTTATTAAACATAAAGCCCCTAATCAATTAACCATCTAAACTAGTGAAAGCATAATAAAATAATTAATCAATTATACAAAAGATAATAATTTATGTGATTCAACCCAATTGGTTTACGTCTACAAATAACAAATAAGTTCCACTAATTTAGAGAATTACAAACAAACAAATCTTAATCAACTACACGATAATAATACTCATAAACCCTCCCAATCTATTTTAATCCTATGAAATATTTTTAACCCTAATAAATACATACCCATATGCATCAATACACTATACCTATATGAACTATCTTATCGTCTAGTCTACTTATACATACACACACAACCTATGTGAATTATCTCATTTTTCTCTAGTTCACTCAAACATACACACCTACACCCATAAAGACATTAATCTTCTATAGTCCTATAGGTGTTTATCTCATAAAACTCTACAATTTTCTTACATTTTTTTTTCATACCCAATTCTATAAAAATTTTATCTATTTATAAGCATATAAATTTGTTCATCAAGAATCTTTTTTTTTAGACTTTATTTCTTATGAGTCTTTTTATCCATCAATAATATGTAATAATTTCAAACAAATTTGTTATAAGATTTAAATCATTATTCTCAACAATTATGACCTTCTTTATATATATATATATATGTATGTATGTATGTATATGAAGACGGCATTAATTTTGTAATTTGTCACCATTGATTCTGATGGCCTTTGCTTTGCATATATCTGATCACCGCCACTGCGATATTCCACAGAATGCTAGAAGATAATTTTAAAGAAGATTCTGAATATTATCTTCACAAAATATTTCTTTATATGATCAGATATCACCTTCTTTTTTAGGGGTACTGGGACAACTGGACGTGCAATGGTCTGAAGAGGATAATATTTGGAGATTGATGAATAATTTCTTACATGTCAACTTTAAGACAAATCCTCATCTGTTATTACCATAGGCATCACATCGACAACTAATCTAAAGCCTTATACTTGTTGTAAGATTCCCAATTTGTTCTCTAGAAACATGATTTCAGTAAATCAAGAATCAAACTGTAGTCATAAAGATCTTAAATTTCACCTGGTGCTGTTGATGTACCATGTCAATTTCTTACTACGCCTGGATTTGTCACCAAAACTTGCCTTCACTAAATTGCCTGGCAATCAAATACAAAGGAAATCAATTGGAAATTGCTTGTCATTCCACTTCATACCAGAAAATTAACATTTCTCCGTAAGCTATGGTGTTGCTTACTGACTTGAGCGTCTCCTCCCACAACAAGTTTTATACAGCAACTGCTAACAAGAAAAATTCATTAAGGGGAATCAATATGGAAATCTTGTTAATTGGTTTTCTATCCCCCAACTGCCCAAACTTGCTGCTAGTGGTCTCCTATTCTACTTAATTTCTCCATTTTGGCAGTAGAAATTCATTGTGTAAAATATGTAGGAAGCCAACTAGGTTCAAACAAATTCCTTGAAAAACTTGGGGTCCTTTAACACCATCTATTGATATGTAAAACAACTGCAATTGTTTTAACTTAAGATTTGCATTGATCTAACATTTGCAGCTAGCAATAATTAATCAAATTCATTATTTTAGCAATCATTTTTTCACTTCCATTTTGTGCAAAAAATTAATCCGTATCAATGAGTATATTGTGCCTTAAAAACCATTTTTCACTAATTTCCTCCTTGTTACTTCCATCTTCAATTAATGTTTCTCTATATAGTGGTTCAACACTTTAAACTGCATTTTTGTTCAAGTTTAATTAGTTGGTTGAAAATTCAGTATGAAATTAGGTTAAACAATTCAATCAGTCACTGGAAAAGTTGCTTAAATGAATTGCCTCTTTGGAGAAATGAACAAAAAATGGGATTAGAAAAAAAAGAAAACCTTTGTTCAGGGAAAAAGATTCAATATATATCATAATCAAGTGGCAGAAATTCATACTTGTAGTCTACTGTAAAGAAAAGGAGGCATAGAAAGAAATTTCAACCAACCAGAGTGCATTGAACATTATTAAGAATTATGAATCTTGCATTCTTTTCTTCTTCTCCTCTTCAGTTTCAAGAAGCTCATCCAACACCTTGTCATCCAAATACTCAAACTCAAAAACCTGCTTTTCTTGTCCACTTGATGATGAACTTCCTTGCTCAAAGCTCTTACCAGCATTAGCAGAAGAAGATGGATAAGGAGATGATCCCCCCATCACTTGAGGATAATACTCATTGGGGAAGTTCAAGATAGCCATATGGCCTCTCATGCTAAACGCTGCGCGATCATAAGCTCGAGCAGCCTCCTCCGCCGTATCAAATGTGCCTAGCCATAACCGTGCACCACGCCTTGAAGGGTCCCGAATTTCAGCTGCATATTTTCCCCATGGCCTTCTCCTCACTCCCCTATATCGAATTTCTTCTCTTCCTTTCTCTTCCTTTTCCTTACTTTGATTTGGATTCTCCATGCTAGTTTCCCCTTCTCCTTAATCTAATAAAGAGAAAAAAAAAAACAATGAAAAGAAAGAAAAAAAACCCTAACTATAGTTATTCTTATTTCAACCTAAAATTAACTTTTAATCGACTTACCTTTTTAGCTTTCAATTGTGATTGTCTTCAAGCATTTGATGGCTTCCACGTTTCACTAATTTCTGATTATTTATAGTATAAAGATATTTGGTGAACTGATCCAACCCAGATCTGACGGATGTCGGTGAACCTGAAGAACGTGGATTGACCATAAAAACTTTGACTTGTAGTATGAAGATTTGGTGGCTTTGCAAAAATTCGATTGTTAAAGCTTTACGAGAAATTGAATTCAAAAGGGGTGATAATGTGTTTTCCATTTATTAATTAGTAGCATTTTTAAAATGTGATTTGGATTCTTTGCTCTTTCCTAGGAACGGAATATTGGTTAATAGACTTTTCTTGCACACAATTTATGTTCCATCAACCTGACCTCCCTGAAGATAGATTTGTAAGAGAATTCTTGATACCCGCTATCAAATAAAATGCGTTCCTCAATCTCTTTATTTTATTTGAAATAAAAATGAAAAATTTACAATTAAATTTCAATTATCTATATAATTAATAAGATAAGATTTAAATAATTTCATGTTCCCGTTAAAATATTAATCTATGATATATTTATCAGTAATTATAAATATTATGCTCATGAAATAATAAATTTTAAATCATAGTATATATCAAGTTGAAGATTCACCTTCGAAATCTCACTAAAAAAAATCGTTAAGGAACGCAAAAGAAAATAAATAATTTTACCATATGGAATGATAGATTTCTTTCGCTACTTAATATTGTCACATTATGACTCGTCCAATATAACGTTTCATTCAATGTTGACTGTTATGCACTACTCTTAATAAAATAATGACTACGTAGAAAACATAAAATTATAGCATATAAAGTATATTTTTTATTGGAACATATGACCTATAATTATTATAATAAAATTAATTAATTATAATTTAATATTACATAAGATTCATAAAAAAATTATATAGAATTCACATTTTTAAGTGATAAATCCTTATATAATTTTTTATTGTGATTTGTTAATAGTAATATTAAAGTAAATACGAGAAATTAATTAAAAAAAATTTAAACAAATATCAATTATAAATTTATATAAAAATGTATTATTTATACTTAAATAAAATAATAAAAACTTTTATTATTGAAAAATATCTTTGTCGTGTAGAAAGAAAGAGCCCATTATAAATCACCAGGCCCACTTACGCCTGCTCAAACTCAGTATTGACCTGTATTTTTTTTTTTTTTTTGAAGCTACCATTAATTACTAGCTTGGAAAGGATATCGATGAAATCCAATAAAAAAAAAATTATTGAGAATAATAGAAACCGTTCGTTAATACGCAGCCAACAAATGATATCCATCGGTCACATCTATGCAGCCAACAATGATATCCATCGGTCCCATATATGGTAAAGATGAGTATGTTCATGTACTAAAAATTAATGTCGATTTAACAGAAATTCGTCTTTTTTAAATGGATTTTGATCTTACGGATTGGATTCCATAAAAATTATCATGACTATTTTATATAATTTAATTACAGTTATAAAATCTTAACTTATAATACATAAATAAATTTTATTTTAAATATTTGATGATACAATTTCAAGAAACTAATTAGTTTCTAAAATTAGAAATAGAAAGGAACATGTATTCTTTTCATTAAAAAAGAAATATATAAAATTTTTGATAAATATGCAAAAAAAAAATGTTAATTTAACTGTTGAAATTCATAATAGTGTGTCTTATTTTGTAAATCAATGATTGGATTAATTTTTTTATTTTCTCTTTCTTTCTTTCTACCAAATGAAATGCAAAATTTAGATTTTGAATTCTCTTTTAGTTTGTTAGCCTCACCATGTGTGTGTAACTTGCCTTCATCTATTGACAATTTTGGAAAATAGGTAAGAAAAGTCATTGAATGGTAACTAACTGGAAAATCAAATTGAGGTTGTTCAAAAACCTTTGGCCCTGAAATTGGATGGCGGAGCCCCTCGCATATCTGTTAAAAAATTAATCCTTGGTTTGATTTCCTGTTGACCATGACCGAAACTTTTCGACAACTCAAAACTCTGGGTCTCGTGGAAAAATCGTAGAAAAATCAAAATTGTCTCTCTTCACTTTCTTTTAAAACATAATAAACCACAAAGTAGGCACAATCCTCGTCGTAAAAGGTGGCCATTTGCTCCATTTTATAACCAATTCTTTCCTCTCTTTGTTTTGTTTTGATTTTTTTTATTTTTTTTTATCATAATTACATTTAAATCTTTTTAAATTCTGTTCCTCTCTACTCTTTAAAATTGTTTTTTTTTTTCTTTTTGTAAATGATTAATATTTGGTCACTAGTTTTCTTTTTTTTTGGCTAAAATTTGGTCACACGTTTAAATAATTTAATATATATATGTAGAAAATATGAATCATGAGGGGGAAAGAGAGGAAAGAATTGGCATGGAATGTTCAAGACATGACAAGACTCTAAATGATATGGTAAATGGCATCTCAATTTGGTTTGGAAGTCCATGCTATTATAATGCTTCTTTGACCCTGTAAAAGTTATGGTAATCTAGAATCATTTTATTTAATCCTTTGTTAAAGAACTATTGTATTACCCCTAGCTATTAGAATTTAAATATGTAGGTTGAATAGTTTCTCAATTAATTAAAAATTTTATGATTTTTTCTCGTATAAATCTTTTTAACTTAGTCTTGGATTTGAATCTGGAAAATTTCAATCATTTTTCATTTTGTATACAAGTGGTATTTACACAAAAATATTAGGCCAAAAGGCCCCAATCTAATCACACAAATGGAAGTGAAATCAAATAATCAATCAATCACATAAGAGACAATAATTTAATATGGTTCAGTCTAATAGACTTACGTCCACGGATGAGAAATAAGATCCGCTAGTTATAGAGAATTACAAACATACATAAAAACATATCAACTACTCAACAATCAATAGCTATAGACCATTTCAATCTCTTCTAGTCATATGAAGTATTCTCAACTCAAACAAACACATACCCATATGCACCCTTTCAATACAACCAAACGCATACCCATATGTACCTATACATCATACCTATATGAACCCTCTCAATCTCCTCTAGTCCACTCCCAAACATTTAAACATATACACTTATAAGACGTAAATCCCTAGTACTCTTATGGGGTGTCTATCTCACAAAACTCTACAACTCTCTTATATTTTTTTCTTATACCTAACCATGTAGAGACTTCACATGTTTATAACCATATAAACTTGCCTATTAAAAATCCCTTTCCTCTTAGAATTCTTCTCTTGCAAGTCAACCTTGCCTATTAAGAATCCATTTCCTCTTAAAATTTTTCTCCTGCAAGTTAAACTTATCTATTAAAAATTCTCTTTCTCTTAGAATTCTTCTTTTGTAATTTTTCTTTTGCAAGTCTTCTTATCCATCAAGCAATATTTGGTCAATCCCAAAAAAATCTCTTATGAGATTTGAGTCATTATTCCCAACCAAAAAAAAAAAGAAAATTCTCCCCCATTTTCATAAATCTCATATTGCTAATATCAAAATTCGAACTAAAAAGTTTTTCAAATAGAGTTTAAACTCTAACTTCTATGGTGTCTTATTAGATATACTATTTTTTTTATTCATTTACCTCACTCTTTAGATCTTCATCTGGATTTAAGTGAAAAACTCATTAATTATGTGTATTTATTAAGGTAAACATTTTGGATAACTAGTTACATATTTGTATCTTTGATAACACAAGTCTTCATAGTACTGTTATGTTTCTCTAGTTTTAGTATACAAGTAACACTAAATTGAAGCATTTCACTTTCCATTCCTTTCTATTACAATAATACAATAAATTAATTATAATAAATAAATATTAATTAAGTATTAACTCAAATGACATGACATGCATGTGATACGATTTTTGAAGGTTGTGGGTTTGATAAGTCACGCATGTAATATCCTACTCAAATGAGTTAAGTAGATAGAGATATAGAGGTCAAAGGTAGATTTTTAGGACATGTAACATTCTTTTCATATAAATTAAATAAAAAAGAATCAAAAGATTAAAAGTAGATTAAAATTTTGTTAAAAAAAATATTAAGCTTAATCTTTTTTTTTTCTTTTTGAGAAATATTAAGCTTACTCCTTGATAGCAACAAGCTTCAATAATGTAATATAAAACTTACTAAATTAATGAAAAGAAAAGAGATTGTAATTGGGTTTGAGGTTTCAAGCAAATATAAAAGGGATTTGTGATTTTAGTATTGGTAATTGAGGCATTTGATTTTTTTTTTATATAAAAAATGTCACAATTTGATATAAAAGAAAGAGTTGTAGGCATTTAATCTTTCAAAAGTGAGAATATGTAAAGTTTTTCTATTAGTACTCATTAGCATTTTCTATGAAACAGGAATTGTGCAAAGATATAGATATTCATTATATCTGGGTATAGCTTAACAATAATAATAAAATCTTGAAACTTCAAAGATCCACAATTTAAAATATTCAAAAACTTCGTAATTCAACAATCACTAATGTAAGTTGAAACTCAAAGATTCATAATTTGAGTTCAAATAATCACCACTTTGAAATTCAAAGGTTTGCAATTCAAAGATTCACAAAGTTCAAAGGTTCACAAAGCTTTCAAATTCACAAGAATTTTCAGTTTCGTAAGAATTTTTAGATTGACAAGAATTTCAATTTCACGTTTGAGAGATTTACATCCAGAGTTTAATCTAGAGATTCACAAAAACTTAGATTCGTAAGATTTTCAATTTTGCTTTTGAAAATTCACATCCAAAGTTTAATTTAGAGATTTGAAAGGATTTCAATTTGCAAGAATTTGATTCGCAATATTTCATATTCGTAAGGATTTCGGGCTTGCAAGAATTTGGTTATCAAGGATTTCAGGTTTGCAAGGATTTTTAGATTCGTAAAAATTTGATTCACAAAATTTCATATTTGCAAGAATTTTTAGATTAGCAAGAATTTGATTCTCAAAATTTTTATTTTGCAAGGATTAAAGATTCGCGAAAATTTTTAAATTCGCAAGAATTTTCAAAATTGCAAGAATTCAAATTCACAAGATTTTAAGATTTGCAAGAACTTAGATTCACAAAATTTTAAGATTCACATTTGAAGTTTAATTTAAGGATTTGCATCAAAATTGCAAGGCTCACATTCAACATTTAAAGATTTATATTTGAATTTTTTAGATTTACACCTAAAAGTTAAAGATTTAAAAAAAAATTTAGGGATTCACTTCCAAGATTTTAAAAAATTCTCATTAAAAAATTTTAGTGTTTCACATCCGATATTCCTCATTTAAAAACTTCAGGGTTTTATGCAAAACTCAAAGCTTCTTATTCAAATTCAAAGATTCATATTTGATAAATTTTAGAATTTCACATCTAAACTCAAAGGTTCTCATTCAAAAAATTTAAGAGTTCACATCTAAAATTTTAAAGCTTCTCATTCGAAAACTTTTGGTGATTCACATCTAATACTTCGAAGATTCAGATTCAAAAAATTTTGGAGATTCACATAAATTTTTAAGATTCCCATTTAAAACTCAAAGACAAAGATTTTCATTCAAAGATTTTCATCTGAAACTCAGAAATTCTCATTTAAAACTTCTTAAAGATTCTTATTTAAAACTAAAAAAATTTCATTTAAAACTTAAAAATTCTCATTTAAAAATTAAATATTAACATTAAAAATGCTTCTTTAAAAGGCTCCACAACTTTAGAATTCCAAATGTTTTCCTTATAAAACATTTTTCAATTCGAGGTTTCCCAAGTTTATCTTAAAAGTCTTTCCTCCAAAAGTTCAAAATTTTTTATCACAAAAATTCTCAATTTTTCATCAAATTCAAAATTTTGTATGTAATGAATGTCATGATCATGATGCAAATACTTTCTTAATGATGCAAATACAATAGTCTAGATTCTCACAATAATGCAAATACCATACTTTAAACCATGATTCAAATGTTCACTACATGATGTAAGTGCATGGCTAAACCAAAGTTTTAAATATTCACCAAATTATATACATGTATTATTTAAACTACAATGCAAACGTAATGCATGAAATGCAGATATCATTAACATTAATGTCATGAAATTCTAATTAATTGTGGTAACTTGGTTTTCAAGACTCCACCATCTCACATTTCTCTTTTTAGTTTCTCAGCACTAACAATTTCAGAACAAATTTCATCCACTAATTCACATTATTTCCATTATCTAATCATAACTCACAGGCTATGTTGACCAATCCAACACCGTATTTATCGTCATCTCAGGCTTCTTTCATCTTTTCATTTTTTTAACCCCTATCATCTTGGATTTCTTTTCAAAAGAATGCAAGAATTTTTTATGAACATTATCATTCATTAATTATCATTTCAAATCATGAAAAATATAATGCAGTCATACATTTCATCGATTTATTCTGGGGATGCGAAAATAAGAGAGTATAAGGTGAATTGGGAAAAAGGTAATCAATACAAGAATGAGTCTAGTACAAAAATAAATGGGCAAAATAATAAATTCAAAGCATATCACTAGGGATGGTATTGTCCAAATAATGAATATTCAGACAATTTTTAACATTAATCCAAAATTATTTTTCAAAAACTCATTCCATTGACTATCGAAATCATTTTAGAGCTCATCAAACTTTGTCCTAGCTTTGGAAGATCTTCGAATGACATTGATTTTTCATAATTGAATTGTTCATCTAACTCTCAACTTAGATAGTTTTCTACACAAATCACCTTTTTAGGTTTTCAATTTGAGTCTTCTTTTTCTCTCATTTCATATTTTTCTCATTTTTTCATTTTTTTCACATTTATCATTTTTTTACTTTTTCACTTTCATTTTTTTCACTTTTTCATTTTTCATTTTTTTTTCACTTTATCCATTATTGATATATCCCACACATCAATTTTTAAAACACGAGAATATAGCATGATTCCATTGCTCTATTACACGCATGCCTTAGCTCAGTACATGATCATTCAATTCGAGCATTCACATTTAATCAAAATCAACTTTTAAGGGTTGTAATATAGGCTATCATCATTAGGGATCATAAAAAAAATGGATAAAATAGGCTCAAAACATATATTTAAAGGGTTTAAACCAAAAGATCATTATTCATCATATGATGCAACTTAGTACTTTGCATAATTCCACATCATTTCACTATTTTTTTTCTTTTTCATTCATCTTATTCCTTACAAAAAAAATTATTATTACTTTGTCTTAAATCATTTGTGGCATTCGTTTATTTATTTTTTTAGTAAAAGGGATTTTTTTCCTTTTTTTTTTTACTCTCGATCTTTGTGGCCTTTTACGATATTTTATCTCTTTCTTTTTTTAAATATGTTCTTCTTAAAATTTACCTCCCAGTATAGAGGGTGATCATTGGTTGGGATTTTTTTAGAAAAAAAATCATAATAAGTTCAAAAATGGTAGCAATAAATGATTTTATGAATGGTAAAAGAAAAGACGATCATTTTTCATCTCAAACGTGAATACTTTCTTTGAAAATCATTTATTGAAAAGGGACAAACTTATGGATCATTATAAAGGACTGCATATCTTCAAGATATATCTATTTCATATATGCTAGCAATTTATTTCTTTTACTCCAATAGTCTTCATAGATCAATATGAATGAATTTTCAAAATTAAATATCAGAATTATTGTTTATCATTGTTTAAACATTCATCATTTAGAATTTGAGAATGGAAATAAAAGCATGGGAAAAACTAAGCATAGAACAGTGGTTGGAGTGAAAGAGAAAATCTAATGAATGCATCAACTTGCCTTTTATTAAAATGGTAAAAAATGAAATCTTATTACATAAAAGGAATCCTAATATTACTCTAAAAGAAATTTTAGAATGACAAGCAACATCCAACTAGCCTTAACATCTTTGTCTTTCCCAAAATTATACCTCCGTGTGATCAGGAGAAGAGTTTTTATTAACATCCAGCCCTTTTGATTTGTCGAAACTTGCCAAGGTTTTTCCATCAAACTTTGCATATTGTGTTTGAAAGTAGGGCAAGTTTCAATAGAATGACCCATATTCCTATTATGGTAATTACATGTGGCATTAGCATCCTACCATTTGGGGTAGGGTGGTTTCAATGGTTTTAGAATAACTGAAGATACCAAGTAATTATTGACCAATTCTGTGAATATCTCAGTGTAAGTCATGGGAATAGGATCAATATAAGCCCTTTCTTAGTTATTCTGTGATCTTTTTAAACCACTCACTTAGTTGTTAGACCTATAAGCTTATATAGTGATATGACTAGACATATATACAGGCATTTGCAATGCTAGTTAATAGTTAGTAAGCTGGTTGTAAATATAGTTGATAAGAGACCTGTACAATACTATTAATTGTGGGGTGGTAAACAAGATGAACAAATGGTGTATATGGAGCATAGCTTTAGAATTGTTGCCTATTAAAATTCATAGCTTGAGCTTCGATTTTTTTCCTTTTAGCAACTTTTCTTTCTTGGTGGTTTTTCTTGTTAGAGCTTACCACTCTTGATAACATTTTTAATAATTTCTCCTAAAATCACCATATGAGCGAAGTTCTTCATTACATTTCCTATCATTTTTGCATAATAAAAAGATTTTAAAGTACTTACAAATAGCACTATAGTCTCTTTCTCAATCAAAGGTGGCTGAACTTGAATAACTATGTCTTTTCACCTATAGGCATACTCTTTAAAAGATTCAGTCACCTTTTTCTTTATATTCTGCAAAGAATGGCGATCAGGAGCTAGTTCTATTATATGCTAGTATTGACTAATGAAGTCGAGGGCCATCTCGCTCTAAAAGTGAATGCAGGTCCTGTCCAATTAGATATACCATCTAGCAGTAGAGCCAATAAAATTATCTTAAAAAACATGCATTTGTAGTTTTTCATTATTAGTATGAGTAGCCATTTTTCGACAGTATATAGTAATGTAGGTTATTGGATACTTTGTACCATCATATTTTTAAAACTTTGATACTTTGAACTTTAGAGGAATAATGACATCTGAGATTATATAGAGTCCAACAGCATCTATGAAACTATAAAAGCCAATTCCCTCCACTGCTCACAATCTTTCATCCAACAAGTTCATCTTTTGTTCAGTTTTTGAGCCCTTTAAGTCGTTACTACCTTCAACCTTAGCTTCTCTTTCTCTTCTAGATCATTCAAGTTAGGGATTAGTATTAATTTTACTACCTTTTTAGTAAAGACTGGATTTACATAACTCTAGTAATGCCCTAGGTTTGAAGCTAATGACATTTTAGGGTATGTATACCCTGTAGGGTATGCAAACTACTATAGTGGTGCATCTTGTGTAGATTGGGTTTAATGCGACCTATAACTAAGAGGGTATAGAGGATTTGCCATATCTTTGTGATAGATGGTCCTACTAGGTAGCATTTTCTTCTATGACCTTCCCTTTGTTCAACTTGTTTAAGGCTTTTAAAATTTTACTCAACTTTTCTTCAAACTTTTCTTAGGCCTTCTCTATTTTTTCTAGATGATTTACATTTTTTTGTTCTATCTGTCTTGCTCAAGCACTAGTATTTTATTGATGGTTGTTTGTTTGAGCAAGATTCTTAGACGGTCGAGCTATCCTTGAACCTTATGTATCACAATTAGGAGGTTCATGTTACTAATTTGACCATTTTTAAGAATCCTATAGGCATGAATGAATGAATGCATAGACAATGTATGAATGCATGTATTGACATGTCACATTATGATACATGGATGAATACATATATTAGTAAGGCTAGATTAGAATACCATATACAACATACAACATACAACAACTTAACAATAAATAAAGATCAATTAATCATAAAGTTGATATGAACGAAGCTCAAAATGTCTACTCATATGTCCTAACTAGGGTTACATTCTAATGATGGGTAGATAGGGTTCTATCCTAAGGTTGGCTTTTTATGTTTTACAACATGTGGTTTGGGTTAAATTTATAAGTTCCCAAATTGTTCTCACATCATTGTCTATCACAAAACTAGTAAGACACTCCAATCCTTGCCTATCATATGCTACACACGGAAATGATTCAATTTAAGTAAGAGTATTTGGCTAGCTATTATGAAGATTATCATATCACGAGAGCATAGGTACTTTACTCCTTCTAAAGGTAGACAGAGCCTGGGTATAAAGCTCATGTGATACACATACATGTGAAATGTGTGTGAAAGAATATATATATTTTTGTTCATAATTTTCACAAGCCAAGTCAAAGAATAAAAAACAATAAAAATAAATACAAACAAAAAAATGAATAATTGAAGACCAAGCAAACCAAAAATTAAGAAAATTCAAATAATTATTGGCTTGACTCTTGGACTCCTCAGCGGAGTCGCCAAACTATTATAATATATAGATCCGTAAATCTATAGTTAAACTTAAAAAGAAAAGTTACCACTAATCTTTTATCTAGGTGTGATTGGCCACTTAATGAATCTATCCTTTTAAGGAGCTCCTAAGCTTCACAAAGAGTCCCTAAAAAATAGGTTCTGACCTTCTGAATAGAATAAGGTTCAAAAGTTCAATTACGTGTGGAGAAGGTTATAACACCCCTGCAATGCCCATCCTAAATGGTACCATTTAATTTTAAATTATCCTAGCAATCATCTTGGTTCTAATGGTCTTTATTTTAATATTTAAATATTAGAAATGGCTTCTAAGATTTTTCCATTAGTCTGAAAGAATTCTTAAAAATATTTTCTCACCTCAAGAGTATTCAAGAATTTCATTTGTTTTCTTAAAGAGACTCCATCATTGAAAAAAGATTTAATCATTTTTTATATTTGTTTTTATTAAAAATATATCTAATTCTTCCACCATTTGGGTCAAAATTAGAAATATCTTCTCGCCTAAAAATTTCTTAGATAATCATCCATTTGTTATTACTAAAAATTTCATCATCAAAACTTATTTTTATTTTACAAGTTTTATTTCTAAATTTTTCACAATTTGGACCTATTTAGAAATATCTTTCTTCTATTTATTCATCACTTTCTTCTTAAACCTTAGGATAATAATATGACAACTAATTTTTAATTCTCATCTAAAATTTTTTACCATTTCGGTTGAATTTAGAAAAAAAATTTTCACCTACAAATTTTATAAAAATTAGTCATTTGTAATTTCTAAAAATTTCATAATTAGATAATTATCATTTATTTTTCAAATTTTATTAATGTTTAATTTTAATAT
The DNA here is from genome assembly GCF_047325235.1 of Durio zibethinus. Lineage (NCBI taxonomy): Eukaryota > Viridiplantae > Streptophyta > Magnoliopsida > Malvales > Malvaceae > Durio > Durio zibethinus. The sequence goes on along the minus strand of NC_143188.1, from coordinate 3,147,966 downwards.
TTTTCTAATTATTTTCTCTAATTTTCAAAAAATTAATCATATAAAATACTTTAAAAATAAATAAATAAAATAATAGCATAAAACTAAAATAAAAACAAAAAAAAAAAAACCAAAATAAGAACCACTTGACTTGGCTGGTGTAGTGTGGCTCGACTATAAAAAAGAAAGGCAGCTTGACGGCTCGCACACTAGCTCGGCTTAACTGAAGCTAAAGAGGTTAGGAATCGGTTTGCCTGTCGATTTTGTGGGTCAAGGCACTCAGAACAAGTCAACTTAAATGAAAATACACGAATCCTTAAAGGAACTAAAGCTCAAAACGATATCATTTCTTTGTAATATAAAAACCCAAGTTTCCTTTTTTTCCTCAGATTTTTCCCAACCTATTCTCTCTCTTCCTTTTTTCTTTTATTCTTTCTCTAAAAAAATAAATGAACTCTAGTTGAAGTTTCATCAAAATTTAAAACATAGTGCTAGAATCTAGAGAGTTTCATTGGGAGTTCTACTGGAACTTGGGTTTGATCACCGGGTTTTGGAATTTTCATGCCAAAAGCAAAGATTTTTGCCAAAAAACTTAAAATTTTTGTCGAAATCTTCAACTAAAATTTGAAAATTTCTAGAATTTTTCAAAATTTCCAAAAAAATTAATAAAAAAGCTAATTCAACTCCTAAATCACCTTTCAACCTAGTCAAATCCTCAGTTGCATGAAAGCCTCCCAAAAATCTCTGACGAAACTTTGTTTTCATTTAAAATATTTTTTAGTTGCTTATTGATTGCCATTTTTTACTTTTCACCCTCCAAAACCTCTTCCTTTCTGTTGATTCATATGTTTATTTATAGGGACACTTAGAGGAGTCTTTAAATAACTTTAATTCCATCTTTGATCAGCTTTTTGTATTATCATGAAACTAAAATTTTATCTTTTATAGATTGAATCCAACTCTAATTCTAATAACACTTATTTTTCTCACAACAAAACATTTTTTTGTTAAACTGAAAAGATAAATAAATTGTAAATAAAATAAAAAAAAATTTAAACCTTGAATAAATGGGATGTCTATATATATAATTGTACAATTGATTTATGATATTTGGTTGAATTGAAAATTGTAAGAATTAATTTTTTAAAAATATTAAGCTGCTATTAATCAAGATGTCGTTGTCTGAAAGCAAGACCATCAAGTATGGATGAGAATAAAGCCATAAAGAAGCTACCAAGCCATCATTATCAGTACATTGAGCCTAACCACAAGAACAAAATTGCTTCTTCTGTTCAAGACATAAAATAAAGCTATTTTAGGTTAAGAAAAGAAGCAACCCCCTCCCCCCTATTCCTATTTACAATGTGAACTCATCAAGGCTTAGACTAAATGCTTAAAGAGTCCCATGCGATCAAATGTACTCATGACAAATCGATAAAAAATTGTAAAACTGGTTTGACTTTATCAAAGATTGCGTTCGATTACATTGTGGAAAAATTTTCTACCTCGTAATTGATAGGTTTGTCACTTTGAAAAAACTTATAAGTTGATTTTGATTAATTGAACATGGTTTTTTTTTTTCCTTTTGCAGTAGATTCATGTACCTATTACATCTCTGAAACAGGGGAAAGCAATTGGATTCCATTTCAATACTATATATTCTCAATCATTGCCTTACTTTTTTTCAATTCGTTTCTTTAGGTTTTTAATTGGGCGAATGCCTTCACAAGTGGTCAAGCGATGGCCCACGCCGATTCTTAATCTTAATTTATACTTCATCTGCAATTTTTTTTTCTAAGAATAGCTGTCAACATAATTAATCGTTTTCACATTTGTCATTTTTCACCGATTAGATTTTGTAATTTGTTCCTTTACCTTTTGAAAAAAACAAAAAGGGAACGTGCTATTGTGTAGAATAATGACATTTTTCTTTTTTTTTTTATATATTTGAAATTCTTAAAATTAAGTATCTCAATTATTAAAATTAAAATTTTAATATTTTATTAATAAATCTTGCGATGGTTGACAGACTTGGCAGAATGAAGAAACTTGCATTATACCAGAATCGGCTCTTTTTTTTTGAAAAAAAAAGAATTAGCTAATTATTACTGTAACATGTAATTCTTAAAAGAATGACAAAGGAAAGGATGCCCACATGGCACTCTTAGGTTCATTGACTACTTTTTTTTATTTAATTCTATTTAATATTTTTAGATAAATTTTATTAAAAAAAGTTAATGAAAGTAGAAATGATGAAATAATTCATATTAAATTAGTTTTAATTCGTATTGATCCAACATAAATATATCTTTTTTTAAAAAAATTTGTTTTAAAAAAATCAAGATTGGATAAAAAATTTTCTTTTAAAATGGAGCCGGGTTTGGAGACAACTTTAAAGTATACTATCTCATTTTGGATCATGTGACACCTTCCTCTTTTCTTTTTTTTTTTCTTTTTTTTCATTTTCTTTGTTTTTTAAAACTTTTGCTTTTTTTTTTTTTTTGGTTTCCTTTTTAAATTTTTTCGCTTTTACTTTTTATTAGATAAATTTTATAATAAAAAGTCAATTGAGATAGAGATAATAAAATAACTTATATTCAATGGGTTTCAATTTACTTTGTTCCAATTGGTGTGCTTTCTTTTAATTCAACATAATTAGGTTGAGTTTTTTAAAATCGAGTTCAAGTTAGAGTAAGGTTTTAGCTATTACATTTCATCTTTAGTATATATAAAGAATGTATTTTTTATTATTTATTTAATTCTATATTTATATATATTACTAAAAAATATTATTTGATACCTTAATTTAATAAATTCACTTATCATCCTATTTTATTTCTTTTTTCATTTTCTTTGTTTTTTAAAATTTTATTTATTAGATAAATTTTATAAAGAAAAAATCAATAAATATAGAGATAACAAAACAACTTATATCCAATAGATTTCGATTCACCAAAATCCAATCAATGTGAGTTCTTTTTTAAAAAATGAGGATTGGGTTAAGTTTGTCTTTTTAAACGATTTAGTCCAATCAACATTGATTTTGGGGTGCTTTGCCTCAACCTTCTTGGGAGATATTATTTATTTAATTTATATTTATATATGTATTATATTAATAAAAATATTATTTAATAGCTTGATTTAATAAATAAATTATATTTATATATAATTAAGTTATAATTTATATTAAAAAATAAACATACTTATATTTGTTTATAGATTGTTATTCATTCACTACAAGAAAATAAGTATTTAGTGGCAGTTTTTTAGTGGTGTTTTACTGATAAACACCTCAAAGTTTTATGTTTTATAAAGGTAAAGGCATTTGTTTCCAAAACACTAATAAATAGTTAGATAGCAGTGTTTATAGCAAAAAACACCACTAAACATCAAACATTAGTGGCGTTTATAGACTAAAAATGTTGCAAAAATAATTATCAAAATTTATTAAATATAAAATATAAATTTTTGAACACACACAATGCACTTTATTGGTATTGTTTAGTGGCTTTTTTTTAATAAACATTGCTATTTAGCAAGATTTAGTAATGTTTGCTAAGACAAACAACGGTAAATTGTCCTCAAATTGAATGAAATCAGTCAAGCCCCCTTCTGCTTAAACAAACACCAAAACACATCTCTAGCTGCTTTTCTCCTAGTTTTTGCAGTTGGTATTCTATCCTTTCATTTCATTTCCTTTCTCTTTCCTTTTGCTCAAGGTAACTGAAACCCATTTGGTTTTAGAAGGCCACTTTTTATGATGGTGTTCCATGGGATGTTGGGGATATTTTTTAATGGTGAATGGCGATGTCTCTAGTTTCCACTACTCTTCAGTTCCCAAAGCAAGCTTCTTTCACCTTCTTCTCTCTCAATTAGTAAACCCATTTTCTTTTGTTATAGGTTTTTGGTTGTATAAAGTTTCTTTTATGAAAATTGTATGAATTATCTTGTTAGTGTTTTAATTGGTGAAGAATGTCAACTAATTTAAATTTAAAATGAAAATTTTGATGGCTAGAAGAAACAAATTTCAGCTAAAATGGTAAAATTGCTAATGTAAGACCATTGTTCCAATGCATATTTTTGGATTAAAGCAAAGTCCATTTCTATTGGCCACAACCTTTTCCATCTTTCTTGTCTATTAATTTTTTGTTAAGATAAGTGGTGGATAGAACAATGGATAGAGACATTAACTTGCCTATTACCTAACCAAAATTAGTTTGCTTATCCTTAGCTAGCATAAAAAATGCTTAATATTTTTTGTTTAAGATAAGTGTTTTTAGGACTTTTTGTGCCATCAAAGGGCAAAAATATAAATTTGCTGCTATATTTATGTTTTAACAACTTAGATAGGTTGAATACATGATATTAAACTTGTTCAAATGGTTGAACTTGGCTGCCATGCTTGATATGTGAAAATGTTATGGTTTATGTGTTTTTTGATATTTTGTGCCATCAAAGGGTAAAAATGTAAATTTACTACTATATTTCTATTCTAACAGCTTAGATAGCTTGAATACATGATATTAAATTTGTTTGAATGATTGAACTTGACTGTCATGCTTAATGTGTGAAAATATTAAGATTTATGTGTTTTAAGACTTTTGTTATTGTTCATATGGGCTTTTACGTAGGAGATTGAGTGTAGTGAGAAAATGAACATGTGGAACTTTTTTATATAACCCACATGAAAAAAAATGGAGCTTACCTAAATGTTGAAATGTGAGAAATTGTGGTAATTTTTTGGATTTTTTTTTTACGGATAATAAATTTACTATTACAAATATATTATGAGTTAATTATTAAACTTGATGGCTTTATTTGATTAATTTATGGGAGAAAGTGAAACTAAGATTGAAGCATCATCCAATTGTTTTGTCAATATTTAAGACTTTAAAAATCATTTATTCATAGAGGTTGTTGGAAAAGAAAAACATGGATAAGTCTGAGGTTTTAGATTGGGTCTAACACTATATAATAACTATAGACGTAGCTCTTAATAATTTATATTTTCAGTGAGTCAATCTTCGCAAGAAATCTCCATATTGAAAAAAGGATTGCAAACTATACAATTATGTGTCAAGCAAATAGAAGCAGAAAGAGAAGTAGAGTGTGCTAGACTAGAAGAGAGAAACTTGCTAGAATTGATGAAGAGTGTGCTAGAATGAATAAGAAAACTTGTAAGATATTAGCAATTGCATAAATGATTTGACACTCTTATGAATTTTGTGTAACAAAAATTTTCATGAACCAATCTAAGTGGTCCACCAACTCAAGTATTATATTTAGTAAATATTTATATTTTTTAATCTAAATAGCTTATTATTAAGTGTAAAAACTTGTTTTACTTTATTTAGTAGGTTTTTAAGCATGCTAGTGATCATAGTGGAAAAAATCTTTTATCAAATTACAGTGCTCCAACTGTCGGCAGTCATTAATTTTATACTTATTAAATTTTTACTTAATTTATGTAATTGAAAAACAAGTTGAATTTTATTGTATTTAACTTTTTAATGTACTAAAGCAAATTACTTATTTAGATATTTAGATATTTATAATATTCAGTTTATAAATTTGAATTAAGTTTTATTTGTTTTAATACTTTTTTTATATAATTGTAGTAGTAACTATTGAAAGAAATAATGATTTTAAATATTAATTTTTTTTGTTTCAATACACAACTAGTATATTCTAGAATTTAGCAGCGTTTAAGGTAATAAAACACACTAAATTACATAAATATAGCGACATTTATAGTAAAAAAATTGCTAAATGAAAAATTTTTGGCTGTTGAGAAATGTTCCAAGGTGTTTATGAAATACCGTTGAAGCACATACAAACATCGTTAAATTTAATGGCATTTGTTTCAAAAATGTTGCTAATCAATCAGTGGTGTTTGTCTTAAAATCACAGTGAAACTTAGTGGCATTTATCTCCAAAATGCTGCTATTAGTGGTGTTTGTCTTAAAAAAAAATCATTAAGTTAGCAACGTTTTTAAAAAATATTGCTAAATTTCCAAAGCATGTATAATTGGCATTTTCAGTAGCATTTTTGACAAACACCATTAATGATTAACGAAGTTTATAAATGCCACAAAAAGTGTAAAGAAATGTCACTTAAAACTTATTTCCTATAGTGATTACAACTTGACATAAAAATTTTATTCCTCTCATATTGAAAACATAATTTTTTTTTAAAAACAATTATCCTATATGAAGCATGAATTTAATTCTAGTTCACATAAAAGTTTGAAAGACAGGCTTTTAAGACAGGCTTGTATCTTTAAGAGTGGTAACAAAATGGGACCATAGTGGTTTTGGCTTAACTTTTTTTTAAAAAATATCATTATTCTAGCATAAGGAATAATAAGTTGAAGAGTAAAGTCATTTATTTTTGTATTGAAAAAAAAGTCATCTTGGTGGATCAACCCTAATTTCACCCATCTTTAAAACATGACAAAATATTGTAGACATTTATTTTTTCAAAAGAAATTGAGTATTATTTTGAAATAAATTTGAAGTGGTTCTCAATTTCAATTGGGTAGGCTCGAATATGTTAAGTGGCTTTATCGAATTATTGGTCTAATTGGATTTTGTTTTAGGCCATTTTCTCTTAAGTCCTATCATGATGATCATTATGAGTTTGATCATGATAAATTGGTTCATGATGATTTAAATATTTATTATCATAAGAAAAAAATCATTGATGAATTAGTTCATGATCTGAATATTTATTATGTGATTACTTGTTTTTCTTGTTATATCCTTCTAGATAATACATGAAATATTTCCATCCCAATTAAAATAAATAGACATTTTTGTTCATCCTTTCCTTTTATCCCTCTCATTGAAAAAGAATGCCCACAGTGTTGTAATTATCATGAGATTTGAAAGATGATCAGTGAATGACAATGATCAATAAAGACACATTTTTTTGAAAGAAATTTATAATGATAAGCAAAATAGTAAGAGTTAGGATCAATCAAAAAATGAACTTATAAGGTTATGGAAACCTAGCAAACATCGAATATGAAAGAAGATGAAATTATGATCATCAATTAAGAGGAATTTTACTTGAATTCCACTAATGTTGGAGTGTATAGGGTTCAAAAAAAGGGATAATAAGCATTGAGAAATTTTGAGAAACCAAGGAAAGGACATAAATGAAAAAAAATAAAAAGAAAATGGTCTTTTCAATTGCATCATAATTGTATTTGTATCATGGATCATCACTTATTGCATGACATTGCAAAAACATGAAAATATCTTTCATGCAAGCATAAATGTGCCATATAAAAAGGAATATGAATCTAGAACAATTCGAGACCAACAAATTGAAGTCAAAATCAAGAAAAGATGTTTTTTAAAATTGTTGAGCCTTTAGTTAAAGGAGTTTTTTTAAGTCTTATTGCCTGTGGTTAAAAAAGCGTTTCAACTCTTATAGCCTTTAGTTAAAGGAGTTTTTAAAGTCTCATTGCCTTTGGTTAAATGAGTTTTTTTAAAAGTCTCATTGCCTCTAGTTAGTGATTTTTTTTTTTAAGTTTTATTGCCTCTAATGAGTTTTTAAAGTCTTATTACCTCTAGTTAAAGGAGTTTTTCAAAAAATTACAGCCTCTAGTTAGAAGACTATTTCAAAATTTGGCATAATTTATAAGACCTTCAAGATATGTTCAATTTCAAGTAACATAGCCTCAGGTTAGCAGAGATTTTCAACTATCATAACCTCGGTCAAAGGAGTTTTTCAAGTATTATAACTTTTTGGTTAAAGAAATTTTTAAGTTTAAATACATTTAATTAGAGGAATCATTCAAAATCAAGTTTGATTTATAAGACCTTTGGGGCATAATCTGTAAGAGCTCTGAAGTTTTAAATTTAAATGATAAAGCCTCTAATTAGAGTAGTTTTTCATATTTTAAAATCATGGAACTTCTGGTTAGAAGAGTTTTACGTAACAAATTTATACAAAAACCATTTTTGGTCGGTTATAGGAAAAAAGCAAACTTGTTCTAATTTAAAGATATTTGTGGTGTGTTTTTGCATTCTTTTTTTAATAACAAAAAGAAATCATCAAAGGAGAAAAAAAGAAAATATGTTAAGTCTATAATGTCCTTTGTCCTTTTATCTTTTGGCGTGTTTTATTTTGCATTATTCGGACAAAATTGTTGTTATTTTGTCTTTACTTTATTCCTAATCCTCAGCAACAAGCAAAAAGCGAAAGTTTTAGACACTTATTTTGTCTAAAAAAATTGAATATTATTTCAAAATGAATTTTTAATGATTCTTGATTTCGATTAGGTAGGCTTAAACATGTTTAGTGGCTTTATCAAATTATTGGTCTAATTGGATTTTGTTTTAGGCCAATTTTTTCTCGAGTCCTATTTGCATAAGTAAAAAAAAGTCCAATTCAAATTTGATTTCAAGTCATATGAGTTTAAAGGGCCAAGTTTGTTATGAAGCCCAAATCAATTCTTATAGTCTAAATATAAATCAATAGTTTTATAAATTTAATATAAAAATAGCCTTATAAATTTAAATTAATTAGAGTTTGTAGTTGAGCAATTGTTGTTTACCAACTTATTTATCTCTTTTTTTTATGATTTAAAATAAAAAAAATCTTATCTCAATTTAAAATGTGTACATATCTTAATTTAAAATTATACAAATCTTTTTTATCTTCACATAAAAATATGCATTATTACTAAATGATTAAAGATTATGAGATAAATAAACAAGTCAAGCAAAAATAAATAAGAGTAATTTTGATGTATCTAGGATTAAAACCTCCGTAATATTTAATCTCAACAGTAAATAAATTGTAAATGGTGGTGGCAGATGATGTCAAAAGCAAACTAGGTCTCAAAAATGTGTAGGAAAAGGTAGTAGCTCATGATTTTCAAAGGTAAAAAATATGTGAATGACTATCAACTTTAATTTATTATTTTTTTGAATTACACATTTTTTATTTCTTTTTTTTTATCTAATTGTTATTATTCAAGTTAATTATCATATTAATCTTTATTTTTTTGAGATTTTCTTTTAATTTATTGTAGGTGCCCATTTGATCTATTATATGTCTCATTGGAATTTTTATTCTTGTAAGCACAAGCTCTTTTTTAAATTATTACTTGCACATGATATGATAGTGTGTTCATCATAATTAATCAATAAATTGAACATAATAAGTTTGCCTGGATTTTTAAAAAAAAATTTCAATATTTGCAAAAAAATTTTCCTTTCTTTTTTCTTTTTATTTGGTTACCCTTAAAGAGAATTTAAGATTATAATGAAATTTTATTTTTTAAATAAAAAAAGAACATGAATTTTCTTTCCTAATTTTATTTTCCATTTTGCTTTTCATATTATAAAGGTTTATTTTAATATAATTCTTTTTTAATTTACATTCTATTTATATATTTTTATTCTAATTGAGTATTTGATTAAAAATTGATTAGACTATTTAATTATCATAATGATGTCCTTATCAAAATCATTGTTTCAAATCATTACTCCACATTACTATTTAAATATTACATATAATATATACTATATGTTAAAAGATCATTTTGAGTCAAGACTCCACGTTTGTATCTTTATATATAATTATATTTTCTAATTTATCTTTCTCAATTGTGATGGTTATGTAAGATTATTAAATTAAATAAATTATTTATTACCATATCTCCTTAAATTACATGACATTCAATATCATTTAGAAAATGTTTTATTTCTTAAAAAAAAAAAAAAACAGTGAATAGAATGGACAAATAAAAGAGTATAAATGAAAATAATGAAAACAAATAAAGATATCTAATAAAGTAATAAAATAAACAAAACCGAATCTATTTTTAACTTGAGGTAAATAAAGTTTAAAAAATAAGTATATCAATTTACAATTGTCAAATCTCTTCTTCAATATGCTATTTAATTGAGTTGTAATTGATAACATTTCTTTAATATTTCATTTAATTAAATTGAGTATATTATTTAATGTTTAATTTTTTTCTCTATGTTGATCCTGAATTGGTAAGATCAACAATTTTTTTTATTTTTTTGACAAATAATTTTTTTAAAATTTTATTTATCATGTTTTTATGATCGTTATATTAAATAAAAATTGGACAGTGAAAATCAAAGAAATATATGGCTTTTTTGTTACTATTTTTATTACTGTCTTTTTTTTAATAGTTGATTTTTTAATTAACAATTATATCAATTTCAATTTTGACAAATCAACTCAAAGTATTTTGTAAGTTAACTATTATATATATATAATATGTATATTTTATACATATAAATTAAATAATATATAAATAAAGATAATCCGTAATTCCGTCACAAACTACTTAAAAAAAAAAAAGAAGAATCACATCCTACCAAAATGTTAAATAAAATAACAAAAGATTGCACCAGTATGAAAAAAATCATTAACTCTAAAGTGACTTTAATTAATGGGCATTACACATATATATTAATTAAATTGATTCATATGATATATTTAATTTTTAGACTATGACTTTCTATATACTATAAAAAATTTTATAATTAAAATATGAAATTGTAAGAGTAATTGAAGCCACATTAATGGACCTTAAAGCCTAATTGCCTTGGGCAGCCTTTTTTTTTTTTTTTTTTTGTCTCAGCCTTGCTCGACTTGTTTCATTAATAGTTTTATCCTCATCCCTTAGTAAAATTCACCCAAACCGTATCATTAGGAGAGAAATCAATCGTCATCCCAATGCCAATATTCTTGTTCCAATTTTTTTTAATGCAAGTGAAGTCTGGGAACGTTTTCATAAGATTTCCATTTTTTTTAATAACAAGGTAGTTACCCTCAATTTTCTGATATAAACAGTGGGGATTAGTACCAGCAATATTAATCTTAAGGCAGACATTAAAATGATTTATGTTTCTAATTAAAAGTTTAAATGAAAACCCCTGAAATGGCTGTGGATCTTTCATTTTTCCTCCTTTTTCTTCAGTTTATTCTTTGCATTTGAAGATTCTATTGTTACTTCTTCAGTCAAATGTCTTTATTTGAGCTTATAAATAGGCCAAAACCAACTCGAAATTTGCATCACTGTCTTTCATATTTTCAGACAATATATGCCGCTGGAATTCAATTTGTCTTCTTACAGACAAGCATTGGTACAATTTTGATCTTCTTACTTTAACAAGGCATGGATTCATGGACATAAATGGCTAAAGAAAGAGTAATATGATGCTTGTTGTTGTATGGTAACCAAGGCGAAATAGTGATTGGACGACGTGTGTGGCGGCTTGAAATTAGACCTTGGGGACTAGGTTTGTTCGAAATGGGCGATGGGAGTGGTGGGGAAAAGTGGGTCCTTGATAGTAGCACGTTAAAGGTGGAAAATCTACGAATCAGACCATGTACCATGAATCTGTCACCTGTTGGCATCATTTCTTGCCTAACCAATCAGTCAAATTTAAAAAAAAAAAAAGCAAAAAGTTTTCTTTTTGAAACTTAAATTTGCATTTTTTTTTTCTCATTTTGTGACAAAGTTTTGGATTACTAAAAACAACTTTGCAAATTGCAACAGAGCAGCTCTCACTATCTAGACGTCGGATTGATAAATAATAAGAGCTTGTTATTACTCTGTTTATCCATTTGTTTTTATTTCCATTTCATTACTCCGTTTTTCTTTGGTTTTTGATTTGATTCTTTTCAAAACTATATTGTGTTTGATTTTGTTTGGTTGGAAATGGGGTAGGGTCCAATCACCAAAGACTTGAAAAGTTAGAAAACTTGTGTACAATCTTTATAAAATTAGGACAATGAAGGTTTTATTTTAATTTTGAACATTCATCAAGAAAAACAGAAGAAAAGTCCACCTGATCTCAAGAATCTTGTGATTTCAGTTCCGAATTTTAAATCTTAGGTGTTTTTGGTTCAATTGAATCTCAAACTCCTTTTTTGGCCAAGATTTTAAATTTTAAATTTATTATGATTATATATCAGATGAATTGAATTTTGAGCCTTTTTGAGTTGAGATTATAGTAAATATCAAAATATTTAAATTTTAATCATTTTAAAGTTAAATTATGTTATTTTTTTAAAAGTTGACTCTAATGGATTATATTTTTCTTTAAGTTATATTTTTTTGAGTCGTTTCAAATATATGTTATATTATAAGCTTTTGATTAATCAATTTCTTCTTTATTTTTTTCTAATATTTTCATTGATTTTGTTTCTTAATTTCAATTTTTTTATTTAAGTGAAAATGATTTTGAATCCAACTCTTTGATCATTTTATATATGCATTGAGTCAAATATTTAGGTACTTCCTAAGTTCAAATTTAAATTGTGTTTTGGTAATTGAAGTGTTGAATTTTATGTTCTTTTTCTATGAATTAGCTAGATTTCCATGGTAAGAAGACAAGTCAGAGTAATCAACAGTAATTTGATGTCTTGTAAAACATTATAAATAAATATTTATGTTAATTTTGAAAATTCATAAATGAGGAAACAAATGAAAAGTCTTCAATATAATATATTACTAGCTATTTTAAATTTTGTGCTGAGTTTGGATAAGATTATATATTCCTACATTTTTTAATCTTTAATTTGGTTTCAACTTAATTAGGTTTTCGGTCTACGTTTTAATTCAACTTTCAAGACATTTTGAGTTTGTATTGTTTGGAATTTTATGGTAAAATTTTCGACCAAAAAAAATTTTTATGGTTAAATCGTAATTTTTTTATATTTAAAATATACAATACGTAAATACACATATACATATGAGACAAAAAGAAAGATCAATTCAATTAGATGTTTTGTCGGCATAGATTCGACTTTTATCCTTTTACTATCAAATTATTTTCTTTTTATGAAAATATTTTTCAAATTAATAAATACTGAAATTCATGCAGGGTCCAAAAAAAAAAAAAAAAAAAAAAAGAAAGAATGGGACTCGCTGGCTTCTCACCACCAACCGAAATGAAATGACCTTTTGCTCTGAAACATGCAGTCGATATACCAACAAAAATGTCCACCCAACCCAACATAATGTATAAAAAGAAAATTCCAAAAAAGCCATGTCTAAATTATGGCTTACTGTAAGGAATTTGATTTTTCTAAATTGGAGGAAGATCTTGGTCTTGTTTCATTCTCACCAGGAAAATGTCCCTTTCTTATTTTTCAAAAGAAAATGTTTTCTTTTTGGAAATTTTTAATCCATTTTTAACTTCTTTATCCTTTATACTTATTTAACTGAAAAAAAAAAAAATACATTCAAACAAGTAATCTCCAAACACGAATAAAAATCTCATATAAACTAATCCTTGCATCAATAAACAAAAATGTTGAATTATATCAAAGATATCTTATGGATTTCAATCATTTTCAGCCAAAGGAGTATCCATTTTTTTGGAGGACTTTTTCAACAATATCTGCTCTCTTCTTCTAATTTTTGGTAGCTTTGGAAATCTTTTCACGAATTTATTTCTAGGGGGCATGTACCTAAACTTTTTTTTTTTTCTCCAAACGAGGGGCCACCAGAAATTCAATTTTGGATTGAGATTTGATAAAAAAAACAATTTAGAACGACTTATTATTGTTATGCTTTTCATTTTTTTGGGCTATTCAATAGCTTTGGAAGAAAGCAAATAACAATGTCGTTTTCAATTTTGAGTATGGAGATTGAAGACCAGAACTGTTCAGATTGAATTGGGCTTTTGATTTCGGGCAGATATTTCTGATTAATCTATTGATTTTTAAAATCATTTTACATGAATCCGGTTTCTATGACAAAAAAATGTGGTTGAAAATTAATTATCATGCATGCCAAAACCAAGCTTATCAAGAAACTTAATCATCTAGATAGTCAATAAAGGAACCAATTTGTTGTGTTAATTGACGGAAGCAGTCCTTCCTTCAAGATTAAGCTAGCTGAAGAAGGTTTTTAGCTGAAATTTGTAGACGGATTTACATATTAGGGCTCATAAATATAAGAAAAAGAAGAAGAATGTGAGAAGTTCTAAATAAAAAAATTTTATTTAGAATGACAGATCAAATTTAACTTCCATCTCTGAATGGCTGTAATTTTATCATTTTACTTTTTAATTTAATTAAAAAATGGTAAAATTTTTGGAATATTTATTTTTTTATTTTACAAAATATTATTTTGTCTTCAAATTTTAACCAATTTTGAACCAAATTGAAAATTCAATAATAAAATTATACCACTTAAAAAAATGAATGATAAGTTTGATCTATCACCTTAAATAGAATGGTAATTATATCTTATTTCAAATCAATTTGAAAAGAAAAATTCAAATGGAATTTAGATAATTATCATAATTATCCCAAATTAAATAGAAGAAAATTTCTTAGAATTTGTCAAATCATAAAATGCCACCCTCACCCTAAATATTAAGAACATAATTTCTAATTTTCACCATGGTAATGGAATTTTTGGGTTTAGATGACTTGTTGATGACTTCCCTTTTGTTCTACCCTCTTTTTCTTGTCATGATCAGACCCTTTGAAATAATCATCCATGCAAAGCTTAATTAATAGTCCCCCATTGATACCACTCCATCTCTGAAAATTCAAGTCCATGTGATTAAAAGAATGTAGATAATTGGAGCACCAAATATGGAATCAAGGATCCATGGTGTTTCAATGACAAGTGACACTACTAATTTTCTTTCTCCATTCTGTTAAACCGTTAATCAACACTTCATAATATTTCAATTTGCATCTCGAATTTATTTGTCTTTCATCGACTAGATTAAGTTCCTGATTTTGCACTTATTAAGAATGATGGCGGATATACAATTATCAAGAGGTTTTTCCTTCGTTTTGTTCTTTTTTTTTTTTTCAATTCTTCCGTATTTGGTTATGTTCGGCATTTATGAAATAAAAAATGATATATTTTTTTGTATGATTTTAAAATTTGATATATTATTTTCATTTAAATTTGTATAAATATGCGTGTTTATATTCATAAAATATATATAAATTTTAACTATTAAAATTTTGAATAAAAAATTAATTTATTTACGAATTAGATTATTTTAATTCTTGAATTTGGTTCGATTAAGATTATGATAAATCTTTTATAAAAATTTTTTAACTTAAATTTCATTCAAGAAAGTAAAATATTTTTATTTAATTTTAATTTAAATATATATTAAAATATTAATTTTTTAAAAATTTGAACCCATAAACACTCTTGATATAAATTTTTTTTCTCATTTTCCACGTACGAGAGGAAACTGATGCATTTTTTCTTAAAATTGAAGCAAAACAGATAGTGCTTTTCATTGTCAAGTCATATAGGGACGAATTGGGATGTTTGCCCCAATTCATTGAACAAACATAAAGAGAAATGGACGTTCCAATCCTGTCCAAAGAGATTGAACCATCGCATTTTCCCATCAATGCAAAGAACAAATCCTATTGGAAAAACTAACAAATTAAGTTCATGAGTGTTAGAAAATCATGATCCTTGTTCAATTTCTTTTCCTCCAAACTTTTTTTAACGGTTTTTTCCAACTGCCAAGCTGAGTTGTCACCGTCATCCACGTTAGATGACAAGTGGACAAGGTCCCAAGTAGCTTCACATCCAACAAAAGCTTAGATCACATGCTGCCGTCACTTACTCTGACTTAGCCGCCATGTTGTAATTGACCCACATGTTCATTTAACCTTGGCTGTGGAACCCACTTAAAACAATCAATAATATAGTGCCGTGTCAGCTTCCTTTCCCACTTGTCATTTTATTTGGCCTTTATTATTATATCAGGTTATATTTGAGGTAGTGTTTATGTATTGATATTATAGATTATAAATGTATCACAAATTACCACATCGTTAATTAATGAATTTAAAATTTTGAAATTCTAAAAGTAAATATTCTTAAATTTTAAATATTTAATAAATTTATATTTAATTTATTATAAATTTACACAAAATTACTGAATCATACAATAATATCTCTAATTATTATGTGATTTATTGATATTGTATTGATATATATATATATATAAAGAGATTGATATTGCATTAAATATAAATGGTATGGTTATTATTATGTCTTATTTTTTTACATTTAAATCGCCCTTTATAAAAAGGGTAAGCCTCAAGTTTTTTGTTCTGCCTCCAGCATCGATCACTTAACTGAAAACAGAGTAAAAAATACAGAGAAGTTTCAGAGAAACACTTCCAAAAGCCTTAAAAACCAATGGGTTCCTTCCCTTTTCAGCCCCCAAATTCTAAGTCCTCATCGGAATCTTCATTCGGGTCACCGGAAGTTTTCCCTTTCGACCACAACTCTCTTCCTTTCAACGAAAATGACTCCGAAGAGATGCTTTTATATGGGCTACTCGCGGAGGCTAAAAAAGAAACATCAGAAATAACATATCCTAATCAAGTAAAAGAAGAAGAAGTTAGCTCAATAGAGAACGAAAATCCCAAGAAAGAAAAGTGTTACCGAGGTGTAAGAAGGCGGCCGTGGGGGAAGTTTGCGGCTGAGATAAGGGATTCAACCAGGCAGGGCAGAAGGGTTTGGCTTGGAACATTTGACACTGCAGAAGCAGCTGCTTTGGCATATGATCAAGCTGCTTTTGCCATGAAAGGCTCCGCCGCGGTACTCAACTTTCCGGTCGAAACAGTGCAGCAATCACTAAGAGACATGAAGTGCAATCAAGAGGAAGGGTGTTCACCGGTGGTAGCTTTAAAGAGAAAACATTCCATGCGAAGGAAAATGATAAGCAGAAGCAAGAAACAAAGAGATGTGCGGATAAACAATGTTGTGGTTTTGGAGGATTTAGGTGCAGATTACTTAGAAGAACTCTTGACTACTTCTGATCAAACTGCTAGTCCTTGGTGAATGAAAAAAAAAAAAAAGAAAAGGAGGCAAGAAAAAAATTGTTCATTTCTATTTCCATCTTTTCTTTGTCTCATTTTTCTCATTTTCTCCTTTATTTTGCCTTGATTTTTTTTTTTTTTTTTGGTTTTAGAACCCTCCAGTTGTAATGTAAAGGTGTAGGAAGGTTCACATTTTGATATTTTTTAAATGCGTATCTCTCTTTTTTCCATTAATCTATGTAAAGTTGAGGAATATTTCGAAATTATACACCAAAGACACAGATTTTGGCTTCTGCTAGGTCACTGATAATAGGATTTATTGACACATATTCCTCTAAAAAAAACAAATTAAGCATATGACTATTTTTTTGGCCACAAGG
The DNA here is from genome assembly GCF_047325235.1 of Durio zibethinus. Classification (NCBI taxonomy): domain Eukaryota; kingdom Viridiplantae; phylum Streptophyta; class Magnoliopsida; order Malvales; family Malvaceae; genus Durio; species Durio zibethinus. Next base: position 3,130,776 of record NC_143188.1, on the reverse strand, counting down.
GGATATGACTACAAATAGCCATATTTTGCATAAAATATTTTTAAATTATGATATAATATATTAATAGCTAGTTTTTTACCTGTGCAAATGCATAGAATTTTTATATTTATAATAATATTTTATTTAATTCATTAAAAATCTACCTAGAATTTTTATAGGTTCAAAATTTTATTTTTATCACTAAATATTTGTATCTTCTCTCTTTTTTATTTTTAATTAAATTTATATATTAAATGTTAAAATCTTTGATTTGATTTTTAATTTCATAAATTAAAAGTACAAAATTTCAAAATATAATTTATCAACAAAATTTTTAAATAACTTTTTGACCTCCATCTTAATTTAGAAAAATATATTAATAAACATTTAAAATATTAAAATTTTTAATTAAATTCATTTCATAAATTTGATTACTTAATTGGTTAAAAAGAGAAATTTGCTATATAAAAAAGAAGTTTTACATAAAATCCAAATGTAATAACTATTTATAGATCTCAAGAAATTATAAGAAAAATAAATAATTAAGATAAAGTGTACTTAAAATTTAATAATGAAGCTGATCAAAAGAATAGAGAAATTTTAAATTGAAGACAAAAATGTGATTTAGGAAGTCAAATCAAGAAAAGTTCGTCATATTTTAAACCATTTCTCAATCCCCTAAACATTTATCTTCTTTATGCATAGATGCATCTATGATAAAAAAATTTCATTCATTATAAAATAAAGAATGATAAGAAAACTCCAATTTAAATTTTTTTTTCACTATAATAGAATAGAACTTAGAGTAGTAGCAATAAAATGAAAACCTTTTTAAAAGTAAATAACATACTCAAGGAAACAAAAAAATTACTTCTTATTTTTGAAAGAATCCATTGTTTATTCTTATTGATTGCATAAATCATTGTAAAAAAAAAAAAAAACGAATAGGGAAATTTAAGGGTAGAAATAGAGTTTAGAAAAGAAAAATTAATTAAAAAAACTTTTAAATGAAGAATTTGAAGAAATTTGGAAAGGAAGAAGTAAAGAAAAGAGTTTTAGATAGAATAGAATAGCAACATCTATTATGTTTTCAATCCTATATCAAGTATTTTAAAATATAAATAATTGATCATGGTTTTATCCATTTATTTAAATGGGTGTTTTTATTTGCTTATTTAATTGGATATTTTAAAAAATGTATTAAGATGGATATTTTTAAGTCCTTAAACCAAAACTTTTAAATAGTAATTTATGCATGCTCTTATCAATTTAAACAAATTTGAATATTTTAAATGGATTTAAATAATATTAAATAAAATAAATAATCATATATTGTTTTATCCATTTTTAAATTAATAATTGAATATTTGTTATTCTTTAATGATTTAGTTTAAAAGTTTTTGATATTTGATTATTTTGATAATATTTATTATAATTATTTATTATTATTTTATATGTCATCTAAAAAACTATCCACCTAGGCATCCATATAAGTAAATCTTATTAGGTTTGTATGCATATTGTAATATAACATTATATATAATTTTATCAACTGATTAAATAATAAAGCAAAATACAACTTTATTTCATCTAACCCGAGATTCCACATAAAAAAGATATTATATGAAAGGTACATAATGATATAATAAGAAAGATACAAAAAAAAATAAAATACAAGTAGTGTTGTGTGCTAGAAACATGATACTAATGTTTACTCTTGAATCAATTGAATATAATTTAATTGGTGATCATAAATTTGAATTTCAATTCTACTTTAATTAAAAATAAGTAGAATGTAATTTTTTTTATGTAAACATATCAACTTATGTCCAACACACATTTAACAAATAAGAAAATTCTTGAGAGAAAAAGATTGTTCAAATGATAATAGAAAAAGGAACTATTTATTGACAAACCATTCAAAATTTACTCAAAAAAAAAAAAAATCAAACCCTTTTACTAAAATAAAACCATGATCCATATTTATGTGTATATTAAATTTATGCATCTAGAATAGTCTTGGAGTGGTTGCCACATCAACTCTTCAATTCTTTTTTCTTCTTATAAAATGAGTCAAAACTTTTACCTAAATTGAAGTTTAATATGAATCAAGACTTAACTCAATTAATTTATACACTCACCCTTAAGAGATAACATTAATTAGGTTTGAAGTTCAAATCCTAACATTTACAATCCTTTATCTTATTCTTATACTATGATCTTCTTAAAAAAAAAAAAAAAGAACTTTAATGTATTACTTCCTATTTTTTCTTCCTTCAATCCTTCTCATTGGTTTTTTGGTATAGACGGCACTAAATTATATAATTAGGAAAGGTAATCCTATTTTATTTTAAGATTTAAGGTTGAGACTTTGAACATAAAATTTTGAAGTACTTTAATAGCTAGAGTTTTCTCTCAAGAGCTTCTTTTTTTTATGAATAAAAGAAAAATAGGTAGTTATATGGAGAGAGAGAGAGAGAGAGAGAGAGAGAGAGAGAGAGAGAGAGAGAGAGAGTTTAGATTTTGTTGGTGATAAATTTTGCATATTGAAAAGTTAAAAATATGAACTACAACAATTAATTTATATTAAGCAAAGATAACACTAGGTTGGTCTTTTACTAAAACAGTAAATTTCTATTATGTTTAGTGCATAGGATAATAGATAAGATAATATGAAAATCATTTTATATTATACTTAGTTTGTATCTAATTGAAATGGATAAGATTATAAAAATGATTATCATCATCTTAGTATAGGATGATTCAATTCTCCCAAAGTGAATAAGATTATTTTTAATCCATGGGATTAAACTTACATAATCTATTATACTCTTAAAAATTATATCAATAATTTAAATTGTATAAATTTTAAGGAAAGATAATTTTAATTAATAAATAAATTATCCTATCTTAATCTTTACAGATATCAAACATAAAATAGGATATATTATTTAATATAATTTTATTTATAATATCATTTTATCCTATCTTATTAAAACTTTGTGTATTAAACTTGACCTTCTTTCTCTATCTTTGTCTTCCTTCGCTTTTCAAGTGCAAAATAAAAATTAGAGTCTTTCTATCTTTTCTCCTCATCATCTATAGAAGTCCTTTGAGTTATAGTTTATTTTCCTTATACAATCACATTGGCTCTAAATTCATGTTTAAAGCAAACAAATTAAGACGAAAAACTTAAGAAAGATTAAATATCTAACAGTGGAGGATGAATTAATTATTTTTATAGTCTACATATACTCCATATGATTTTTTTTTACATAAAAAATTTTAGGTTGATGGAAGGGGCATACCATAAATTTCAAAAAGGGATTACATTGGATTTATAGATCATCCACCAAAATAAATTTTTGGCAACAAGATTTGAACCTATGATTTACAAGTAAAGAAAAATAAAATATTTGAACCTTACCAACTCAATTAACCCAGTTGGCATAATCCAATGATTTTAGTAATAACTATTTAGTCAAATTTCAAACTGAAAGGAAGCTTCCTGCTGAGTGCTGCTTTAAGGTCTTAATAAATTCTTGGACTCTTATCAATTAAATAATAAATATTAAGACTAATCTAAGTTTAGTGAATTTAGAAACATATGCTAAATTAACTTTTTCTTAATCGAGTTTATGTACCATAAAAATATTGTCACTTCATTTTTTTTTTGTTGAAAAAGAGGGTTAGTGCCTTACAAGGGGAGAGGGGGATGGCAGGGTCGAACCCACACCTAGATGACTTCAACTCGTTTCTTAACCACTAATCACTTCATTTATTACTTTTTCTTTGGCAAGTATAACCAGCTTTCCTTTATTCAGAAGATCAAAGCAACGGCCTAATCAAACTATTTTTTTATTTAATTATCTAAAAAAAAAAAACCGATGTGCTTCAACCCTTCTGAATATATATTGGTTTTGAAATGGGCAAGTACTCTTATGATCAAGTTTGATATAGTGGTGAATAGTTACCTCTGCTCTTCTTTTGTAGAAGAATAAATAGAATAGAATAGAATATATGTTTAACTTTTTAATAATAGTTATTCAAAAGTTACGACTCAATATTGGATGCATATCTTTTTACTTCAAAAGCAGAGATTGAATCGTCATTTCTTAAATATAAAAAAAAAAAATTTATTATGTTTGATTAATGAATGACATATCCTCTTAAAGTAAGATGGTCTAACTAAGTCAAATATGTGAGTTAAGGAAGATTTTTTTTTATTTTTTTATCTATTAGACAGGGATAAGAATGAAAATGATGCAAATTCGAACTCCCATTTTAAATGATTTATTAAATCAACTAATTATTTCATAATTAAATTAGGAATGTATTATTACTGTAAGCAGCCTATTAAAAACAAATTAAGTGGCATAAAGCAATTTACAATCACTCAATTTTTTTGTCACGTGATTCTTGATTGTAACCTTTAGGGCCCAAAGTTAAAAGTACGTAGGTCCGAATCCAAATTTAGTCAATTCAAAAAAGTATGTTTGATTTCATGATATTCGCAAAGTGTTAAAGCTCATGATCCGAGATTGATCCCTATTTGATGTTTCATCAATTTCTTTGTAGAATGGTTAGGTGAACTTGGTCACTTTTCCTTTTTTGAAGTTTATATTAAAGACAAATGACTACCGAGGACCTGCAATTATATTTTTAGAATTAGTTAAATTGGCACTTGAGAGAAACAAAGTTTGCTTTTCATTCTTTATTATGACTTTTGACAGACCCGTCTGTAAATTTGATATCTACTAATTAGACAAAGATACGCATTTTACGCATCAATTTGACTCAAATAAAAAATGTAATTACCCTTTTGTTTTAATTGAATTACTGTTAATTGCCACAAGAGTTTTTATATGTTCATGCACGTTAATCATGAAGATTATTGAAAAAAATTACTTTGACTTGGATTGGAACAAGATAAACTGGATTTTAAGACCAAATTTAATTATGCAATTCTTACATACGACGTGACATTAACCTTAATTAAATAATTGTCAAAGGAAATATATGTTCTGTTTAGTGTTATAATAATATGCATCGTCTTTAACACTTGTTGAGGTCTTTTAGAGATGCATAGCGAAGGACTTCAAAAAGGCTGCAGAGTGGGGACGAGTAGAACCTTTCATAGAGCAGAAAACGATTAGGGCATTAAAGTTGTGGCTTCGGAGTGTACATTGACACTTAAGTCAGCTGGGTATTCAAGATGGAGAAGATGAGGAAAACTTAGAGAGGATATAACAGAGAATAAAGAATAAATGACTTACCTAAGTACCTTTTAGATGTGTTTGGTATACAAAATTATAATAGGGTAAGATATATGATATTATAAATGTCATAACGTCTAGATCCGGAGATCTATCGCTAGACATTGACTTAAGGGAGTCGCCACTAATCTTTTTTTATCTAGGTGCGATTGGTCACCTAAAGAATCTATCCTTTCAAGGAACACCTAAGTTCAGGGGTCCCTAAAAGATAGGTTCAGGTCTACTAACTAGAACAGGGTTCGGGAGTTCGGTTACGTGTGAGGAAGGTTATAGCACCCTCACAACGCCCATCAAAAGATGGTACCAGCTTAAATTTGTGTTATCCAATGAGCCTTAAAAATTTACCAAGTGATTAATTATTGGAAATTATTCTCAATTGACTCTAATACTTTTAGTAGAAAATTGAGAAAATTCTCTCACCTCAGGAGTATGCAAGAAAACTACTGTCTCACTTACAGAGGCTCCGTCGCCGGATTATTTAAAAAAAAATAAAAATGAAACTAAAAATAAAAAAGGAAGGA